>NC_136063.1:1450896624-1451496624 GCF_964261635.1 Lissotriton helveticus | reverse complement strand
TTCCCAAGGAACTCTGGGGAGCTGGGGTTTGAATCAATATTGATCCAGCACACAAATTTCTTTTTCATAAAATACATATAATAGTAACCACAGTTAGTAAATCACAGTAGTGAAGCATTCAGTAGCAGAATCAATGATGTTATTTTTAAAGTTCAATCTTTATTTAATCTTCATAAATGTAAATGTAAATGTGCTGGATTTGTAAAGCGCACGGCTGCCCGTGAGCGTCCCGGTGCTTGCTTAGAGAACCCGTCCTGGTATTCCCTTGTGAGAAACCCCGGCAGGGTGTCCACAAGGTGAAAGCCAGGCATCCTGCCGCGAGGGGCCGTAGTGGGATTAAGCAAGCTATTGCCCAGAGTCGCAGAGTGTGACCCCGTGAGTTGAGTAGGCACCAGAGCGAGAATTGTCGAGTCCGTGGAATCTTTTGAGCCCGAGACCCGCCGAGGCGGGGAATCGAACCCTGGTCCACGGTCGATCTCAGCTTCCGGGTCTGCCGCCTCTAACCACTGAGCCACGCTTCTCCACTAAGCACTAAGCACTGTAGCCAACGCGTTTCATCTCCACGGACTTCTTCAGGGCTACAAATAATACATATATATATATATACAATCAATTATTATATATACAATATGTACATTGTTTTACAATTTAAAAACACAACTTATTTCATTTATATCCATACATTGTTTTGTTAAAAGAGAAAATTGGTTCTAACACATTTTTCACATTTCTTTTTTTTTAAAAATCATTCTAAAAACCACATTTCTTTAGAAATTATCATTATTCTGATAAACACATTTGTCAGAGGGTAATCCTTTATTATCTCATTGTGCTGGTTCTGCTACCTTCTTTTTGTTACAGATACACATCGGGTAAATAGTGGCTGTTTAAAAGAAAAAGATGGACAATTGCGGGCCTTTGGGATTAATTATCTATACAACGTTGGGTGGGCTCATACAGTTTTAATTTAAAGTTATTAATTGATGCCGGAAATTAAGCTTACCAAATAAAAAAAGCTCTTCTTACAATGTAAATGTAGGAATCTATCCTTCCGCCCAGTCCAATTAATACTGGGTATCTAATAAGGAAAACATATCCTTAATACAAGTCTGATTTAATTTATCAAAATATAATGTTGGAACATTTGCATTTATTTATGTGAACAACATACCTTCAAGGAAATCTCCCCTACTTCTTCATGTGTATTTATTCTCATTTAATGAAGGACAATGTATTTTCAATATCAAGATCACTCAGGTAAGGTGGCCCGGTATAGTTGAAATTCTGGATGTGAACAGAGAAAAGACGCAAAATATTATGACTATCTAAGAATAGATGTTATTGTAAGCTACTATTATGATAAGTAAAATTATCAAGTCTAGATAGTAATAGCACTTTAAGCTCTAATGTTAATTGGGGAACCTTTCCAGACTCAGTGAGCAATAATAGGAGGAGCCAAATATCTAAAATGGGGTTTAATCCTTATTAGACAGTAATATCTTATTGTAAAAACAGTTCGATTATTACGGAATGTTTAACACATCTTACTGCACTCGCGGTTACTTCTGTTTTGGCCGCCATCTTAAAGAACTATGGTTTCCCTACAATTGTATGTAGCAGGTAAAGCTCTCCTTGCTGAGAACTAAATACATTTGAAAATTAGATAATACCCATTTTTATTTTACAAAGTCAAAAAGGTATTTTTTTTCTGGAGTATATAAAGTTCTAATCTAACAAAGTACATCAACCCCTTTCTAAATTACGAATTATGTTCGAATAGCGCAGTACTTACTTAAGGGTGGATTTCAGCCGGCTCCTTCGCGTGGCGTCTTTCGTTGTAGCGTATATTTAACAGAAAGCCAAGCCGCTTTTTATATCCTAGTTAATTGCTTAACACAAGTCACCTGTGTTGAATTGGTTGTATCTCAGTGTCTTACCCTGATTACTTCAGCGCCATCTTAAAAGTCCTAGGTTCACGGTTATATACTCATGTTATTTTGAATTGTGACCTGTATGTATCTAATATTATGATACTAGACATCCAAATAAGTTTTTTTTATTGGATAAATAATAAATAAAAATAGTTTCTAGTCCGTATTCCAAAAATCTATTTAGTTTTAAATGTGTCGACATATTGACATTTATCGACAACATATATCATAACACACAGCTAAGTCACTTTTTAATCTATACACGAGTTAGTAGAGTAGCTATATTCGCCTGATTATTTCTATAAGTAAGCAATCATAGTGAAGGTCCAGTGGCGCCATTTTAGGCAGGTCTATCATTGTTTGTGTAAAGTATTCAGCAGCGCCATTTTGGAATGGTCTGATATTGTTTGTTAGAATTGTCAAAAAGAACGCCATTTTGGAACAGATTTTTAATCAAATTACGATCAACATACAATTAGCGATATTCCGTGTTTTTTATTTTGGATTATTTACTATTAATATTTAGTAAATGTTTACGACTCAAAAAAATAGTAATACTAGAAAGCTTGCTCCCGCAAATTTTTGCAGTCCCGTTTTTCTCGGAATCCGCCTCAATAAATCCAATTCTTAGCGCCATGTTGAATTATTGAAACGTAAATAGGATATACACTATTATGGTGATTACGCTTTGTTAAGCATTCTCCTTCCTGCGAATATTACACAGGTATATATTAGAAGAAACACAATTTACAGTGGTTGTCAAAGTAATATCAACGAACAATATAAAAAAGGGTATTCAAATCCTTCTCGGTGTAACTATAAAGATCACAAATATTTGGCTATGCATTATTAGAAAACACATCAATCTTTCTAACATATAGTATGTGCTTTATTATGCAGATATCATGTTTTTTTCTTTTTTCTTCCTCAGTTACAGATTAACATTAGATGTCCATGGGCTCAAAATACAAGACTGAATTGTTCCTTTTATTGCACCTAATTACAAAAAATGATGCAGGTCATTATTACTGTTCAGCCCTAAAGCCGTCGTTCTTAATCTACAAATCCATCCTGTTTCTGCTTTTCTCAAGGACAATTCTCTATTTCCACCCCTCAAGGGAGTCTGTATTTGTTCAAGTGCATGAAACCAGACATCCCTTTCGGTTGGATGGTTTTCCTGTATATGTATAGCCACCGGGTATCTCACATCATTATTTCTTATGGCTCTGATATGTTCTTGTATTCTGATTTTTAAACATCTGATACTACTACCTGTATATACTTTGTTGCAGGCACAACCCAAAGCGTATACAGTATATGTAGTATTACAGTTGATGAAAGACCGAATGTCATATTACTTCTTGGTGTTATATTTGAATTTCATTTTTTTATTGAGGCCATATTGACAAATGGCTCATGAACAACAAACAAAAAAAACCGGCTGGTTTATTGGTTAGCCATGTGATCTTATTCATCTCCTTTTCTCCTTTTACATAGCTTGGACATAGTATCTTTTTTAGATTTTCTCCCCTTTATACACAACCTTGGGGTTTACTGATATTGTGCCCTGGGGCATTTTTCCTGATGCAATTATGTGCCAGTTTTTGCATAAGATATTGTACACATGATTACTATATACATCATACTTGGTTATAAGCATGATTTCATCTTTATTCACCTTTTTTTTCTTATTCCTATTGACACTGCTCTTTAAGGTGGTTTTGCGATCCACCGTTTTGATCCTTGATTCTTCCTTATCTAAGCACCTTTTAGTATAACCTCTTTCTTTAAAGGCAGTTTTCATGGATTTGACATGTTTTTGAAAGTTTATTTCTTGGCTGCAATTACTGCGAGCTCTTGTCATTTCTCCAAAGGGTATAGCATTTATTGTACCCCTGGGATGTGCACTCTCAGCATGTAAAATACTATTACATGCTGTAGGTTTTTTAAAAATATCACTTTCGATTTTATTTCCTTTAACATATAATCTAAGGTCCAAAAACTTGATGGATTCTTTAGAGTAGTTCATGGTCATTTTTACATTGAATCTATTCTTATTTAGATAATTAAAATAAGTCATTAATTCCGTTAGTCCACCATTCCACATCATCAGGATGTCATCAATGTATCTACCATAGAAGATTATATTATCATTCCATGGTTGTGACCCAGTTCCCCAGGCATGCTCCGTCTCGTACAGGCCCATGAACAGGCATGCATAGGACGGAGCAAACCTGGATCCCATTGCCGTACCCTGTTTTTGTAGGAACCAATCTCCGTTGTGCAGGAAAGCATTCATGTCTAAAATCATACGTGTCATCTCAAGTAGCATGAGAGTATGCTCCAAATTGCTCGCACTGGGTTTGTATAGAAAATGTTTTACTGCTTCTATACCACAGTCACTTTTTATACACGTATATAAACTTTCTACATCTAGTGTAACAAAGAGTAGATCTGGACTATCCCAAACAAAATCCTCCAGTTTGCATAAAACGTCCCCACTATCTTTGAGGTAGAAGGGCAAGTTCCTAACAAAAGGCTGGAGATATTCATCCACAAACTGTGAGAGACGTTCAGTGGGTCCACCATTCCCTGATATTATAGGTCTTCCTGGTGGGAACCCCTCCCCCCCTTATGAATCTTTGGGAGGATATATATACATGGGTGACGGGAGTCATGTGCCTGTAGGTATTTGTACTCGGTGTCTGATAAAAGACACGATTCATGCCAATCCCTTAGAGAAGCGTTAATGTTTTGTTAAATTGTTTTGGTAGGATTGTCTTTTAATCTAATGTAGCAATCGGTTTGTGCTAATTGTCTATCTATTTCATTCAGATAGTCAACTCGATTCATCACTACAATATTTCCTCCCTTATCTGCTTCTCGTATGACTATTTTAGGATCTTCCCGCAGTGTATTCAATATGTCCCTGTCCTTTTTCGTCACATTGTGATCATGTTTACAATGTGAATGAAACATATATTTATCCTCTAATTGATATAGATCATGAGTTACTTTATTGTAAAACTCATCAATAAAGACATCCTGTGGTCTTAATGGCAGAAACTTGGACTGTATCCTTAAACCACTGTCAACTGAAACATCCTCAACAATCTCCAAAGATCTAGCAGTCTCTGTAATATCCACATTATCATCTTCTTCATTCAAGGTGGAAAGCAAATGAGTAACATTTAAATCAGCAATCGACATTTCAGAAAAACTGGAATTATTCGATGGAACATTCTGCACACTTTTATGATGTTCAAAGTATGTTTTTAATCTCAGTTTTCTGATGAATTTGAATAGATCAACATGTAAGTCCACAAAATTGCAAGTATTTGTTACACAAAAGTTCAATCCCTTTAACAGCAAGGTTTCTTCATTTACAGTCAAGATTCTATCTGATAAACTGATGATACTTAGAGCATTATGTACCACATTGGAATATATATCATCACTTATTTCTTCAGGTGTGTCTTGCTCTGTAGCCTGGTTTGTACGCCTTGCTTTATGTTTCTTCCCTCCCCTTCCGATTCTGAATTTAGATTTTTCTTTTTGTTTCCTAATCTGTACCGCTGAACTTCCCTTAAAAAAAGAGAAGAAGCAGAGGAGACAGATACATCCTGTTTGCTAGTGCCCTCACCTGGGTCACTATCCACAGAGGAGAGGGATGTGCTACTTGAGGGGATGCTTATTGGTTTTGCACGGGTAGTCTCATTTGATGTTACTTTAGGAGTTACATCATCATATTTTTTTGAAAAGGTAAAGATCCGACCGTTAGCATAATCCTTTTCATCTCTTTGTATTTTTTTCATTTTTTTATCTTTCAAGTACACTTGATAGGCAGCTAACTCTGTTTTTAAAATCTCATAGTTTTTTGTGGTTGCATCTTTCAAATTCATTTCTGCAATTTCTTTCTCTAGTTTCGTAATTTCATCTTTTATTTTACTAACCTTCCTCTCAGAGTTGATAATAAGTATTCTCATCATACGGTATGAGGCATAATACAATCCTTCCTCCCAGTCATCTAATAAATCTTGTTCTAGATCCTCATAGTTAGGAAAGATTAAAATTCGTAGACCACGTGGGATTTTTTTATTTTCAATGTATTTACGCAGGGACGCTCCGTCCTACCATTTAGCGAGATCCTGCTTTTTCAATTTTTCTAGTCTGTAGAATTTTTCTTATAGGCCCTCATTTTTTTGAGTCACCTTTTTTGTGACATTAGCGTCGGGTTCTCTTGATTTAAATAGATCTCCCAACATCTCCTCTCGTTTATCATCAAAGTCCATTTTCAATATATGAAAAGTATTTGGCGGATAGTGCTAATCTAACCCAAAGATACGATTGAGAGCAAACAAACTGGGGGAAGGGGTCTAAGCACAATTGCACCTATCCTAAGTGCTGCCTTATTCAGTCTTATTGGTGCCGCGGATCGGAGATTCTATGTCCCCTAAATCTCCAAGGACAACCAATTGTCCCAACTTTCAATTTGAATCAATATTGATCCAGCACACAAATTTCTTTTTCATAAAATACATATAATAGTAACCACAGTTAGTACATCACAGTAGTAAAGCATTCAGTAGCAGAATCAATGATGTTATTTTTGAAGTTCAATCTTAATTTAATCTTCATAAAGCACTGTAGCCAACGCGTTTCGTCCTCCACGGACTTCTTCAGGGCTACAAATAATACATATACATACAATCAATTATTATATATACAATATGTACATTGTTTTACAATTTAAAAACACAACTTATTTCATTTATATCTATACATTCTTTTGTTAAAAGAGAAAATTGGTTCTTATACATTTTTCACACTTTTTTTTTTTTAAATCATTCTAAAAACCACATTTCTTTAGAAATTATCATTATTCTGATAAACACATTTGTCAGAGGGTAATCCTTTATTATCTCATTGTGCTGGTTCTGCTACCTTCTTTTTGTTACTTATCCACATCGGGTAAATAGTGGCTGTTTATAAGCGAAAGGTGGACAATTGCGGGCCTTTGGGATTAATTATCTATACAACGTTGGGTGGGCTCATACAGTTTTAATTTAAAGTTATTAATTGATGCCGGAAATTAAGCTTACCAAATAAAGAAAGCTCTTCTTACAATGTAAATGTAGGAATCTATCCTTCCGTCCAGTCCAATTAATACTGGGTATCTAATAGGGAAAACATATCCTTATTACAAGTCTGATTTAATTGATCAAAATATAATGTTGAAACATTTGCATTTATTTATGTTAACAACATACCTTCAAGGAAATCTCCCCTACTTCTTCATGTGTATTTATTCTGGTTTAATGAAGGACAATGTATTTTCATATCAAGATCACTCAGGTAAGGTGGCCCGGTATAGTTGAAATTCTGGATGTGAACAGAGAAATGACGCAAAATATTATGACTATCTAAGAATAGATGTTATTGTAAGCTACTATTATGATAAGTAAAATTATCAAGTCTGGATAGTAATAGCACTTTAAGCTCTAATGTTAATTGGGGAACCTTTCCAGACTTCTATTGTAAACCTCAGTGAGCAATAATAGGAGGAGCCACATATCTAAAAAGTGGTTTAATCCTTATAGACAGTAATATCATATTGTAAAAACAGTTCGATTTTTACGGAATGTTTAACACATGTTACTGCACTCGCGGTTACTTCTGTTTTGGCTGCCATCTTAAAGAACTATGGTTTCCCTACAATTGTATGTAGCAGGTAAAGCTCTCTCTCCTTGCTGAGAACTAAATACATTTGAAAATTAAATAATACCCATTTTTATTTTACAAAGTCAAAAAGTTTTTTTTTTTCTGCAGTATATAAAGTTCTAATCTAACAAAGTACATCAACCCCTTTCTAAATTACGAATTATGTTCGAATAGCGCTGTACTTAAGGGTGGATTACGGCCGGCTCCATCGCGTGGCGTCTTTTGTTGTAGCATATATTTAACAGAAAGCCAAGCCGCTTTTTATATCCTACTTAATTGCTTAACACAATTCACCTGTGTTGAATTGGTTGTATCTCAGTGTCTTACCCTGATTACTTCGGCGCCATCTTAAAAGTCCCAGGTTCACGGTTATATACTCATGTTATTTTGAATTGTGACCTGTATGTATCTAATATTATGATACTAGACATCCAAATAAGTTTTTTTTGTTGGATAAATAATAAATTAAAATAGTTTCTAGTCCGTATTCCAAAAATCTATTTAGTTTTAAATATGTCGACATATTGACATTTATCGACAACATATATTATAACACACAGCTAAGCCACTTTTTAATCTATACACGAGTTAGTAGAGTAGCTATATTCGCCCGATTATTTCTATAAGTAAGCGATCATAGTGAAGGTCCAGTGGCGCCATTTTAGGCAGGTCTATAATTGTTTGTTTACAGTATTCAGCAGCGCCATTTTGGAATGGTCTGATATTGTTTGTTAGAATTGTCAAAAAGAACGCCATTTTGGAACAGATTTTTAATCAAATTACGATCAACATACAATTACCGATATTCCGTGTTTTTTACTTTGGATTATTTACTATTAATATTTAGTAAATGTTTACGACTCAAAAAATAGTAATACTAGGAAGCTTGCTCCCGCAAATTTTTGCAGTCCCGTTTTTCTCGGACTCCGCCTCAATAAATCCAATTCTTAGCGCCATGTTGAATTATTGAAACGTAAATAGGATATACACTATTATGGTGATTACGCTTTGTTAAGCATGCTCCTTCCTGCGAATATTACACAGGTATATATGATAAGACACACAATTTACAGTGGTTGTCAAAGTAATATCAACGAACAATATAAAAAAGGGTATTCAAATCCTTCTCGGTGTAACTATAAAGATCACAAATATTTGGCTATGCATTATTAGAAAACACATCAATCTTTCTAACATATAATATGTGCTTTATTATGCAGATATCATGTTTTTTTTCTTTTTTCTTCCTCAGTTACAGATTAACATTAGATGTCCATGGGCTCAAAATACAAGATTGAATTGCTCCTTTTATTGCACCTAATTACAAAAAATGATGCAGTTCATTATTAGTGTTCAGCCCTAAAGCCGTCATTCTTAATCTACAAATCCATCCTGCTTCTGCTTTTCTCAAGGACAATTCTCTATTTCCACCCCTCAAGGGAGTCTGTATTTGTTCAAGTGCTTGAAACCAGACATCCCTTTCGGTTGGATGGTTTTCCTGTATATGTATAGCCACCGGGTATCTCACATCATTATTTCTTATGGCTCTGATATGTTCTTGTATTCTGATTTTTAAACATCTGATACTACTACCTATATATACTTTGTTGCAGGCACATCCCAAAGCGTATACAGTATATTTAGTATTACAGTTGATGAAAGACCGAATGTCATATTACTTCTTGGTGTTATATTTGAATTTCATTTTTTTATTGAGGCCATATTGACAAATGGCTCATGAACAACAAACAAAAAAAATGGCTGGTTTATTGGTTAGCCATGTGATCTTATTCATCTCCTTTTCTCCTTTTACATAGCTTGGACATAGTATCTTTTTTAGATTTTCTCCCCTTTATACACAACCTTGGGGTTTACTGATATTGTGCCCTGGGGCATTTTTCCTGATGCAATTATGTGCCAGTTTTTGCGTAAGATATTGTACACATGATTACTATATACATCATACTTGGTTATAAACATGATTTCATCTTTATTAACCTTTTTTTTCTTATTCCTATTGACACTGCTCTTTAAGGTGGTTTTGCGATCCACCGTTTTGATCCTTGATTCTTCCTTATCTAAGCACCTTTTAGTATAACCTCTTTCTTTAAAGACAGTTTTCATGGATTTGACATGTTTTTGAAAGTTTATTTCTTGGCTGCTATTACGGCGAGCTCTTGTCATTTCTCCAAAGGGTATAGCATTTATTGTACCCCTGGGATGTGCACTCTCAGCATGTAAAATACTATTACATGCTGTATGTTTTTTAAAAATATCACTTTCGATTTTATTTCCTTTAACATATAATCTAAGGTCCAAAAACTCGATGGATTCTTTAGAGTAGTTCATGGTCATTTTTACATTGAATCTATTCTTATTTAGATAATTAAAATAAGTCATTAATTCCGTTAGTCCACCATTCCACATCATCAGGATGTCATCAATGTATCTACCATAGAAGATTATATTATCATTCCATGGTTGTGACCCAGTTCCCCAGGCATGCTCCGTCTCGTACAGGCCCATGAACAGGCCTGCATAGGACGGAGCCTGGATCCCATTGCCGTACCCTGTTTTTGTAGGAACCAATCTCCGTTGTGCAGGAAAGCATTCATGTCTAAAATCATACGTGTCATCTCAAGTAGCATGAGAGTATGCTCCAAATTGCTCGCACTGCGTTTGTATAGAAAATGTTTTACTGCTTCTATACCACAGTCACTTTTTATACACGTATATAAACTTTCTACATCTAGTGTAACAAAGAGTCGATCTGGACTATCCCAAACAAAATCCTCCAATTTGCATAAAACGTCCCCACTATCTTTAAGGTAGAAGGGCAAGTTCCTAACAAAAGGCTGGAGATATTCATCCACAAACTGTGAGAGACGTTCAGTGGGTCCACCATTCCCTGATATTATAGGTCTTCCTGGTGGGAACCCCTCCCCCCCTTATGAAACTTTGGGAAGATATATATACATGGGTGACGGGAGTCATGTGCCTGTAGGTACTTGTACTCGGTGTCTGATAAAAGACACGATTCATGCCAATTCCTTAGAGAAGCGTTAATCTTTTGTTAATTTTTTTTGGTAGGATTGTCTTTTAATCTAATGTAGCAATCGGTTTGTGCTAATTGTCTATCTATTTCATTCAGATAGTCAACTCGATTCATCACTACAATATTTCCTCCCTTATCTGCTTCTCGTATGACTATTTTAAGATCTTCCCGCAGTGTATTCAATATGTCCCTGTCCTTTTTCGTCACATTGTCATCATGTTTACAATGTGAATGAAACATATGTTTATCCTCTAATTGATATAGATCATGAGTTACTTTATTGTAAAACTCATCAATAAAGACATCCTGTGGTCTTAATGGCAGAACCTTGGACTGTATCCTTAAACCACTGTCAACTGAAACATCCTCAACAATCTCCAAAGATCTAGCAGTCTCTGTAATGTCCACATTATCATCTTCTTCATTCAAGGTGGAAAGCAAATGAGTAACATTTAAATAAGCAATCGACATATCAGAAAAACTGGAATTATTCGATGGAACATTCTGCACACTTTTATGATGTTCAAAGTATTTTTTTAATCTCAGTTTTCTGATGAATTTGAATAGATCAACATGTAAGTCCACAAAATTGCAAGTATTTGTTACACAAAAGTTCAATCCCTTTACAGCAAGGTTTCTTCATTTACAGTCAAGATTCTATCTGATAAATTGATGATACTTAGAGCATTATATACCACATTGGAATCTATATCATCACTTATTTCTTCATGTGTGTCTTGCTCTGTTGCCTGGTTTGTACGCCTTGCTTTATGTTTCTTCCCTCCCCTAGGTGTTATTGTAAGCTACTATTATGATAAGTAAAATTATCAAGTCTGGATAGTAATAGCACTTTAAGCTCTAATGTTAATGGGGGAACCTTTCCAGACTTCTATTGTAAGCCTCAGTGAGCAATAATAGGAGGAGCCACATATCTAAAAAGGGGTTTAATATCCTTATTAGACAGTAATATCTTATTGTAAAAATAGTTCGATTTTTACGAAATGTTTAACACATCTTACTGCACTTGCGGTTACTTCTGTTTTGGCCGCCATCTTAAAGAACTATGGTTTCCCTACAATTGTATGTAGCAGGTAAAGCTCTCTCTCCTTGCTGAGAACTATATACATTTGAAAATTAAATAGTACCCATTTTTATTTTACAAACTCAAAAAGTTTTTTTTTTCTGGAGCATATAAAGTTCTAATCTAACAAAGTACATCAACCCCGTTCTAAATTACGAATTATGTTCGAATAGCAATGTACTTACTTAAGGGTGGATTTCGGTCGGCTCCATCGCGTGGCCTCTTTCGTTGTAGCGTATATTTAACAGAAAGCCAAGCCGCTTTTTATATCCTAGTTAATTGCTTAACACAATTCACCTGTGTTGAATTGGTTGTATCTCAGTGTCTTACCCTGATTACTTCGGCGCCATCTTAAAAGTCCTAGGTTCACGGTTATATACTCATGTTATTTTGAATTGTGACCTGTATGTATCTAATATTATGATACTAGACATCCAAATAAGTTTTTTTTATTGGATAAATAATAAATTAAAATAGTTTCTAGTCCGTATTCCAAAAATCTGTTTAGTTTTAAATGTGTCGACATATTGATATTTATTGACAACATATATTATAACACACAGCTAAGTCACTTTTTAATCTATACACGAGTTAGTAGAGTAGCTATTTTCGCCCGATTATTTCTATAAGTAAGCGATCATAGTGAAGGCGCCATTTTAGGCAGGTCTATCATTGTTTGTGTAAAGTATTCAGCAGCGCCATTTTGGAATGGTCTGATATTGTTTGTTAGAATTGTCAAAAAGAATGCCATTTTGGAACAGGTTTTTAATCAAATTACGATCACCATACAATTACCGATATTCCGTGTTTTTTATTGTGGATTATTTACTATTAATATTTAGTAAATGTTTACGACTCAGAAAATGGTAATACTAGGAAGCTTGCTCCCGCAATTTTTTGCAGTCCCGTTTTTCTCGGAATCCGCCTCAATAAATCCAATTCTTAGCACCATGTTGAATTATTGAAACGTAAATAGGATATACACTATTATGGTGATTACGCTTTGTTAAGCATTCTCCTTCCTGCGAATATTACACAGGTATATATTATAAGACACACAATTTACAGTAGTTGTCAAAGTAATATCAACGAACAATATAAAAAAGGGTATTCAAATCCTTCTCGGTGTAACTATAAAGATCACAAATATTTGGCTATGCATTATTAGAAAACACATCAATCTTTCTAACATATAGTATGTGCTTTATTATGCAGATATCATGTTTTTTTCTTTTTTCTTCCTCAGTTACAGATTAACATTAGATGTCCATGGGCTCAAAATACAAGATTGAATTGTTCCTTCTATTGCACCTAATTACAAAAAATTATGCAGTTCATTATTAGTGTTCAGCCCTAAAGCCGTCGTTCTTAATCTACAAATCCATCCTGCTTCTGCTTTTCTCAAGGACAATTCTCTATTTCCACCCCTCAAGGGAGTCTGTATTTGTTCAAGTGCATGAAACCAGACATCCCTTTCGGTTGGATGGTTTTCCTGTATATGTATAGCCACCGGGTATCTCACATCATTATTTCTTATGGCTCTGATATGTTCTTGTATTCTAATTTTAAAACATCTGAAACTACTGCCTATATATACTTTGTTGCAGGCACAACTCAAAGCGTATACAGTATATGTAGTATTACAGTTGATGAAAGACCGAATGTCATATTCCTTCTTGGTGTTATATTTGAATTTCGGTTTTTTTATTGAGGCCATATTGACAAATGGCACATGAACCACAAACAAAAAAACCGGCTGGTTTATTGGTTAGCCATGTGATCTTATTCATCTCCTTTTCTCCTTTTACATAGCTTGGACATAGTATCTTTTTAGATTTTCTCCCCTTTTATACACAACCTTGGGTTTTACTGATATTGTGCCCTGGGGCATTTTTCCTGATGCGATTATGTGCCAGTTTTTGCATAAGATATTGTAAACATGATTACTATATACATCATACTTGGTTATAAACATGATTTCATCTTTATTCACCTTTTTTTTCTTATTCCTATTGACACTGCTCTTTAAGGTGGTTTTGCGATCCACCGTTTTGATCCTTGATTCTTCCTTATCTAAGCTCTTTTTAGTAAAACCTCTTTCTTTAAAGGCAGTTTTCATGGATTTGACATGTTTTTGAAAGTTTATTTCTTGGCTGCAATTACGGCGAGCACTTGTCATTTCTCCAAAGGGTATAGCATTTATTGTACCCCTGGGATGTGCACTCTCAGGATGTAAAACACTATTTCATGCTGTAGGTTTTAAAAAAATATCACTTTCGATTTTATTTCCTTTAACATATAATCTAACGTCCAAAAACTCGATGGATTCTTTAGAGTAGTTCATGGTCATTTTTACATTGAATCTATTCTTATTTAGATAATTAAAATAAGTCATTAATTCCGTTAGTCCACCATTCCACAGCATCAGGATGTCATCAATGTATCTACCATAGAAGATTATATTATCATTCCATGGTTGTGACCCAGTTTCCCAGGCATGCTCCGTCTCGTACAGGCCCATGAACAGGCCTGCATAGGACGGAGCAAACCTGGATCCCATTGCCGTACCCTGTTTTTGTAGGAACCAATTTCTGTTGTGCAGGAAAGCATTCATGTCTAAAATCATACGTGTCATCTCAAGTAGCATAAGAGTATGCTCCAAATTGCTCGCACTGCGTTTGTATAGAAAATGTTTTACTGCTTCTATACCACAGTCACTTTTTATACACGTATATAAACTTTCTACATCTAGTGTAACAAAGAGTAGATCTGGACTATCCCAAACAAAATCCTCCAGTTTGCATAAAACGTCCCCACTATCTTTAAGGTAGAAGGGCAAGTTCCTAACAAAAGGCTGGAGATATTCATCCACAAACTGTGAGAGACGTTCAGTGGGTCCACCATTCCCTGATATTATAGGTCTTCCTGGTGGGAACCCCTCCCCCCCTTATGAATCTTTGGGAAGATATATATACATGGGTGACGGGAGTCATGTGCCTGTAGGTACTTGTACTCGGTGTCTGATAAAAGACACGATTCATGCCAATTCCTTAGAGAAGCGTTAATCTTTTGTTAATTTTTTTGGGTAGGATTGTCTTTTAATCTAATGTAGCAATCGGTTTGTGCTAATTGTCTATCTATTTCATTCAGATAGTCAACTCGATTCATCACTACAATATTTCCTCCCTTATCTGCTTCTCGTATGACTATTTTAGGATCTTCCCGCAGTGTATTCAATATGTCCCTGTCCTTTTTCGTCACATTGTGATCATGTTTACAATATGAATGAAACATATGTTTATCCTCTAATTGATATAGATCATGAGTTACTTTATTGTAAAACTCATCAATAAAGACATCCTGTGGTCTTAATGGCAGAAACTTGGACTGTATCCTTAAACCACTGTCAACTTAAACATCCTCAACAATCTCCAAAGATCTAGCGGTCTCTGTAATATCCACATTATCATCTTCTTCATTCAAGGTGGAAAGCAAATAAGTAGCATTTAAATCAGCAATCGACATTTCAGAAAAACTGGAATTATTCGATGGAACATTCTGCTCACTTTTATGATGTTCAAAGTATTTTTTTATCTCAGTTTTCTGATGAATTTGAATAGATCAACATGTAAGTCAACAAAATTACACGTATTTGTTACACAAAAGTTCAATCCCTTTAACAGCAAGGTTTCTTCATTTACAGTCAAGATTCTATCTGATAAATTGATGATACTTAGAGCATTATGTATCACATTGGAATCTATATCATCACTTATTTCTTCATGTGTGTCTTGCTCTGTAGCCTGGTTTGTACGCCTTGCTTTATGTTTCTTCCCTCCCCTTCTGATTCAGAATTTTGATTTTTCTTTTTGTTTCCTAATCTGTACCGCTGAACTTCCCTTAAAAAAAGAGAAGAAGCAGAGGAGACAGATGCATTCTGTTTGCTAGTGCCTTCACCTGGGTCACTATCCACAGAGGAGAGGGATGTGCTACTTGAGGAGATGCTTATTGGTTTTGCACGGGTAGTCTCATTTGATGTTACTTTAGGAGTTACATCATCATATTTTTTTGAAAAGGTAAAGATCCGCCCGTTAACATAATCCTTTTCATCTCCTTGTATTTTTTTCATTTTTTTATCTTTCAAGTACACTTGATAGGCAGCTAACTCTGTTTTTAAAATCTCATAGATTTTTGTGGTTGCATCTTTCAAATTCATTTCTGCAATTTCTTTCTCTAGTTTCGTAATTTCATCTTTTATTTTACTAACCTTCCTCTCAGAGTTGACAATAAGTATTCTCATCATACGGTATGAGGCATCATACAATCCTTCCTCCCAGTCATCTAATAAATCTTGTTCTAGATCCTCATAGTTAGGAAAGATTAAAATTCGTAGACCACGGGGATTTTTTTGTTTTCAATGTATTTACGCAGGGTCGCTCCGTCCCACCATTTAGCAAGTTCCTGCTTTTTCAATTTTTCTAGTCTGTAGAATTTTTCTTTTAGGCCCTCATTTTTTGGAGTCACCTTTTTTGTGACATTAGCGTTGGGTTCTCTTGATTTAAATAGATCTCCCAACATCTCCTCTCGTTTATCATCAAAGTCCATTTTCAATGTATGAAAAGTATTTGGCGGATAGTGCTAATCTAACCCAAAGATATGATTGAGAGCAAACGAACTGGGGAAAGGGGTCTAAGCACAATTGCACCTATCCTAAGTGCTGCCTTATTCAGTCTTATTGGTGCCGCGGATCGGAGATTCTATGTCCCCTAAATCTCCAAGGACAACCAATTGTCCCAACTTTCAATTTGAATCAATATTGATCCAGCACACACATTTCTTTTTCATAAAATACATATAATAGTAACCACAGTTAGTAAATCACAGTAGTGAAGCATTCAGTAGCAGAATCAATGATGTTATTTTTGAAGTTCAATTTTTATTTAATCTTCATAAAGCACTGTAGCCAACGCGTTTTGTCCTCCACGGACTTCTTCAGGGCTACAAATAACACATATATATACAATCAATTATTATATATACAATATGTACACAAGTTATTTCATTTATATCTATACATTCTTTTGTTAAAAGAGAAAATTGGTTCTTATACATTTTTCACATTTTTAAAAAAAAATCATTCTAAAAACCACATTTCTTTAGAAATTATCATTATTCTGATAAACACATTTGTCAGAGGGTAATCCTTTATTATATCATTGTGCTGGTTCTTCTACCTTCTTTTTGTTACAGATCCACATCGGGTAAATAGTGGCTGTTTAAAAGCAAAAGATGGACAATTGCGGGCCTTTGGGATTAATTATCTGCACAACAGTGGGTGGGCTCATACAGTTTTAATTTAAAGTTATTAATTGATGCCGGAAATTAAGCTTACCAAATAAAGAAAGCTCTTCTTACAATGTAAATGTAGGAATCTATCCTTCCGTCCAGTCCAATTAATACTGGGTATCTAATAAGGAAAACATATCCTTAATACAAGTCTGATTTAATTTATCAAAATATAATGTTGGAACATTTGCATTTATTTATGTTAACAACATACCTTCAAGGAAATCTCCCCTACTTCTTAATGTGTATTTATTCTCATTTATTGAAGGACAATGTATTTTCAATATCAAGATCACTCAGGTAAGGTGGCCCGGTATAGTTGAAATTCTGGATGTGAACAGAGAAATGACGCAAAATATTATGACTATCTAAGAATAGATGTTATTGTAAGCTACTATTATGATAAGTAAAATTATCAAGTCTGGATAGTAATAGCACTTTAAGCTCTAATGTTAATTGGGGAACCTTTCCAGACTTCTACTATAAGCCTCAGTGATCAATAATAGGAGGAGCCACATATCTAAAAAGGGGTTTAATCCTTATTAGACAGTAATATCTTATTGTAAAAACAGTTCGATTTTTACGGAATGTTTAACACATCTTACTGCACTCGCGGTTACTTCTGTTTTGGCCGCCATCTTAAAGAACTATGGTTTCCCTACAATTGTATGTAGCAGGTAAAGCTCTCTCTCCTTGCTGAGAACTAAATACATTTGAAAATTAAATAATACCCATTTTTATTTTACAAAGTCAAAAAGGTTTTTTCTTTCTGGAGTATATAAAGTTCTAATCTAACAAAGTACATCAACCCCTTTCTAAATTACGAATTATGTTCGAATATCGCTGTACTTAAGGGTGGATTTCGGCCGGCTCCATCGCGTGGCGTCTTTCGTTGTAGCGTATATTTAACAGAAAGCCAAGCCGCTTTTTATATCTTAGTTAATTGCTTAACACAATTCACCTGTGTTGATTTGGATGTATCTCAGTGTCTTACCCTGATTAATTCGGCGCCATCTTAAAAGTCCTAGGTTCACGGTTATATACTCATGTTATTTTGAATTGCGACCTGTATGTATCTAATATTATGATACTAGACATCCAAATAAGGTTTTTTTATTGGATAAATAATAAATTAAAATAGTTTCTAGTCCATATTCCAAAAATCTATTTAGTTTTAAATGTGTCGACATATTGACATTTATCGACAACATATATTATAACACACAGCTAAGTCACTTTTTAATCTATACACGAGTTAGTAGAGTAGCTATATTCGCCCGATTATTTCTATAAGTAAGCGATCATAGTGAAGGTCCAGTGGTGCCACTTTAGGCAGGTCTATCATTGTTTGTGTAAAGTATTCAGCAGCGCCATTTTGGAATGGTCTGATATTGTTTGTTAGAATTGTCAAAAAGAACGCCATTTTAGAACAGATTTTTAATCAAATTACGATCAAAATACAATTACCGATATTCCGTGTTTTTTATTTTGGATTATTTACTATTAATATTTAGTAAATGTTTACGACTCAAAAAATAGTAATACTAGGAAGCTTGCTCCCGCAAATTTTTGCAGTCCCGTTTTTCTCAGAATCCGCTTCAATAAATCCAATTCTTAGCGCCATGTTGAATTATTGAAACGTAAATAGGATATACACTATTATGGTGATTACGCTTTGTTAAGCATTCTCCTTCCTGCGAATATTACACAGGTATATATTATAAGACACACAATTTACAGTGGTTGTCAAAGTAATATCAACGAACAATATAAAAAAGGGTATTCAAATCCTTCTCGGTGTAACTATAAAGATCACAAATATTTGGCTATGCATTATTAGAAAACACATCAATCTTTCTAACATATAGTATGTGCTTTATTATGCAGATATCATGTTTTTTTCTTTTTTCTTCCTCAGTTACAGATTAACATTAGATGTCCATGGGCTCAAAATACAAGATTGAATTGTTCCTTTTATTGCACCTAATTACAAAAAATTATGCAGTTCATTATTAGTGTTCAGCCCTAAAGCCGTCGTTCTTAATCTACAAATCCATCCTGCTTCTGCTTTTCTCAAGGACAATTCTCTATTTCCACCCCTCAAGGGAGTCTGTATTTGTTGAAGTGCATGAAACCAGACATCCCTTTCGGTTGGATGGTTTTCCTGTATATGTATAGCCACCGGGTATCTCACATCATTATTTCTTATGGCTCTGATATGTTCTTATATTCTGATTTTTAAACATCTGATACTACTACCTAAATATACTTTGTTGCAGGCACAACCCAAAGCGTATACAGTATATGTAGTATTACAGTTGATGAAAGACCGAATGTCATATTAATTCTTGGTGTTATATTTGAATTTCGTTTTTTTATTGAGGTCATATTGACAAATGGCACATGAACCACAAACAAAAAAAACGGCTGGTTTATTGGTTAGCCATGTGATCTTATTCATCTCCTTTTCTCCTTTTACATAGCTTGGACATAGTATCTTTTTTAGATTTTCTCCCCTTTTATACACAACCTTGGGTTTTACTGATATTGTGCCCTGGGGCATGTTTCCTGATGCGATTATGTGCCAGTTTTTGCGTAAGATATTGTAATCATGATTACTATATACATCATACTTGGTTATAAACATGATTTCATCTTTATTCACCTTTTTTTTCTTATTCCTATTGACACTGCTCTTTAAGGTGGTTTTGCGATCCACCGTTTTGATCCTTGATTCTGCCTTATCTAAGCACTTTTTAGTATAACCTCTTTCTTTAAAGGCAGTTTTCATGGATTTGACATCTTTTTGAAAGTTTATTTCTTGGCTGCAATTACGGCGAGCTCTTGTCATTTCTCCAAAGGTTATAGCATTTATTGTACCCCTGGGATGTGCACTCTCAGCATGTAAAATACTATTACATGCTGTAGGTTTTTTTAAAAATATCACTTTCGATTTTATTTCCTTTAACATATAATCTAAGGTCCAAAAACTCGATGGATTCTTTAGAGTAGTTCATGGTCATTTTTACATTGAATCTATTCTTATTTAGATAATTAAAATAAGTCATTAATTCCGTAAGTCCACCATTCCACAGCATCAGGATGTCATCAATGTATCTACCATGGAAGATTATATTATCATTCCATGGTTGTGACCCAGTTCCCCAGGCATGCTCCGTCTCGTACAGGCCCATGAACAGGCCTGCATAGGACGGAGCAAACCTGGATCCCATTACCGTACTCTGTTTTTGTAGGAACCAATCTCCGTTGTGCAGGAAAGCATTCATGTCTAAAATCATACGTGTCATCTCAAGTAGCATGAGAGTATGCTCCAAATTGCTCGCACTGCGTTTGTATAGAAAATGTTTTACTGCTTCTATACCACAGTCACTTTTTATACACGTATATAAACTTTCTACATCTATTGTAACAAAGAGTAGATCTGGACTATCCCAAACAAAATCCTCCAGTTTGCATAAAATGTCCCCACTATCTTTAAGGTAGGAGGGCAAGTTCCTAACAAAAGGCTGGAGATATTCATCCACAAACTGTGAGAGACGTTGAGTGGGTCCACCATTCCCTGATATTATAGGTCTTCCTGGTGGGAACCCCTCCCCCCCTTATGAATCTTTGGGAGGATATATATACATGGGTGACGGGAGCCATGTGCCTGTAGGTACTTGTACTCGGTGTCTGATAAAAGACACGATTCATGCCAATCCCTTAGAGAAGCGTTAATGTTTTGTTCAATTTTTTTGGTAGGATTGTCTTTTAATCTAATGTAGCAATCGGTTTGTGCTAATTGTCTATCTATTTCATTCAGATAGTCAACTCGATTCATCTCTACAATATTTCCTCCCTTATCTGCTTCTCGTATGACTATTTTAGGATCTTCCCGCAGTGTATTCAATATGTCCCTGTCCTTTTTTGTCACATTGTGATCATGTTTACAATGTGAATGAAACATATGTTTATCCTCTAATTGATATAGATCATGAGTTACTTTATTGTAAAACTCATCAATAAAGACATCCTGTGGTCTTAATGGCAGAAACTTGGACTGTATCTGTAATGATTTCCAGGCAGGTTCCGCAGGAGCGTCAGGAATCCGAAGAGTAATCCACAGCCTTCCCCTACGGCCTTCCGACTCTATCAAACACTAGAGTATCGAGAGGCTCGTCAGGGGAAAACAGGGAGACAAAACAAGGAAAGGTGGGGAAGAAAAAAGGCTTGACTGTAATCTTCTGCGTGAAGGTGTAACAACACTGTAAGGGTTTCTGGTAGACGTGGGGCTGAAAGAAATATACAAGCTATCTAACAACAGTTTACAATACACATAGAAATGTTTCTTATATTCTGTACATGACCATTACATACCACGAATGTTTTGTCTAGGCCGCAGAACAGATGTGTAGGAGTTGTAGGAGTTCTGCTTGAGCTATTACTGGAGTAATAAAACAAAGAATAGTGACAACTCTCCTATTAATATGAACATGTATTACTAATGGCCTAAAGTGCAAAAGCTCTCACTCAGTTTGATGTATAAGACTTCTGGATGCATGTGGTAATCAAATGAACTTGACAATAATCCAACACCAATGCTGTGCAAGGAAATCTATGATACAAAACACATGTTTAGAATTCTATAATCTTATATCACAATAAAAACAAGCATGCAGCGCACAGCGCTGTTACCGTGATTCTTAGATCTGAAGATGGAAGTCTGCACCCCAATCGAGTCCACGCAAGTATCCCCAAACACGAATTGAGGCTGGCCCAGGAATGAATGATGATGGGGCTAGCCGTATTACAGCCAAGGAACTGAATAAAGGGAAAACCAATAGGTCACCCCCGGACGGCGGAGAACAAGCCCTGAAACCGGGCGGTATACAAAGGAAGATGAAACCTAAATACCTAAAAGGGACAACACACTACCCGGCCGGACGGCGGAGACCAAGCCCGGCCGTCGGGCGGAGTAGAAAAGTGAAAGGGAAGGTTGCAGGGATATAATACACTGCCCGGCCGGACGGCAGAGACGAAGCCCGGCCGTCGGGCGGAGCAACAGTATGAACTAAATCAAGAATCAGAGCACAAGTAGCGGGATAGAAGGGGAGCTGTGAAACGCGCAAAGCACGAAGGACGGTGGTCTACCGACTTCAAACAAAACCGGAAGAACCAACAGGAAATCAGGCACACAGGAACAGGACGGAACTGCTAACAACGGAGCTAGACTCAAGAACGTAAAGCGTCGCTCCAAGGGCTCTGGTAACATTTATAGTGGTTTCTCTTAAAGGGACAGTACATCGGGGATCTCGGGGCATGACAGTATCCTTAAACCACTGTCAACTGAAACATCCTCAACAATCTTCAAAGATCTAGCAGTCTCTGTAATATCCACATTATCATCTTCTTCATTCAAGGTGGAAAGCAAATGAGTAACATTTAAATCAGCAATCAACATTTCAGAAAAACTGGAATTATTCGATGGAACATTCTGCACACTTTTATGATGTTCAAAGTATTTTTTTAATCTCAGTTTTCTGGGGAGCTGGGAGTTGAAGTCTGTTGTCCCTGAGACTTCAGCAAGAGGCAAGCTCTTTTCTCAAGCCCTTAGAGTTCCTTACAAGTTGATGAAAGTACGCAAAGTTCCTTTCTCCTCTCTTTGGCAGTCAGGCAACCACTGCAGGCCAATCCCCCAAGCAGCACTTCAGCTTGGGGATAGTCTCCTCAGTTTCTTCATGTTCCTCTCCTCAGCAAAGGTTTCTTGTTGTTGTCCAAAAGTGATCTAATTTCTTGGGATCAGGGTCCCAATATTTATACCCCAAAATCCTTTGCAGAGGGGCCTTTGCCCAGTCCAAACCAGTTCTGGAGCACTCTGTTGACATGACTCATTCTTTCCTTTCACAGTGCAGGGCAGAAACATCAGAGGCCCCACAGGAGGTGGAGCCAGCATTATGGAGGGAAAGCACAGCCCTGGAACACTTTGTTGACATGATTCCTTCTCTTCTTTCGCAGGGCAGAGACATCAGACGCACCACTGGGGGTGGAGCCAGCACTGTGTGGGGTAGGCACACTCCTATTTGTGTCCCAGGTGCAACTCCTCCCTCCCATCCCATCTAGATGCAGATCTCTCTATTCACCACTGGGCAGACTCACCCTGTCTTCAGGAATTCCCCAGCCCTGTCACTCAAACTCCAGACAAGGAATACACAACCTAGCAGAGGCAGGCTTGGATAGTTAGACAAGAAAATACCTACTTTCTAAAAGTGGAATTTTCAAACACAGAATGTTGAAATCAACTTCACTAAAAGACGCATTTTATCATTCAGGCATACTAAACTCGAATTTCTACCGTGTTCCCTGAGTCAGTTAGGATTATAAAATGTAATAATCTAACTGCCCATTCTGGCTTATGGAGAACAGGTAGCCTTGCAATAGTGAAAAACAAAAATGTCTGTAATTCACTATTAGGACATGCCACACACACCAGGGCATGTCCTACCATATACTTACAATGCACCCTGTCCTTGGGCCTACCATTGGGGTGTCTGATATGAAGAAAGGGGAAGGTTTAGGGACTGGCAAGTGGGTGCAGTTGCCCAGTCAGCATGGCAGTACCAGACTGCACACAGGCTCCGCAATGGCAGGCCTTAGACACACTTTTACAGACTGCTTCTGTGGGTGGCACAACCAGTGCTGCAAGCCCACCAGCAGCTTTTGATTTGCAAGCCCTGGGCACCCCTGGTGCACTGTACTAGGGCCTGACAGGTAAACCAAACAATCATGGAATCACAAATTCATACCTTAATTTATAATTGGGAGAGCATATGCACTTTAGCACTGATCAGCAGTGGTAAAGTGCCCAGAGTCATAAAACCAACAAAAACAGGTAAGAGAAAATACAGGAGGAAGGCAAAAAGTTCAGGGATTACCCTGCAAAAAGGGCCATGTCCAACAAGGGCTAAGACACGGGGAGAGTAATGAGATAAAGAGAAAGATGGGTGTGAGAAAGTTGTAGTAGACGGGACAGAGAGGGAGGTTAAATAGACGCATCGAGGTGTACAGTGATGTTAAGTAGAACAAGAGGAGTGGAGAGTGAGAAATAGTTTTGGTAGACATCATTTTGGTGAGGTAAAGGGAGCTTAGATAGTATGTAGGTTAATTTAGTGGTAGAGATGGGTAGAATGAGTGGTAATGAGCGAGGAGAAATATAGGAGGTAAAGTAATGAGGCAGGGACAGAAAGATTATTCTTTAATTGTTACCAACTGCCGAGAGGGTGAGGATGAACGTTCGGCAGGCCAGGCATGTTGAGCTGTCAAGTTTAAAGGTTTTTATGTACACCATTATAAGTTACCCAGGAGCCCATGGAGCATAGGGGACCTGTGCAATTGTCCACTTTGCCCATGCCTTGCAACATCTGTTTCTCAGTCTCCACTGCTGCCACATTCTGATTGATGAGATCTCTTAGCACCAAGACTGGTTGTTTCTGCCCCATAATTTTGTTAAATTTGGAGACAGAATTTTTGAAGTCCACATGTCTTGCTCTATGACTTGTTTCAAGTAGGTTTTGCGTTTTGCATATTCCTCTGAGACTGGTCAAGCCACAGTCTTTCTCTCACCGTGTCAGCAGAAAGATGGGGTGGAGTTGGGAACGAATTGACAGGAAACTCAAAACCAGGGTACAGATGAGGGAGAGGCTTCTCCACTTAACTAACTCTTAACCTCTTGGGCGGGTGGGTGGGGGGGGGTAACACTTTCAGTGAACGATGGAGCTGGTAAGGGCAGGGGTTTTCCCTGCTTCCTACCCTCAACACACAAATGTCTGTTCCACTAAAAGGATTTCATGAAGACTTTGGAGAAGCCCTGCAGACAACATTCCAATATGAGATCTCTTTAACCTTCTTCGTGTGTACCACCCTAGTGCAGGAAACGAAATGGATTCCTATGTGGCCACAGTGACATCTAGCATACACATTCCATGCACATCCTAACACACATAGATGAATATGTCCCACATGGATGGAGCGAAGAACCTGGTTGCAGAAAACCGGCATATCAATTTACAAGTACTATAGAGGTCAGCAAGCACCTCTCTCTGGCAGACAGGTGAAAAGGCTTGTTCTACCACCATAATATGTTGCTGCACTACTGTCAGTCGTTCACAGCCTTTTAAGCTGACACTAGTCATACTCTGAAAAGGAGGGTGCACAAGATGCCCTCCTCTGGGAAGACAGAGCCTTGCTTTGGGTCGCATTCTTTGTCACAATGGGCTGCAGCACAAACATTATTGCTATGTGTGCTGAGGCCAAAAATCTAAATCCAACAGAAACTTGCGATGGGGAACTCAAGGCAGGGGTTCAATCTCTGAGGATTCATGGAGGGGATATTTTACATTCTAACGAATAACCGTTTAGGGCTGGGTTCTGCCAAGTACAAGAGAGAGGTTCAAACTTGGTTTCTGATGCCCGTTGACTGAGGTCTTTTGCATGATGCATACCTGATCTGCTTTACAAATACTAGACTTTAATGTCACATTGCAAATGTGATTCCTTAATCACAACTCCTACAGCTCTGTATTTAATTCCTGCATTATCAGTCAGTCTTTAGGCAATTGATAGAAATATTAAAATTGGTGCATGAATGACACATACATAATTGTAAAAAGCCTGTCCACTCCATTAGAACTGAGTTTAAGAAATTACATTTATTTAAACAGCAGTAGCATTGTATGCACAAAGATTGTTATTTGATTCAGCGATTCCCATGACTTAATCCATGGTGATACCTTCACGCGGTTTTTAAATCTATATGAGATAACATTTCCAGATAGCAGTTTGAGTATCCAGTCATCCTACAGAGGCAAATGTATGGTAACTTCTCAAGGGACACAGCAACTTTATGTTCTTATTCAACTATCAGGAAATAACATGTGTGGTAGTGAGAGGACCACCCAGTCTGCGGCACATACTGCACTGAAAGAAGATGGTCTCTTTGACCCTACAGAAAAAGTTACCACTAAGCAGAACCCTAGCGGGTGGTCAGGAGGACAGTTTGATCAAACACGTGCCTTTCTCCGCTGCCTGGACCTCTGCGAATTGGCTGACCCCTGGGTCCCTCTCTGTCCTAAACTCTGCATGATTGCCCCCTCTCATACAGGTGCTGTGAGTTCGCTGGCTCCGGGGGCCTTGTGAGTTAGGTGTGGCCTGATCACTGATGGATGAGTGCAGCATAAAACAAGATGGCAGCTGCACTAGAATAGAGGAGGGGAGGGAGCAGCAGGCCCTGAGGTGTGTGGGCCTGTTATGTGATTACTGGGGGTGACTGGGTTTTCTGTGGCCCCTTTTTGAGGACTACAAAGTGAGCCAAATTGTTGCTACAGAGATGGCCCAGGCCTGGCTGAAGTGAAGCTGTGTGTAAGAACAACAGGAGTAGACCCATAGACCACGTCGGGATGGGTGTGGAGTATAAACAATAACAATTCCCAACAGGTATCAGTTTGAGGCAGTTAAATAATGTATGCAGTCAGCATTACATGAACAAGAAACAAGGAGGCTCGAAAGATTTAAAAGCTTGTTATTCACCAATTCAAAGGAGGGTGTTTCACATGGAAATACAGTTAGGCAGCACTGTACAGAGATAATCATGTGACAACCCGAAGGCACTTGGTGAGTGGTGATATATACAATTAGTTTAGGTGAAGATGCAAGTGCTGAAGGTGGACAGCGTGAACGGCGCAAGGTGACAAAGAAATAATACAATGATGGCTCAGCAGGATCAAGTTACAGTCACTTAAATCATGGAAAAATCAATTTTACAGGAGCACAAAACGTAAAATGCGCCATAGAATTGCGCTGTGATGTCGACGGCGTTTCGATCCCCGTGAGTCGGGATCATCATCAGGACAGGGTTGTCGAATTCAGGCAGTGTTGTGCACGCAATTACAATCGCGTGAATGGCTGGAAACCTGGCGGTGGTTGCAGATGCAAGGCAGGGCTCTCAACGTGCGGGCGGTTCACGGAGCCACGCATTCACCGCGAGCCGCCCGCACGATGAGAGCCCTCACCGCCCCTGGCCGCCTTGCTTCACTCAGGCGCTGCCACGTTGGTCCGGCCCTCGGCTAATCATATTCAATACCAGACGCCGCATCTGCAGCCACCGCCAGGTTTCCAGCCATTCACGCGATTGTAATTGCGTGCACAACACTGCCTGAATTCGACAACCCTGTCCTGATGACGATATCGACTCACGGGGATCGAAACGCCGTCGACATCACAGTGCAATTCTATGGCGCATTTTACGTTTTGTGCGCCTGTAAAATAGTTTTTTCCATGATTTAAGTGACTGTAACTTGATCCTGCGGAGCCATCATTGTATTATTTCTTTGTCACCTTGCGCCGTTCACGCTGTCCACCTTCAGCACTTGCATCTTCACCTTCACTAATTGTATATATCACCACTCACCAAGTGCCTTCGGGTTGTCACATGATTATCTCCGTACAGTGCTGCCTAACTGTATTTCCATGTGAAACACCCTCCTTTGAATTGGTGAATAACAAGCTTTTAAATCTTTCGAGCCTCCTTGTTTCTTGTTCATGTAATGGTGACTGTGTAGTAAATGTCCTCTCTACTATTCTTCACTAGATGGACTGTACTATGTCATCTGTGACATCATAGAATGCCTGGGTGACTCTCTAGCTCACAGTGTCTCTCTCTACCTGACTGTGGCAGTTGGTTAACTCAGGCTGAGCTGCTAACAGCTGGCTCCTGGTGGGGTCTTACTTCTATACTTAATATCTTGAAAGGAAATTACAATAAAGGAACATAACTCTACAGTGGACTCTGGATCTTCCTTTACTACAATTTGGCGACGATTTAAGAAGACGAACCTGCATGTGCACTAAGGACAAAAGTCAACTAAAAATCTAATCAACTACAAGTTAAGGAACCTAAAAAATCAAGAAATCAAAAGAGACTTCATATTCAGACTCAAGGTAGTTCCCAGCCGACCCCACCAGTGTCCTTTTCCACTTGGACAGCCTACACACTGAGCGTGTGTCTTCACCTTGATGTCTGCTGTCACCCTCTCCAGCTACACATTTTTGAATTAGCCCTGCTGAGTGTATTTATTTCCTGTGAGAGAACAGGAAAAGGGTCTGGAAAAGGTTTTAAAAGTATTCACAGAAGCTGCGCTGTCGGTGCATCCTGTGTGTTTTCACGAATTTCGAAGAGACTCAATAGTGTTCACAGTAGCGGCACTCACACGCTTGTGTGGAGAAGCTGGGTCCGAACCACCGTGTGAGTAACTTAATCTCAAGAATTTTGGGCTTCGACATGTTATTCCGTCTCCGTGGCAGTTTGAGACCTGAATTTAAAACTGCCCTTGACATCACATCGCGTGCAGGCACTCGGCACACACAGTCTTACCAGCTTCGCGATGTCTGCACGCCTTCCCTTGTGACGTCTGTCTTCTACGCAAGTACTTTGCTGTTCTTGACGCTTTGGCGCACGCTCCTTCTGCGGGCCTTCCCTACAGCGTCAAATATACGTGCCGCCATTTTGTATTTCTCCCTGGTCCCTGGTTGGCGCTATCTCAACACATCGCGTCATTGAACATGTCCATTCAGACAAGCAGTCACGGATATTCGTCTCCCGGCTTACTTCAGTGTTTGGTATGGAAGGGTTTTACTGAAACGACTACTGTCCTTGCAGTTTTCAGCAGTCACTACAAGGAGCGGAGACACTGGTGTGAGCACGTTAAAAAAAAAAAAATGTGAAGGGACTACGGAGCCTGTGATGAAAACATGTATCGGTTAGAGACAGTGCGGTACAACAGGAAGAAACTGTGCAACAGGAAGGAACTTTGCAACAGGAAGGAACTTTCCAAATAGTCTGGTTGGTGACTTTATTTTCCTGACATATTTCACCAGTGACCGCGAGTATCGAAGACCCCGGGTGAGAGATCGCTCACCGGTGCATATGTTGTTTATTTATTATTGTTGTAGTTAGAGTCTTCCGAACTGGTGCCTGATCTTATTTAAACTCTGTATTCTGTGTCAGGTCATGTCCTGGTTGGATGTTGCTTGATAGTCAATTCTCATCCACATTCTTAAGGTTGCTTTCCTGAAATGTACCCTAGGTTGTGTGTGTGAGGGTAGTCAATGCCCCTTTTGGGTTCTTTGAGTTTGCATCATATACTTGGTGGTAGTCCATGCCCCAATTTTGTTCCCAAGAATATGGTCCTGCGGTGTACCCTACATAGGGGAGGTTGTATGTGTGTATGGGTAGTCAATACCCATTTCTTTTAGTTTTCTGTGGTAGTGGTGATTGTGGATAGTCCATACCCCATTTTTCATTCCCAGGCATTGTCCTGCGGTGTACCCTACACAGGGGAAGTTGTATGCTTGTGGGTAGTCCATGCCCCATTTTTGATTTCCAGGTATTGTCCTGCGGTGTACTCTACACAGGGGAGGTTGTGAGCTTGTGGGTAGTCCATGCCCCATTTTTAGTTCCCAGGCATTGTCCTGCGGTGTACCCTACACAGGGGAAATTGTGTGCTTGTGGGTAGTCCATGCCCCATTTTTGATTTCCAGGTATTGTCCTGCGGTGTACCCTACACAAGGGAAGTTGTGAGCTTGTGGGTAGTCCATGACCCATTTTTAGTTCCCAGGCATTGTCCTGCGGTGTACCCTACACAGGGGAAGTTGTGTGCTTGTGGGTAGTCCATGCCCCATTTTTGATTTCCAGGTATGGTCCTGCGGATTACCCTACACAAGGGAGGTTATGTGCTTGTGGGTAGTCCATGCCCCATTTTTGGTTCCCTGGTATTGTCCTGTGGCTTACTCTACATAGGATAAGTTGTATGTTTGCGGGTAGCCAATGCCCCATGTAGTGGTGTTTATGAGTAATCCATGCCCCTTGTAGTGGTGTTTGTGGGTAGTCCTTGTCTTAATTTTGTTCCCAGGTTTACTATCCTGTGGTGTACCCTATTTAAGGGAGGTTGTATATCTTTTTATTCTCAGAGTTTCTACTTTGCGCTGTCCCCTGCTTTTAGTGGAGATTGTTTGTACACTATGTTCTGGTCTAAGTCTATCTTTGTGTAACTCGTGGCCAGGGTTTCATGTTGGTAAGACTTTGAGCTATAAATTTATCATATCTTTAGTGTCAACACGTCTTTATCAGGGGAAGCTCTAGTTCTTTGAAAAGATTGTTTTTTTTGGTGAACTTTTGTGAAAGGGGTTTGCTCTCTTTTGTCTTGTGTAAATTTTTACCCCTATTGTATATCTCTCTAGCGTCTCCGTTTACACACACTTTTGTTGTAGGGTGTTCACCATGTGATGTACCCATGTGTGTGGGGAGGTTATGAGTGTGACCACTTTCCTTAGCTGTTTTGATTAGTTAAGGGAAGGGGATGAGGCATATAGTATTATATTTAGTTCTCTTTGTTCACATTTCTGCTAATAATACCTCGTGCTAATGTTATCTCTAAACAGCTCATTAGTTCATTCTTGTACTTTTCTGCTGATGTTGTATTTGAGGTATTTTACCTATTGTGTTCTCTGTTCTGTTTCTTTTCTATAAGGGAAGAGGATGTGTAGAAAATGTCCTCTCTACTATTCTTCACTAGATGGACTGTACTATGTCATCTGTATCATCATAGAATGCCTGGGTGACTCTCTAGCTCACAGTGTCTCTCTCTACCTGACTGTGGCAGTTGGTTAACTCAGGCTGAGCTGCTAACAGCTGGCTCCTGGTGGGGTCTTACTTCTATACTTAATATCTTGAAAGGAACTTACAATAAAGGAACATAACTCTACAGTGGACTCTGGATCTTCCTTTACTACAGACTGCATACATTATTTAACTGCCTCAAACTGATACCTGTTGGGAATTGTTATTGTTTGAAGTGAAGCTGTGGCAGGAAGGCCTGGGCCTTTGAAGAGGGCTGCTGAGACTGGGGATAGCCCTGAAGTAGCTGCCCCTGTGACAGCTGTTTGTACCCAGCAGCCCTCGACTGGTGTGAGACTGCCTCTGCTCCCAGGCAATGACGGAAGGGAAAGACTCGCAGTACACCACTCTACTTCACTCCATGGGAAATTATCGAGAAAGTACTGACGTAATATTAAAATGTAAAAAACAAATTCTATATGGAAGAATTAATACCAAAATCAACATGTGATTAGAAACTGATTTTTTCCAAAAACAAAAAAAAAGAATCCCATGGAAAAAGCAAAAATTGAAGATTATTTATAGTTACGAAAACATAATTTATTATTTATATACAAAACTAAAGTAAATGACAAACCCGTGGAAGTTAAAAAGTTATAGTTATAATTTAAAGTTATAATTTCCGCCCGACCAAAACGTTCTATAACTCGCGCACCTTTATACAGTGTTGTAAACTTACTATGCAGACTAAATCAACTATAACTTGTGCATGCACTGATTATATGCCTTTTTGTAATACATCACCTCTAGGATGTTAAATCATAGCATTCATAACACTCATGCCATCTAAAATGACATTATTATTACGAACAAAGTGCATGGTAGAAGGCCGAATTATAGTTGATTTTGTCTGCCTAGCAAGTTTACAAAACTGTACGAAGGTGTGCAAGTTATGGAAGGTTTTGATTTGGGCAGCAATTAGCATTTTAAGTTATAACTTGTTAACTTTTTAAAATGTAATTAAGATTTGTAGTGCCCAGAAATACATGAAGTATCCTTTGAAAATCGTGATTTCAAATCTTTCAAAATTGTGCATCAGTAACCATAAATTAAACTAGGGGGGCGGAGCTTGCTCGAATCGGAGATGGCCGCCTACAGCCCGGGCTCCGTCGAGCCGGCTAAATAAACTGCATTATCCTGAATACCCTCAGCCATTGAAAGCCTGATTTTATGTTGTGAGGGCTAGTTAAGAGGTCCGACTCCTGCTGCCTGAAAACAGAAGCTGCCGGGCGCTGGCGAGACGAGACCTGCAGTGGGGCTAGGCGTAGGCGGAGTGGGCCGCTAAGCACCGGCCTCGCGTAGCTGGGTGCCCCGACGACGTCGCCCTGCGTGCGGCTGTGCCTGGAGGGTGCGACCGCGGGGGTCGCGAACACTCGGTGAGCGCTGGAATCGGCATCGGAGGGCGGAGGCCTGCCTGCATTATCAGCGGCGGGGGCCGTGGGTCCCGACATATGACTGCGGACGGCGCATGGAGGATGTGAGTGGCCCGTAGCCGCGAAGACAAGATGGCGGTGAGAGTGTGCCTTGTCGGGGGGACCCGAGGAGTTTGCTGAGGGCTCCTGTGATGCCAAAACAGGGGACCGGGAGCATCTGCGGATCTTGGCGGACGTAACTCTAGTGAGGGGCAGCTGCGGTGCGGAACGTCAGGATTCGGCGGCGAATGGTGGCGGCGCTGTCCCTTCCCCCCCACGGAGGTGTGCCTACCATCGGCTGACGCCCGGGCGGCGGAGTGGGGCGAGCGCCAGCGTCGGGCTTGGGGACCTATTGCCATTCCCCATTGCAGTGGGAACTGACATTTCGGTCTGAGTCTTCATGTAGGCGCTACGATACAGATGCTGGAGACGAAGAGTAGGGGCAAACTGTGGGTCTCAGGTCTTTGTGGAGTGTGCACTGAGGGTGACAATCTGCAGCCCTGTGGGGGTGAAGACAGCACTGGTATCCCCTGGGCCCGATTGGCACTTGACGATGAGAAGGTGCGGTGCACACCCATACCCTTGGCACTTCAGCGAGACTCTGGCTACCATACTTGCAGGCTGTGTGCTGGGGGGTAACTGGTTCCCTTTACGGCGCAGTGCTCTACTGGACCGGTGCTACCTGTTGGGGCTTCTGCTGGCAGTGCAGTGCCCCCCACATCGCTGTGCACGTGCAGAGTGGTTCGGCTTGCTCTGGTGGGGTAGCCAGCTCTATATAACTTTGCCATAGCTGAGTTCGTCTGACCGTTACAATGGGGAAGACAGATCGTGGGCAATCAAAACTGCCCTTTACACAGACGCGTTCAAAATCACAGGAGGATGGCGCTGGGAGCGAGAGCGAACGGGGCGCGATGCCAGAAACGGAGCAGGACCTAAAGAGCATGCTGAAATCTATGGATAAAGGGCTGCGGGATGGCATCTCCTCTCTGGGAGTGAAAATTGACGCGCTAACGTATAGAATGGACAGAATGGCTGAGAGGCTTGACAAGCATACAGAGCGCCTCGACATGTCTGAGAGAAGAATTACGGAGGTTGAAGAAGCGCAGACGACCATAGACAGGGATCATAAGCAGTTGGGCAGGGTCCTGCAGGTACTACAAGACAAGACAGAGGATTTGGAGGCCCGCTCGCGGCGATGCAACGTACGCATCCTAGGCCTGCCAGAGATGGCACAGACTGGCAAGATGGAGTCCTTCATTGAACGCATGCTAGTCTCCTTGCTTGGCGCAGAAGTCTTCTCCAACATGTTCGTCATCGAACGAGCGCACCGGACACTGGCTCCGCGCCCGAGGCCGGGTGGACCACCAAGACCGATAATAGCTAAGTTCCTCAATTACAGGGACAGAGACGCGGCCTTACGGGCGGCCAGGGAAAAACAGTTGCTCTCGTTTGAGGGATCGGACATAGCACTATACCCAGATTTCATGCGAAGGTACAGGAGGCGAGGAAACACTTCGTCCTGATGAAGCGCCAACTACGTGAGCAGGGTCTGGACTACGCGATGTTGTATCCGGCCAAATTGAAAGTCACCAGGGATGGCCAGACACTCTTTTTCACAGAACCCAAGACTTTGCAGAAGGCACTCAAAGACTGGGCAAAGGAGAAGAGGAAGACGCCGGAACGAGAACTACTTGATGAGGCAGCAGGAGGTGGATTGGAAGACCAGGACTGAGGGCCGTTTCATACATTGCCCCTTCACGATGACTGTAAGGTTTGGGGGTGATATAGCGGCCGACGGGCGGGCTGGGTGGCACGGTGGACATTGCGCTATCATTTGTATTTTCTGAAATGGTTCGTAGCCACCTCCGCCCACACGTGGTAACACCTAGCTGGTTATTGCTTTCCTTTTGCATTATGGGGGGAGGGAGGGAGGGGGTAGGTACGGGGGTAGGTACAGGGGTAGTGTGTTTCACGACCTAGTTGGGGGAGGTCCGCTGTGGGAGGTGGGGTCGAGAGTTAGGGGGTTGGGTAGTTTGAGGTTTATGGCCATGAGGTGCGTGCTAACATATTTTGTACAAAGTCTATTATGTATTTGCTCACTGTGTGCAGGATAGTGTATGCTTTTGCTTGCTATGAGTGACAGGCCCGTAGAGGCGGCTGGGACCAATGGGACGGGGAGCCTGAATGCCCTGACATGGAATGTTCCGGGTCTCAATGATCATAGGAAACTTCGGAAAGTTCTGAATTACCTGGCTAGACACCATGTAGACCTAGCTTTACTACAGGAGACACACTTGCCTGGGAACAGTTCTAGGCTACAGGCTCGGGGGCTTAGAGGGCAGATCAATGCTGCTGGCTTCACATCCCACGCTGGCTTCACATCCCACGCCCGCGGGGTGCTCACATGGGTCAACCCTAGGTCGGACTACTCTCTGAGTGGGTGGCGGCTGACCCAGAAGGCAGGTACGTGATATCCACACTAACGGGGAGAGGGCTGGAAGTGTTGGTAGTTAATATTTATGGACCTAACTATGGCAGCCCTGAGTTTTATGTGCAATTGGCTAACCTTGCCCGGGAGACTCCCAGTTGAGCGGCGCTGTGTGGTGGGGACTTTAATATGACCAGAAACTCTGATTTAGACCGCTCTAGTGGACCGGACAGGCGCCCGGTTAAAGCTGCTAGGGAACTGGATAGGATACTTATTAGTGAGGACTTGGCGGATGTCTGGCGCAGTCAGCACCCAACACAGGGAGGGTACACTCATTATTCTGCATTTCACAACATTCACATTGATTATTGGCTGGTGTCGCCGGGAATGCTCTCACTGGTTCGCAAGTGCCAAGTACTGCCCGCACCCTCTCTGATCACTCCCCTATACTACTATCCATTTCGTTGCCGAGTAGGGCCCCTCCCCCATTTACATGGAGGTTTCCACCATTCTCCCTGCTTGACCCGGTCTTTCGTGAGGAGTTGCACGAGGCAATCAAAACATACTTTGACACCAATATAGGCACCGTGGACAGTTTTCAGACTGTCTGGGAGGCGTTTAAAGTTTATGTTAGAGGTGTAGCCATGAGTAAACACTCTGGGATACTTCGCTCGATACGCCAGAGGCTTTTGAGTCTGGAGCGGCAGCTGGCGGAATGTGAGGGTCGCCTTCTGGCAGGGGATGATGCACACACACGGGAGGAAATGAAGGGACTGCTGGCGGAGTATCATGAAGTGGCGAACACGGAGGTCAGACACCTGGGGAAGTACGCAATAGCGCGCACCTACGGGGAACAAGATAGACTGGGGAGGGTCCTAGCAAACATAGTGAAACAACAGAAGAGAAGAGTGACGATTGCAGCGGTTAGATCTCAGTATCGGTCACTCATCACGGTTTCGGAAGGGATAGCAAAGCGATTCCAAGAATACTACACTGACTTGTATGCGTCGTGATTGACAAGTAGCGAGGAGGAGTTTAAGGACTATCTGGAACACATCAAACTTCCGTTTCTCACAAATACGCAGAGGGAGTTCTTGATGCTTCCTATAGAACTAGACGAGATCCGTGAGGCGCTGGGCGGAATGAAGACGAGCAGTGCGCCGGGCACGGACGGCTTAACAGTCGAGTTTTATAAAACATATTTAGAACTCCTGCTCCCGCACTTATCAGAATTATTCACTGATATGATTGAGTCTGGGCAGATGCCAAGTTCAATGAGAGAGGCGCTTATCGCCAAGCCAGATAAGCAGACAGATGAGTGCAGCGCTTACCGACCACTGTCCCTTCTCAACATGGACACAAACATTTATGTTAAAGTTCTGGCAGCCCGCCTAGCCCTATTGACGCCTGATCTGGTTGCCCCGGAGCAAGCGGGGTTTGTTATGGGCAGAAATCTCACCTAGTTTTTGGGGCGATCCAGCACACGAGACCGGCCTCGAAGGCGATGGCAGTCTTCTTGCATATGGAAAAGGCCTTCGATTCTGTCGAGTGGTCTTTCATGAGGACTGTGCTCACGAGACTTGGGCTTGGCCCCATATTCCTGCAGATGATCTCGGTGCTCTATAATTACCCGTCTGCCAGCATCAGAATTGGTGGCACTGTCACCGACCCTATCAAGGTTCGCAGGGGCACCCGTCAAGGATGCCCTTTGTCACCCACGCTGTACGCTTTGGTGGCGGAGCCGCTGGCATGCGCAATGCGCGAATACCACTCACACCGAGGGCTTAACTTCCCTACATATAAACTAATAATAACAACATATGCAGATGACACGCTGCTATATATACGCGAACCTGAGACAAATCTCGCTCTGCTGTTGCGCGAAGTGGTTTGGTGGCCTCTCAGGGTTGAAGGCAGCCGATGATGTCAGGGCCATACGGGATCAAGGTGGGACGGCAATCCTAGTGTTGCTGGATTTATCAGCAGCTTTCGACACGGTCGACCATAATATTTTGGTCGATCGTGTCGGAAAGCTAGGCATCAGTCACTCTGCCAGGGACCTGCTCGCCTCCTTTCTCGCAGAGAGAACCCAAGCGGTCACCCTTGGACCGTTTCAATCTGCTCAACTTACGCTGCCATGCGGTGTCCCCCAAGGCTCATCCCTTAGTCCGACACTATTCAATATCTATGTGTCGGACCTCGCCAATGTCATCAGAACATATGGGATGAGCCTAACATCTTATGCGGACGACACGCAGTTGGTACTGGCCATCAAGGGTGATGGAGGACAGGTTGCTCAAAATTTCAAAAACTGAATGATCGAAATAGGAGAATGGATGGCTACAAACTGCCTCAAACTTAACTCAGAAAAGACTAAGGTAGTTATTTTTGGACCTCTTCTCCCATCATGGCCTTTAGGTTGGTGGCCACCGGCCTTTGGTTCACCCCCCATTCCAACTTCAAAGGTCAGGAACCTGGGAGTCATTTTCGACGAAGGTCTCAGCTTTATGGACCACGCAAACAAAGTTGCGACAACGGCCCACTACAAACTAAAAATGATTAGGAAGATCAGCCCCTTTCTTCCGGAGGCATTAATCAAAACATTGGTCAGCTCCTTAGTCCTGTCTTCCTTAGACTATTGTAATGGTCTATTTCTTGATGCTCAGGTTAGAGTCATAAAAAAGTTACAGTCCATACAGAATGCGGCGGCACGCCTGCTCTCTGGAACAGCTAAGTTTCAACCTATCTCAGAAATAATAAGACAATATCACTGGCTTACCTTCAAAAACAGAATAAAGTTCAAGTCCTTATGCATAGTTTACAAGGCACTTAACAACCAAGGACCGTATATTCTGAAGGATCAATTGAAACCTTACATCCCCCGCAGACATCTCAGATCCGCCTCCTTGCACCAGTTAGTTATTCCACGATCGAAGACAGTGTCTTGGGGCGACCGCCGTTTTCTAGTGGCAGCCCCTAAACTATGGAATACTCTTCCTCAATACATCAAGACGAGCTCTTCACTCCTCCAGTTTAGGAAACTTGTAAAGACATGGCTGTTCAATCAATGAGACTTTCAACATAAGTAAGAAGCATACGAATTGTTTAGCGCCGAGACGCCTTAGGGTATTCGTCGCGCTCTACAAATGTCAAAAATAAAATTAAAATAAATAAAATGAAGGTGAATTGGGATAAGTCAATTGCGTTCCCTCTCACGGTCGCCACTGAGCACTTTGAGATGGAATACCCTCCTCGGTGGACCACGGATTCAGTGCGCTATTTGGGGATACGCCTACATACTGATCCTGAAACGGTCTTCAGAGAGAACTATGGCAAGGCTATAGATAGATTAGAAGACAGCGTGGATAAGTGGATCGGGCTACCTCTCTCACTCCTTGGTAGGATCTCGATAATGAAAATGATCATATTGCCCAGGTTGCTGGTTTTGTTCACAAATATCCCTATGGTGCTCCCTAAGTGCTTTTTTACGGGACTTACGTCACTGATGATTAAACTTGCGTGGGCTGGTAAACAGGCAAGGGTTCAGTGGAAGGTGTTCGTTCTACCGCACCAGTTAGGTGGCCTTGGCGCCCCTGACTTTGAATTATACTACCGCATCGTGCATCGCGCAGGGGGCACACCTGCACCAGTGGGTACACGATAGGGAGCAGGCATCATATATTAAGCTGGCAAGACTCTTTGCCGCCCCATTACCGCTGCTGGCGGCTGCCTTTGACTCGGTGGACAGACGCACAGGATTGCTCGATTCTTTGAACTCACCCAGACATGCCTGGCATGCAATCCTGCAGTACCATGCGGGCATGCTTCTCTTTACCCCGCTGATGCCCATCGAATGGATGATATGGTTGGCCCTGTGTAGAGATAGAGGTGTTATTGAGGCACGGACGACCCTGGGCATACGCACGGCTGATGACCTGTTCAAGGGCGGGACCCTAAAAACAAGGAGGGATATCGAAGCACCGGAGGTGCGACCTACGGTGCTGCAGCGCTTTCAATTCCACAGAGTCAGAGAGGCGTGGCGCGAACAGCTAGGGGACGACCTGTTGGAACCCTCTGAACTGGTAAAACTCTCTTATATCATTGAGACGGAAGAGCCAAAAAAACTGGTATCCACTCTTTATAAGATAACTATGTCGGAAAGGGCGGCCGGATATAACAAGGTGCGACTGGCATGGCAACGCAGCTTGAATGCACAAATATCTGATGCAACGTGGCATTACTGTTGCTCCAATACAAGGTCAGTCTCCCTGAACGGCAGACACAGGCTGGTGCACTTCAAGTACATTAACAGGGTTTACCACACTCTGGAAAGGCTGCACAAGTTTGGGGTCCGTGACAGTGCGTCTTGCAACAGATGCAATGCACCTGACGCCGGGTTTTTTCACCTCGCTTGGGAGTGCCCAGGAATACAGCTCTACTGGGGGACGGTGTTTCGAGAACTGAGTAATGTTGTACAAGGTGAGATGGCCCCATCCCCGCTTCTCGCACTGCTCGGCTACTCCAGGCCGTTACCTAAAGCTCAGCGCAGGATAGTAGACCTAGGGTTGCTCTTGGCTAAGAGACGGCTGGCGATGTGCTGGATGAGGGGACCCCTACCTAAACTTGAACAATGGCTGAGTGATTTAACATACTGTTCCACGCAATCAGAAACTTACAGTGAACTCTTACCCCCCAGAAGTAGGCCTAAGAACTTCTGGGGTTTATTCTTTGACTATAGACGTAGACAGGAAGAGGAGACCTCAAGGGGAGCGGAAGAGAAAGCCTCTGTGGGGGAAGAAGAGGGTGCGGAGGTAGGCTGAGCAGTTTCACACTATAGACAAGAAGTGCTCCCAAGTGTCACGTAAATTAGCATTGGGCCTGACTCTGGCTGGTCGGGTAGTAGTATCGATTCCACAAGGACACGCAACACAGTGACATACATTTGCAGAGATAGTACTGCACCTCTGGCCGGTTCAGTTCTTCTTTTCTTTTTCGTATTGTTACACAAAAAGTGGTGTTTTTTTATGTTTGTTAGTATAAGAGACATGCTTATATTCCACCTGCATGGTGGGCCACCTCTATTTTATGCCGCCCGACCTTCGGGTTGTGGGCTGAATGGCTGTGTATGACTATTTGCACTTGGCTCACTATTACTGATGATGCATGCTTGTATTTTGATATATTTGATGGCATATTTGTAATCACCTCAATAAAATAAATAATAAAATAAAATAAACCATAAATTAAACTCAAACGGTAACATCAGGTACAGAGGGGCTCATTACAATGGTGGAAGGACCCCCACCGCCGGGCCAGCGATGAGGTCCCCCGGCCCTGCGAACCGCGATTCTCCCGACGCCAGATTACGATGGCGGTGGGATCCAGACCACTACCGCGGCAGAGGCAAAGCCCATCTGCCATGGAACCGCCACAGGCAAGCGTTACCATTGCCCGGCGGAGCGGTCTGCATCCATGAAATGGTGGCGGTGCCAAGAAAGCACCGTCTGCCAAATTAAGATGAGGTCTGCAGCCAGCCTTTCCTCGGTGGTCCGTTGAAAGGCATGCAGAGTTTGGTTTTGGGGGCCCGTTGAGGGCCCCCCTTGTGTTGGGGTGGGATGTGGGTGCACTGGGCCCCCTACATTTCACTTCGCCAAATGACAGGCACAGTGTAGTGCCTGCCACGTAGTGCAGAGAAATACACAACATCTCTTTTTGACATCGCGGCGGTGCTGCTGTCTGCAGCCACTGTCGCAATCTTAAAGGTGCGGATTTCGGCGGCGGTCCTATCATAATTGGGTATGTGGGACCGCCACATTCATGGCGGGTGGTCCCGGTTTACACCACCATGGCGGACGATGCCAGTCCGTCCGCCATCGTAATGAGCCCCAGAATGTTTACCTAACATCCAAAATAAGTGTCACAGCAACCTAGTTCGACCAAACAGTTCATTTCACATTTCTCCGTGCATTGAAATATACTCTTCATCTGAAGAATATGTGCTGTAATGCAATGTACAAAGATGGTGGTCATGCCCAACCCATGCCAAACCACAACTGTCACACGTTAAGTCACATTGCGAGTTTGAAACAGGCTTCATACAATACGCATGTAGGGTGTTCCCTCCCCAGACAATAACATCAATGAGGGAGGGCCGCTCTCCGCATTTCGACCTCTCATTGTTGTGCAGCCTGAAATGTATAAGCCAACATCTAGACGAGGACTTCAATCCTCCTCTAGGGTGTATGTCTGCAAATAGGTTTTTAGTGGCTGCCAGATATCTCACGGGCGTGAGGCCAGGGGCTGCAGAGTGGCATATACTTCGCTTGTAGTGTTACAGTATTCCAGATCTCGAATCCGGGCTTTCACTGTTGGGGCTTGTGTTCTACCCCAGTGCAAGGAAACGTGCCTTTTCGCTATCAATAGGGCTATGGCGCCAAACCGCCGTATACTCTTATTTAGGGGCTGTACATACCCAAGTAACGCCATCAATGGTGTTGGGTGTAGTGTATGTTCTATCATTAAGGATAGATGTCGAAAAACCTCCCCCCCAATATGCCAGAATGGGCCCGCAATTCCAATTCAAGTGTGAAAAGTCAGCACGGTCTCCAGCTCACCTAGCACACACATGCGGGGTTTTAGGGTCTATCTTAAATAACAGTTATGGCGTACGGTGCAAATATTTAAAGTATAACAATTTATGGCGATGGTTATTTGATACATAGCGTGTTTGCAGCAGTATATAGCCACATCTTGTCAGTTAACAGCAGCCAAGATCCTGTTCCCAGGCTGAGCGTGCCTTTGCTCCGACGGTGGGGTGAAGAGTTAAGGATAAATGATATAGCAGCGATACTAGATGTGTCCCGTCCGGTGAAGTTATAGGTAATGTAAGTGGGGTAAAGTCTGGGGGGTTCAGTCGTTGCGTCAGGGAGTGTCCCTGCCAAGGAACATCGGACCCTGTGCAAGAGAAATCTATCCATGTAGGATGCATCGCCGCGGAGGGGGAGTTCTCCAGCGGTGCGCAATTGTGAGTCACTAAATAATCTCCCCCAGTGCATAACCGATGCCTGTCAAGTGTCTGCTAAGTAAGGGTCTCAATTGTAGGGGGTATCCAGGGGTTATCGGCTAGGGGTATATGCGCGGAGTATAGGACATCTGTTTGTAAATATCGCCGCAGTTTGGACCATGCCCAGCATGCTGTGGATAGGGTCTGTATTTCAGTGGGGGCAGCGAGGCAGGCCCTGTGCCAGTATAGTTGATAGCAGATTAGGATATATGAGATTGCTCTGGTTATAAATATTGGAGGCTGGCACCTGGGTGATATCAGTAATAAATGAAGTGTACTTGCGCAATGAGGTAGTATATGTAAAAATCAGGAACCCCAAATCCTCCTCGCTCGTATGGCATAGCTAGATTGACCCAACCTATGCCTGGCTGCTTTCTAGCCCATAGGAGCCGAATAAGTAAAGACCGTAATGTATACAAAAATGTCATAGTAAGTGCGATGGGAATGTTTAAGAAAAGATATAGAAAATGTGGGAGTACCACCATTTTTATAACGGCGATTCTGCCATCTATAGAGAGGGGAAGCTTAATCCACTGTTCAATTTTTGTTGTAAGATTATCAATCGCCGGACTGTAGTTGAGGCGAATCACCTCTTGCGCGCTGCAATGTAGATAAATACCGAGATATTTCGGAGTATCTTAAATGAAAAAAGGTCTGACTGCTGAGTATGAGAAATGCAAGTTGTCAAGGAAAGAAGTTAGGTACTTGGGACATGGGATGGGATAAGCATAGAATCGGTTAAACATAAAACAGGACTGTTGAATGCCATAGTGAATGCTCCCCCACCAAAAAGCAAGGAGGATGTTAGAGCATTTTTAAATCTTGCTGAATTTTACTCGAAATTCGTGAAGAATTTTTCAAGTAAAACATCGCATCAGTCAACGATTGAAAAACAAGAACACATTTGAATCGACAAGTGAGTGTCAAAATACATTCCAGGAAGTAACAAAAGATATCTGTCAGTCTTCAAATTAGATAGCTCATTATGATAACGGGCGGATCGCCACCGCCTGTATGGCGGTGCCAATCCGCCCGCCAAAAACCACCGGCCGCCTCTAATTTCCACCGCCACATTACCATGGTGGGGGGGACCCCGTCGGACGGGAAGACCGTCTGCCTGTTTTCCGCCGGTAGGCAATCTGCCCGATTGCCTACCGGGCGGAAAACCAGTTCATATGGTCCATATTACTATGAGGGCGGGGATGTGCCTTTCCGTGGCAGCAACGCCACCACGGAAAGGCAGGCGTTTTTCAACATTTGGGGCCTGTAGCGGGCCCCCAGGGATTCTGGGGGGTGGGGGGTGCACATGGGGGTACCTATGGTAGCCCCCAGCAGTTCCATGCACAACATGGCAGGCACCGCGCGGTGCCTGCCATGTTGTGCATTGAAGTGCACAGCATGCCTTCCTGGCATTGTGGCGGGCGGTGCTGACTGCACCGCCCGCCACAATGACAGGAGTGCTGGATGCGCCCGCCACTGTGGTGGGCGCATCCTAATGTCCTCCACAGGACCTCGCCCTTATGGCGGGCGGTCCCTTTTTGCGTTTGGATGGCATCCTAATGTGCCCCCTAATGTGTATTTGACCCCAAACTTAGAAGCATTGTTACTATGTATGAATGTGGGAGGGGTATAGGAGTTGTTCTTATGCAAATTAGCAAATCAGGAAAGGAGGATGTTGTCACTTTTTCATCACGCTCTCTAACTCCGACTGATGAAAAATATGCCGTAATCATAAACCTTTGATGAAAATCCTCACCACGAATGTATTGTACAATGCTTCTTCCTGTTTAGCTCGCTTGTCTATACAATTATTGGACTACAGTTATGCAGTGTAGTATATACCTGGTGTGAACACTTTTTGAGTAGGATGCCATTACCTTTAAAACGTACCAATGGATGAATGTGAAAAGCCATGTGGGGCTGAAGTGGATGATGAGCATATCTCTAATGGGTAAGGATAAAGACTCAAGAGGAGGATCCCATATTGAAAGAGGTGAGAATTAGAATCAGTCAAGGATGGTCTGAGAAAAATACACTGGAGAAGAATTTGCAAAACGTCTGGGAAGTTAGGCATGGGCTCTGTGAAGTGGAAATTTCACTACTGCAGTAGCATCTGCCTTGGAAACAAATGGCCTGATTACAAATTTGGGAGATTATGCTGCTGCAGTAGTGACAATTCTCTATAGTATATTTCTGAAAGGGGATGCACCAAAAACTGTCACCACTTATAATGGTCCTCAATTTACGTTGGATCTGTTTGAAGCTTTTTTTAATTGAAATCGCGTTGTGCATAAGACTACATCAATTTATGACCCTGACAGCAATGGTGCTGTGGAGTGCTTCAACAGGGTTATTAAAGGCACTGTGCAATTGGCTATAAACTGAGGTCTAAATTGGAGGAAGGAAGTGTTACATACAATGTGGGCATCTAGAATCACTCCTCGTCAGGTCACAGCCTGTTTGCACTGATGAAGTGAATCGTGCCCTTGTTGAGAGACAATTTGGGATGGATGTCTAAATCAAAAAAAGTCAGTTGGTCCCCCTAACTGTCAAGGAGAGACTGGAGCTAGCACAAAATGAATGCAAGAAAAATGATGATGCCAAATATAATTGTAAACCAGTTGACATTTCTGTTGGGGATGTTGTCAAGGTAAAGAAGAGCATCATGGTGAAGAAAGGGGAAAATTCATTTTCTGAACTATTACATGTCAGGAAGGTATTTAGTAAATCTGGACTTTTAAGCAATGGAATGGTTTTGGCATATGAATCACATTTCAGTTCACAAGGGAAAGAAAGTAATGGAAGAGGGAAGTAAGAAAAGTAAGTGGAGCTGGTTATCAGAGAGTGAAAATGGGGTAAAGGGTGCACAACCAGAAGAAGGAAATGGTACACACCCAGAAGACAGCAAACTGGTACAAAATTGTATAAGTGGTACAAGTTTGTTACATAGTGGAGGTAAGTCTGTTGGAGGTGACAATGATAGAGTGAGAAGGAATGTGAGGAAGCCGAAGAGGTTTGAAGATTTTGTGAGTGATTGAAGAGCAGGTTTGAGCTTACCGTCGTTCCTATTTAAATCTAAATATGAACCGCTCTCAAATTGGGCTTCTGTTCACTTGCAAATATAGGATAGGATTTATTTAGTAAGGTTTGTTTAATTGGTTACGTTTTAGTTAGTATGATAATTTTGTTCTTCTAAAAAGAGGGAGATGTGTTGTGTTCTCATTCTATGTTAAACCTTGTGTGCTTCCATACTTGGGGGTTCTGATAGTGATGTAATAAGAGAATGTTGGGAAAGAAGGATAGGAGAAAGATGGGAGCTAGGCTGTTATATTGGCTTTTCATATTCGCAATCTAGCGGGGTCATTTTCCTGCAAAAACTTATTTGGAACTCTTCTGGAGTACAGATTCTTTACAATGCCCTTCCCCTGGGCCTTTTGACGGAGCCAAATCACCGCAGCAGGAAGGGCGAGGTTAGCTTTGGGTCCTCTTAGTGGTACGAACAAAAGCACGTCAGTCACCTAAAGGAGGAGGTGAGCATTAGTTTCAGGCTGTTACTTTTAGTGGTTTAGCTTTAGGGTTTTAGTGTTAAAGGTTAGTGCCTTCTGGATATGGAGGGTTCAGGCAGGAATGTAGGGGTGGAGGGTTTGGCGGCATTGCAGGAGGAAGGAAGAAGAACCCTTCTGGCACCTGCAGTTTTAGATTACTGCTGGGATCCTAGGTGCTCAGTGGGGGTGGCCAGCGGTCCTTGCTAATTTTCTGCTACGTAAAATCAAACAAGCCTTTGCAATGCAATAGGTCTCATATTTACGAGAGTTTGAGCCTTTGGCATTGTAAATTACAATGCCTTTTACTTTTTTGTTGTTTTTAAAACAGATACATCAAAGGCATTGTTATTTACATTGCCAAAAGCTTAAACTCTTGCAAATGTGAGAGCTTTTGCAGTGCAAATGCATTCAGCGCCCCTGCTATAAATCTTTTTTTAAACATAAGGAGAGAGCGTGTCCTGCCAGCAGGACAAAGCTATTTAGCAGGCAGGAAAAATCTATTTGAGAAAATAGTGCTCAGAGGCTGTAATTAAAGCCTACAGAGTAACAAAACACATAACAAGGGATGTCGCCATGGGAGGTTACAAAATGAGACAAGGCGGTATTAAGTAGGGGCTACTGAGCTTATCGACCAATGGACAGCCACAGTTTACAGTGGACAATGACACAAGCCAATGAAAAATATGGGCCGAGAGTGGGCGGAGCTTCAAGTCCCTACCTGAATACAGCATACCACTCAGAGCAGCGCATGCACTGCCCAGGCTCCACCTAAAAAGCAAAGGAGAAAATCATTGCATGCAATGAAGGACCAGTGGGCCAGGAGTAACGGCCTCTTGGCTGATGAAATTTGAGAGTCTTTACTGGGACTGTAAAAGAAAACATTTAGGATAGCACCACCAGCATGTTTACCACTTTGGCAAATTTAAGCGAAATGACCATATTTGCCAGTTTCTGCACGTTACATTTTTGGCAGGGCAAAACTTGTTTCCTTTTGAATGGTAAGTATTTCCACAACTTAAACACAAATCATTTTGTTTATAGAAAACTTTCTTTTTTGAACATGGTGCCTGCATAGCTTTAAGATCTCTGACCCTGACAGAGCACCCGTTTCCTTTTGAAGGGCACAAAATCAAGTTAGCTGGTTTCTTTGAAGACATTTTAGAATTCAAGGGTAGGAAAATTCTGGGTAAGGTCTATGTGGCTATCAAACGGTTGTCTAGATTAGGCTGGTTTTACCAATGTCTGCTTCAAATGGTTCTCAGACCTGGTACTAAAGAACAAGTTAGTGTGGTTGATTCTTCGGATTACACTGAAAGCATAATTCAAGAGTACCCCACAGTTTTTGGTGGTGGTTAAGGAAAAATTAAAGGGTTCACACATGAAATAAGAGTAAAAGATAGTGCCATACTTGTGAAACATAAATTAAGGAGTGATCCTTTTAGTGTAAGAGAGGGTTTGGAGAAAGAACGTAATAAGTTATGCATTAAGGGAATTATAGGGGCAATTTTATCATCGTTATGGCTTTCACCTTTGGTTGTTGCAAGGAAGAAAAATGGGGAGTTACATGTCTGTGTGGATTTACACAGTCTAAATAAGAACATTAGAGTTCATTCACATCCCTTGCCAAAAAAAAGTGAGTGGTTGGCGTTGACAAAAGGGTCCAAATGCTTCACAAAAATTGGATCTTGCATCCGCTTACCACCAAGTGGTGTTGGATCCATCTTCAAGACATTTAACGGCATTTATGTCACCTATTGGTTCGTACCAATATTGTAGAGTACCATTTGGCCTAGCGTCAGAGGCATCTGTTTTTCAAAGAATAATGAGTCAGATGTTGAGGAGTGTCCCTGGAGTTGCTGTTGTCCAAGACAATGTCTTGATCTTTGGTGAGACCAGAGAGAGGCATGACACGTCTCTCAAACAGGTTTTAGGGATCATGCAGGACAAAGAGGTTGTTCTGAAAAGTGAAAAAATGTTGTTCCTCAAGGAGAGATTAGATAATCTTGGACATGTGGTGTTACAATAGGGTGTGGAGCCAAGACCAGGGTTAGTCAAAGCCGTTGTGGATGCATGTCCACCAGTTGATAAGGTTAATTTGAAGTCCTTCATTGGACTTTGTTAAAATCTACTCAAGATTTGTTCAAGATTATGCATCGAAAGTTAAGCCACTAACAAACATGTTAAAGAAAAGCGTACCCTTCAGATGGGACACAAGTTGTCAGGAGGTGTTTGATTCGATCAAATCACAGTTTCTTTGGTGATAGGATTCTCAAATCATTCGATCCAAACAAAAAATGTACCATCACTGTCGATGCTAGTGGTTATGGGTTGGGAGCTATTCTCACTCGATACAATGGTGACACTGAAAACACCTTGGGTTATGCCTCTAGGGTACTGAGTGGATCAGAAACTAGTTTTTCTATTATTGAGAAAGAATTGTTAGCCTGTTGGTGGGCCATCAGGAAATTCAGTCTCTATATTTGGGGTTACCATTTTGTCTTGAGAACCAATCATAGTCCTTTAGTTTCCATCCTTTCAGGAGGAAAAATCAAGGAGCATACACATAAAATTGAAGGACTTTCAACTAAATTGTTGCAATACAATTTTGATGTGTTTTACTTACCTGGAATTAAGAATGTAAAGAAGATTTTCTGTCTAGATTCCCTGTCACCGAGTCTAACACTGATTTGGAAAAGGAGGAAGATCAGGATGACTATTTTGTAGCCTCGATTGATGTTGAAGATATGTGTACTGTGAGGGAATTAGAGTGGAGGAAAGATTTAGCAAGAGATGATGTTCTTGTGCAGGTCATCAAATATGTTTGAGAAGGGTGGCCTAACGAGAAAAATGTCACATATCAATTTCAGACTTTTGTAAACGTTTTACAGGAACTTATGGTAGAAGATGGTATTCTAATGCGGGGAGAGAGGTTGATACCCCCTGAAAGTTTGAAAACGTGATTATTGTGTGGTGCACATGAAGGACATTTGGGGAAAACCCTTACCTAACACAGACTAAGAGAGGTGCTCTTGTGGCCACAGAAGGACATTGGAGATGATGATCTGATTGATAAGTATGTGGTTTGTGGAAGTGCTGAGAAAGGCTTCAAAGTGAGGACCCCACCGATGCAATCAGTCGATTTTCCAAGTAGACTATGGGAAAAAATAGGCATCGATCTGATCAGTCCCTTCAACTTACTTCCTGCTTCTTCAAGATTGCTGTGGTAGCTATTGACTATTACTCCAAGTGGCCTGAAGTTTGTTTTGTGGGTGAACTAACTTCTAAGAACATCATTGATTTTCTCAAAGACGTTTTCTTAAGAGAAGGGTTTCCATCTTCCATTGTTTCAGATATTGGTTTACAATTCGTCAGTGCTGAGTTTCAAAATGTTCTGAAACAGAGGGGGAGTGTTCACCACAAGAGTTTGCTATATCATCCCCAAATCAATGGCCTGGTAGAGCGTATGAATAGAATTTTGAGCAACTGTGTCCAGTGGGCCATTGCCAGCAAGTGTGTAGTACAAAATGCAGTGCGGTCCATGCTTTGGTTCTACAGCACAACTCCTCATTCTTCAACCAGAGTTTCGCCTTTTGAACGTTTGAGAGGCAGGAAGCCATCATCCAAAATTTGTCCAGGGTGGATGTCAAAATGGGTCAAGATGAATGTTATGGATGATGTGGATGAGTTTGTCAGGTTGAATATGAACAAGGCTCAAGAACAGAAAAAAAACTACTTTAATGAAAGGAAAAAAACAGTTTCTCAGAAAATCATTGTTGGTGAAGCAGTGCATATTAAAAGTCCTGCTCACACAACAAAGGGATGAATAACGTTTTCAGAACCTGTTAGAGTAGACAAGGTTTGTGGTAATGCTATTAGAGTTAATAACAAGAATTGGTGGAACATTGCCAGAGTGGTAAAGTTGAAGAATCATCAGGAGTATGACAAAAGAACCAATGTTGATGGGCATGAAGGGAGCAACGTCAACAATAATTGTTTTGGTTCAGTTTCCAATGAAATGGATGAAGGTTTTTCCATTTGTCTACGTAGGAGCAAGTGACACTGCAATGTTCCGTTGAGATTTCGATGAAATTATTTATCTTAAGTTTTCCTTGCAAAACTTATATGTTGATTTTTTTATGTTAGTTTTTTTATATAACAGTTTTCTTGTTTTAGGTGTTCTGTTGTTTCCTTAGTTTTTTGTTTCGTAGGAAATTCTAGTTTTTGTTTTTGTATCTCCAAAGATGTTAATTGATTCAGCTGTTAGTTAATGTTATAAGAAAACTTCGGGAAGGAGAAGATAATGTAGTGGTTCACTCTGGGTTGATGCCTTCGTCACCCAGCATCAGTAGGTGGAATTTTATGTGAGACATTGTTCTGTATTCTTATGGAATGTAAGCTTGCGTTCTCGGTTGCGGGTGTCATGAAACTCATTAAGCTGCTGCACAGTACCTGTATGTTTTGGCAATAAACTTCACTGTTTACAACAACAAAGATTAGTCAACTTACTGCACACATGTAAGTCTAACATGTGTGTAGTGCAAAAATAGCTTAAAAGCATTCAAGATAATTGCCATTTCCCTGGGCCAGATCTTCGCCCTTCGCATGTGAAGCATGTAATGCTAAAATATATACATTTTGGTGCTACATTTATGCATGTTTTCTAAATGCAAATAAACAGAAGTGAGAACAGTTAAAAATGAAACCTACAGATAGCCGCTAATGAGTAGGTGTTAGCAGAGAGCAGCAGAGAGCAGCGGAGTTCAGCAGAGAGCTGCGAGCTGCTCCGGTCACCATTCCCCACGTTGCGAGCAGAGGGAGGCGAGTAGGCGAGTAGGCGAACTACAGCTGAACGCCTGTTCCAGCCCCTTGGAGTCAGCGCCCGCCTCCGCTATCCGGCAGCCTGCAAAGAAGGTCCGGCGGGGGGTAAGAGGAAAGCCTGCAGGGGTGCCCAGCACCTCATAACGGGTATCTTGCACCCTGTGTCCTGCTCCGCCCTGCCCTGCCCTGCCTACCGTTTTCCGGGAGCCGGCATTGAAGGCCTTTGGTCCAGGGTGGGTGCAAGCGGTGTAAGCGGAAAGCCTGCTGGGGCTGGGGCTGCAGGGGGCTGACGCTCCCACAAAGCAAGGGAGAGCCAAGGGAGAGCCTGGGCAGCTCGGCTGATCGGTGGCAAGCTCAGGAGTTCCAGGAGACTGCAAGCCATGAGCAGAGAGCGGGACTTAGCGGAAAACTGGGAAAAACGGCGATTACGGCAAAAGCGGCGTATTGCCATACTCCCGCTAAACTCTTGCCACAAACACGCAGCGTGTGGAAAACCCGGCGGAAAACCCGGTAAGCAGCATTATACAGCATAATATAGTGGCTATATTATTCTATGCGTGGCAGAAGTATTGGGGGAATCAGGGAGTTGCAACGGAGAGAGGAGAGGAGTCATTGGCTTCTGTTTACTTCTGTTTACTGGCGCTGAGCAGGTGATTAAACCGGACACTGCAGCTTTGAGTGCCAGGCACTGGTTGGGGCTGGTTGGTACACGTAGCATCCGCGATAACACAGACGTGATCAGACCTGAACGTGCTCCCCCGCTCCCTAGCCCCCTATAGACTGCTTATACAGTGCAAAAAACTAAAAGTGGTTTAATAAATCCTAGCACTGGGACAACGCAGATACAAGAATCAGAGAAGTGGCTAATTTTATCCTGAGGAGGTAAAAGTGTCGCAGAGGGTGCCTCCTCCTTTCGGCAGGGGATCCGCAGGCTGTAAGGAGTCTGACACAGCTGCAAAGAGGGTAGCGTGCAGTCCGCAAGATACCCTTTTGGTCACCCAGCACATAAGTCGACCAAATCAAGACCCCGGAACAACTATGCGGTCTGGCAAAGTAAGGAAGGCCCCTGGTGAAAAGTTAAGTGCCCCTAAGGGATCGGCCAAACGGAGAAGACTTGATAAAACAACTGGAAACAAAGCAAATAACAACATGAAAAATCCTTTAATTTCTCCAATTGCTTCTCTATTCGAAAAGTCTGTGTCAAATAAAAACATTCTAAGCAGTTCGCGATTTCAATTCCCGAAGGATCCAGGGTCTGTACTGTTTTCCCTAACAGGGGATGTTGTGGGTCTATCGACTCCCATAGCCCCCGCAAAAAACCTGGCAGTAAACGAACAGTGGCTGGATGATGCCACTCATGCATCTACTTCAGGGAACCAAAAGTTCCAACTTAGCGGAAATTGCGTTTCGCCCAAAGGACCAGTTCAATTGGATAATTTAGACTACAAAAAAAGCAGCATAATTACAACTGCAACAGTGCATTCTGCTTTAGATGATTCAAATACGATATCTATCCAGCAACCGCATTTGATAAATTCAACTAGTCAACGTCAAAGTTTGGAAATAATTTATAATTCACAAGACAATCATATACAATCTTTACATTCAAGCTTTGACGAGCTCTTGCATTCTGGGTCCAACTTAAACAACTTAATAGATAATAGCAAAGAGAATGATCGATTGGCTGACACAAATTCAGCCCATGCGGAGGCAGTAGTAGCCGCAGAAAGGGGCAGCTATGAAGAGGTACAACAATCAGCTTGCACGCGCCATATGGAGAATCAGCCCAGGCCAATCGGCCTCGGTGAACTTTTGTTACCATCAACAAATGCGAGGCTTGATAAAACATTAAGCAATGAGGCCAAGACAACGCTCCACGAGGATGTAGGGCCCCCGGATTTTGTTGCTCCCCTACTAAAAGCACTACAAACCTCTACGGCAACCCTAATAATGCAATCTGACAAATTGGACATTCAGATAGATCTGATGAATGTGATTGCATCTTACATAGCCAGGATAAATACGAAATTAGATAATCTGAACAATCTAATTAACAGAGCACAAACAAAATCAGATACTTTTCAACCTCAACCTACCTGCCCTTGCGGACCAGTTCTTGATAAATTAAGCTCATTACCAATTGTACTAGAACAAATTCTCACTCTTAACAAGCGCTTTATTAATCCAGACCCAAAGCTCGATCAACCAGGCACTCTCAAAATCGAGCACCAACCACCAACCGATAATAAACTCAGGTCAGGCAATGTCACTATTAGAAATGATTCAAATGAAATAGTTACGTCCGAGGCAATTACCCCAGAACCAATAAAGCAAGGACTAACAAAGCGACAAAGAAAACGAGAACGGAAGGCTAGGAACAAGAAATGTGATGCAGACTCTCAGCCAGGCATTGGGTTATTTCCCATTTTTCTAAACTCAAAAGCAAAAATAATAAAAGAAGACTGTATTACGGAAATCCAGTTAGATGCAACCGAAAAAGTCACCAACTCCGTTAATGAAAAGCCTACGAGTAAAAGGGAACCTAAGAGTTCCCTACCATCAGGAAGCGCGATAATCCATTCAAATGCAGCAATAAATCAGCAAGACACGCTGCTGAGAGCATATCATTCGCCTACCACTGCCCCCGGTAATAAGCCCAGCAAAACTGCAAACTGGAATAGAAATAGTGATCCTCACTTTAAAGTGATCATGCAGTCGAAACCTACCCGGAGTAGAATGCATCCTCAAGATATAATTCTCCCTCGCGAAAATGACAACACTGATGGTCATATAAAACCTACAGCAATAACAACCGAATTAATACCTCAAATCTCCCAAATAACAAATCAAATAGCTGAAAAAGCTGGGGTTCCAGACAGCATCAACAGTCAACTATATCTGGAGCACCGAAATGAAGTAGAGGAACAATTAAACTCTGTTTCCTCTTCACAAACGGTACTAGAATCGGGAGACCAAGATATGGTCGATAACCCTCGGCGTGATAATTCAAGATCGCTATTTGGAACACAGAGCAGTTTGATTCAGGGCAAGTTAAGCTTCTGCATAACGAATAAGGAAATAACGCAACCAAACAAAACGGATGGCAAAGAGCAGAGGACAAATTCTCCTAAGCGAGGTATCGAGTGTCATCAAATTATCTGGACACCTGAGTACAAGACACAGGGCTGTCATGATATACTGAATAGGTGCCCTATCCTGAAATTAATGGCTGAAATTAAGGAGTTAAGAGATATTAAATCCATAGATCTTGAACGTGTTCAATTTCTAACGGGGTCAAAGGACTTAACAAGTGAAAAGACATTGACCACCTGGAAAACCCTGGGGATTGCGCAAATAATACCAGGAAGATCAGACCTATTTCAAACATGGGGTATTCACCTATCACAGCTCGTCATCCCTCGCTATCTATTTCCGTGAAAGAAAATTTGTAGTTTGCAACCCATTAGGTTACCGGCTGAATTGGCTCCTCAAAAGCCTGTCTACTCGATTCTATACAATGCCAAAGGCAGAACTGATGCAGTCCTCACCCAGGAAGGAGTGGAAGCAGAAAGAGGGGCGGAAGCCAGATGTCCAACGGAGCACTGGAAATGGCTTCCCAGTATGTTAAATGACAAGCAGAAGAACTGACCGTATAGAGGTAATGCTAAGCAAGAGGAAAAAAGCGGTATACACGTTCTATCATGGAACATTGCAGGAGCTAGAAGATTGCTGGAGGATGTATTACCTTCGGATGAATGGGCAAATTGCGATATAAGCGCTCTACAAGAGACATGGCTGTAAGAAGAAATTGCGTTGGCCGGCTTCAGGCTCTATTCGGTACCCGCTGAAAAATGTAAAATCTATGGCAGAGCCATCGGTGGTCTTTTAGTCTACGTGTCATCAGCTTTAAAAATTAAGTCAGAACAACTCAACTCTCCCGATCCAAGTATTCAATTAATCAAACTATCAGGCCCAATTGCAAGCAATAATATGACAACTATCCTGATTAATTATTACACGCAACCCAAAAATCGGGTGAAAAAGATAAAAAATGCCTTACTGCGTGATGTAATAATGGACCTACACAGCAACGAGCCATTGTGGAACATAATAATAACCGGTGACTTTAATTCCAACCTGATATACTCTGTGGAGGAAGATGAAATATTAACATCAGATAACATGCACTGGAGTGTTCCTCAACAGATACAAGGCGGGTCAAGGACCCGTATGGATCGATTAGGCACTCAATTGGTGATTGAACTAGAGTATTTAGGCATGCGCATCTTGAATGGAAGGACTGATGAAGATCGACCACCTAAAAAAACCTTCTATGGTCCGCATGCCCAATCCAGATCCCCAGGATATAGTGGCACGGATTAGCAAATTTAACGGCACAAAAATGGAAATTTAGCGGCACAAATATGGAAATTTAGTGGCAATTTAGCGGCATTTTATTTGGCGGTTTTTCCTACAACAAACACAGATATTTTAGTATTTTTTGTTATTTAACAACATGAAGCTATGTATATTTGGTTTATTTACAATGTAGACACTTTGGGGCCGATTAGGATGGCGGTTTTTCCGCATCCTCCGGGCCGGCGGAAGTGTCCGCCGGCCTGGAGGATGCGGAAAAACCGCGGCGGAGACTCCAAAGACCCACCGCCAAATTAGGATGGCTGTTGGGTCTGGAAATCCGTCCGCCGCTTTTCCGCCGCGGTCGGCTTCCGACCGCGGCGGAAAAGCTATAACATGGCAGGCGGTGTCTATGAGACACCGTCCGCCATATTATGATGTGTGTGTAAATATGCTTTTCCACGGCGGCATTGCCGCCATGGAAAAGCATACGGACCTTCACTTCGGGGGCCCGTTGCGGGCCCCCTGGGTGAAGGGGTGGTGGTGGGTGCACATGGGGGGTACCTATGGTACCCCCCTGCATTTGCGTGCACAATGCAGCAGGCACCGCGCGGTGCCTGCCGCTTTGTGCACGCAAATGCTGTGCATGCATTTTTTACATTGGGGCGGGTGCAGCTTGAAGCTGCACCCGCCGCAATGTTAGAGATAGAGGATGTGACCGCCACCCTGGCGGTCACATCCTAATCAGATCGGAGGGAACGCCGCAGCCCATGCGGACGTTCCCTCCTCCTCAGGGGTCGCGGACGGACTCAAGTCCGTCCGCGATCCTAATCGACCCCTTTGTTTGGCTTCAAGGCTACATATAGGACATAAAAACTTTAATGAATAAATGCCCCAAAAGCAATCCCCCCAGGGCCCGCCGCACTCTGGGCACGCGGCAGAATTACTTAGAGTGCTGGTGAGTGGAATAGTATTGTAGAGTGGCATAGAGTTGAGTAGAGTGTTGTAGAGTAGATTTTCCACCCACGCAAGAACCAGGTGAACTTCAATAATGTGAACCTGCTGAGCGATCTCAACTTGTGCTGCACGAGCAGAGCTCAAACAGCAGTGAAACTATGATGGGAACATGCCCTCACAAGGGACCCCAGATAGCTATGCAATTATTATTTTATCAGAGGACTAATTAGTTGTGATGGGGAAAGGACCAGGCCTTATTCATAGTTTATGTTACGGACTCTGCAATGAGAGTTCTATTTAATTATTATAACCCAATTAAAAAAGACAACTGCCCTCCCCCTTCTGGAGCCCAAACTCATAACCCTAAGTGTAAGGTTTAATTTACCGGCAACTGTGCTATCCTACTCCAGGAGACAATTTGCACAAGCACCTTCGACGGGTGGGGGGGGTCTGGAATTTGCGGGCAATTTTGTAAAAATCGCGCCATTTTTACAAAAGTGCAGATTTTGCGGCAAACCGCAAAATCCTGGAGGGTCTGCTTGAAGCCGGAGAGAAATTTGGAGCCCTTACTGATGGTAGAGAATTAAAAGATGCATCAGGGTGGCCCTTTTGTGTTAAGTGGTCAGTACCTGGACGATCAGGGACTGACCCCTGAACACAAACATCCCCAGACCTCCCCCAGCGCATCTAAATCAATGTGCCGCTGCTGTTCCCCCTGCTCCTCGATAAGAGCTGGTACAGAGAGCGGCGCTCTTATGCCCCATTTTTGTCTTGCTGCCTAGCTGGCAGCCTCTTCCCTTTGGGAGGTTTGTACCCCGCATCACCCCCATTGGATGGGGGGCTAGCGCCCACTTGGCGGTGCCAGCAGGGGGCACGGGCACTTTCGCGCTTCTGGGGCACGTCAGGTTGCCCAGAACCAGTTTTTTTTGGGTGCTCGTGCTGGTTATGGCGCCGGCTCTTGAGGCCTCCTACGGAGGCGGCCTCTGCAAAATCACCAATAGCTTAGCTGCCTCACGCAGATGATGGATTTGTTGATGTGTGTTAGCAGGGGTCAGACTAGGGAGGACAAGAAAGGAGGCTAAAGGGGTGTGATGATAATGAAGGACTAAAACCACTTCAAACTGGCAAATCGGACAGAAACTAACAGATATGGGTGCGGCTGGAGCAAGATGAGAAGGGCGCTGCTGTTGGCCTAACCTTAATGCACACAGGTCCATGCGCCTCACCGAATATTGGCGCCCTGGGCCTGGGTCCAGCTCGCCCATGCTAAAGGCCTGCCCTGCCTTGTACTCCACACGTGCCAGGTGCATTTTACCATTAACCTCCCTCTCTCACCCCTCCCCTTCCCACTTAATGCGTGTTAAAGCACATCTTTGTTCCTCGACACATTTCTTATCCGTGTACAACAGTTGCACGCTGAGTATTTCTTTTTCCTTTTTCGAAACCGCATTTATATTTTAAAAGTGATTTTGAATGTGATATCAAGGGCTTTTGAAAGCAGCTCAGTTCCGCACCTAAACAAAGAAGCATTTTTAAGTATTCAGATTCAGATTCAGATTAGCTTTATTCGATTTTTGTTATATAAAATCATAAAAGCAACAATTCATATATATACATTAATACATTTTTAAGTATGAATTTTGAAACATAATTGTGTAACTTAGATTTTTCATGAGTTATCGAAAAGCAGGGGACGAGACCCACTGTGCGCCGAGTGAAAACCCTACCCTTGCATTAGATAGTCGGAACTCACCTCAGTGCTAACAGCAAGTGGCCCTCCTGACTAGAGGGAAGTGGACAGAAAATTATACGGATCTGTTTCCTGCTGTTCCATGCAAAGGCAAGCCCGGGGAGCCACCCGCCTTCACATCTGTGAAAGAACCGCCAGCGAGTGTCAAATGGCCATTCTGCTGGGGGGGGGGGTCTGGATTTCGCGGGCACTTTTGTAAAAATCGCTGCATTTTTACAAAAGTGCCGATTCGCGGCAAATCGCGAAATAGCGAAATACTGGAGGGTCTGAATATTGGATTATACAATCGCAAGTCTTTAGCTGTTTCCCCTATTAGATCGTTTTTACATAGAATATACATCTATGAGTGATCATGCAACGCAACATACTATATTCAACTTGTGTGTGGAAATATTCCAATCATCATACATACTTGAGGGCCAATTATGCATGATCAACCAAAAACGTATATCCTGGTCTAATTCAAATAAAATCGAGTGGTTCTCGATAATAGAGGAAACGATGAATAATTTAGGTGACATGCCAACGAATAGCATACAAGCATGGTCTCTCTTTTTAGAGAAACTAAAGCTCAAAATGAAATCGCCTAATGTGAAGGTCAATGGGCGCGGTTCAAATAGCAAATTGCCAAAGGAACTGAAAGATCTAAGAAGGGATCTGCGAAAAACACATAAGAAGTTGCAATTGAATGCCAAAGACTTAAGTCAATTGGACATTTTTCTTGCTCTCAGAAAATTGTATAAAAAGAAGGTCTGGGAGCATAAAAGAGGGATAAATGAGAGTTTTTGGACTAAATTGCTCTTCAGTTCCAAACTTCCTAACTCAATTACTTTCTGGAAAATTATAAATCAACTAACAAGACCTCGTAATGTATTAACATCAAATGTGCAGGAAAGTGAATGGGCTACTTTTCTTTCATCAAAATTCAAAGAAAATACTATAAAACCTTTAGGGGATCAACTTATTCCGCAACATCATCATAAAAGGATAAATGAGGTGGAATGCTGCAGCCAGCCGCTAATAACCTATCCAAGCAAAGGTTTCTCATCGGCTGCAATTCTCGGAGCTTATACTGTGGAGGAGATAATAAAAGTAATTAAAAAGGGCAAAAACAACGGGGCCCCGGGTCCAAATGGCATCCCGCAAGCTGCTTACAAATACGCACCCGAATATTGGAGCACACCTCTTGAGAACCTCTTTTCAGATGTACAAACCTACAATCATGTGCCGGAAAGCTGGAAAGGCTCCATAATAATGCCTATATATAAAGGTGGTGAAAGATCTAATCCACTTAACTACCGACTAGTAGCACTGCAGGACGTGGAAGCAAAATATTTTGTATCACTGCTCTTAAAAGATCTGGTAACCTGGTCTGGAGAAAGAGAACTGATCCCAATCAACCAAATAGGGTTTAGAGAAAGGATCGGAACTATTTCAAATATTTTATCCATCACCATGATAGCTGAAAAATGTCAGCGCACCAAGCAGGAGTTGAACTTATGTTTTATAGATTTGCAAGCCGCATTTGACAGTGTGGATCGGGACCTATTATGGGCAAAACTGAGAGCAAGGGCTATACCGGAGAGCATATTACGGGGCCTGCTACTATTTTATTCAGACACATGGACACAGGTAAAATTAGGGGATGGTTCCCGTTTATCAAGGAAAGTGTTCACAAGAACTGGTTTAAAACAAGGCTGTGTTTCGGCTCCACATCTATTCAACTTATTTCTCTCGGATCTTTCCGGCAAGTTAAATACGTGTAACGCTCACTCCCTGAAATTAGGCAATTTGCAGCTCACTCATCTTGCATATGCTTATGACATCGTGCTCATGAGCTTAACAAAAGTTGGTATGTCCAGGTTGCTAACTGCACTCTCTGCTTTCCTGTCCCTAAACAAGCTCTCTCTGAACTTATCCAAGAACAAAACAATGTTAATTACCAATCGACGCTCAATCAATTGCAACATCTGTTTTGAAGGAAAAAAGCTGGAAAGGGTATCAAATTATAAATATCTGGGATACTTAATTGATGATAAATTAGCGTTAAAAGACCAGAAAAATTACTAGACACAAAGAGCTGGAGCCTTAATTTTTGCCTTTAGTACCCTGTCCAAAAAATTGGAGGGCCCATCTTTTAAACCATTACTATCTATAATTGCCAGCAAAGCACTTCCCACCGTAGCTTATGCAAGTGTAGCAATGCACGGTAAGGATACCGCTCTTTTAAACAATTTAATCACCAAAATCTACAAGAGGGTCTTTCAACTTCCCAGCTCTGCTTCACCAGCGCAAATGCACTTAGAATTTGGTCTTATGAATGAGACAGTGGGAAGACTGTATACATGTATTAAGGTATGGTACCGGATTAAGATGAATGCCATCGATAATAATCTAAACAAATTTCTATGGCAGGAATTTGAAACACAAAAAAAATCTGAAGCAGACAAATTTGTGGCCAGCGCATTGGAATTAACATGTATTGCAGAGCTTTGGGATAAAAATTTGCCATTTACCTCCTTCAAACAGGCAATAAATAAAGCTGCCAAGTTTCATTCATTGATAACTGATAAGGAAATCTTTTCCCATCGCTCACACGCTTGGGCCGTGATCAACAGTTATAAGTCACTTACTCCTGCGTTTTACTTGGCTTCTACTTATTCAGTCTTTATTAAAAAAAGGTTGATGGCCCTAAGATTTGGTAAATATCCAATGTTGGCAGATGAGCCTGCCTGGAAACAATTACCATCCGTTGCCTGTCGGCTCTGCGGTCACATCAAGAAAGACTTAATTCACATTACATGTCACTATAAGAAGCTGAATCAAGAGCGAACGCACTTCTTAAAGAACTGCTTTCTGGTTAAGAGACTGCGCACATGCAGGACAGCGGTCATTTGCTGTTTGGACTCAATGGACCCACAAATAAACTGCAAGTTGATAAAGTTCCTGCTTGCTTTTGAAAAACGCCTGAAAGCAATTTAATATTTTTAAAATGTATTATGTTTCAGGTTTCCTTATTCTTTGACATTTAAAGTTTTATATTTTTCTTTTTTTTTCCTTTTTTAACTTCAAGAATATATTTATTTGAATTTTATTTTGTTGCAATTTAATTCTTGAACATTTCTCTTTTATGCAATTTTTTCTTCAAACATTGGTTGTAAACTGAACAGGAAACTTGTTATGGTTTTAATTAACTAAACAATAAAGATTAAAAAAAAAAGAGTAGGTGTTAGGCTCTTTTTGTGAGAAGAATGTGAGAAGACTTTCATGAATCTGATACTATCACCTCCAAGAGCTACTCTACTACATTCTAAAATGCTTTCTACGATGTGCCAACTTCAGAATGAGGCTACGCTGACCAGACCTATTCAGTTGAAATATGCAGTGTCCAACATAGAATGACAAAAAAAGACTTTGTTTAAAATGTGTGTAGGTGTGTCATAAAGCTAATGCTTTAGTGGGCCTGGGTACAGAAACAAAATAGCATATGAATAATTAAACGTGAAAATGCATGTTAAGGCACATCAAATATGGGCATTGGTATTTCCACAGTATGTATGCAAGCATTAAGGCACATATGCAAGTAAATTTACTTACTCAGGCTGCAGAAGTCTGTGGAAGTCTACAGGCGTCCAGATGAAGTTTGGGCTACTTGCGCATTCACCAGCAGTGGTGGAAGCTCAGTCGGCATCGCCTCTGTAAAGTGCACGTTCAGGGACAATGCAGGAGCCATATCAGCATGTGTTGCAATTGCTGCAGGACAGGACCAACCCTGCATTGCAAAAAGGGAGTAGCTGGCACAGCCAGGCAAGTGAATCCACAAAAGAAGACTGCCCCTAAAATTGTGTTCCTACAGAGTTAGGGGGAGATGCTTTGCCAATGGGGGCATCTCATAAAAAGTTACGGACTGACCTCACACACCACCCGGTGTTGTGCTTCACCATCGGCTGTCCGCGCCCTCTAAAAACTTGGTTTGATAGAGGGCAGGCATACACCTGGAGACATGAATGCACTTCTAAACCTAAGTGATGGCCGCGGGGGGAGTGAAAAAGTGTATTAAAAACCATTACCCTTGTCCATATCCTACGTTTATTCAGGGATCAAAGGTATGATAGTTAAAAGAAGTGGTCGGTGATATGGGACATTAATCTCCCTTCACCGTGTTATAAAGGGTCGACATCTTTCTGCTAAAGTGTCCCCGAAGGGTACGCAGCATTGTTCAAGACCAAAGGGGAGGTTATTACCTCGAGGTCCACTTCCCGGCACCTAGTGTCAGAAAAATTGACCTGCTACTAAAGTGTGAAGGGGCTGTGAATTACAAGTACCCCTCTTGGTGTAGTAACCTAATGAGTGACTCTGTAGAAAAAGGAAACAAAAAAGAAAAAGGAAGCATACACACCAAAGTGTGATTATGAATACAACAAGTACACTGTACCATCCATGCAGCGCCATACCTATTGCGCACGTCGTTCGGTCTATATGAGACACGTGACATGTACACGTGTATCCTTGCAAACCAAAGAAAAAACTGTTTTTTTACCTTACCCTATAATCTAGCCTACTTGCTCCATGGGAGGGCAGGAGTGAAAGGACCTACTGGGACTTTCTGAAAACAAGAAGTAAAAACACAATCATGTGTGGTAAAGATTCTAACATCCTGATTTAAAACCTGTTGGTTTTTTAAAAAGGACTCACAAAGTAGAACTACAAATATTGTGACCTCCCAGCAGAGTGAAGCACCCATACACACATATGGCACATACAGCATCATGCATACTCTTACTGTCTATCTTCAGTGCTTCCAGCAACTGTTCCTTAGGGGTCCTATCGGTCTCCCCGTCGATGGAAACTGATGGGAAGGCTGAGGTTATATATACTGAGCTCAATTGGTTAATTGGTTCAGGTAAGGAGCGGTAATTGGAGAGCACAGGTGTGTTTCCTGTGTCCTCCTAGAAGGTTCCTGGCCGTCTGGGGGAGGACGTATCCTGATGGCTGCGTTTTCATTGGTCTGTGTGCCTAAGAGGTAATGAGTGGTAATTGGAGAGCACAGGTGTGTTTCCTGTGTCCTCCTAGTAGCAATACTTGTCCGTTTCTATACACATATTCTCATTCATTATGGCAGAAAATTGGGGCCTAGCTTATGATGAGGGCGAATTACAGTCAATCCTTTCCCTTAATCTGAGTATTTTAGACAATCTTCCACCAACTGCAGTCAGCAATGAGGATGATTGGCATAAAGTGTTAGGACTGAAAAAAATCACACTCGCGTACAGTTATCCATGAACTGTCATGGCAGAATATCGGAGAGGAAATTGTGCACCTACAGGCTTATTGGTGACTAATGCTCCTAGACTGTTTCTCACAGATAAACAGTTCTTGAAAGATTGGTCTATGATTGCATGGCGCTGCACGCGCAACTGGCTTATCTTAATTATTAAAACAGCCAAGCGTGTGGCAGACACCATCTTGATAGAGATTCAAGTACTAGAAGCACAAATTAAATCTACAATCACTAGTACATCTTTTAAGAAAAATCAGGAGGAATCCAATAAAAACAACAAAGAATTCAAAGATAACATTCTTTTCTCAAAGATTGAGAAGTTCAAGAAGGATCTGGCCAAATTCGCTCACTAGAAGGTGTACCCGTACACAAGCGATAGCTATGTTCCGCTAAAATTTAACAGTAAAGGACGTAGATTAGGATCCTCATATGGTTCATCTACCTCCGATCAAGGATCAAATTCAAGTGACTCAGACACATCCATGAGGAGTGGTCAACAAGGCAAAGGGCGAGGTAGAAATCATCAAATAAGATGGCGTGGAGGGCCCCCATAATCAATATCAACAGTGGTGGCAACCTAATCCTTGGCATCCCCCTTTTTCAACCCCTATGGGTCCAATGGGACCAATAGGGCCTTTCCAACCACCGAATTTCCAAGGCAATTTCACTAACCAACCTTTTTTAGGGTTTGGCCGGGGACACCCGAGAGGGAGACGGAGAAACCGAAGAACACAGGTCCATTGGAGTCCACCTCCTTCCCCTCGCAGTCTCTGCAGCTCCAAGAAGAAACCAACAGGACAAGCGGGGACCAGTGTGGCGACGGATTAGTTATGAATCTCAGTTCAAAGTCACTGAGTGAAGATGAGGAGAGTGTATTAAACAGAGGCCTTGGGTTTGTGTCAACAACCAATGGAGATGCATTCCAGACCAATTGGGAATTAGCCAACTTTCTTCGTAAAGTTAGGCTACATTTTTCTTTAGAGACAAAGGAGACAGATCAGAAAGCATGGATACCAACACAGGACTTAAACAGAAATCTACTTTCAACCCTCCTACCCAAATGGTTCCACCTCAGGTGCTCACGTTTGAGAAAGCGATGAGTGATGACATTACTTGTATACTTGAAAAAGAACAGAAGAAATGTTCAAATTTTCCAAAGAAAGAACAAATAGCACTCTGAAGCCTTATTTCTGCTGCTCAGATCACAATCAAATGGCAGACAAAGGCGGCGCGATAGTTATCTTAGATACAGATACCTATCGGGCTGAGTGTACGAGACAACTGGGTGATAGGAATGCTTATCGCCCCTTGAAAGAAGACCCCACTGAAAGGATTAAGAATAACATCTCTATCATGGTTGAGGAAGCATTATGTGAAGGGTGGATCACTGCACAGGAGGCTATCTTCTTGCAGACAAAATACCCTGTGATGCCTTACTTTTATGTTTTGCCTAAAGTCCATAAACCCATCAGACCACCAGTAGGGCGCCCAATTATATCCAGGATCGGATCATTGTTGGAACCTTTGTCTACATTTGTAGACTACTTTCTCAGACCAATGGTAAAAGAAATGCCAACTTTTTTACAAGACACTAAAGACTTCCTGAGATCATTGCTGGAAGTGGAGTGCAATCAAGAAACAGATGTGCTTGTTTCCTTTGACGTAGAGTCGTTATATACCTCGATTCCTCAGGACGAGACATTAGATACAATAATGTCGCTTTTAGAAGAGAAAGATTTGAACTCCATAACACCTGTACACTTCATCATGGCCTGTGCGCAGATCACCATGAAAGAAAATGTCTTTACATTTGAGAACACCATCTACCGCCAGATATCCGGGACCAGCATGGGAAGCATTTTTGCTCCTAGCTTGGCAAACCTATATGTACATGGGTTCGAGCAGGAGCATGTGCTTAGTGAAACTAATCCTTTCCGTGAATCTATACGTCTATGGAGACGATACATTGATGATATTTTGGTTGTGTGGCGAGGAGACATAACAAGTATTAACAGCTTCCTTGTTTGGCTCAATGGCCGAAATAATTTTTTGAGATTCACCGTAGAAATAAATAAACATAAGTTGGCTTTTATGGATCTGTTGATAGTAACTTCTCCCACTGGGTTGGAAACTGAACTATACACTAAACCCATGGCCAGGAACTCATTATTGAGTTACGAGAGTCATCATCCTAGGGCATTGAAGGACAACCTCCCCTATGGCCAGTACCTGCAGATTCGCAGGAACTGTTCAACCAAGGACAGCTTTCAGAAACATGCAAAGAACCTTACATCACAACTGGTAGAAATGAAATATCCTCCCAAATTAGTACGACGCTCAGTTAAACGGGCAAATAATAATAACAGAGAAGCCCTTCTAGAACCATCAGACCCCAAAGAAGGAACATCAAGATTAACTTTTGTTAATACTTTTAGCACAGTGTCCAATGAAGTTAAGAAAACAGTGCGTAAACACTGGAAAATACTTACCATTGGAGGAGAGCATATACCAAAGCCCCTATTCGCTTTCAAAAGGAGCAGTAATTTACGAGACAAGCCTGTACACACCAGGCCTTTAAGTCCCAAGACCCAGATAGCAGATACCTTACGGAGCTTACCGGCAGTGCAGGGTCATTATCCCTGTGGGTCGTGCAAAGTATGCCCACAAACTAAGAAATCTGAATCAATGGAGATTGGCACAGATAAACCCTGGATACAGAAAAGGTTCACTAATTGCAATAGTGAAAGGGTCGTATATTTAATCACGTACCCTTGCAAATTGAACTATGTGGGGATGACTACCCGCAAAGTTAAGCTCAGAATTATGGAACGCATGAGCACCGTGAGGTGTAAAAAACAAGCTACACAACTAACAACTAATTTTTTGGAGCAAAATCATCGGCCTGATGATTTTGTCTGGACAGTTCTAGAGCAGCCCTATATTTCTGAACATGTGACTGATATATCAAAATTTCTATTGCTCAGGGAGCAAAAATGGGTTTTCAGACTGAAGAGCGATGGAATGGGTCTGAATGATTCCATCGCTTGGACCATTTTATAATGCATCACTGTAGAAAGTACTGATACCAAGTATGAATGATACCAAGTATGAATACATCTATACGCATATCCCATCATCATGATTAATGTTCCCTGTATGATACATTATAAAGAGGTGCTAGATAAGTCACACTTTAATGATCATCGATTTTTGGGTAGTGGATTTGCAGTGAGAATCGAGTGACTATCACTACCAGATACACTGTTGAGTGACTTTAGTTATAATAGGGTAGCCAATGGCCGGCTAGTAGATAATCCCATTAAGTTACAGATATCAGGGTTAATTTTACTGACCATGTGAGTGAATTACACAAAGAGTCCTGATGTTGTAATTAGATAAAAAATAAATAATAAATAAATATATGTGGAGAACGCAGGCCAAGTTTTGATCCAGGCTAAGTTACAACTTTCTGGTTCTTTGTGTTTCTTTGTTGAAGTATAGCCATTTGACAGCGAGTAATATGAGAGTCCAGTAAAATAGACACATTAATAAGATATATGTAAGCAATTGAAATATTATGGGATCTTTGTTTATACTTTTGACTTATCAGAAAGATTGATAGTTTTCAAGCGCTAGTATCTGGTATCGTGCTTGTATCTAGAATGTGAATGACTACATTCCCCATAAGGCCTAGGCGATGTTTGATGACGTCATCACGCTCTCGCGTAGTTACGCGCCGGCAACACAGAGCAGGGAGAATGGAGTCACCTGATATATAGACAGCTAAACCCCGTAGTTGGTACCTCCCCGACGGCTCGGATGACCGTCAGAGGTACCGACGGACAGGTAAGGGGTAGCGAAAATTTATTTATTTATTTTATTTTATTTTATTTAATGCATTTTGATAAAACGCGGACTTTACCCGAAGGTGTCAGAGCACTGTACAATAGAACCAGTTACGGTACATGAGAGAACTGTTACAGGAATAAAACAAACAAAAATAGCAGGCCATAGAATCGGAGCGACGCAGGCAAAAGGCACACAATCTCAAGCACACCATGAACAGACTGTTCTAGCAAAAATAAGAATAAATATGACAAATTATACAATGACTAAAGAACTTCCTGGCGAACAATAGCAGGCAATAGAATCAAAACAACGCAGGCAAAAGGAACACAATATCAAACGCAGCAAGCACAGGATGTACAAACAAAAATAAAAATATTTGTGAAAAATTTAAAATGACTAAAGAACTTCCTGGTGGGGTCTGAGAAGGAGGGAATTAGTTCTGAAAGTGTCTTTGGAATAAAAGAGATTTGAGGTCCGCTTTGAAGATCTGGATGGTGGTGATGGCACAGAGCGAAGGAGGAAGCGAGTTCCAGATTCTCACCGCATTACCTGAGAACGATTGTGCCAACAATTTTTCCCTTTTGAAGGAGGGGGGTTCAAGAAGGAACTTTTCCGCATTCCGAGAAGGTCTTGAGCCTCCAGAAAGTTTGAGTTTATTCGCCAGATAGCGAGGGGAGGAAGAGTGCAAAGCTTTGTGGGTGATACACGCTGTTTTGTAGATAGCTCTAGCCTCGATGGGAAGCCATCGGGGAGAAGACAGCATAGGAGTGATGTGGTCACTACGTTTGGACCCTGTAATGAAGCGGGCTGATGAATGGAGGACGGATTTGAGGGGGAGAGGTGAGATTTGGGGAGGCCAGTCAGAAGAGAATTACAATAATCTAGTCTAGAGAGTACTAGCGATTGGACCAAGGTTTTTAGGTCATTCTCCGGGAAGAACCGACGAATCCCCCATAAAAGGCGCAGTTGATAACGTGCGCTCTTGGCCATGGAGTTGATGTGTGAGATTAGGTTGAGTCTTTTGTCAAGTATGACACCTAAGGATTTAGCGCAGTCCACAATGATGGGTTTACTGTTGAGTAGATTCGATTGATCCATCCAGGATTGAACAGGAGGCGGAGAAAGAGAGCTAGATAAGAGGAGGAATTCTGTTTTGGAGGGATTGAGAATGAGTTGGTGAACTAACATCCAGTTGTGAATAGTATTGAGAGTAGAGCTGAGTAGTGAGAGATCATGAGAGGAAGACACCTTGAGGTAGATTTGGGTGTCATCCACATAGAGATGGTAGAGGATTCCAGATTTGCTTAAAAGGTTCCCTAATGGTTCCAGATAGAGATTGAACAGAGTGGGAGCAAGGATAGAACCTTGAGGGATGACTTGACCAACCACCAGTGGAGACGAGAGACTGTTTGCAATCTTGATCATTTGGGATCTGTCTGAGAGGAAAGAGGCAAACCATTTGAGTATTGTGCCTTCCACGCCCATTCTCTGTTGAAGAATGTTCAGGAGGGTGTTGTGATTAACAGTGTCAAAAACTGCAGAGAAGTCAAGAAGAATCAGAAGGCACGATTCAGTCGAGAATATACAGCGTATCATCGATCACTTGCAGCAGGGTTGTTTCAGTGCTGCAGTTTTGAATAATCGTCCAAGACCTCTATAATTTATGGACTGAATTAATCAGTGAAAAATCATTGACTGAGCAAATTTAGGAGCATGTACATTTGATCAGCTCTATCCATTAATGCATATATTCATAAAACAATATGATGATAAGGGCATAAAACAAGCAACAGTAATAACACAGAGCAATATTTTTAATCCATTGTCTCTTGGTCAAATAAATACCATAATTGTTTAACTGCAACACATTACAGATCATCATGGTAGCCCCAAATAGAGCGTGCAACATAGCAAAGGGGTGCAGAAAGGATGGGTAAAGTGATTAGAAAGGAAAAAATTCAAGAAGTAGTGACATAAAATATTCGAATTGATTAGCAACACAATGACAGATCCACATTCAACCGTCCTATGAAACCTGACCACTGGGTTATTTGAGTGAAATTTTCATCTGTTTCAAGAATAGATATATCATAAATATTTGCACAACAATATAACAAACAACAGGGTCCAGGTTTTTATATACAGCGTTGACGTTTCGACTCGTCTTAGGGCCATGCGGTCATTTATGCCTGGGCCATGCGAGTCTTTATCAGGACAAAAAAGGGGGGGAAGGGGCAACCAAGGGAATATAGATGACCCTACAAAAAAGAAGATGAATACATATTTAAACTGTTGCCAGACCTGAATGTGTAAGAGAGTATGCCCATTTTTGAGTTTGCTTACCCTGAACGGAGTAAAGTGGTAATAATTCCCACGCAAAGCAGGTGGTTCTCAATCCTATAAAAATGAATGGATGAACAATGGGATTTCGTCAAAAACAATATTAGGTGCTACTAAATGTCGATTATAACTGGGAAAGGACTAATCATAAGTACCTTGTAATCTCCAGTTAGAGTCTGGGCATCAGTGTCCATTTCTTAATAAATGCGTTTCTGAAAAAGTATTAACAGGAAAATATATCAAATTAGGGCCAACAAGTCCCCATTTACACCACACAGTAAGCTAGATGTGGCTAAAGAGCCGCTGAGGGGCTAATTACCTGTTAGTTAATCCAACAATTTTTAAAACATGTCCTCCTCTTCTATTATTAAGGGACCCATTCTGGGGAGTATTGAGTGATCCAAATTTCCAAAGGTACTCAAGCAGCTGAAAAAGGACAGAATGGAGGTATTAAAAAAGCAGCTGAATGTTAAATGTTAAAATGTTAAATGTTAAATTGGTTTTTGTAGAGCGCGCGGCTACTCAAAAAGAGTGTCCTGGCGCTTTTATTTAAGGTAGGCTGCTAACATAACACATAAAAAAAAAGGAAAGGATACCGGATAAAAGAGAACTCGAGCAAAAGGCCTACTGGGTGAACAACCAAGTTTTAAGATCCTTTCTGAAAACTAGTAAACTGGTGGCTCCCCGAAGAGTAAGAGGCAGAGAGTTCCATAACTGGGGGGCCAATAGTCCAAAAGAACGGCCTCCCAGGCGCGCTCTCTTCACTCGCGGGACCATCGCCAAAGATAGAGATTCAGACCTCAGAGAACGGGCCAGTCGATAGAAGGCAAGTCTCCTTTGGAGGTACTTGACTCCCGTCGCATGGAGGGCCTTGTACGTCAAAGTCAAGGTCTTAAAGGCGATCCGCTTACGGATTGGGAGCCAGTGCAAGGTCCGAAGCAGACCAGTGGCACTGGCACGTCTATTCAATCCATAAATCGCCCTCGCTGCAGCGTTCTGCACAACTTGGAGCCGCTGTAGCAGGTACTCTGGCAGGCCCAGGTATAGAACGTTGGAGTAATCCAACCTGGAGCCTATCAGGGCCTGCACAGTCAGCTTCCTGTGCTCCTCCGATAATAGGGGAAGAAACCTCCGTAGCATCCTGAGGAGGCCAAAACACATGCCCGACACCCCCAGGATCTGGGCCTTCATAGACAATTCCTTGTCCATCTTAACACCCAAGTTCTTAGCCATTTGGGAGGAACGCGTTGGGGGGAACATGTTGGTAGGCCACCAAACCCGCCAGTCTGGCTCCGTATCGCACCCAAAGAAGAGTACCTCAGATTTATCGGAATTGCACTTGAGGCTGTGCAGTTGGAACCATTGAAACACAGCCCCAAGGCAATCCCGGATACTCTCCCCCTCAAAATCTCCTCCTCTCTTACACAAGAAGAGGAGCTGGGTGTCGTCAGCATACGATACGATCCGGGCCCCAAACGACTCCGCCAACGCCGCCAATGGGGTCATGAAGATATTAAATAGGGTCCGGCTCAAAATAGAGCCCTGAGGGACCCCAACTCCCAGAGGTGGCATCACGGCGGAGTCTGGCGAGGCCCAGACCGTTTGCCGGCGGCCAGCTAGAAAGGAGGAAAACCAGCTGAGCACCGTCCCCCATAGTCCAATCTCATAGAGTCTTGTGAGAAGACCATCATGGGGGACGGTGTCGAAAGCCGCCGACAAATCCAGCAGCACCAGCATGGCTTTACCCCCAGAATCCAGGGTCTCCTTGATTGTTTCGGAGACCTCGAGGAGCGCCGTCTCCGTGCTGAGATTAGGGCGGAAACCCGACTGGGTGGCGTGCAGAATCTCGTTCGACTCTAGGAAATTGGAAAGCACCGTCTGCACGTGCTTTTCAACAATCTTCGTAAGGGCCGGCAGCAGAGAGATCGGCCGATAGGTCACAGGGGCCTTAGGGTCCAGACCAGGCTTCTTGAGCAGCGGGATGACCATTGCCTGCTTCCAAGCCTGCGGGACCACTCCCTGACTCAGCGAGAGATTCATTAGCGGGTTGGCCAATGGGTTAATCACCTCCGCCAATTTCGCCAGAATTTTAGCAGGGCAGGGATCCAAAGGTGAACCCGATTTCAAGTTGCCCATCAGTGCTAAAGAGGCGGGCGCCAATAACGGTGGAAATGCGCCCAATATCAAGCCTGGCGAAGCCGGGGGTAAGCGATTAGCCTCAAAATCGATCCGCTCCGTGGGCGTAGCGACCGGAAAAGAGTCCTGAATAAGTTGGATCTTGCTAGTGAAAAAACTAGCAAGATCTGCAGCCCACAATTCAGAGGGCCTCTCCTCAGCGATGTTAGTCCGTGGGGATGTAAATTCCCTGACTATAGAAAAGATCTCCTTACAGGAGTTGGAGGCAGCTTCAATCCTCCCTGCCAGGTAGGTTTTTTTACCCATGCGAATGTCCTGGTGATACTCTTTAACCACGCTCTTATAGATCATCTTAGCCTCCACCTCATATTTAACCCGCCAAGCTCTTTCAGCCACCTTGCACTGCTGCCGCTTAGCCGACAGTGCTGCGGTGAACCAAGGGGCGGAAACTCGTTTAGGAGTAAGTCGGGGGACTAGTTCCGGGGCAAGATCGTTGAGTCTATCAGACAGCCATTCCTGCAAGGAATCCAGATCCTTCGTCAGGTCGCCAGAGAGAGGACAGGGATGATCCAAAGCAGCCTGAGCCAACAACTCAGGGGTCACTCGATGATAGGCCCTATGTGTTCGACCATGCTGCTGTAAGGCGGCAGCAGCCAATTTAGCTGTACCTTTGATGGAAAATTTAACCAGCAGATGGTCTGACCATAGTACCGGGATAATCTCTAACTCCTCTAAAAGGGAAGTCGAGAACACCTGGTCCAGAGTGTGCCCCTTAACATGTGTCGGCCCCTGCACATGAGGGAGCAATCCCAATGGTGGCATAGCCTCACGGAGTTTAATTGCGGCCGCGTCCGAAGGATCATCCATCCGGAAGTTAAAATCTCCAGCCACTATACAGTGCTCTGCTTTCAAGGCCAGTCTAAGTAAGACGGCATCAAGATCTTCAAACAACATTCCAGGTGGACCAGGTGGTCTATAGACCAATAACCCCTTCACTGATTGATATGGGGTCAGAACGATAGAAAAGGCGAGGGCCTCCGATCCGCGAATATCCTCCACAGGCAAGATAGTGCAGGCCGTGTCTTTCCTCACCACCAGCGCCACTCCACCGCCCCTTCCCTTAGCTCTGTCCTTCCTGAAAACATTGTAATCAGGCGGGATTGCCATGGCAACATCTGGGTTCGAAAATTCTCCCCACCATGTCTCAGTGAGCATGAGGCAGAGTGGCTTAGCCGTGTCCAACAGCTCAAAGATGTCTTGAGCATGTCTGCAAGCCGATCTAGTGTTTAGTAGCAAGCAGGGATATCTCACACTGGCGCTGGTATAGCCAAAAGGCAGTGGCAGAGCACGGGAGGGACGCCAACCACAACCTGGGCAGATGGACTTACCATGATGGCGCCTCGGGAAGACAGAACAGCAGCCACAGGAGACAGAGCAGAGAGCACGGAGCTCCTCGACAGTGTAGCGCAGCGCCGGTAATCCTGATCGACACATAATGAGTAGCCGAGCCTGCCCAGCTGCCCCGAGCGCCTCCGAATCGCTGACGGGCGCAGACGGGCAGGACTCTGGCTTGACTCAGGCGCCGACCAGGCGCTACCGCTGCGCGGATCAGGCGAGCATTAAGTAGGGCACAGCTGAGAATGTAAAAAGCGCTAGAGCGCTCACCAAATGGCACACTCGCCACTAGCCACCCCCAAGATGGCCGCCACGCGCCAAAAACGCTAGCAGAGAGATCACAAATCCGCTCAGAACGCGGTGAGGGGCACAATTATCGTGCAAGTGTGTGGGCGCTACAAACAGAATTAAAATCAGGGCTAAATGAAAATAAAATACAAAGAAAATAGAAAAACTGTAAGTTTTTAAAATTGACAGCGCTGCAGCCTACAATACAGCAGCAAAGCGCGCGTGCTGTTACCTTGTCCGAGGGCGAGCTCAGAGAATGCTCACCTTAAGTAGGGCACAGCTGAGAATGTAAAAAGCGCTAGAGCGCTCACCAAATGGCACACTCGCCACTAGCCACCCCCAAGATGGCCGCCACGCGCCAAAAACGCTAGCAGAGAGATCACAAATCCGCTCAGAACGCGGTGAGGGGCACAATTATCGTGCAAGTGTGTGGGCGCTACAAACAGAATTAAAATCAGGGCTAAATGGAAATAAAATACAAAGAAAATAGAAAAACAGTAAGTTTTTAAAATTGACAGCGCTGCAGCCTACAATACAGCAGCAAAGCGCGCGTGCTGTTATCTTGTCCGAGATTCTAGATAGGAGCCGGATTCTAGATAGGAGCCGGTCAGACTAAGATACTACTCCTAACAGCGCTTACCGAATGCGTCTACTTGATACAGCGCAATCCCAGTACTGGAGGCATCAAGCATGCTTGGGACAGGCAGCAACTAAGTAAAACGCCGTACAAAGTAACGACATCGAGGACGGACCAGATCTGCCCTATCGGGTCCGTAAATCCCGATCATCAAAAAATTCAAGTCCCTATCCGGAAGAAACATGTGGCCATGGTTCGCCCGTTATATTGTATTTCAAAAAGGAGAGAAATTGAAAAAGTAAACTTATTGGATTGGAGACGCTGTTCTCGATAGATCGGCGTCGGCCATCTTGGCTTGGGTCAATCGTAATAATAATTAAGCTGAGGCTAAGTTTATCTTCCTCAAACCCTAATTTCACTGTAGAGCCTGTTAGCCAGAGCAAAAAAGGCATATTTCTGAAGGAGACACATTTATAAACGGTTACATCGCAGTGTGCACTTTGTTCCTGGTGGCCATCTTGAATCGGTCAAACTCAGTATAACTATGTCCACAGTTATATTGATCAGAGCACAGAAAATATCAATATTAATCATGGTCCAATGATTATTTTATCGCGAGACAGTAATTTGTATGTACAGTGTAAATCAATCATCGTGCCCTCAGCCATCAATTATCAGACCTTAGTCATTGAGTCTTAGATGCCCACAAATGTTCACTTAATTCATCTCCATTATATCGGAACAGACAAGGAACCCATCGCTTATTTTGAATTACTGACTCCTCATTGAAACAATCAAAAGGCATCAGATTTAACCATCGCTTTTCTAGAAATACTGGTGTCCCATTGAAACCATCAGGCGGCATCAGATTAATCATTCACCTCACTCGTTAATGGGTACCAAAATCAGGCCATATGGGGTGCGATCCACCTCTCAATTAAAAGCAAATTATGTACATATATACATTCCACATATTATTAACAAACAACATAGGTACCTGCTGATTGCCTATTCGCACATTAAAACGAGCATTTCAAACAGTGTATTCAACTGATCCAGGCAGGCGTTCTATCCCTCCCAATCCAGAATTCATAAGAGTGACACCTGTCTGTTGATTTCTTCTAATTCATTCGGACCCCTATTGACCGTATCAAGGAGGTGTATCAATTTACATTCCCTTCTACTAAGGGTGCTAGTGAGGTCTCCACCTCTTGGATTGACTCTCACTTTTTCAATAATCCACCACTTAATACTGTTTTGTTCGTGTTCAAAAGTGGTGAAATGCTCCACTAACGGGGCTCCTACTGTTTTACAGCGTATACGGCTAGTGTGCTGAAGGATACAGCATTTGGCTTTTTGGATAGTCTGGTCAACGTACATGAAACCACAGGGGCACAGAATGGCATAGATCACCCCTGTGATATTGCAAGTGCTATGTTCTTTCAATGTGTATGTCTGGTTGTTATTAGTGAATGTAGTACATTCGGTAGTAAGGGAGCACGCTTTACATGAACCACATTTTTTGTGGCCTGAATCTGGGGGGAGACCCCATAACGTTGTTTGAGTAACTTTGACCGGTGTTGGTAAGAGAGATTTTATCAGATAATCTCTAATGTTTTTCCCTTTCCGGAATGCATGTAGTGGGGGCGGTAGTCCACCTACTACTTCTCTTACCAAATGCCAATGGCGGTTTATCACTTTTTTGATCACATTGCTTTTTGTGTTAGAGGTGGTTACACACACTAATCTTTCCTCCTGCGAACCCTTGTCTTGTACAGTTAACAGATGTTCCCGATGATTATGCCATGCACGTTTACGTGCCTTTTTTGGCAGGCGCATTGGGTATCCTCGTTCACTCAACCTTGCAATCAGAAGAGAGGATTCATCAAAGAAATTCTCCTTCTTACTGCAGTTCCCCCGCAGCCTCAGAAATTGACCAAAAGGTAAATTATCTCTGAGGTTGCGGGTATGAGGACTCGAGTATCTAAGAAGTGTATTCCGTTCACTGCTCTTTCTATATAAACTAGTGAACAAACAGCCTGACTCAACCTTTATTTGAATGTCCAAAAAGTTAATTGTAGCATTGTCTGATTCAACGGTGAATTGAATGTCTTCACTGCATAAATTTAACCACTCGTGAAATTTTGTAAAGGTCTCTTTACTCCCTTCCCAAATCAATAGGATATCATTGATGTACCTGGCCTACATCGAGATATGATCATAGTACGGATTGTTGTTATTCAAAACATAAATATGCTCATATTCGCTCATAAAGATTATCGCCAGGTTAGGAGCAAAGCTTGCTCCCATTGCTACGCCCTTTGTTTGTACATAAAATTCCTCTTGGAACATAAAAAAGTTTTGTGCCATGGATATGTTCAGAAGTTTAACAATGAACTCAGTTGGGACCCTGTGTGGAGACGGCCTGCGGTTGAGGACAATTTCTATACAGTCTAAAGCTGCCTGCTGGGGAATGTTCGTGTAAAGGGCAATGATGTTCATAGTAGCTAGTAGGCATTTGTGTTGATCATGTAGACGTGCGTCTACCAACTGTATCGTAGCAGTAGTGTCACGTAGATAATTAGGAGTTGTAATCGCTATGGGTTTGAAGAACACATCAATATATTTACAAAGCGGTTCAAGCAAGGAACCACACCCCGATATAATAGGTCTACCCAGGGGGTCCTCAAGTCATTTATGCACTTTGGGTAGAGTGTATATTGTAGGTGTCCGTGGATATTTATTATTCAGGAAGTCATATTCATGCTTAGTAATTAATCCATCCAGCAAGGCTTGACTAGTTATTACACTAATAGTGTGACTGATGGCCTTTGTTGGATCATTTTTCAGTAACCTGTAGTTCCCTTCTACTCCCAACTGTGAGAGGATCTCAGTTCTGTATTTCTCAACACTTTGGACAACAATAGCCCCACCCTTATCAGCAGGCTTCATTACAATATTGGAGTTATTCTTTAGAGTATGAAGAGCTACTTTTTCTTGTTTGCTCACATTGTAAGGGACATATTGTCTCATTGACAGTGCTTGGTTCACATCCCGCAGTACCAATTGTTCAAAAGTTAAGATTCGGTTATCAACCAAATGGGAGGGAGGATTAAACTTCGATGGGGGTCTCAAGCCACTTGCTGAAAAAGAAGGATTATAAGGTGTCTTGTGGAAATAGTGTTTAAGGCTCACTTTGCTGAAGAACTGCTGTAGTTCAATTTTCATGTTAAACTCGTTAGGCATGGAAGTAGGAACAAAAGATAGCCCCTTTGATAGGACACTTTGTTCATCAGATGTAAGTTCATAACCTGATAAATTAATTATTGGATTGTCCGGTTTATGTACTACCATCTGTAGTGCTGGCGTCTCGTCTTGATTTCGCCATGGGAGTCTTGTTGGAATTGTGGTTGTTTCTTCCCCCTGCCTGTTCCTTGATTCCAAGTTACACCAGGTGTTCCCCTGGGTCTCCCCCAGGGGTGGCAGAAGCCGCGTGGGCCCCACCATTGTTCCTCGCCTAAAAAAGATTCTTGTCCATGATAGTTCTGGGCCTGATTATTGGTGACGGAACCTGTGCTTGTTCCAGAGCGTTCCGAATCGCTATCAGAGCTACTACCAAATGAAGAACCTGAAAAGGTGTTATGTCTCCGATAACCCCCTCGTTCCCGACTTGACAGGCCACTTCTCTGATCTCTTGTATAGTATCCTTCTTGAAGGTACGGATATGTAGACTTTTTGTCATACATTTTTTTGTCCCTTGCTACTTTGTCAAGCTTCGTACCTTGGGTGTATATATCGATATCACGGATAGTTTTCTCTAACCTTTCTAGGGCCTCCTTTGCATTGACTAAGGCCTTATCGTCAATGATTTCCTTTCTCAAATCTGCTATTTCTTTTGTTAACATTTCAACCTCCTCCACAGCTGTCTCGATATCCAAAATCATCCAATGTCTTGAACAGGTATTGGATACGAAGCTGAAGTTTTCTTTGAATTTCAGGTTCTCTAAGAAAATAGCAGGTTTGTTCCAAACTTGCAACCCAACAGATATTACATTAAACCTCAAGTATTTTGCCAATGTATGGCCAAGGATTCTTGTTCTAATTAATTTCTTCTCCAGGCGTTCTAATTTCAATATCTTACCATTCAGCGATAAATCACTACTGGTGGTATTATCTGCTAGGAAGGTACCACCTCCCTCTTCCTGAAGGAGCTTATCTATATAATCTTCACTATATGATAAGGTCTCCTTTTCAGACATCCTCTGATAGTGGAATACTTGCAGCAACAATTCTAGACACTTAGACAAAATAAACAATATACAAATTTGACAACAAACAAACAACCCTCGCAGAAAAACTGCTCAAAGGTAACCATTAAAATAATGGGGTAACCCAAAAGGTACTGGACCTGGGTATCATGCGTTATCAAAAAACAATGGTCCAAGACCTCTATAATTTATGGACTGAATTAATCAGTGAAAAATCATTGACTGAGCAAATTTAGGAGCATGTACATTTGTTCAGCTCTATCCATTAATGCATATATTCATAAAACAATATGATGATAAGGGCATAAAACAAGCAACAGTATTAACACAGAGCAATATTTTTAATTCATTGTCTCTTGGTCAAATAAATACCATATTTTTTAACTGCAACACATTACAGATCATCATGGTAGCCCCAAATGGAGCGTGCAACATAGCAAAGGGGTGCAGAAAGGATGTGTAAAGTCATTAGAAAGGAAAAAATTCAAGAAGTAGTGACATATAATATTCGAATTGATTAGCAACACAGTGACGGATCCACATTCAACTGTCCTATGAAACCTGACCACTGTGTTCTTTGAGTGAAATTTTCATCTGTTTCAAGAATAGATATATCATAAATATTTGCACAACAATATAACAAACAACAGGGTCCAAGTTTTTATATACAGCGTCGACGTTTCGACTCGTCTTAGGGCCATGCGGTCATTTATGCCTGGGCCATGCGAGTCTTCATCAGGACAAAAAGGAGGGGAAGGGGCAACCAAGGAATTATAGATGACCCTACAAAAAAGAAGATGAATACATATTTAAACTGTTGCCAGACCTGAATGTCTAAGAGAGTATGCCCATTTTTGAGTTTGCTTATCCTGAACGGAGTAAAGTGGTAATAATTCCCACGCAAAGCAGGTGGTTCTCAACCCTATAAAAATGAATGGATGAACAATGGGATTTCGTCAAAAACAATATTAGGTGCTACTAAATGTCGATTATAACTGGGAAAGGACTCAACATAAGTACCTTGTAATCTCCAGTTAGAGTCTGGGCATCAGTGTCCATTTCTTAATAAATGCGTTTCTGAAAAAGTATTAACAGGAAAATATATCAAATTAGGGCCAACAAGTCCCCATTTACACCACACAGTAAGCTAGATGTGGCTAAAGAGCCGCTGAGGGGCTAATTACCTGTTAGTTAATCCAACCATTTTCAAAACATGTCCTCCTCTTCTATTATTAAGGGACCCATTCTGGGGGGTATTGAGTGATCCAAATTTCTAAAGGTACTCAAGCAGCTGAAAAAGGACAGAATGGAGGTATTAAAAAAGCCGCTGAGATTCTAGATAGGAGCCAGTCAGACTAAGATAATACTCCTAACAGCGCTTACCGAATGCGTCTACTTGATACAGCGCAATCCCAGTACTGGAGGCATCAAGCATGCTTGGGACAGGCAGCAACTAAGTAAAATGCCGTACAAAGTAACGGCATCGAGGACAGACCAGATCTGCCCTATCGGGTCCGTAAATCCCGATCATCGAAAAATTCAAGTCCCTATCCGGAAGAAAAATGTGGCCATGGTTCGCCCGTTATATTGTATTTCAAAAAGGAGAGAAATTGAAAAAGTAAACTTATTGGATTGGAGACGCTGTTCTCGATAGATCGGCGTCGGCCATCTTGGCTTGGGTCAATCGTAATAATAAATAGGCTGAGGCTAAGTTTATCTTCCTCAAACCCTAATTTCACTGTAGAGCCTGTTAGCCATACCAAAAAAGGAATATTTCTGATGGAGACACATTTATAAACGGTTACATCGCAGTGTGCACCTTGTTCCTGGTGGCCATCTTGAATTGGTCACACTCAGTATAACTATGTCCACAGTTATATTGATCAGAGCATAGAAAATATCAATATTAATCATGGTCCAATGATTATTTTATCGCGAGACAGTAATTTGTATGTACAGTGTAAATCAATCATCGTGCCCTCAGCCATCAATTATCATGACCGTAGTCATTGAGTCTTAGATGCCCACAAATGTTCACTTAATTCATCTCCATTATATCGGAACAGAAAAGGAACCCATCGCTTATTTTGAATTACTGACTTCCCATTGAAACAATCAAAAGGCATCGGATCTAACCATCGCTTTTCTAGAAATACTGGTGTCCCATTGAAACCATCAGGCGGCATCAGATTAATCATTCACCTCACTCGTTAATGGGTACCAAAATCAGGCCATATGGGGTGCGATCCACCTCTCAATTAAAAGCAAATTATGTACATGTATACATTCCACATATTATTAACAAACAACATATGTACCTGCTGATTGCCTATTCGCACATTAAAACGAGCATTTCAAACAGTGTATTCAACTGATCCAGGCAGGCGTTCTATCCCTCCCAATACAGAATTCATAAGAGTGACACCTGTCTGTTGATTTCTTCTAATTCATTCAGACCCCTATTGACCGTATCAAGGAGGTGTATCCATTTACATTCCCTTCTACTAAGGGTGCTGTTGAGGTCTCCACCTCTTGGATTAACTTTCACTTTTTCAATTATCCACCACTTAATACTGTTTGGTTCGTGTTCAAAAGTGGTGAAATGCTCCACTAACGGGGCTCCAACTGTTTTACAGCGTATACGGCTAGTGTGCTGAAGGATACGGCATTTGGCTTTTTGGATAGTCTGGCCAATGTACATGAAACCACAGGGGCACAGGGTGGCATAGATCACCCCTGTGGTATTGCAATTGCTATATTCTTTCAATGTGTATGGCTGGTTGTTATAAGTGAATTTAGTACATTCCGTAGTAAGGGAGCACGCTTTACATGAACCACATTTTTTGTGGCCTGAAACTGGGGAGAGGCCCCATAACGTTGTTTGAGTAACTTTGACCGGTGTCGGTAAGGGAGATTTTATCAGATAATCTCTAATGTTTTTCCCTTTCCGGAATGCATGTAGTGAGGGCGGTAGTCCACCTACTACTTCTCTTACCAAATGCCAATGGCAGTTTATCACTTTTTTGATCACATTGCTTTTTGTGCTAAAAGTGGTTACACACACTAATCTTTCCTCCTGCGGACCCTTGTCTTGTACAGTTAACAGATGTTCCCGATGATTATGCCATGCACGTTTACGTGCCTTTTTTAGCAGGCGCATTGGGTATCCTCGTTCACTCAACCTTGCAATCAGAAGAGAGGATTCATCAAAGAAATCCTCCTTCTTAGTGCAGTTCCTGCACAGCCTCAGAAATTGATCAAAAGGTAAATTATCTCTGAGGTTGCGGGGATGATGACTCCAGTATCTAAGAAGTGTATTCTGTTCACTGCTCTTTCTATATAAACTAGTGAACAAACAGCCTGACTCAACCTTTATTTGAATGTCCAAAAAGTTAATTATAGCATTGTCTGATTCAACGGTGAATTGAATGTCTTCACTGCATAAATGTAACCCCTCGTGAAATTTTGTAAGGGTCTCTTTACTCCCTTCCCAAATCAATAGGACATCATTGATGTATCTAGCCCACATGGAGATATGATCACAGTACGGATTGTTGTTATTCAAAACATACATATGCTCATATTCGCTCATAAAGATTATTGCCAGGTTATGAGCAAAGCTTGCTCCCATTGCTACGCCCTTTGTTTGTACATAAAATTTCTCTTGGAACATAAAAAAGTTTTGTGTCATGGCTATGTTCAGAAGTTTAACAATGAACTCAGTCGGGACCCTGTGTGGAGACGGCCTGCGGTTGAGGACAATTTCTATACCCTCTAGAGCTGCCTGCTGGGGAATGTTTGTGTAAAGGGCAATGATGTCCATAGTAGCTAGTAGACATTTGTGTTGATCATGTAGACGTGCGTCTACCAACTGTATCGTAGCAGTAGTGTCATGTAGATAAGTAGGAGTTGTAATCGCTATGGGTTTCAAGAACACATCAATATATTTACAAAGCGGTTCAAGCAAGGAACCGCACCCCAATATAATAGGTCTACCCGGGGGGTCCTCAAGCCGTTTATGCACTTTCGGTAGAGTGTATATTTTAGGTGTCCGTAGATATTTATTATTCAGGAAGTCATATTCATGTTTAGTAATGAATCCATCCAGCAAAGCTTGACTAGTTATTACACTAATAGTGTGACTGATGGCCTTTGTTGGATAATTTTTCAGTAACCTGTAGTTCCCTTCTACTCCCAACTGTGAGAGGATCTCAGTTCTGTATTTCTCAACACTTTGGACAACAATAGCCCCACCCTTATCAGCGGGCTTCATTACAATATTGGAGTTATTCTTTAGAGTATGAAGAGCTACTTTTTCTTGTTTGCTCACATTGTAAGGGACATATTGTCTCATTGACAGTGCCTGGTTCACATCCCGCAGTACCACTTGTTCAAAAGTTAAGATTCGGTTATCAACCAAATGGGAGGGAGGATTAAACTTCGATGGGGGTCTCAAGCCACTTGCTGAAAAAGAAGGATTATAAGGTGTCTTGTGGAAATAGTGTTTAAGGCTCACTTTGCTGAAGAACTGCTGTAGTTCAATTTTCATATTAAACTCGTTAGGCATGGAAGTAGGAACAAAAGATAGCCCCTTTGATAGGACACTTTGTTCATCAGATGTACGTTCATAACCTGATAAATTAATTATTGGATTGTCCGGTTTATGTACTACCATCTGTAGTGCTGGCGTCTTGTCTTGATTTCGCCATGGGAGTCTTGTTGGAATTGTGGTTGTTTCTTCCCCCTGCCTGTTCCTTGATTCCAAGTTACACGGCCTGTTCCCCTGGGTCTCCCCCAGGGGTGGCAGAAGCTGCGTGGGCCCCACCATTGTTCCTCATTTAAAAAAGATTCTTGTCCTTGATAGTTCTGGGCCTGATTATTGGTGACGGAACCTGTGCTTGTTCCAGGGCGTTCCGAATCGCTATCAGAGCTACTACCAAATGAAGAACCTGAAAAGGTGTTATGTCTCCGATAACCCCCTCGTTTCCGACTTGACAGGCCACCTCTCTGATCGCTTGTATAGTACCCTTCTTGAAGGTACGGATATGTAGACTTTTTGTCATACATTTTTATGTCCCTTGCTACTTTGTCAAGCTTCGTACCTTGGGTGTATATATCGAACTCACAGATAGTTTTCTCTAACCTTTCTAGGGACTCCTTTGCATTGACTAAGGTCTTATCGTCAATGATTTCCTTTCTCAAATCTGCTATTTCTTTTGTTAACATTTCAACCTCCTCCACAGCTGTCTTGATACCCAAAACCATCCAATGTCTTGAACAGGTATTGGATACGAAGCTGAAGTTTTCTTTGAATTTCGGGTTCTCTAAGAAAATAGCAGGTTTGTTCCGAACTTGCAACCCAACAGGAATTACATTAGACCTCAAGTATTTCGCCAATGTATGGCCATGGAGTCTTGTTCTAATTAATTTCTTCTCCAGGCATTCTAATTTCAATATCTTACCATTCAGCGATAAATCACTACTGGTGGTATTATCTGCTAGGAAGATACCACCTCCCTCTTCCTGAAGGAGCTTATCTATATAATCTTCACTATATGATAAGGTCTCCTTTTCAGACATCCTCTGATAGTGGAATACTTGCAGCAACAATTCTAGACACTTAGACAAAATAAACAATATACAAATTTGACAACAAACAAAAAACCCTTGCAGAAAAACTGCTCAAAGGTAACCATTAAAATAATGGGGTAACCCAAAAGGTACTGGACCTGGGTATCATGCGTTATCGAAAAACAATGATCCAAGACCTCTATAATTTATGGACTGAATTAATCAGTGAAAAATCATTGACTGAGCAAATTTAGGAGCATGTACATTTGATCAGCTCTATCCATTAATGCATATATTCATAAAACAATATGATGATAAGGGCATAAAACAAGCAACAGTATTAACATAGAGCAATATTTTTAATCCATTGTCTCTTGGTCAAATAAATACCATAATTTTTTAACTGCAACACATTACAGATCATCAAGGTAGCCCCAAATGGAGCGTGCAACATAGCAAAGGGGTGCAGAAAGGATGTGTAAAGTGATTAGAAAGGAAAAAATTCAAGAAGTAGTGACATATAATATTCGAATTGATTAGCAACACAGTGACGGATCCACATTCAACCGTCCTATGAAACCTGACCACTGAGTTATTTGAGTGAAATTTACATCTGTTTCAAGAATAGATATATCATAAATATTTGCACAACAATATAACAAACAACAGGGTCCAGGTTTTTATATACAGCGGCGACGTTTCGACTCGTCTTAGGGCCATGCGGTCATTTATGCCTGGGCCATGCGAGTCTTCATCAGGACAAAAAAGGGTGGGAAGGGGCAACCAAGGGATTATAGATGACCCTACAAAAAAGAAGATGAATACATATTTAAACTGTTGCCAGACCTGAATGTCTAAGAGAGTATGCCCATTTTTGAGTTTGTGTCACAACAGAGAAAGGTTCACTATCCTTACAAACACCGGATACAGCAGAAGCGAGGATGATGCTAGCTTCTCCCTTCCACCCGTCACGGTACCACCTGAGAGCGGATAACCACCGCTCAACAGAGGGGACCCTAACAAGGGAAGGGAAAAAAGGGAGAAATAAACCAAAACACTGTGGCAGCCAGAAATCATCTACTGCTAGGGTAGTAGGATCAATACACTTCCTTCTAGGATTTATATCGGGAACTGTAAGAGGGAAACACAAGGAACAAAAGGTGAGTAAATATCCCCTCCCCCTTTACATCTATCAATATCTATAAACCTATATTCAATGAGTGTACTCACTATATGTACTGCCACTTTTATCCAAGAATAAACAGATGCAAAAATAGGAAAAATAAAGAAAAGAAAAGAAAAAAAGTCCTTCCTTGCTTCGTAATGCCCGCAACAGTTCAGGGACAGCAAAGTCACAATATCGCAAGGTAACAACACCTTTACTTATCTGACTATTATTTCTTGGTTCTCCATTGTATTTCTGTATAGCTTCCTGTTGTTCGTATCACAGGCTGAATAGAAAAGCAATCCGAGCCTCCCTTCAGCTCCTCGCAAGAAATGAAAAATCCAAAGCCTCAGTTACAATTTCCGACGATGTTGGGGCCCCAACAGGCACAGGAAGCCAAAAGAAGTTTCTTTTAAGAATCCAGGTCCATAAAAATACCGTTCCACGGACTCCAGCAACTCGGATTCCCGGCTGCTGGATTAAAGATCAGAGGTCATGAACGCGCTGAGGCGCGTTTTCCTTCCGTGAAGAAATGTCTTCGTGCCTCCAAACACTAAACACGGGTCACAAAAAGTTCCAGGCAAACAACAGGAATCGTAGCGGTTTCCACCATTGATTCAGGTGACAAGCACCGGTTAAGAGCAGGGGAGGAGACTATAAGGAAAACCAGTGAGAGAATAGAGGTAGGAAAGAGACAACAGACTACAGCTAGGTGTTCTGGGAGTTGTAGTGTCTCCACCTCCCGTGTACCTAACCCTCATAAGCAATGAAATCGTGACAGAACCCCCTCACTAAGGCCGACGCCTCGGCGGACCACCAGGCTTAGAAGGGTAGGAACGATGAAAACGCCGCAAGAGCCCAGGACAATGTAAATTACACCTCGGCTCCCACGAGCGATCCTCAGGACCATACCCCTTCCAATCAATCAAATAGTACACACGACCCCTCACACGTTTGGAGTCCAGCACAGCCCCCACTTCATATTCATCCTCCTCATCTACCATTATCGCCCCGGGAGGTTCAAACACCCTGGTTCCAGGAAGATACGGTTTCAACAAAGAAACATGGAACACTGGGTGTATGCGCCAAGCATTCGGGAGTTCCAATTTCATGGCCACCGGATTAACCACCCCAAGGATGGAATAGGGCCCCACAAATTTCGGTTGTAGTCTGGTGTTACCCTTAAACTTCAGATGTTTGGTGCTTAACCACACCTTATCCCCAACATTGTATAACGGTTCAGGAGTTCTCTTCCTGTCCGCATACAATTTGTCTCTCTTTCTGGCTGCCTCCAAATGTTCCTTAGCCTCCGTAAGTACTGGTCTAAGGTGTACGTGATGTTCCTGAATAGTGGGATGGTTAGATAAACCAGGTTGTTCAAAAGGAAGCATATTAGGATTATACCCTAACTGACAATAAAAGGGAGAAGATCCCAATGATGAATGGGTTGCACTGTTGTAGGCGAACTCAGCCGTCCACAACAACGCCCTCCATTCCTTATCCTGCTCCAAAGTGAAACACCTCAAGTATTGTTCCAGTGTTTGATTGAGCCTTTCCGTTTTACCGTCTGTCTGTGGATGGTAACTTGTTGACAGACGGGCATCAATCTTCATTAAAACACATAAAGCCTTCCAAAATTTGGAGGTGAATTGGGATTCCCTATCTGTAATGAGGACCGATGGAATTCCATGCAACCTTACGATATGTTGTAGGAAGATGGTAGCCAATTCACTAGATGTGGGCAGCTTAGGTAGGGCTATAAAGTGACCCATTTTGGTCAAGTGGTCAACAACCACAAGAATTGTGTTGTTACCGAAACTGAGAGGCATTTCAACAATGAAGTCCATTGACACTGTGTGCCACGGTGACGGAGGTGTTGATATGGGCCGCAATAACCCACTGCTTCTTTGATGTTGCGTTTTAGCCCGTGAGCAGATAGGACAGTTTGAAACGTAAACCTCTGTGTCTTTCCGTATGGATTCCCACTAGAAATAACGGGATATTGCTTGCATTGTTTTTGCCTTACCCATATGACCACTCAGGGCTGAATCATGGGTCCATTGCAACGCTTGTCTTTGAAGAACAACATCAGGTATATACAGTTGATTATTCTGAAACAGCATATGGTCCTTCATTGTTCGTATCACAGGATCCTGTGCAATCCAGGACATACTGTCTATGGCCTTTATTCTTTCTTTCACATGTTCCAGAAAGTCTGTTGAACTTGTTACAGCCATGATGTTCGACTGAAAAGACTTTTCCGGAAGGATATTAGGTGGTTCGTCCATTATAGGGGGATTTGGCACAGGCAAGGGCATTGGCCTAGATAGAGCATCCGCCTTACCATTTTGAGGCCCAGGACGATACTTGATGACAAAAGCAAAGTCTGAAAAGAACAAAGACCACCTTAGCTGTCTAGGTGTTAGAGCTTTTGCACTCTTCAAAAACAGTAGATTGCGATGGTCCGTGAAAATCTCCACTGTATGTCTGGCCCCCATCAAATGATGTCTCCACTCCTCGCACGCCCTCTTAATCGCCAACAGTTCCTTGTCTGTAATGCTGTAGTTGGTCTCACAGGCTGAAAGTTTCTGTAATGCTGTAGTTGGTCTCACAGGCTGAAAGCTTCAGAGAAAAGAAAGCAACAGGATGCAACTGTCCAGTGTCTGGATGTCTCTGTGACAGAATGCCGCCAACAGCATAGTATGAGGCGTCTGTTTCCATTACAAAAGGCTGCTTTGCATCAGGATGTCTCAATATAGGTGCAGTAGTGAAACAATTCTTCAATGCATGGAATGCTTGTTCAGCGGAATCAGACCACTTAAATACAGCTCCTTTCTTCAATAAATACGTCAAAGGTTGTATAATCCGAGAAAAGTCCCGGATAAAGCGTCTATAGAAATTTGCAAAGCCCAAGAAACTCTGCAATGCCTTTACTGAAGAAGGAGACTTCCACTGGATATTAGCCTGTATTTTCTTGTCATCCATACACAATCCTTTCGGCCCTATAACATAGCCTAGGAATTCCACTTCTGTCACATGAAAGAAGCATTTCTCTAGTTTAGCATACAAAGCATGCTTCATCAAACGTTCCAATACCTCTGTTACATGTTGGACGTGTTCTTTCGGTGTGTCCGAATAGATTAAAATATTGTCGATGTATACGATGCATGAAATGTCCAACAGCCCACGTAATACCTCATCCATAAAAAACTGGAATGCGGCGGGGGCGTTGCACAGGCCGAATGGCATTACTTGGTATTCGTAGAGGCCAAATTTCGTGCGGAAAGCGGTCTTCCATTCATCGCCCCGCCGCACTCTCACCAAATGATAGGCTCCGCGAAGATCGAGTTTGGTATAGATCTGTGCGTGTTTCAACTGATCCAGCAGCACTGGGATGAGAGGCAGGGGGTACCGATTCTTCTTTGTAACCCTGTTGATGGCTCTATAATCGATACATGCCCTCAAACCTCCTTCCCGTTTCGGAATAAAGAAGAGGGGCGAAGAGGCAGGGGATGTAGATGGACGAATAAACCCTGTCTCCAATAGCTTCTCCAGATACTGATGCAAATAAGTGGTTTCAGCCTCCGTAAGGGCGTATATCCGACTACACGGGATGCTCGCCCCAGGTTCCAGTTCTATGACGCAATCATAATCCCTATGGGGTGGTAGCTTGTTGGCTTCTTGTTCGCTAAACACTTCATTATACTGTGAATAAGCCTCCGGTAAGGTGGTTAGCAGACAGACCTTCAACTCTTCGCCTCCGCTGGCCAATAGGGATGCAGGTTTTTCATTCGCAGCAGGCACTTGTACAGCCTCCCATGTACAATGTTCTGCACAGTAACCAGATCCAAGCGTTACAGTGCGCGCAGCCCACTGGACAACAGGGTCATGTTGTGTTAACCAGGGCATACCCAAGATTAACTTGAATTGTGGAGCATCTATTAAATCAAACTGAATATGGTCATAATGATCTCGTCCAACTTGCATCAGAAGAACCCCCGTATGAAAACGCACAGGGCCTGATGTTAACTCGGAACCATCAACAGCCTTTACTGGCTCCGGGTTATCTTTACGTATGCATGGCACTCTCAATCCCTGTGCATACCTTAGATCAATAAAATTCCCCGTAGCACCGGAGTCCAATAATGCATGCACCATCACGGGTTGCACTCCAGGCCACTCAAGCATGACACAGGCATTCATATGCGGTACGGAACGTTGCATAGTGTTTGCAATAGCATGTAAGACCTCTTCTTCTACTGCACTCAAACAAGGGGTCTCTATCTTGTCTGAGCCATGTCGTTTCCCGACTCACTAGAAGGGTATTCCACCGCAGGTATTGTTTTAACACTCTTATCTTCTTTATAGAATGTCTTTGTTTTGGACTTGCAATCCTTAATAAAATGTCCTGCCTTTCCACAGTACATACACAATTTTTGACTGCGTCGTTTAGTCCTCTCTTCAATACTCAACGGTCCCCTCACACCTCCTATCTGCATAGGTTCAACAGTGTCATTGGCAGAGGCTCCGTCTCCTTGCCCCTTTGGTCTAGGAAAGGGATACCTTGCTTCATACTTCTGTTTATCACCCTTACGCTCCAACAACCTGTGGTCCAATTGCACGCTCAAATCGATTAATTCCTCACAGGTAGTAGGCATATGTACTACCTGAGCCAGGACATCTTTTAGCTCTCCTCTTAAACCTTGATAATACAAAGAACATCTTTTTCCTGCCGGCCAATCAGTTTCGATAACAAGACGGTTAAAGTTAGTAATATAGGTCAGGAGATCTTGTGACCCTTGCTTAAGTGTAATAAGCTCTTTGTCTAATGACAACATATGCGCCTTGCGATCGAATAGCTTACGCATTTCATCGCAAAAGTCCGCAAAATTGTTTAACACTGGATCATTTCTTTCAATTAATGGGAAGGACCAGCTCGCCGCATTCCCCCCTAAATAAGACATCATAAAAGCTGTCTTAGCTTGATCGTCATGAAAAACAGCGGGTTTACACATAAAATGCAATTTACACTGCCCCAAAAACGTACTAAATTTCCTAGGATCCCCTAGGAATCTCTCTGGTGGGGCTAGCGGTAACTGAACTGGCTGAATAACCTGAATAGTAGAGGGACCTGTCCCTGCCGCTTGAGTGTGTGAACCCTGTTGCACAGGTGGGGGCAAAGTGTAATCTCTAATATAACTAGCCCCTCTGGAACTGGTAGGAACCGACCGTACAACCCCGGCTACTTCCCTACGTAATGTTCCCATCTCATCTCTCATTTGTTGATTCTCTCCCCTAAAGGCTTCAACTTCCATTCGTAAAGCTGTCATTGTTTCCATCACTGCAGTTAATACTGTGGTAGTATCCATCGCTCGGGCCGTATATTATCCGTGGGCTTGTCACTCTGTCACAACAGAGAAAGGTTCACTAACCTTACAAACACCGGATACAGCAGAAGCGAGGATGATGCTAGCTTCTCCCTTCCACCCGTCACGGTACCACCTGAGAGCGGATAACCACACACTCAACAGAGGGGACCCTAACAAGGGAAGGGAAAAAAGGGAGAAATAAACCAAAACACTGTGGCAGTCAGAAATCATCTACTGCTAGGGTAGTAGGATCAATACACTTCCTTCTAGAATTTATATCGGGAACTGTAAGAGGGAAACACAAGGAACAAAAGGTGAGTAAATATCCCCTCCCCCTTTACATCTATCAATATCTATAAACCTATATTCAATGAGTGTACTCACTATATGTACTGCCACTTGTATCCAAGAATAAACAGATGCAAAAATAGGAAAAATAAAGAAAAGAAAAGAAAAAAGTCCTTCCTTGTTTCGTAATGCCCGCAACAGTTCAGGGACAGCAAAGTCACAATATCGCAAGGTAACAACACCTTTACTCATCTGACCATTATTTCTTGGTTCTCCATTGTATTTCTGTATAGCTTCCTGTTGTTCATATCACAGGCTGAATAGAAAAGCAATCCGAGCCTCCCTTCAGCTCCTCGCAAGAAATGAAAAATCCAAAGCCTCAGTTACAATTTCCGACGATGTTGGGGCCCCAACAGGCACAGGAAGCCAAAAGAAGTTTCTTTTAAGAATCCAGGTCCATAAAAATACCGTTCCACGGACTCCAGCAACTCGGATCCCCGGCTGCTGGATTAAAGATCAGAGGTCATGAACGCGCTGAGGCGCGTTTCCCTTCCGTGAAGAAATGTCTTCGTGCCTCCAAACACTAAACACGGGTCACAAAAAGTTCCAGGCAAACAACAGGAATCGTAGCGGTTTCCACCATTGATTCAGGTGACAAGCACCGGTTAAGAGCAGGGGAGGAGACTATAAGGAAAACCAGTGAGAGAATAGAGGTAGGAAAGAGACAACAGACTACAGCTAGGTGTTCTGGGAGTTGTAGTGTCTCCACCTCCCGTGTACCTAACCCTTATAAGCAATGAAATCGTGACAGTTTGCTTACCCTGAACGGAGTAAAGTGGTAATAATTCCCACGCAAAGCAGGTGGTTCTCAATCCTATAAAAATGAATGGATGAACAATGGGATTTCGTCAAAAACAATATTAGGTGCTACTAAATGTCGATTATAACTGGGAATGGACTCATCATAAGTACCTTGTAATCTCCAGTTAGAGTGTGGGCATCAGTGCCCATTTCTTAATAAATGCGTTTCTGAAAAAGTATTAACAGGAAATTATATCAAATTAGGGCCAACAAGTCCCCATTTACATCACACAGTAAGCTAGATGTGGCTAAAGAGCCGCTGAGGGGCTAATTACCTGTTAGTTAATCCAACCATTTTCAAAACATGTCCTCCTCTTCTATTATTAAGGGACCCATTCTGGGGGGTATTGAGTGATCCAAATTTCCAAAGGTAATCAAGCAGCTGAAAAAGGACAGAATGGAGGTATTAAAAAAGCCGCTGAGATTCTAGATAGGAGCCAGTCAGACTAAGATAATACTCCTAACAGCGCTTACCGAATGCGTCTACTTGATACAGCGCAATCCCAGTACTGGAGGCATCAAGCATGCTTGGGACAGGCAGCAACTAAGTAAAATGCCGTACAAAGTAACGGCATCGAGGACGGACCAGATCTGCCCTATCGGGTCCGTAAATCCCGATCATCGAAAAATTCAAGTCCCTATCCGGAAGAAACATGTGGCCATGGTTCGCCTGTTATATTGTATTTCAAAAAGGAGAGAAATTGAAAAAGTAAACTTATTGGATTGGAGACGCTGTTCTCGATAGATCGGCGTCGGCCATCTTGGCTTGGGTCAATCGTAATAATAAATAAGCTGAGGCTAAGTTTATCTTCCTCAAACCCTAATTTCACTGTAGAGCCTGTTAGCCATATCAAAAAAGGAATATTTCTGAAGGAGACACATTTATAAACGGTTACATCGCAGTGTGCACCTTGTTCCTGGCGGCCATCTTGAATTGGTCACACTCAGTATAACTATGTCCACAGTTATATTGATCAGAGCATAGAAAATATCAATATTAATCATGGTCCAATGATTATTTTATCGCGAGACAGTAATTTGTATGTACAGTGTAAATCAATCATCGTGCCCTCAGCCATCAATTATCAGACCTTAGTCATTGAGTCTTAGATGCCCACAAATGTTCACTTAATTCATCTCCATTATATCGGAACAGACAAGGAACCCATCGCTTATTTTGAATTACTGACTTCCCATTGAAACAATCAAAAGGCATCAGATCTAACCATCGCTTTTCTAGAAATACTGGTGTCCCATTGAAACCATCAGGCGGCATCAGATTAATCATTCACCTCACTCGTTAATGGGTACCAAAATCAGGCCATATGGGGTGCGATCCACCTCTCAATTAAAAGCAAATTATGTACATGTATACATTCCACATATTATTAACAAACAACATATGTACCTGCTGATTGCCTATTCGCACATTAAAACGAGCATTTCAAACAGTGTATTCAACTGATCCAGGCAGGCGTTCTATCCCTCCCAATACAGAATTCATAAGAGTGACACCTGTCTGTTGATTTCTTCTAATTCATTCAGACCCCTATTGACCGTATCAAGGAGGTGTATCCATTTACATTCCCTACTACTTCTGAAACTGGGGAGAGGCCCCATTACGTTGTTTGAGTAACTTTGACCGGTGTCGGTAAGGGAGATTTTATCAGATAATCTCTAATGTTTTTCCCTTTCCGGAATGCATGTAGTGAGGGCGGTAGTCCACCTACTACTTCTCTTACCAAATGCCAATGGCAGTTTATCACTTTGTTGATCACATTGCTTTTTGTGCTAAAGGTGGTTACACACACTAATCTTTCCTCCTGCGGACCCTTGTCTTGTACAGTTAACAGATGTTCCCGATGATTATGCCATGCACGTTTACGTGCCTTTTTTAGCAGGCGCATTGGGTATCCTCGTTCACTCAACCTTGCAATCAGAAGAGAGGATTCATCAAAGAAATCCTCCTTCTTAGTGCAGTTCCTCCGCAGCCTCAGAAATTGACCAAAAGGTAAATTATCTCTGAGGTTGCGGGGATGATGACTCGAGTATCTAAGAAATGTATTCTGTTCACTGCTCTTTCTATATAAACTAGTGAACAAACAGCCTGACTCAACCTTTATTTGAATGTCCAAAAAGTTAATTATAGCATTGTCTGATTCAACGGTGAATTGAATGTGTTCACTGCATAAATTTAACCACTCGTGAAATTTTGTAAGGGTCTCTTTACTCCCTTCCCAAATCAATAGGACATCATCGATGTATCTGGCCCACATCGAGATATGATCATAGTACGGATTGTTGTTATTCAAAACATACATGTGCTCATATTCGCTCATAAAGATTATCGCCAGGTTAGGAGCAAAGCTTGCGCCCATTGCTACGCCCTTTGTTTGTACATAAAATTTCTCTTGGAACATAAAAAAGTGTTGTGTCATGGCTATGTTCAGAAGTTTAACAATGAACTCAGTCGGGACCCTGTGTGGAGACGGCCTGCGGTCTAGGACAATTTCTATACAGTCTAGAGCTGCCTGTTGGGGAATGTTCGTGTAAAGGGCAATGATGTCCATAGTAGCTAGTAGGCATTTGCGTTGATCATGTAGACGTGCGTCTACCAACTGTATCGTAGCAGTAGTGTCATGTAGATAAGTAGGAGTTGTAATCGCTATGGGTTTCAAGAACACATCAATATATTTACAAAGCGGTTCAAGCAAGGAACCGCACCCCAATATAATAGGTCTACCCGGGGGGTCCTCAAGCCGTTTATGCACTTTGGGTAGAGTGTATATTGTAGGTGTCCGTGGATATTTATTATTCAGGAAGTCATATTCATGTTTAGTAATGAATCCATCCAGCAAAGCTTGACTAGTTATTACACTAATAGTGTGACTGATGGCCTTTGTTGGATCATTTTTCAGTAACCTGTAGTTCCCTTCTACTCCCAACTGTGAGAGGATCTCAGTTCTGTATTTCTCAACACTTTGGACAACAATAGCCCCACCCTTATCAGCGGGCTTCATTACAATATTGGAGTTATTCTTTAGAGTATGAAGAGCTACTTTTTCTTGTTTGCTCACATTGTAAGGGACATATTGTCTCATTGACAGTGCCTGGTTCACATCCCGCAGTACCACTTGTTCAAAAGTTAAGATTCGGTTATCAACCAAATGGGAGGGAGGATTAAACTTCGATGGGGGTCTCAAGCCACTTGCTGAAAAAGAAGGATTATAAGGTGTCTTGTGGAAATAGTGTTTAAGGCTCACTTTGCTGAAGAACTGCTGTAGTTCAATTTTCATATTAAACTCGGTAGGCATGGAAGTAGGAACAAAAGATAGCCCCTTTGATAGGACACTTTGTTCATCAGATGTAAGTTCATAACCTGATAAATTAATTATTGGATTGTCCGGTTTATGTACTACCATCTGTAGTGCTGGCGTCTTGTCTTGATTTCGCCATGGGAGTCTTGTTGGAATTGTGGTTGTTTCTTCCCCCTGCCTGTTCCTTGATTCCAAGTTACACCGCGTGTTCCCCTGGGTCTCCCCCAGGGGTGGCAGAAGCCACGTGGGCCCCACCATTGTTCCTCGTCTAAAAAAGATTCTTGTCCTTGATAGTTCTGTGTCTGATTATTGGTGACGGAACCTGTGCTTGTTCCAGGGCGTTCCGAATCGCTATCAGAGCTACTACCAAATGAAGAACCTGAAAAGGTGTTATGTCTCCGATAACCCCCTCGTTCCCGACTAGACAGGCCACCTCTCTGATCTCTTGTATAGTATCCTTCTTGAAGGTACGGATATGTAGACTTTTTGTCATACATTTTTATGTCCCTTGCTACTTTGTCAAGCTTCGTACCTTGGGTGTATATATCGAACTCACGGATAGTTTTCTCTAACCTTTCTAGGGCCTCCTTTACATTGACTATGGCCTTATCGTCAATGATTTCCTTTCTCAAATCTGCTATTTCTTTTGTTAACATTTCAACCTCCTCCACAGCTGTCTCGATACCCAAAACCATCCAATGTCTTGAACAGGTATTGGATACGAAGCTGAAGTTTCCTTTGAATTTCGGGTTCTCTAAGAAAATAGCAGGTTTGTTCCCAACTTGCAACCCAACAGGAATTACATTAGACCTCAAGTATTTCGCCAATGTATGGCCATGGAGTCTTGTTCTAATTAATTTCTTCTCCAGGCGTTCTAATTTCAATATCTTACCATTCAGCGATAAATCACTACTGGTGGTATTATCTGCTCGGAAGGTACCACCTCCCTCTTCCTGAACGAGCTTATCTATATAATCTTCACTATATGATAAGGTCTCCTTTTCAGACATCCTCTGATAGTGGAATACTTGCAGCAACAATTCTAGACACTGAGACAAAATAAACAATATACAAATTTGACAACAAACAAACAACCCTCGCAGAAAAACTGCTCAAAAGTAACCATTAAAATAATGGGGTAACCCAAAAGGTACTGGACCTGGGTATCATGCGTTATCGAAAAACAATGGTCCAAGACCTCTATAATTTATGGACTGAATTAATCAGTGAAAAATCATTGACTGAGCAAATTTAGGAGCATGTACATTTGATCAGCTCTATCCATTAATGCATATATTCATAAAACAATATGATGATAAGGGCATAAAACAAGCAACAGTATTAACACAGAGCAATATTTTTAATCCATTGTCTCTTGGTCAAATAAATACCATAATTTTTTAACTGCAACACATTACAGATCATCAAGGTAGCCCCAAATGGAGCGTGCAACATAGCAAAGGGTGCGGAAAGGATGTGTAAAGTGATTAGAAAGGAAAAAATTCAAGAAGTAGTGACATATAATATTCAAATTGATCAGCAACACAGTGACGGATCCACATTCAACCGTCCTATGAAACCTGACCACTGGGTTATTTGAGTGCAATTTTCATCTGTTTCAAGAATAGATATATCATAAATATTTGCACAACAATATAACAAACAACAGGGTCCAGGTTTTTATATACAGTGTCGACGTTTCGACTCGTCTTAGGGCCATGCGGTCATTTATGCCGTGGCCATGCGAGTCTTCATCGGGACAAAAAGGGGGGGAAGGGGCAACCAAGGGATTATAGATGACCCTACAAAAAAGAAGATGAATACATATTTAAACTGTTGCCAGACCTGAATGTCTAAGAGAGTATGCCTATTTTTGAGTTTGCTTACCCTGAACGGAGTAAAGTGGTAATAATTCCCACGCAAAGCAGGTGGTTCTCAATCCTATAAAAATGAATGGATGAACAATGGGATTTCGACAAAAACAATATTAGGTGCTACTAAATGTCGATTATAACTGGGAAAGGACTCATCATAAGTACCTTGTAATCTCCAGTTAGAGTCTGGGCATCAGTGTCCATTTCTTAATAAATGCGTTTCTGAAAAAGTATTAACAGGAAATTATATCAAATTAGGGCCAACATGTCCCCATTTACATCACACAGTAAGCGAGATGTGGCTAAAGAGCCGCTGAGGGGCTAATTACCTGTTAGTTAATCCAACCATTTTCAAAACATGTCCTCCTCTTCTATTATTAAGGGACCCATTCTGGGGGGTATTGAGTGATCCAAATTTCCAAAGGTAATCAAGCAGCTGAAAAAGGACAGAATGGAGGTATTAAAAAAGCCGCTGAAATTCTAGATAGGAACCAGTCAGACTAAGATAATACTCCTAACAGCGCTTACCGAATGCGTCTACTTGATACAGCGCAATCCCAGTACTGGAGGCATCAAGCATGCTTGGTACAGGCAGCAACTAAGTAAAATGCCGTACGGCATCGAGGACGGACCAGATCTGCCCTATCGGGTCCGTAAATCCCGATCATCGAAAAATTCAAGTCCCTATCCGGAAGAAACATGTGGCCATGGTTCGCCCGTTATATTGTATTTCAAAAAGGAGAGAAATTGAAAAAGCAAACTTATTGGATTGGAGACGCTGTTCTCGATAGATCGGCGTCAGCCATCTTTGCTTGGGTCAATCGTAATAATAAATAAGCTGAGGCTAAGTTTATCTTCCTCAAACCCTAATTTCACTGTAGAGCCTGTTAGCCATACCAAAAAAGGAATATTTCTGAAGGAGACACATTTATAAACGGTTACATCGCAGTGTGCACCTTGTTCCTGGCGGCCATCTTGAATTGGTCACCCTCAGTATAACTATGTCCACAGTTATATTGATCAGAGCATAGAAAATATCAATATTAATCATGGTCCAATGATTATTTTATCGCGAGACAGTAATTTGTATGTACTGTGTAAATCAATCATCGTGCCCTCAGCCATCAATTATCAGACCGTAGTCATTGAGTCTTAGATGCCCACAAATGTTCACTTAATTCATCTCCATTATATCGGAACAGACAAGGAACCCATCGCTTATTTTGAATTACTGACTTCCCATTGAAACAATCAAAAGGCATCAGATCTAACCATCGCTTTTCTAGAAATACTGGTGTCCCATTGAAACCATCAGGCGGCATCAGATTAATCATTCACCTCACTCGTTAATGGGTACCAAAATCCGGCCATATGGGGTGCGATCCACCTCTCAATTAAAAGCAAATTATGTACATGTATACATTCCACATATTATTAACAAACAACATATGTACCTGCTGATTGCCTATTCGCACATTAAAACGAGCATTTCAAACAGTGTATTCAACTCATCCAGGCAGGCGTTCTATCCCTCCCAATACAGAATTCATAAGATTGACACCTGTCTGTTGATTTCTTCTAATTCATTCAGACCCCTATTGACCGTATCAAGGAGGTGTATCCATTTACATTCCCTTCTACTAAGGGTGCTGTTGAGGTCTCCACCTCTTGGATTGAGTTTCACTTTTTCAATAATCCACCACTTAATACTGTTTGGTTCGTGTTCAAAAGTGGTGAAATGCTCCACTAACGGGGCTCCTACTGTTTTACAGCGTATACGGCTAGTGTGCTGAAGGATACGGCATTTGGCTTTTTGGATAGTCTGGCCAACGTACATGAAACCACAGGGGCACAGGATGGCATAGATCACCCCTGTGGTATTGCAATTGCTATGTTCTTTCAATGTGTATGGCTGGTTGTTATAAGTGAATTTAGTACATTCCGTAGTAAGGGAGCACGCTTTACATGAACCACATTTTATGTGGCCTGAAACTGGGAAGAGGCCCCATAACGTTGTTTGAGTAACTTTGACCGGTGTCGGTAAGGGAGATTTTATCAGATAATCTCTAATGTTTTTCCCTTTCCGGAATGCATGTAGTGAGGGCGGTAGTCCACCTACTACTTCTCTTACCAAATGCCAATGGCAGTTTATCACTTTTTTGATCACATTGCTTTTTGTGCTAAAGGTGGTTACACACACTAATCTTTCCTCCTGCGGACCCTTGTCTTGTACAGTTAACAGATGTTCCCGATAATTATGCCATGCACGTTTACGTGCCTTTTTTAGCAGGCGCATTGGGTATCCTCGTTCACTCAACCTTGCAATCAGAAGAGAGGTTTCATCAAAGAAATCCTCCTTCTTAGTGCAGTTCCTCCGCAGCCTCAGAAATTGACCAGAAGGTAAATTATCTCTGAGGTTGCGGGGATGATGACTCGAGTATCTAAGAAGTGTATTCTGTTCACTGCTCTTTCAATATAAATTAGTGAACAAACAGCCTGACTCAACCTTTATTTGAATGTCCAAAAAGTTAATTATAGCATTGTCTGATTCAACGGTGAATTGAATGTCTTCACTGCATAAATTTAACCACTCGTGAAATTTTGTAAGGCTCCCTTTACTCCCTTCCCAAATCAATAGGACATCATCGATGTATCTGGCCCACATCAAGATATGATCATAGTACGGATTGTTGTTATTCAAAACATACATATGCTCATATTCGTTCATAAAGATTATTGCCAGGTTAGGAGCAAAGCTTGCGCCCACTGCAAGGCCCTTTGTTTGTACATAAAATTCCTCCTGGAACATAAAAAAGTTTTGTGTCATGGATATGTTCAGAAGTTTAACAATGAACTCAGTCGGGACCCTGTGTGGAGACGGTCTGCGGTTGAGGACAATTTCTATACAGTTTAGAGCTGCCTGCTGGGGAATGTTCGTGTAAAGGGCAATGATGTCCATAGTAGCTAGTAGGCATTTGTGTTGATCATGTAGACGTGCGTCTACCAACTGTATCGTAGCAGTAGTGTCATGTAGATAAGTAGGAGTTGTAATCGCTATGGGTTTCAAGAACACATCAATATATTTACAAAGCGGTTCAAGCAAGGAACCGCGCCCCAATATAATAGGTCTACCCGGGGGGTCCTCAAGCCGTTTATGCACTTTGGGTAGAGTGTATATTGTAGGTGTCTGTGGATATTTATTATTCAGGAAGTCATATTCATGTTTAGTAATGAATCCATCCAGCAAAGCTTGACTAGTTATTACACTAATAGTGTGACTGATGGCCTTTGTTGGATCATTTTTCAGTAACCTGTAGTTCCCTTCTACTCCCAACTGTGAGAGGATCTCAGTTCTGTATTTCTCAACACTTTGGACAACAATAGCCCCACCCTTATCAGCGGGCTTCATTACAATATTGGAGTTATTCTTTAGAGTATGAAGAGCTACTTTTTCTTGTTTGCTCACATTGTAAGGGACAAATTGTCTCATTGACAGTGCCTGGTTCACATCCCGCAGTACCACTTGTTCAAAAGTTAAGATTCGGTTATCAACCAAATGGGAGGGAGGATTAAACTTCGATGGGGTTCTCAAGCCACTTGCTGAAAAAGAAGGATTATAAGGTGTCTTGTGGAAATAGTGTTTAAGGCTCACTTTGCTGAAGAACTGCTTTAGTTCAATTTTCATATTAAACTCGTTAGGCATGGAAGTAGGAACAAAAGATAACCCCTTTGATAGGACACTTTGTTCATCAGATGTAAGTTCATAACCTGATAAATTAATTATTGGATTGTCCGGTTTATGTACTACCATCTGTAGTGCTGGTGTCTTGTCTTGATTTCGCCATGGGAGTCTTGTTGGAATTGTGGTTGTTTCTTCCCCCTGCCTGTTCCTTGATTCCAAGTTACACCGCGTGTTCCCCTGGGTCTCCCCCAGGGGTGGCAGAAGCCGCGTGGGCCCCACCATTGTTCCTTGCCTAAAAAAGATTCTTGTCCTTGATAGTTCTGGGCCTGATTATTGGTGACGGAACCTGTGCTTGTTCCAGGGCGTTCCGAATCGCTATCAGAGCTACTACCAAATGAAGAACCTGAAAAGGTGTTATGTCTCCGATAACCCCCTCGTTACCGACTTGACAGGCCACCTCTCTGATCTCTTGTATAGTATCCTTCTTGAAGGTACGGATATGTAGACTTTTTGTCATACATTTTTATGTCCCTTTGTGGAAAAGTCAGCCCATAACGCCCCGGATGCCCAGGCTGCTGGCGCAGGGCGACTCTTCGTTTCGTTCTTGAATAGTTACCAAATAAAGAGACGGGCACTGGAAGTAGGAAAACAAGAACAGGGTTTATTACTCATGAGGAGAGCCTGTCCTTTGGGACACTCGCATAGTGTCTTCGGGAGGTGCTCTAACAAGTTCTCTGAGGTTTCGCCTTTTATACACAGGTTCGTGACACACAGGCATCCTATATTACAATCAATACATTGTATAGTATGAAGGTATTTCAACACGTGGCTACAGTACGGGCCCTTATCCTCCATGCAAGAGGAGGGGCTGTCACGCAGCTGAGTGTTCTGCTGATTTCCATTGGAATGTGTGTGTCTGATCGAGTCTCAGGGGGTGGGGTGGCCATGATCAATAGTAGCTTCTTCCAAGAGAGACGAGTGCATAAAGTAGTGGGCAATAAACTGTATCCTCAGGCTAAGGGATGACCAGTGGTCCGTGCAAACATTCAGGCTCAGAGGAAGAGGTCATCAAAAGTAGAGATATTCATGAAAGGGAGGGTCAGTGTGGACAATCGAGTGCTGTGGAAGGGTTGATCACAAGAGGGGTATTCATGGACGGAAAGGAGGTGTTGGTCAGGCGCAGGGTGCGATTCTCTGGGACAGAATCATGCGGGAGGGGAGGGCTCATGACTTGGGCATGAGAGAGCGGGGGCAGTCAGGGTACACGGGGGGGTGCTCGCAGGGTCAGGGAAGGGAGCTGATGAGCGATCGTGAACAGGGAGACCATGGTACCTAAAATGGCTGTCGCATACGTGTGTGCATGGGTCTATGCTAGGGAGAAAACATAGTCAGAGTTTTAGCGATATTTGTTCTGTTTACATCAAGGGGCACTGAGAACACAAATGAACGCCGCTTATGTACATACATATTGCTAATTTTAACAGTCCCCACTTTTTACATAAGCACGTTCAATTTCTACATAGTCGATGTGATAGGCAGAATACAATGCGTGTCAATCTACGTCTGTTGGGCTCTTTTATACAAGCCTAGAAATCGGCATAATATTTAGTCGGTGTAGAATCAAGGAAAAATGTTCCGATACATACAAATCAAGTTCACATTTTTCTCTCTAGTGGCATCACGTACAGAAAGAACGTTCTGATACCTTCTGGCTTGTCAGTATTATAGGGAATTTTCGGAAAACCTAACCACATGAGTGACCGATGAAACATTTCTTAAAAGGCAATACAAAATGGTTGAGGGAGGTATTCAATTCGATACAAGTAATTTAGTCAAGGGGCGAATAGAAAGTTCTGGAAAGGGGGAGGGTCTTTGTCGCAATGTCTTTTAACAGAGTCCGTCTTCTTTTGTTGGCGCTGCTGAGCACCGGCGGTGGAGCTATAAGTCCAGCTCGGAATCGTCCTTAAACGTTGCAGGGTGCGATCAGTCCTTTGCTGTTAGATCACAGTCCTGTTTCCTAACTCATTTTCTTAGGGGTGCCTTATGCTGGGCACCTGCGTGTCTTTCTTGTCTTTCGTGGCAAAATCCCAGTCCATAGTCAAAGTTTATATGAAAGAGGTTGTTGAATAATCGAGGGAAGAGAGGGCGGAGTGGGGCCAGATCTTTGAACACACCAAGGGACCAAGGGAGCAAAGGATGATGAGCAGGCAAGCCCAATAATCGAACTAAAAAAGGGGACGGGGACTTCAGGCACAAGAGGGTCAGCGAGTCGAGGGCTTCAAGGCAGCCCTTCATTCCTCCATTTGCTGAGTTTGAAAGTTATGCCTCGTCCCACGTCACGTTGCTCTGCGGCTCCACCTTTGGTCGTCACACGTGCTTCATGATCTGTGGCCAGGCTGTGCGTCACGTCCAGCTCCTCTCCTCCGGTGATTGTATCTTTGAATGGGGGAAAAACAAGTTTTAGAAAACTGGTCGAGAGAACAGATATACATCTCAATTCCTTCCCCATTCCTGAGTAGGTGGGGGATAAGTTCATCGGTCACAGTCAGAGGTCGTCACTTATGGAGTCTGGAGAAGGGCATTGCATATTGATTATAGGCTGGCTTGTTATTCATTCGCGACATATGATAAGAAAAATTTGGCTTTTGTACACAATGTATTACGTTACAAAAAAAATCGAGTCCTTATGTAGAGACTCGTTCTTCCCTTTAACCCAAGTATCGACAATACTACATCTTCCTTCGGGGTTGGCTAATTCTTGCAAGCAGGGGTATTATCATCATGAAGAAGGGGGAGTGGTGGATGTAAAACATGGCTTTCCTGGGGGATGACCGTTAATCGAGGTCCTCAAATTACATTTCGTGGGTAGCTGCATGGGTCTGGGGTTGACCGGGGTCGCGTGGGTGCTTTGGACAGGGAGCTGGGGTCGATGGGGAGAAGGGGGGTACTCTGGACGCCCGCACTTAGGTGCGAGGGGGTGGGGCAATCGTGGCATTGGAGATCGCATTTCTAAAACAGAAGACCATTGACGTTAGAGTTCCCTTTATAACAGGCCAGATTAGGGGACATCCGTCGTCTTACCTGTCCTTTCCTTTAGTACCAACTTGGGTTCTATCGTTTGCAGAAAGGGGAGGTAGTAATATGGCGAGTCACAATCGTTTTGGGTTTGGTCAATTTTGTTGAACACCTTTGCGTTCGAGGAAATCCAATTATGTTTTGCGCCGGAGGGGCACAACGTCACTATACAAGAAGAGGAAAACAGGGGGGTTTTTGGAGAGAGAGAGAGAGAGAGAGAGAGAGTGAGAGAGAGAGAGAGAGAGAGAGAGAGAGAGAGAGAGAGAGTCGCACTTCTAAACGAACCATTCGGTGCACGTATGTCGCGGAGAGAGAGAGACGTGTTCAATAATGGTTCATTCAGTGCGCACACAACATAGAACTGCAGGGGTTAAATAATGCGTAAACACACGCGGAGAGACGACGTAGATCCATACATCATGTACACACAAACTCGGACGGGGAAGACAGTACAAATATTACATACAAAGATCCAAGACAAAACATAAAACAGTTATTGGCCACAATTATCTTTTTCTGCATGCTGCGCATACTTATTGTCCTGAGCTCTTTTTACCTGTTTCTTATCCTTTATCCGTTGGCTGCCTTTTACTGATGATTTTGATTGTACACACTTACGCCTTTGGCAACTGGCCATAAACTAACCTGGTCGGGCTAATGCTCACGGAGGTTTATTCGAGTCATTTTAGCAAGTGCGTTTCCAGGCTGAGACAACCGTTGGTGTCAATTGGAGGGCAATGGGGCAGCTTTCAGTTATATGTCTATGAGGATGCGAAAGGAAAAAAAAAGGGGGCAGTAGGATTTCAAACATTGGTAATATCCCTAGTCCTCTCGGCGGAGGATACTTGTGTAACCCTTACCTCGAAATACCCTAGACCTTTTCCTACTTAGTCAAATGTAAGAATGCTTGATCAAGTGTGTACATTATTCCTTTTTGCTTTATTCGGGGTTTGCCGCGGTTAGATACTATAATTAGACCCTTTTTCCTGTCTCGTCGTCCGCTGGATCACCTTCTTCGTACATTAGTCGGCATTCCGAGGTGACCTGCAGAGAGGAGGGAAAAGAAGGGAGGGGAGAGCAGGAGGCTACATTGATAGACACACTAGCGCGCATAAACCCAGAAAGGCTTTTACTTACTGCGTACTCGGTCTATTTCCACAGGATGCAGTCACTGCCAACTGGGGCGTTTAAGCCCAGGTGGACCCTTAGCGTGACTTTTCTTATGCAGGTAGCATATAAAGTATAGGCGAAATACCAGGATCTTTAGCTGTTGCCTATGGCTGTATAAAAAGGAAGAAATACACAACTAAAATTTGACCCTTCCTATTTGCAATATTTCTACGTACTATACTTTTCAACCTTTTATCTAATCGAGCTTAGTCATTCCGTCTTTATTCTAGTTATATCGAAAAAATAGGGATCATTCATTCAAAACTTTATCAAGTTACACGGACAACTATAGTTGCTTTCTCAAAACTCTTTAATAAGAATGTCGGTGCATAAATACAGGACTACTCTCCTGTGGACCAGCCACGGAGCAGGCTGAAACTGTAGATGTGAGGATACTTTATTAGAAAAAAACTTTAATGGAGTCGGTGGTCGTTTATTTCTTACATAAAGTGCGAAAAGCGCAATGAAATCATATTGAATCTTTTAGCGCGAGCGAATATCATAAACATCAAAATTTCGAACTTTCAATAATCATGATGCGCCAAACTCAACAACAATTCATTGTCCGAATGTTCAATCGGTACCCATCTTACGTAAATTCATGGTCCTTCGTTGTCCGAACACCTAATCGGTACCCATCTCATGTCAATTCATTGTTCGAGCTGACAGTATACATCCTATATCAATCCATTGTTTCGAACTCACAATCAGTACACATCCTATATCAATCTAAAAGTTTAAAAACTTCATACATATTCTATGACACCAAGGCTGAGCAATCGGGGTACAATAAGGAGTGTGAGAGTTTCATTTGCATCGGTGCCATTTTGGGTGCAGTGAGGCAGAACCAGGCATAGTCTAAATGTCTATTAACTCGTGGTTGGCTCAGAGCTTCTCTTGGCAGTCCAAAAGTTCCGTTAAAGGGCAAAAGAAAGGATCGGTGGTTTGAACCATCAGTCAAAAAGGGGAGGGAGGCAACAACGTTCCTACCGGGTCATACTGTGCTTTCACCGGAACTGATCCGAACTGTGGTCGGCAAGATTCTAGTCATTCAAACTGAGGCTGGCGCCAGTATGGAAGCGCCGACGTCCTGCGGCTACATTTCCATCGTTCCGTGGGCAATCATGGCAGTTATTCCCCATCGGGGGTATTTGCGGGAGTCGGGGACTCCCGCGGCTCCTCTAGAATCTTCAAGGTTGTGGAGAACTACGACGGTGGAGTCAACAAGGGACCAGGCCATACCTGCATGCTGGGCCCACTCTTGCCGGGTCGACCGCCATCTTGGGAGTTCGGCAGCCGCCAGCAATCGCGGGGTCAAACGAGCGGATGGGCTCCAACCTGCTGGATGAGGCGTCGCGGCATCGCCATAGTGGACGAACCCTTTTCCGGGCGCCTGGAGCGTTGAGGGTGCAATTGGGAAGCCTCCACGTGAGGAGGCGGGAGAGGCCTGTTCGCACCGTCTCTCCCTCCCAGTGCACCCCACGGCGCCTCGCTTGACATTTGTTATGGCCGGCGGCGATGAGGACGAGGGGGGGTCGGAGGCATGTGCAAGACATCCCCCCCAGTGTTGTCAAAGCCATTTTTCAAGAAAGAAGTGGTGCCTGGCGTGTGGTCGCTGCTATTACGGAGGAGAAAAGAAAGAAGTGGCGCCTGGCGTGTTGTCGCTGCTATTACGAAGGAGAAAAGGAAAAAATGTCCCGTCTGTCTTTGGGCCGGGCTTCCGGTGGATGTCGGCCGGACGCCCCTTGCTCTGGCCCCATGAACGGGTTCCTTGGTTTATCGGCTGTAGCCGGATCTCGTCGGCCCCAGCCCGTTGGTGGCCGGACCGGGGGAGCATGTGGCGGGACTACCTGCAACTCTCAAGGGCCGCTGTGGCCGGACTGGGGGAGAGAGGGGAGGGTCGAGGAGACATTCCCCCCCCTACAACTCTCCAGTGTGATCAAGGCGATCCCCTGGCTGGGTCCCGCTGGCCCCTGTCTCTCCTCCGGCTCCACCCTATGTTACGATTTCCTGGCCGACTGTTGGCAGCAGGACCCGCCTTATATGGGTTGCCTTTGGCTGGGCATGGCCGCAACCCTGCCCCGCTTTGGAAGTTTCCAGAGTGGGGGCGATGTTCTGCTGATTTGCATTTTCTACAGTTTACCGTTCTTATTTCTAATGTTTTATTGTTTCTAGAGCATTTAATAGGTTTTATTATTACGTATTGTTATCGTTTCTTGCTCGTTATTTTTAAATAAAAAGTTCATGTTCATCAGTGGCCTACTGATTTCGTTTTCCTATTCCTTTCTTTCCAGGTTGTTTCATGCTAAAGCTTCTGTTAACAGGTTACAGTGATCACTTAGTTATTAGTGTATGTGTCCCTTTTCACTAGGGGTGTTCTCTGGTCGGGCCAGATGACGTTCCTCTAGTAAATGGTCCGAGTGAAACTGGCGTATCAACCAGTGGGGAGTAGATAGGTATGACAGATTACAACGGGGACAAAGGTCCGCATTACCTACCCTTCACTACTTGCAAAGACTAGAGTATGGCGACTTCCGTGCTCGTTTGCAAAAATAGAGAATACCTCCAAAAAGAACTTATTCCCAAACAGTCAATGTTCGGGCAAACAATCAATCAATGAGGAATGAAATAGGTACGACGTGTTAAAGGTTTGCGTTGCCTACCCTTCACTCTCTGCAAAAGGGAGAGAGAATGTTGCTATTCTTCCCCGTTTGCAGGTAGAGAAGATTCCTAAGAGAACCAACTTCGAACAATTCAATGCTCGATTCAATCAATCAATCAATGGGGAGAAAGAGAATAGGCACGACGTGTTAAAGTTTTGCGTTGCCTACCCTTCACTATCTGCAAAGACTAGACAGAGTATGGTGATTCTGTGTTTGTTTGCAAATAGAGAATCTCCCAGAAGCAATCAATAGGTAATACTAGTATTATCAAACAATCAATCAATCAATTTTCGCAATTTGTCGTGTGTCACGACCTTACCCGGACCGGACCATGTGGATAGTTCTTCGCCTTCCTTTTTCCAGCGCCCACTCGTTCTCTTTCTCCATGTTTTTTTTACTTCCGGCATTCCTGTGGGCTTCCAGTCAGGACAACAGGTCACTTGAGAGAGAGAGAGGTCCGTTCGGAATCGGTGAAGTTCATTCAATCGGCAGCCGGACGAGGGCCCTCTCAAGGCAGGTATACTCCAATCATTTAGATGTTCACCCCATCGTCTGGACCTCTCTTACCGGACCTGATGTCGCTGATGGGCCCCGCGTTTTGGGCGCCAATTGTGGAAAAGTCAGCCCATAACGCCCCGGATGCCCAGGCTGCTGGCGCAGGGCGACTCTTCGTTTCCTTCTTGAATAGTTACCAAATAAAGAGACGGGCACTGGAAGTAGGAAAACAAGAACAGGGTTTATTACTCATGAGGAGAGCCTGTCCTTTGGGACACTCGCATAGTGTCTTCGGGAGGTGCTCTAACAAGTTCTCTGAGGTTTCGCCTTTTATACACAGGTTCGTGACACACAGGCATCCTATATTACAATCAATACATTGTATAGTATGAAGGTATTTCAACACGTGGCTACAGTACGGGCCCTTATCCTCCATGCAAGAGGAGGGGCTGTCACGCAGCTGAGTGTTCTGCTGATTTCCATTGGAATGTGTGTGTCTGATCGAGTCTCAGGGGGTGGGGTGGCCATGATCGATAGTAGCTTCTTCCAAGAGAGACGAGTGCATAAAGTAGTGGGCAATAAACTGTATCCTCAGGCTAAGGGATGACCAGTGGTCCGTGCAAACATTCAGGCTCAGAGGAAGAGGTCATCAAAAGTAGAGATATTCATGAAAGGGAGGATCAGTGTGGACAATCGAGTGCTGTGGAAGGGTTGATCACAAGAGGGGTATTCATGGACGGAAAGGAGGTGTTGGTCAGGCGCGGGGTGCGATTCTCTGGGACAGAATCATGCGGGAGGGGAGGGCTCATGACTTGGGCATGAGAGAGCGGGGGCAGTCAGGGTACACGGGGGGGTGCTCGCAGGGTCAGGGAAGGGCGCTGATGAGCGATCGTGAACAGGGAGACCATGGTACCTAAAATGGCTGTCGCGTACGTGTGTGCATGGGTCTATGCTAGGGAGACAACATAGTCAGAGTTTTAGCGATATTTGTTCTGTTTACATCAAGGGGCACTGAGAACACAAATGAACGCCGCTTATGTACATACATATTTCTAATTTTAACACCTTGCTACTTTGTCAAGCTTCGTACCTTGGGTGTATATATCGAACTCACGGATAGTTTTCTCTAACCTTTCTAGGGCCTCCTTTGCATTGACTAAGGCCTTATCGTCAATGATTTCCTTTCTCAAATCTGCTATTTCTTTTGTTAACATTTCAACCTCCTCCACAGCTGTCTCGATACCCAAAACCATCCAATGTCTTGAACAGGTATTGGATACGAAGCTGAAGTTTTCTTTGAATTTCGGGTTCTCTAAGAAAATAGCAGGTTTGTTCCGAACTTGCAACCCAACAGGAATTACATTAGACCTCAAGTATTTCGCCAATATATGGCCATGGAGTCTTGTTCTAATTAATTTCTTCTCCAGGCGTTCTAATTTCAATATCTTACCATTCAGCGATAAATCACTACTGGTGATATTATCTGCTCGGAAGGTACCACCTCTCTCTTCCTGAAGGAGCTTATCTATATAATCTTCACTATATGATAAGGTCTCCTTTTCAGACATCCTCTGATAGTGGAATACTTGCAGCAACAATTCTAGACACTTAGACAAAATAAACAATATACAAATTTGACAACAAACAAACAACCCTCGCAGAAAAACTGCTCAAAGGTAACCATTAAAATAATGGGGTAACCCAAAAGTTACTGGACCTGGGTATCATGCGTTATCGAAAAACAATGGTCCAAGACCTCTATAATTTATGGACTGAATGAATCAGTGAAAAATCATTGACTGAGCAAATTTAGGAGCATGTACATTTGATCAGCTCTATCCATTAATGCATATATTCATAAAACAATATGATGATAAGGGCATAAAACAAGCAACAGTATTAACACAGAGCAATATTTTTAATCCATTGTCTCTTGGTCAAATAAATACCATAATTTTTTAACTGCAACACATTACATGTCATCAAGGTAGCCCCAAATGGAGCGTGCAACATAGCAAAGGGGTGCAGAAAGGATGTGTAAAGTGATTAGAAAGGAAAAAATTCAAGAAGTAGTGACATATAATATTCGAATTGATTAGCAACACAGTGACGGATCCACATTCAACCGTCCTATGAAACCTGACCATTGGGTTATTTGAGTGAAATTTTCATCTGTTTCAAGAATAGATATATCATAAATATTTGCACAACAATATAACAAACAACAGGGTCCAGGTTTTTATATACAGCGTCGACGTTTCGACTCGTCTTAGGGCTATGCGGTCATTTATGCCTGGGCCATGCGAGTCTTCATCAGGACAAAAAGGGGGGGAAGGGGCAACCAAGGGATTATAGATGACCCTACAAAAAAGAAGATGAATACATATTTAAACTGTTGCCAGACCTGAATGTCTAAGAGAGTATGCCCATTTTTGAGTTTGCTTACCCTGAACGGAGTAAAGTGGTAATAATTCCCACGCAAAGCAGGTGGTTCTCAATCCTATAAAAATGAATGGATGAACAATGGGATTTCGTCAAAAACAATATTAGGTGCTACTAAATGTCGATTATAACTGGGAAAGGACTCATCATAAGCACCTTGTAATCTCCAGTTAGAGTCTGGGCATCAGTGCCCATTTCTTAATAAATGCGTTTCTGAAAAAGTATTAACAGGAAATTATATCAAATTAGGGCCAACAAGTCCCCATTTACATCACACAGTAAGCTAGATGTGGCTAAAGAGCCGCTGAGGGGCTAATTACCTGTTAGTTAATCCAACCATTTTCAAAACATGTCCTCCTCTTCTATTATTAAGGGACCCATTCTGGGGGGTATTGAGTGATCCAAATTTCCAAAGGTACTCAAGCAGCTGAAAAAGGACAGAATGGAGGTATTAAAAAAGCCGCTGAGATTCTAGATAGGAGCCAGTCAGACTAAGATAATACTCCTAACAGCGCTTACCGAATGCGTCTACTTGATACAGCGCAATCCCAGTACTGGAGGCATCAAGCATGCTTGGGACAGGCAGCAACTAAGTAAAATGCCGTACAAAGTAACGGCATCGAGGACGGACCAGATCTGCCCTATCGGGTCCGTAAATCCCGATCATCGAAAAGTTCAAGTCCCTATCCGGAAGAAATATGTGGCCATGGTTCGCCCGTTATGTTGTATTTCAAAAAGGAGAGAAATTGAAAAATTAAACTTATTGGATTGGAGACGCTGTTCTCGATAGATCGGCGTCGGCCATCTTGGCTTGGGTCAATCGTAATAATTAATAAGCTGAGGCTAAGTTTATCTTCCTCAAACCCTAATTTCACTGTAGAGCCTGTTAGCCATACCAAAAAAGGAATATTTCTGAAGGAGACACATTTATAAACGGTTACATCGCAGTGTGCACCTTGTTCCTGGCGGCCATCTTGAATTGGTCACACTCAGTATAACTATGTCCACAGTTATATTGATCAGAGCATAGAAAATATCAATATTAATCATGGTCCAATGATTATTTTATCGCGAGACAGTAATTTGTATGTACAGTGTAAATCAATCATCGTGCCCTCAGCCATCAATTATCAGACCTTAGTCATTGAGTCTTAGATGCCCACAAATGTTCACTTAATTCATCTCCATTATATCGGAACAGACAAGGAACCCATCGCTTATTTTGAATTACTGACTTCCCATTGAAACAATCAAAAGGCGTCAGATCTAACCATCGCTTTTCTAGAAATACTGGTGTCCCATTGAAACCATCAGGCGGCATCAGATTAATCATTCACCTCACTCGTTAATGGGTACCAAAATCAGGACATATGGGGTGCGATCCACCTCTCAATTAAAAGCAAATTATGTACATGTATACATTCCACATATTATTAACAAACAACATATGTACCTGCTGATTGCTTATTCGCACATTAAAACGAGCATTTCAAACAGTGTATTCAACTGATCCAGGCAGGCGTTCTATCCCTCCCAATACAGAATTCATAAGAGTGACACCTGTCTGTTGATTTCTTCTAATTCATTCAGACCCCTATTGACCGTATCAAGGAGGTGTATCCATTTACATTCCCTTCTACTAAGGGTGCTGTTGAGGTCTCCACCTCTTGGATTGACTTTCACTTTTTCAATAATCCACCACTTAATACTGTTTTGTTCGTTTTTAAAAGTGGTGAAATGCTCCACTAACGGGGCTCCTACTGTTTTACAGCGTATACGGCTAGTGTGCTGAAGGATACGGCATTTGGCTTTTTGGATAGTCTGGCCAACGTACATGAAACCACAGGGGCACAGGATGGCATAGATCACCCCTGTGGTATTGCAATTGCTATGTTCTTTCAATGTGTATGGCTGGTTGTTATAAGTGAATTTAGTACATTCCGTAGTAAGGGAGCACGCTTTACATGAACCACATTTTTTGTGGCCTGAAACTGAGGAGAGGCCCCATAACGTTGTAACTTTGACCGGTGTCGGTAAGGGAGATTTTATCAGATAATCTCTAATGTTTTTCCCTTTCCGGAATGCATGTAGTGAGGGCGGTAGTCCACCTACTACTTCTCTTACCAAATGCCAATGGCAGTTTATCACTTTTTTGATCACATTGCTTTTTGTGCTAAAGGTGGTTACACACACTAATCTTTCGTCCTGCGGACCCTTGTCTTGTACAGTTAACATATGTTCCCGATGATTACGCCATGCACGTTTACGTGCCTTTTTTAGCAGGTGCATTGGGTATCCTCGTTCACTCAACCTTGCAATCAGAAGAGAGGATTCATCAAAGAAATCCTCCTTCTTAGTGCAGTTCCTCCGCAGCCTCAGAAATTGACCAAAAGGTAAATTATCTCTGAGGTTGCGGGGATGATGATTCGAGTATCTAAGAAGTGTATTCTGTTCACTGCTCTTTCTATATAAACTAGTGAACAAACAGCCTGACTCAACCTTTATTTGAATGCCCAAAAAGTTAATTGTAGCATTGTCTGATTCAACGGTGAATTGCATGTCTTCACTGCATAAATGTAACCACTCGTGAAATTTTGTAAGGGTCTCTTTACTCCCTTCCCAAATCAATAGGACATCATCGATGTACCTGGCCCACATCGAGATATGATCATAATCCGGATTGTTTTTTTTTTTTTTAACTTTTTATTAATTTTATAAATACAAACACAAACAATTTGCAAGGAATAAAGAGAAAGAGAAGACAGCAATATAAACAACGTTGCATTACATGGTGTGGGAGCGGGAAGGGAACCAATGAGCGTATGTTCTATCAAGAAAGAGTCTCGCAAGGGGGGGGCAGAAGGAACAAAATGTATCCAATACACAGTAGTAAGTGGAGGAACCCTCGGGCTACGGGGACGTAGGTGCAACATCTGGGTCAGGGAGAGGGGGGGAACATATATCGCCACGGTAAGTGTTCCACTGAGTCCATATCTTCCCCCATTTTCGGGGGGTACCCCGAGAAATATATACAGTTTTTCCCTGAACATGCACCAGTCCATGTTTTGTTTCCATTTCCGAATCCCGGGTGGTCCCTGAGCGCCCCACAGTTGTGCAATGTCTCTTTTGGCGATCATATTGCCCAAGGTCACCCATCGAAGCTGCGAAACAGAGTAGTCGTTCGGTTCCCATACATTCAGCAAGCATCTCCTAGCCTCCGGCATCGATCGCACCCCCGTAACCTCACTCATCACCTCGTGCACACGGGTCCAGAATCGCACTACCTCAGGGCACTCCCAAATGATATGGAAAAAGGTGCCCAGGAGACCGCATCCACGCCGACACAAACCATCCACAGAAAAGCCCATGTGCACCAAACGGGGACCAGTCACATACACTCTATGCAGGATTTTAAGTTGCACAAATCTAAGGCGCGCCTGGATGGCCACCTCTTTAGGGGAGGAGATCGCCGCCTGCCAGTCCTCATCGTCCAGCTCCAGCCCATCACCAATCCAGACCTCTCTAAGGCGAAACAGGAGATCAGACCTGGAGTTGATCAACTTTTTATAAATAAGCGAAATCGTACTATCAGGAACATGTCCGTCCAGTACCCTGTCCTCAAGCGGGGACGACTCCGAAATCTCCACACCCGAAGGGAAGACCGAGAGCACCGCGTGGCGGACCTGCGCATAGCGAAAACATTCGCGATCGCTCAGAGCGTACTCAGTTTTCAATTCCTCAAACGTCTTCATTCTCCCCTTAGTCCAAACATCATCAATCCTGCTGATACCTATCAAGTCCCACCTATCAAACCCCTTCGACTGCCAGAGAGAGCCAAGTCTATCGGATGCATACAGTGGGGTGGCACGAGTTAATTTATCAGTCCACCCAAGCGCCATGAAAGCATGTCTCCACACCTGGACAGCCGTCCTAGTGGGGCCCGTTACGTTTCGAGGGGTGAGTCTCGAGTAGAGGGCTCTATTATAGTCACCCCCCGGCAACAACCATTTGTCCATCTCGAAGGCCGGATTCGGCCAAGGGCCATACATGCAATGATTTATTGCCCCCAATTGAGACGCCCAATAATAGTGACGGATATCAGGCAAAGCAATTCCACCGTCGTACCACGGGAGCGACAGTTTAGCGATGGCGATCCGGGGCCTACCCCCCCACACCAGTTGTCTCTGTAAACTCTCAACCTCACGGAAATATTTAGCCGGGACAACGTCAAGTGTGTTTTGCAATGCGTAGAGGAAGCGGGGCAGTGACATCATCTTAAACAATGCCGCTCTACCCAGGGGAGAGAGAGGGAGTTTCCCCCAAGCAACAACATCTGCCCGAAGGCGCTGAAGAGGGGGCAGCAAGTTCCGGTCAAACCGCAGTTCAGGTTTCAGAGTGATAAAAATGCCTAGGTATTTAAATCCATCTCTCACAATCGCAATAGGACAACCACTTGGCAGAAGAGGGGCGTCTCCCGACAGGACGTATACACAGGACTTCGACCAATTGACGACAAGACCCGAGTTTTTGCGAAAGGACGTTAAGACATCGAACAATACAATGAGGGATTTACGGGGAGATGTGAGATACAGCAGAATATCATCAGCATAGAGAGATACACGGTCCTCAAACTCCGAATTCCATCTAATGCCCTTCAGGGACGGCTCCCACCTCAACCAGGCCGCCAGCGGTTCCAAGGCGAGAGCAAACAACAAGGGGGACAGGGGACAGCCCTGTCGCGTGCCCCTGCCCAGTGCAAAGGGTGCAGAGACCCGACCATTGACCACCACCTGAGCCATGGGACCGGCGTAAAGCAATTTGACCCACCGAACGAACTCCGGACCGAAACCAAACTTGGCAAGGACCGCCCACAAATACGGCCATTCTATTGTATCAAACGCCATCGTAGCGTCCAAGGACGCCAAGATGGCAGGCTCACGCAGCGTCTCGGCTCGTGCCAAGATGCCATGCAACTGTCGGAGGTTAAGCGCCGTGTTGCGATGCGGTATAAAGCCGGATTGATCAGGGTGAACCAGGTCCCCAATGACAGTCGCCAAACGTGTCGCCAGCAGCCTGGCCAAGATTTTAGGCTCCGCATTAATCAACGAAATGGGTTTAAAAGAGGCACAGCGATCTCGAGGTTTACCATCTTTGTGGATGACGACTATAGTGGCCAGTCTCTGGTCTGGTGGGAGAGAGCCCACCTCCAAAGACTCGAGAAACATAGAGCGCAGATGCGGAGCTAGCGTGTCCGGGCGTAGTTTATATAGCTCAATGGGGAGCCCATTAGGGCCCGAAGCCTTGCCGGATCGGACCAAACGGACAGCAGCGGCAATCTCGTCCACAGTAGGCGGCGCATCCAGAGCATCCCTATCAATGTCAGGCAATCGGGGAAGTGCAATATCCCGCAATAGCAGGTGGGAGTCCTGCTCAGATCGATCAGACACCTGGGAATACACCTCGCGGAAGTAATCGGCAAAACATGTAACAATATCAGCAGGGTCAGTACAACACTCTCCATTCTCCGCAACAATCACAGGGACGACACGACTTGCATTCTCCCTCTTATCCAGCCAAGCAAGTAATTTCCCAGCCTTATCACCCACATCATACAGGCGGCCCTGCTGTTCCCTCCCCATTTCCTTAGCAGCTTCCGTGACCAGAGCCCTGTATTCATGTTGTTTCAACTCCAATAGATGTAACCCCTCAGCGGTGACCCCAGATTCCAAGCACCCCTCCAGGGCTGTGACCTCCCCCTCCAGGCGAACCATCTCAGCACGGTTGGCCAACTTCACGCTACCAATCAACGAGAGGGCCTGGCCACGAATGACAGTCTTGTAAGCTTCCCAAAGTAAACTTGGGAAGGAAACAGAACCCACATTTTCCGCAAAATAACAATCGTGTGTTTTAACCAGCTCAGCCCTGACCCTGGGGTCCTTCAAATACCAGGGGTTAATCGGAGCCACTCGGCCCGCCGAACCCCGCCGTACCCCGCCGTGCATCAACCACCAGCCAAAGCGGAGAATGGTCCGAGATACCCCTTGCCAGATGTTTAACTTCCAGTATGAGGGATGCATGGGCCGAGGGCAATAATATATGATCTAACCTCGAGAGACTACCATGAGCACCAGAATGATAGGTATATTGCAACTGCCCCGGGTGAAGCAAGCGCCAGCAATCAGTGAGCCCCAGCGTCTCTAGGAAGTCACTCAACCAAGTCTGGGCCTTCGGCAGTTCCCTGGGAGGGTGACGGTCAAGCATCCCCGAGACCACCGCATTAAAATCACCCCCAACCAAAAGCAGACCCTCGGGGAGACCCAGGATAAGTCCACTCAGATCAGCGAATGTGGTGGCTTGGAGGCCCGGGGGCACGTACACGGAAATCAGAATAAGAACCTTCCCTTCCCAGCGCCCCACAATGGCAGCGTATCGTCCCTTATCATCCAGTATGACATCATCAATGGCCAAGGAGAGGGAGGTCCGAACCAGAATGCCCGCCCCTCTGGAGCCCGAAGTGAAACCCGAGTGCGCCACAAGGCGATAACCACGCCTATTCAGAGCGTAGCACTTGTTGCCGAGCAAATGAGTCTACTGCAGTAAGACAACATCAGGAGACAAACGTTTCAGCAATTGCAGCACCACCCTCCTCTTGATCCCATCCCCCAACCCGTTCACGTTCCAACACAATATCTGAAGTCCCCTACCCCCATCCCCGAATTCAGCCCCTCCCCCGCCCCACACCCAAAGCAACTGCAAAAAACAGGAGTTTGCCTTTCCTTCACCTTGCAAATAACAATACAATTCAAACCAACAACCCAGTCCCCCCAACAATGCCAAAACAACTATACCCCCCACCCCGCACCCCTGCTGAAGACCAAAAAGCCCCATAAACTTGCAGTGTGCCTGTCGCCCAACCGCCCAACTAATCTACGAAAAGAAAACCCAGGAGGAGAAAGGACCCGCTCACCCCCCACCCACCCCCAAAAGGACTATTACTTGCAAACATTAATGACACAGCATAGCACAGTTCAAAGCCAACGTGAAGGGTACGGGGTCAAAGTCGACATCTATTCCTGCTCCGTCGGGCCACCGTCCGCCCGATCCGATCTGCCAGAGTCCTCAAAAGGTTCTTGATCCGCAGGCAGCGAGTCAAGCCAGTCACTCACGACCCCAGGATGGTCGAAGAAAAAAGTACGATCCCTATGAACCACCCGCAAACGGGCCGGGAAGAGCATGGCATACTTCATAGACCTTTCCCGGAGTCTCTTCTTGACCCCTTGAAACCCCAGCCTCTGTTTCTGGACCTGTTGTGTGAAGTCCGGATAGAAGCTGACAGTAGAGTTCTCAAAGGCAATGGGACCAGACTGCCTCGAAGCCTGCAGGATAGCGTCTCTGTCCCGGAAATGAAAGATCCTCGCAATGATGGGTCGTGGGTTAGCACCCGATTTGGGTGTGCCGCCGGGGATCCTATGTGCACGCTCGACAGCAAAAAACTTGCTGAGACCCTTGGGCGCCAAGTGATTCAGCACCAGGTCTTCCACCAATAAGTCCGTCGAGGCAGCAGTCGATGATTCCGGGACCCCAATCAGGCGGATGTTATTGCGCCTGGCACGGCTTTCATAGTCCTCTAGGCGCCCAGAGAAATAGTCATTAGCTTTCCGCAGATTCCCGACTTCAGCCTGTAAGTCAGAGACGTCAGTGACCAGGCTAGTGGTCTTGAGATCCAGGGATTTGACCTTTTCGTTTGTCTTCGCCAAATCCGCCCTGATCAAATTGACATCAATCGACACAGTATCCAGTTAGAGAGTCAAGGCCTCATATTGTTGCCCCAATGAAGCCTTCATACCGGTAATGGCGCCCATGAGATCCCGCAACGAGGGCTCTTCCTCAATCGACGAGTCCTCCGGCATTGTCGTCGAGGGTTTAAATGCTGCGCCCGGCGATCCTTTAGTAAGGGTGTACCGGTCCATAATGTTCGTTTGCAAAGCACTCCCTCGAACGCCCGGTTTAGTCTTGCGCCTCTCACTCTCTGGCTTGGTGGCCATCTTAGATCCTGGACCCGTACGGGTCGCCTGTTGTCGGGTGAAAATGATGACTGCGGTGGCAAATGCAGGACCAAAAGGGCGAAGGTGGTGCCAGTCTCAGAACTGAAAGCCACGACAGATCGGCATCAGAAGCGGATAGACCAAAAATATAGGCACGTCCGGCCGTCTACGTAGCTAACAAAGGCAGGTTGATCTCCGGCCAGGAATCGAAACCAAAAGCGGTCGCCAGCCCATACAAGTCCGGCAGTCCGTTGTTGTTCACTTACTGGACGGCAGGCCAGACAAGATAGCTCGGGGCGTCACCTAGGAGCAGGCCAGAAAACTGCGGCGATCGGTAGCTCTGGACCCCGATGTCCAAAAAAGTTTTTGGGAACAGATAAATGATCAGTAGAACTACGCCAATAAACACCCGTCGTCAGAACCAGGATAAAGTACAGGATATTCGATGGAGGTGGCGAGGGTCCGGGAGCCCTGTGCTCACGCGACCATCTTGGGTGCGCGCGAAGCTCCTCCTCGATAATACGGATTGTTGTTATTCAAAACATACATATGCTCATATTCGCTCATAAAGATTATCGCCAGGTTAGGAGCAAAGCTTGCGCCCATTGCTACGCCCTTTGTTTGTACATAAAATTTCTCTTGGAACATAAAAAAGTTTTGTGTCATGGCTATGTTCAGAAGTTTAACAATGAACTCAGTCGGGACCCTGTGTGGAGACGGCCTGCGGTTGAGGACAATTTCTATACAGTCTAGAGCTGCCTGCTGGGGAATGTTCGTGTAAAGGGCAATGATGTCCATAGTAGCTAGTAGGCATTTGTGTTGATCATGTAGACGTGCGTCTACCAACTGTATCGTAGCAGTAGTGTCACGTAGATAAGTAGGAGTTGTAATCGCTATGGGTTTCAAGAACACATCAATATATTTACAAAGCGGTTCAAGCAAGGAACCACACCCCGATATAATAGGTCTACCCGGGGGGTCCTCAAGCCGTTTATGCACTTTGGGTAGAGTGTATATTGTAGGTGTCCGTGGATATTTATTATTCAGGAAGTCATATTCATGTTTAGTAATGAATCCATCCAGCAAAGCTTGGCTAGGTATTACACTAATAGTGTGACTGATGGCCTTTGTTGGATCATTTTTCAGTAACCTGTAGTTCCCTTCTACTCCCAACTGTGAGAGGATCTCAGTTCTGTATTTCTCAACACTTTGGACAACAATAGCCCAACCCTTATCACATCCCGCAGTACCACTTGTTCAAAAGTTAAGATTCGGTTATTAACCAAATGGGAGGGAGGATTAAACTTCGATGGGGGTCTCAAGCCACTCGCTGAAAAAGAAGGATTATAAGGTGTCTTGTGGAAATAGTGTTTAAGGTGCACTTTTCTGAAGAACTGCTGTAGTTCAATTTTCAGATTAAACTTGTTAGGCATGGAAGTAGGAACACAAGATAGCCCCTTTGATAGGACACTTTGTTCATCAGATGTAAGTTCATAACCTGATAAATTAATTATAGGATTGTCCGGTTTATGTACTACCATCTGTAGTGCTGGCGTCTCGTCTTGATTTCGCCATGGGAGTCTTGTTGGAATTGTGGTTGTTTCTTCCCCCTGCCTGTTTCTTGATTCCAAGTTACACCGCGTGTTCCCCTGGGTCTCCCCCAGGGGTGGCAGAAGCCGCGTGGGCCCCACCATTGTTCCTCGCCTAAAAAAGATTCTTGTCCTTGATAGTTCTGGGCCTGATTATTGGTGACGGAACCTGTTCTTGTTCCAGGGCGTTCCGATTTCGCTATCAGAGCTACTACCAAATGAAGAACCTGAAAAGGTGTTATGTCTCCGATAACCCCCTCGTTACCGACTTGACAGGCCACCTCTCTGATCTCTTGTATAGTATCCTTCTTGAAGGTACGGATATGTAGACTTTTTGTCATACATTTTTATGTCCCTTGCTACTTTGTCAAGCTTCGTACCTTGGGTGTATATATCGAACTCACGGATAGTTTTCTCTAACCTTTCTAGGGCCTCCTTTGCATTGACTAAGGCCTTATCGTCAATGATTTCCTTTCTCAAATCTGCTATTTCTTTTGTTAACATTTCAACCTCCTCCACAGCTGTCTCGATACCCAAAACCATCCAATGTCTTGAACAGGTATTGGATACGAAGCTGAAGTTTTCTTTGAATTTCGGGTTCTCTAAGAAAATAGCAGGTTTGTTCCGAACTTGCAACCCAACAGGAATTACATTAGACCTCAAGTATTTCGCCAATATATGGCCATGGAGTCTTGTTCTAATTAATTTCTTCTCCAGGCGTTCTAATTTCAATATCTTACCATTCAGCGATAAATCACTACTGGTGGTATTATCTGCTCGGAAGGTACCACCTCTCTCTTACTGAAGGAGCTTATCTATATAATCTTCACTATATGATAAGGTCTCCTTTTCAGACATCCTCTGATAGTGGAATACTTGCAGCAACAATTCTAGACACTTAGACAAAATAAACAATATACAAATTTGACAACAAACAAACAACCCTCGCAGAAAAACTGCTCAAAGGTAACCATTAAAATAATGGGGTAACCCAAACGTTACTGGACCTGGGTATCATGTGTTATCGAAAAACAATGGTCCAAGACCTCTATAATTTATGGACTGAATTAATCAGTGAAAAATCATTGACTGAGCAAATTTAGGAGCATGTACATTTGATCAGCTCTATCCATTAATGCATATATTCATAAAACAATATGATGATAAGGGCATAAAACAAGCAACAGTATTAACACTGAGCAATATTTTTAATCCATTGTCTCTTGGTCAAATAAATACCATAATTTTTTAACTGCAACACATTACAGATCATCAAGGTAGCCCCAAATGGAGCGTGCAACATAGCAAAGGGGTGCAGAAAGGATGTGTAAAGTGATTAGAAAGGAAAAAATTCAAGAAGTAGTGACATATAATATTCGAATTGATTAGCAACACAGTGACGGATCCACATTCAACCGTCCTATGAAACCTGACCATTGGGTTATTTGAGTGAAATTTTCATCTGTTTCAAGAATAGATATATCATAAATATTTGCACAACAATATAACAAACAACAGGGTCCAGGTTTTTATATACAGCGTCGACGTTTCGACTCGTCTTAGGGCTATGCGGTCATTTATGCCTGGGCCATGCGAGTCTTCATCAGGACAAAAAGGGGGGGAAGGGGCAACCAAGGGATTATAGATGACACTACAAAAAAGAAAATGAATACATATTTAAACTGTTGCCAGACCTGAATGTCTAAGAGAGTATGCCCATTTTTGAGTTTGCTTACCCTGAACGGAGTAAAGTGGTAATAATTCCCACGCAAAGCAGGTGGTTCTCAATCCTATAAAAATGAATGGATGAACAATGGGATTTCGTCAAAAACAATATTAGGTGCTACTAAATGTCGATTATAACTGGGAAAGGACTCATCATAAGTACCTTGTAATCTCCAGTTAGAGTCTGGGCATCAGTGCCCATTTCTTCATAAGAGTGACACCTGTCTGTTGATTTCTTCTAATTCATACGACCCCTATTGACCGTATCAAGGAGGTGTATCCATTTACATTCCCTTCTACTAAGGGTGCTGTTGAAGTCTCCACCTCTTGGATTGACTTTCACTTTTTCAATAATCCACCACTTAATACTGTTTGGTTCGTGTTTAAAAGTGGTGAAATGCTCCACTAACGGGGCTCCTACTGTTTTACAGCGTATACGGCTAGTGTGCTGAAGGATACGGCATTTGGCTTTTTGGATAGTCTGGCCAACGTACATGAAACCACAGGGGCACAGGATGGCATAGATCAGCCCTGTGGTATTGCAATTGCTATGTTCTTTCAATGTGTATGGCTGGTTGTTATAAGTGAATTTAGTACATTCCGTAGTAAGGGAGCACGCTTTACATGAACCACATTTTTTGTGGCCTGAAACTGAGGAGAGGCCCCATAACGTTGTTTGAGTAACTTTGACCGGTGTCGGTAAGGGAGATTTTATCAGATAATCTCTAATGTTTTTCCCTTTCCGGAATGCATGTAGTGAGGGCGGTAGTCCACCTACTACTTCTCTTAGCAAATGCCAATGGCAGTTTATCACTTTTTTGATCACATTGCTTTTTGTGCTAAAGGTGGTTACACACACTAATCTTTCGTCCTGCGGACCCTTGTCTTGTACAGTTAACAGATGTTCCCGATGATTATGCCATGCACGTTTACGTGCCTTTTTTAGCAGGCGCATTGGGTATCCTCGTTCACTCAACCTTGCAATCAGAAGAGAGGATTCATCAAAGAAATCCTCTTTCTTAGTGCAGTTCCTCCGCAGCCTCAGAAATTGACCAAAAGGTAAATTATCTCTGAGGTTGCGGGGATGATGACTCGAGTATCTAAGAAGTGTATTCTGTTCACTGCTCTTTCTATATAAACTAGTGAACAAACAGCCTGACTCAACCTTTATTTGAATGCCCAAAAAGTTAATTGTAGCATTGTCTGATTCAACGGTGAATTGCATGTCTTCACTGCATAAATGTAACCACTCGTGAAATTTTGTAAGGGTCTCTTTACTCCCTTCCCAAATCAATAGGACATCATCGATGTACCTGGCCCACATCGAGATATGATCATAATACGGATTGGTTTTTTTTTTGTGAAACTTTTTATTAATTTTATAAATACAAACACAAACAATTTGCAAGGAATAAAGAGAAAGAGAAGACAGCAATATAAACAACGTTGCATTACATGGTGTGGGAGCGGGAAGGTAACCAATGAGCGTATGTTCTATCAAGAAAGAGTCTCGCAAGGGGGGGGGCAGAAGGAACAAAATGTATCCAATACACAGTAGTAAGTGGAGGAACCCTCGGGCTACGGGGACGTAGGTGCAACATCTGGGTCAGGGAGAGGGGGGGAACATATATCGCCACGGTAAGTGTTCCACTGAGTCCATATCTTCCCCCATTTTCGGGGGGTACCCCGAGAAATATATACAGTTTTTCCCTGAACATGCACCAGTCCATGTTTTGTTTCCATTTCCGAATCCCGGGTGGTCCCTGAGCGCCCCACAGTTGTGCAATGTCTCTTTTGGCGATCATATTGCCCAAGGTCACCCATCGAAGCTGCGAAACGGAGTAGTCGTTCGGTTCCCATACATTCAGCAAGCATCTCCTAGCCTCCGGCATCGATCGCACCCCCGTAACCTCACTCATCACCTCGTGCACACGGGTCCAGAATCGCACTACCTCAGGGCACTCCCAAATGATATGGAAAAAGGTGCCCAGGAGACCGCATCCACGCCGACACAAACCATCCACAGAAAAGCCCATGTGCACCAAACGGGGACCGGTCACATACACTCTATGCAGGATTTTAAGTTGCACAAATCTAAGGCGCGCCTGGATGGCCACCTCTTTAGGGGAGGAGATCGCCGCCTGCCAGTCCTCATCGTCCAGCCCCAGCCCATCACCAATCCAGACCTCTCTAAGGCGAAACAGGAGATCAGACCTGGAGTTGATCAACTTTTTATAAATAAGCGAAATCGTACTATCAGGAACATGTCCGTCCAGTACCCTGTCCTCAAGCGGGGACGACTCCGAAATCTCCACACCCGAAGGGAAGACCGAGAGCACCGCGTGGCGGACCTGCGCATAGCGAAAAAATTCGCGATCGCTCAGAGCGTACTCAGTTTTCAATTCCTCAAACGTCTTCATTCTCCCCTTAGTCCAAACATCATCAATCCTGCTGATACCTATCAAGTCCCACCTATCAAACCCCTTCGACTGCCAGAGAGAGCCAAGTCTATCGGATGCATACAGTGGGGTGGCACGAGTTAATTTATCTGTCCACCCAAGCGCCATGGAAGCATGTCTCCACACCTGGACAGCCGTCCTAGTGGGGCCCATTACGTTTCGAGGGGTGAGTCTCGAGTAGAGGGCTCTATTATAGTCACCCCCCGGCAACAACCATTTGTCCATCTCGAAGGCCGGATTCGGCCAAGGGCCATACATGCAATGATTTATTGCCCCCAATTGAGACGCCCAATAATAGCGATGGATATCAGGCAAAGCAATTCCACCGTCGTACCACGGGAGCGACAGTTTAGCGATGGCGATCCGGGGCCTACCCCCCCACACCAGTTGTCTCTGTAAACTCTCAACCTCACGGAAATATTTAGCCGGGACAACGTCAAGTGTGTTTTGCAATGCGTAGAGGAAGCGGGGCAGTGACATCATCTTAAACAATGCCGCTCTACCCAGGGGAGAGAGAGGGAGTTTCCCCCAAGCAACAACATCTGCCCGAAGGCGCTGAAGAGGGGGCAGCAAGTTCCGGTCAAACCGCAGTTCAGGTTTCAGAGTGATAAAAATGCCTAGGTATTTAAATCCATCTCTCACAATCGCAATAGGACAACCACTTGGCAGAAGAGGGGCGTCTCCCGACAGGACGTATACACAGGACTTCGACCAATTGATGACAAGACCCGAGTTTTTGCGAAAGGGCGTTAAGACATCGAACAATACAATGAGGGATTTACGGGGAGATGTGAGATACAGCAGAATATCATCAGCATAGAGAGATACACGGTCCTCAAACTCCGAATTCCATCTAATGCCCTTCAGGGACGGCTCCCACCTCAACCAGGCCGCCAGCGGTTCCAAGGCGAGAGCAAACAACAAGGGGGACAGGGGACAGCCCTGTCGCGTGCCCCTGCCCAGTGCAAAGGGTGCAGAGACCCGACCATTGACCACCACCTGAGCCATGGGACCGGCGTAAAGCAATTTGACCCACCGAACGAACTCCGGACCGAAACCAAACTTGGCAAGAACCGCCCACAAATACGGCCATTCTATTGTATCAAACGCCATCGTAGCGTCCAAGGACGCCAAGATGGCAGGCTCACGCAGCGTCTCGGCTCGTGCCAAGATGCCATGCAACCGTCGGAGGTTAAGCGCCGTGTTGCGATGCGGTATAAAGCCGGATTGATCAGGGTGAACCAGGTCCCCAATGACAGTCGCCAAACGTGTCGCCAGCAGCCTGGCCAAGATTTTAGGCTCCGCATTAATCAACGAAATGGGTTTAAAAGAGGCACAGCGATCTCGAGGTTTACCATCTTTGTGGATGACGACTATAGTGGCCAGTCTCTGGTCTGGTGGGAGAGAGCCCACCTCCAAAGACTCGAGAAACATAGAGCGCAGATGCGGAGCTAGAGTGTCCGGGCGTAGTTTATATAGCTCAATGGGGAGCCCATTAGGGCCCGAAGCCTTGCCGGATCGGACCAAACGGACAGCAGCGGCAATCTCGTCCACAGTAGGCGGCGCATCCAGAGCATCCCTATCAATGTCAGGCAATCGGGGAAGTGCAATATCCCGCAATAGCAGGTGGGAGTCCTGCTCAGATCGATCAGACACCTGGGAATACACCTCGCGGAAGTAATCGGCAAAACATGTAACAATATCAGCAGGGTCAGTACAACACTCTCCATTCTCCGCAACAATCACAGGGACGACACGACTTGCATTCTCCCTCTTATCCAGCCAAGCAAGTAATTTCCCAGCCTTATCACCCACATCATACAGGCGGCCCTGCTGTTCCCTTCCCATTTCCTTAGCATCTTCCGTGACCAGAGCCCTGTATTCATGTTGTTTCAACTCCAATAGATGTAACCCCTCAGCGGTGACCCCAGATTCCAAGCACTCCTCCAGGGCTGTGACCTCCCCCTCCAGGCGAACCATCTCAGCACGGTTGGCCAACTTCACGCTACCAATCAACGAGAGGGCCTGGCCACGAATGACAGTCTTGTAAGCTTCCCAAAGTAAACTTGGGGAGGAAACAGAACCCACATTTTCCGCAAAATAACAATCGTGTGTTTTAACCAGCTCAGCCCTGACCCTGGGGTCCTTCAAATACCAGGGGTTAATCGGAGCCACTCGGCCCGCCGAACCCCGCCGTGCATCAACCACCAGCCAAAGCGGAGAATGGTCCGAGATACCCCTTGCCAGATGTTTAACTTCCTGTATGAGGGATGCATGGGCCGAGGGCAATAATATATGATCTAACCTCGAGAGACTACCATGAGCACCAGAATGATAGGTATATTGCAACTGCCCCGGGTGAAGCAAGCGCCAGCAATCAGTGAGCCCCAGCGTCTCTAGGAAGTCACTCAACCAAGTCTGGGCCTTCGGCAGTTCCCTGGGAGGGTGACGGTCAAACATCCCCGAGACCACCGCATTAAAATCACCCCCAACCAAAAGCAGACCCTCGGGGAGACCCAGGATAAGTCCACTCAGATCAGCGAATGTGGTGGCTTGGAGGCCCGGGGGCACGTACACGGAAATCAGAATAAGAACCTTCCCTTCCCAGCGCCCCACAATGGCAGCGTATCGTCCCTAATCATCCAGTATGACATCATCAATGGCCAAGGGGAGGGAGGTCCGAACCAGAATGCCCGCCCCTCTGGAGCCCGAAGTGAAACCCGAGTGCGCCACAAGGCGATAACCACGCCTATTCAGAGCGTAGCACTTGTTGCCGAGCAAATGAGTCTCCTGCAGTAAGACAACATCAGGAGACAAACGTTTCAGCAATTGCAGCACCACCCTCCTCTTGATCCCATCCCCCAACCCGTTCACGTTCCAACACAATATCTGAAGTCCCCTACCCCCCATCCCCGAATTCAGCCCCTCCCCCGCCCCACACCCAAAGCAACTGCAAAAAACAGGAGTTTGCCTTTCCTTCACCTTGCAAATAACAATAATATTCAAACCAACAACCCAGTCCCCCCAACAATGCCAAAACAACTATACCCCCCACCCGCACCCCTGCTGAAGACCAAAAAGCCCCATAAACTTGCAGTGTGCCTGTCGCCCAACCGCCCAACTAATCTACGAAAAGAAAACCCAGGAGGAGAAAGGACCCGCTCACCCCCCACCCACCCCCAAAAGGACTATTACTTGCAAACATTAATGACACAGCATAGCACAGTTCAAAGCCAACGTGAAGGGTACGGGGTCAAAGTCGACATCTATTCCTGCTCCGTCGAGCCACCGTCCGCCCGATCCGATCTGCCAGAGTCCTCAAAAGGTTCTTGATCCGCAGGCAGCGAGTCAAGCCAGTCACTCACGACCCCAGGATGGTCGAAGAAAAAAGTACGATCCCTATGAACCACCCGCAAACCGGCCGGGAAGAGCATGGCATACTTCATAGACCTTTCCCGGAGTCTCTTCTTGACCCCTTGAAACCCCAGCCTCTGTTTCTGGACCTGTTGTGTAAAGTCCGGATAGAAGCTGACAGTAGAGTTCTCAAAGGCAATGGGACCAGACTGCCTCGAAGCCTGCAGGATAGCGTCTCTGTCCCGGAAATGAAAGATCCTCGCAATGATGGGTCGTGGGTTAGCACCCGATTTGGGTGTGCCGCCGGGGATCCTATGTGCACGCTCGACAGCAAAAAACTTGCTGAGACCCTTGGGCGCCAAGTGATTCAGCACCAGGTCTTCCACCAATAAGTCCGTCGAGGCAGCAGTCGATGATTCCGGGACCCCAATCAGGCGGATGTTATTGCGCCTGGCACGGCTTTCATAGTCCTCTAGGCGCCCAGAGAAATAGTCATTAGCTTTCCGCAGATTCCCGACTTCAGCCTGTAAATCAGAGACGTCAGTGACCAGGCTAGTGGTCTTGAGATCCAGGGATTTGACCTTTTCGTTTGTCTTCGCCAAATCCGCCCTGATCAAATTGACATCAATCGACACAGTATCCAGTTTGAGAGTCAAGGCCTCATATTGTTGCCCCAATGAAGCCTTCATACCGGTAATGGCGCCCATGAGATCCCGCAACGATGGCTCTTCCTCAATCGACGAGTCCTCCGGCATTGTCGTCGAGGGTTTAGATGCTGCGCCCGGCGATCCTTTAGTAAGGGTGTACCGGTCCATAATGTTCGTTTGCAAAGCACTCCCTCGAACGCCCGGTTTAGTCTTGCGCCTCTCACTCTCTGGCTTGGTGGCCATCTTAGATCCTGGACCCGTACGGATCGCCTGTTGTCGGGTGAAAATGATGACTGCGGTGGCAAATGCAGGACCAAAAGGGCGAAGGTGGTGCCAGTCTCAGAACTGAAAGCCACGACAGATCGGCATCAGAAGCGGATAGACCAAAAATATAGGCACGTCCGGCCGTCTACGTAGCTAACAAAGGCAGGTTGATCTCCGGCCAGGAATCGAAACCAAAAGCGGTCGCCAGCCCATACAAGTCCGGCAGTCCGTTGTTGTTCACTTACTGGACGGCAGGCCAGACAAGATAGCTCGGGGGGTCACCTAGGAGCAGGCCAGAAAACTGCGGCGATCTGTAGCTCTGGACCCCGATGTCCAAAAAAGTTTTTGGGAACAGATAAATGATCAGTAGAACTACGCCAATAAACACCCGTCGTCAGAACCAGGATAAAGTACACAATAGTCGATGGAGGTGGCGAGGGTCCGGGAGCCCTGTGCTCACGCGACCATCTTGGGTGCGCGCGAAGCTCCTCCTCGATAATACGGATTGTTGTTATTCAAAACATACATATGCTCATATTCGCTCATAAAGATTATCGCCAGGTTAGGAGCAAAGCTTGCGCCCATTGCTACGCCCTTTGTTTGTACATAAAATTTCTCTTGGAACATAAAAAAGTTTTGTGTTCAGAAGTTTAACAATGAACTCAGTCGGGACCCTGTGTGGAGACGGCCTGCGGTTGAGGACAATTTCTATACAGTCTAGAGCTGCCTGCTGGGGAATGTTCGTGTAAAGGGCAATGATGTCCATAGTAGCTAGTAGGCATTTGTGTTGATCATGTAGACGTGCGTCTACCAACTGTATCGTAGCAGTAGTGTCACGTAGATAAGTAGGAGTTGTAATCGCTATGGGTTTCAAGAACACATCAATATATTTACAAAGCGGTTCAAGCAAGGAACCGCACCCCGATATAATAGGTCTACCCGGGGGGTCCTCAAGCCGTTTATGCACTTTGGGTAGAGTGTATATTGTAGGTGTCCGTGGATATTTATTATTCAGGAAGTCATATTCATGTTTAGTAATGAATCCATCCAGCAAAGCTTGGCTAGGTATTACACTAATAGTGTGACTGATGGCCTTTGTTGGATCATTTTTCAGTAACCTGTAGTTCCCTTCTACTCCCAACTGTGAGAGGATCTCAGTTCTGTATTTCTCAAAACTTTGGACAACAATAGCCCAACCCTTATCACATCCCGCAGTACCACTTGTTCAAAAGTTAAGATTCGGTTATTAACCAAATGGGAGGGAGGATTAAACTTCGATGGGGGTCTCAAGCCACTCGCTGAAAAAAAAGGATTATAAGGTGTCTTGTGGAAATAGTGTTTAAGGTGCACTTTTCTGAAGAACTGCTGTAGTTCAATTTTCAGATTAAACTCGTTAGGCATGGAAGTAGGAACAAAAGATAGCCCCTTTGATAGGACACTTTGTTCATCAGATGTAAGTTCATAACCTGATAAATTAATTATAGGATTGTCCGGTTTATGTACTACCATCTGTAGTGCTGGCGTCTCGTCTTGATTTCGCCATGGGAGTCTTGTTGGAATTGTGGTTGTTTCTTCCCCCTGCCTGTTTCTTGATTCCAAGTTACACCGCGTGTTCCCCTGGGTCTCCCCCAGGGGTGGCAGAAGCCGCGTGGGCCCCACCATTGTTCCTCGCCTAAAAAAGATTCTTGTCCTTGATAGTTCTGGGCCTGATTATTGGTGACGGAACCTGTGCTTGTTCCAGGGCGTTCCGAATCGCTATCAGAGCTACTACCAAATGAAGAACCTGAAAAGGTGTTATGTCTCCGATAACCCCCTCGTTACCGACTTGACAGGCCACCTCTCTGATCTCTTGTATAGTATCCTTCTTGAAGGTACGGATATGTAGACTTTTTGTCATACATTTTTAGTCCCTTGCTACTTTGTCAAGCTTCGTACCTTGGGTGTATATATCGAACTCACGGATAGTTTTCTCTAACCTTTCTAGGGCCTCCTTTGCATTGACTAAGGCCTTATCGTCAATGATTTCCTTTCTCAAATCTGCTATTTCTTTTGTTAACATTTCAACCTCCTCCACAGCTGTCTCGATACCCAAAACCATCCAATATCTTGAACAGGTATTGGATACGAAGCTGAAGTTTTCTTTGAATTTCGGGTTCTCTAAGAAAATAGCAGGTTTGTTCCGAACTTGCAACCCAACAGGAATTACATTAGACCTCAAGTATTTCGCCAATATATGGCCATGGAGTCTTGTTCTAATTAATTTCTTCTCCAGGCGTTCTAATTTCAATATCTTACCATTCAGCGATAAATCACTACTGGTGGTATTATCTGCTCGGAAGGTACCACCTCCCTCTTCCTGAAGGAGCTTATCTATATAATCTTCACTATATGATAAGGTCTCCTTTTCAGACATCCTCTGATAGTGGAATACTTGCAGCAACAATTCTAGACACTTAGACAAAATAAACAATATACAAATTTGACAACAAACAAACAACCCTCGCAGAAAAACTGCTCAAAGGTAACCATTAAAATAATGGGGTAACCCAAACGTTACTGGACCTGGGTATCATGTGTTATCGAAAAACAATGGTCCAAGACCTCTATAATTTATGGACTGAATTAATCAGTGAAAAATCATTGACTGAGCAAATTTAGGAGCATGTACATTTGATCAGCTCTATCCATTAATGCATATATTCATAAAACAATATGATGATAAGGGCATAAAACAAGCAACAGTATTAACACTGAGCAATATTTTTAATCCATTGTCTCTTGGTCAAATAAATACCATAATTTTTTAACTGCAACACATTACAGATCATCAAGGTAGCCCCAAATGGAGCGTGCAACATAGCAAAGGGGTGCAGAAAGGATGTGTAAAGTGATTAGAAAGGAAAAAATTCAAGAAGTAGTGACATATAATATTCGAATTGATTAGCAACACAGTGACGGATCCACATTCAACCGTCCTATGAAACCTGACCATTGGGTTATTTGAGTGAAATTTTCATCTGTTTCAAGAATAGATATATCATAAATATTTGCACAACAATATAACAAACAACAGGGTCCAGGTTTTTATATACAGCGTCGACGTTTCGACTCGTCTTAGGGCTATGCGGTCATTTATGCCTGGGCCATGCGAGTCTTCATCAGGACAAAAAGGGGGGGAAGGGGCAACCAAGGGATTATAGATGGCCCTACAAAAAAGAAAATGAATACATATTTAAACTGTTGTCAGACCTGAATGTCTAAGAGAGTATGCCCATTTTTGAGTTTGCTTACCCTGAACGGAGTAAAGTGGTAATAATTCCCACGCAAAGCAGGTGGTTCTCAATCCTATAAAAATGAATGGATAAACAATGGGATTTCGTCAAAAACAATATTAGGTGCTACTAAATGTCGATTATAACTGGGAAAGGACTCATCATAAGTACCTTGTAATCTCCAGTTAGAGTCTGGGCATCAGTGCCCATTTCTTAATAAATGCGTTTCTGAAAAAGTATTAACAGGAAATTATATCAAATTAGGGCCAACAAGTCCCCATTTACATCACACAGTAAGCTAGATGTGGCTAAAGAGCCGCTGAGGGGCTAATTACCTGTTAGTTAATCCAACCATTTTCAAAACATGTCCTCCTCTTCTATTATTAAGGGACCCACTCTGGGGGGTATTGAGTGATCCAAATTTCCAAAGGTACTCAAGCAGCTGAAAAAGGACAGAATGGAGGTATTAAAAAAGCCACTGAGAATCTAGATAGGAGCCAGTCAGACTAAGATAATACTCCTAACAGCGCTTACCAAATGCGTCTACTTGATACAGCGCAATCCCAGTACTGGAGGCATCAAGCATGCTTGGGACAGGCAGCAACTAAGTAAAATGCCGTACAAAGTAACGGCATCGAGGACGGACCAGATCTGCCCTATCGGGTCCGTAAATCCCGATCATCGAAAAATTCAAGTCCCTATCCGGAAGAAACATGTGGCCATGGTTCGCCCGTTATATTGTATTTCAAAAAGGAGAGAAATTGAAAAAGTAAACTTATTGGATTGGAGACGCTGTTCTCGATAGATCGGCGTTGGCCATCTTGGCTTGGGTCAATCGTAATAATAAATAAGCTGAGGCTAAGTTTATCTTCCTCAAACCCTAATTTCACTGTAGAGCCTGTTAGCCATACCAAAAAAGGAATATTTCTGAAGGAGACACATTTATAAACGGTTACATCGCAGTGTGCACCTTGTTCCTGGCGGCCATCTTGAATTGGTCACACTCAGTATAACTACGTCCACAGTTGTATTGATCAGAGCATAGAAAATATCAATATTAATCATGGTCCAATGATTATTTTATCGCGAGACAGCAATTTGTATGTACAGTGTAAATCAATCATCGTGCCCTCAGCCATCAATTATCAGACCTTAGTCATTGAGTCTTAGATGCCCACAAATGTTCACTTAATTCATCTCCATTATATCGGAACAGACAAGGAACCCATCGCTTATTTTGAATTACTGACTTCCCATTGAAACAATCAAAAGGCATCAGATCTAACCATCGCTTTTCTAGAAATACTGGTGTCCCATTGAAACCATCAGGCGGCATCAGATTAATCATTCACCTCACTCGTTAATGGGTACCAAAATCAGGCCATATGGGGTGCGATCCACCTCTCAATTAAAAGCAAATTATGTACATGTATACATTCCACATATTATTAACAAACAACGTAGGTACCTGCTGATTGCCTATTCGCATATTAAAACGAGCATTTCAAACAGTGTATTCAACTGATCCAGGCAGGCGTTCTATCCCTCCCAATACAGAATTCATAAGAGTGACACCTGTCTGTTGATTTCTTCTAATTCATTCAGACCCCTATTGACCGTATCAAGGAAGTGTATCCATTTACATTCCCTTCTACTAAGGGTGCTGTTGAGGTCTCCACCTCTTGGATTGACTTTCACTTTTTCAATAATCCACCACTTAATACTGTTTGGTTCGTGTTCAAAAGTGGTGAAATGCTCCACTAACGGGGCTCCTTCTGTTTTACAGCGTATACGGCTAGTGTGCTGAAGGATACGGCATTTGGCTTTTTGGATTGTCTGGCCAACGTACATGAAACCACAGGGGCACAGGATGGCATAGATCACCCCTGTGGTATTGCAATTGCTATGTTCTTTCAATGTGTATGGCTGGTTGTTATAAGTGAATTTAGTACATTCCGTAGTAAGGGAGCACGCTTTACATGAACCACATTTTTTGTGGCCTGAAACTGAGGAGAGTCCCCATAACGTTGTTTGAGTAACTTAGACCGGTGTCGGTAAGGGAGATTTTATCAGATAATCTCTAATGTTTTTCCCTTTCCGGAATGCATGTAGTGAGGGCGGTAGTCCACCTACTACTTCTCTTACCAAATGCCAATGGCAGTTTATCACTTTTTTGATCACATTGCTTTTTGTGCTAAAGGTGGTTACACACACTAATCTTTCGTCCTGCGGACCCTTGTCTTGTACAGTTAACAGATGTTCCCGATTATGCCATGCACGTTTACGTGCCTTTTTTAGCAGGCGCATTGGGTATCCTCGTTCACTCAACCTTGCAATCAGAAGAGAGGATTCATCAAAGAAATCCTCCTTCTTAGTGCAGTTCCTCCGCAGCCTCAGAAATTGACCAAAAGGTAAATTATCTCTGAGGTTGCGGGGATGATGACTCGAGTATCTAAGAAGTGTATTCTGTTCACTGCTCTTTCTATATAAACTAGTGAACAAACAGCCTGACTCAACCTTTATTTGAATGTCCAAAAAGTTAATTGTAGCATTGTCTGATTCAACGGTGAATTGCATGTCTTCACTGCATAAATGTAACCACTCGTGAAATTTTGTAAGGGTCTCTTTACTCCCTTCCCAAATCAATAGGACATCATCGATGTACCTGGCCCACATCGAGATATGATCATAATACGGATTGTTGTTATTCAAAACATACATATGCTCATATTCGCTCATAAAGATTATCGCCAGGTTAGGAGCAAAGCTTGCGCCCATTGCTACGCCCTTTGTTTGTACATAAAATTTCTCTTGGAACATAAAAAAGTTTTGTGTCATGGCTATGTTCAGAAGTTTAACAATGAACTCAGTCGGGACCCTGTGTGGAGACGGCCTGCGGTTGTGGACAATTTCTATACAGTCTAGAGCTGCCTGCTGGGGAATGTTCGTGTAAAGGGCAATGATGTCCATAGTAGCTAGTAGGCATTTGTGTTGATCATGTAGACGTGCGTCTACCAACTGTATCGTAGCAGTAGTGTCACGTAGATAAGTAGGAGTTGTAATCGCTATGGGTTTCAAGAACACATCAATATATTTACAAAGCGGTTCAAGCAAGGAACCGCACCCCGATATAATAGGTCTACCCGGGGGGTCCTCAAGCCGTTTATGCACTTTGGGTAGAGTGTATATTGTAGGTGTCCGTGGATATTTATTATTCAGGAAGTCATATTCATGTTTAGTAATGAATCCATCCAGCAAAGCTTGACTAGGTATTACACTAATAGTGTGACTGATGGCCTTTGTTGGATCATTTTTCAGTAACCTGTAGTTCCCTTCTACTCCCAACTGTGAGAGGATCTCAGTTCTGTATTTCTCAACACTTTGGACAACAATAACCCAACCCTTATCACATCCCGCAGTACCACTTGTTCAAAAGTTAAGATTCGGTTATCAACCAAATGGGAGGGAGGATTAAACTTCGATGGGGGTCTCGAGCCACTCGCTGAAAAAGAAGGATTATAAGGTGTCTTGTGGAAATAGCGTTTAAGGCGCACTTTTCTGAAGAACTGCTGTAGTTCAATTTTCAGATTAAACTCGTTAGGCATGGAAGTAGGAACACAAGATAGCCCCTTTGATAGGACACTTTGTTCATCAGATGTAAGTTCATAACCTGATAAATTAATTATAGGATTGTCCGGTTTATGTACTACCATCTGTAGTGCTGGCGTCTCGTCTTGATTTCGCCATGGGAGTCTTGTTGGAATTGTGGTTGTTTCTTCCCCCTGCCTGTTTCTTGATTCCAAGTTACACCGCATGTTCCCCTGGGTCTCCCCCAGGGGCGGCTTCTGCCGCGTGGGCCCCACCATTGTTCCTCGCCTAAAAAAGATTCTTGTCCTTGATAGTTCTGGGCCTGATTATTGGTGACAGAACCTGTGCTTGTTCCAGGGCGTTCCGAATCGCTATCAGAGCTCTTACCAAATGAAGAACCTGAAAAGGTGTTATATCTCCGATAACCCCCTCGTCCCCGACTTGACAGGCCACCTCTCTGATCTCTTGTATAGTATCCTTCTTGAAGGTACGGATATGTAGACTTTTTGTCATACACTTTTATGTCCCTTGCTACTTTGTCAAGCTTCGTACCTTGGGTGTATATATCGAACTCACGGATAGTTTTCTCTAACCTTTCTAGGGCCTCCTTTGCATTGACTAAGGCCTTATCGTCAATGATTTCCTTTCTCAAATCTGCTATTTCTTTTGTTAACCTTTCAACCTCCTCCACAGCTGCCTCGATACCCAAAACCATCCAATGTCTTGAACAGGTATTGGATACGAAGCTGAAGTTTTCTTTGAATTTCGGGTTCTCTAAGAAAATAGCAGGTTCGTTCCGAACTTGCAACCCAACAGGAATTACATTTCTGTTGGCTCGGCCTGATAAGGTAGCGCATTGCTGCAGAAGCGCTTCGCGCTTTCAGTGCTGATATTGCTTTTTAAAACAACCTGTTTATTTATTTGTGTTCGTTTTTGGGTTAGTATCCCCTGGTTTTACCCTTCCTCCTACCTGCACTATAATTGGTCCTGCACCGCTACTTGAGCGGGTCCGGTTCCTGGGGTGGGAGTCCATTCCCGCCGCCATCTTGGAGTGGTGTGGGTGTCGGTTCAGGCGCCAGTACTTCCGTGCGCTCTACTGCGCAGGAGCCAGCGAGGGTCTTCTACTTAAAGCTCCTCCCCTAGCGCAGCGGGATCGCGCAGCGGGGGCGCCTTCGCTTAGCCTGAGTCATGCCAGAGTCCTGCCCGTCTGTGCTCGTCCGCGTTCGGACGCGGTGGGCAGGGCAGGTCCCCGGGCTCTGGGTCTGGACTGTCGGGGGCAACAATGTTGCGCTACTCCAGGGATACGCTACTCGCCATTGGACAGTGCAGCACGAGCTGTGATGCTCCTCGGGTAGGTCCGTTGGTAGGCCCTTACACGTGTGCCTGTGGCAGGTGGACTTTGGATACCCCCAGTCATACCACCTGCATGAGTAAGGCTCATGTCGCTGCGTTAAAGAGCTCGTGTCCCCATCTTAGTATATGGAGCCTGAACGTCAGGTCGTTGGTAAAACATCATCAAGATATCTCTGACCTGATTGGCAAGGAATCGCCGGACATTTTCTGCCTGACCGAGACTTGGTTGCAGGACACCGATACGGCCGTTATCAACTTGGCCTTCCCTCTTGAGTACTCGGTCTTTACTCTTAACCGCTCTTCCAGAGGTGGGGGCATAGCACTTGCGGTCAAATCTCGTTATTCGTGCGACTGGCGAGGGCAAAAAATCACTGGCTGTGAGAGTGCGCTGTTTAAAATCTCTATTACGCCCCATTTGGCCCTCTCGGGCCTACTGATTTATCGTCCCCCTGGTAGCGATGTGGCCTTCAGAGAGGCCCTCCCGGATGCGATTAGCACGTTGGCGGTAGGCTGCGCCAACTTCTCCATTCTTGGAGACCTAAATCTTCATTATGATAACCTGACCCTACCCGCGGTAAATAGCTCTGTGGCCGACCTTGAGGCTCTTCAGCTGGTTCAGTTGGTCTCTCACTCCACCCATGTAGGTGGCCATATTTTAGATCCCTTTTTTACAAACCTGGTGGAGGCCAGTGCCTCTACTCCATCTCCTCTCGCCTGGACGGACCATTATTTGGTACGTATTCAGTGTCCAATGCACGAGCCCCTTCTTACACCCACGGTGCGAACTATTCCTAGACGGCGCTGGAATAAACTTAAACTCGACGATTTTTACCATCTGTTATCCACTGACCCGTTGGGTTCATTTGAAGCTGGGGATGTGGGTTATGACCGCTTCTGTGAGTGGGTTCTAGGGCCTTAGACTCCCTCATTCAGATAGTTCTGTGTAAATGTGGAGCAAGGGACCCTAGTCCCTGGTACGATGAATCTCTGCGGGCGCTCAAAAGCACTTGCAGGCGTGCTAAGCGGGTTTGGCGCAAAACTTATGACAGCAATAAAAACGTTTTGTATCTGGCCACTGTAAAGCTCTACCATCGCGCTGTCTGTAGAACTCGGGCAGCTTTCTACGCTCTTCAATTTTGTTCCAGTACCAATCCCTCCAAAACCATTTTTAAGGCCTTGAAAGATCTTATGGCTAAAAAGGTGTCAGCGAATACACTTGGTTCCACTGCACATTGTGAAGCCTTGGCAGCCTTCTTCTTGGAGAAGGTCCGTGCCATCCATAGATCCTTTCCTACGGTCGTACCTTATGCTGGCAGACCTCCCAAGCTTCCAGTTCAGGATGTTTTACATTCTTTTCCTAGTCTATCTCTGGAAAGCCTTGAGAAGTTGGCCCAGCAGGTGAAGACAGGGTCTCCGGCTGATCCTTTACGGCCAGCTTTGTTTAGAGACCTTGTATGCCAGGGTCTCTCGCCGGTATGCTCTTTGATCAATATCTCATTAGCATCCGGTCTGGTCCCCGTTAAGTGGAAACAGGCGGTAGTTACGCCCATTCTAAAGAAATCTACTCTGGACGCCAGTAAACCTGAATACTACCGCCCAATTTCACTTCTCCCGTGGCCAGCTAAAGTAGCTGAGGCGCATGTCAATACTGCCCTCTCGGACCATCTTTCACGGGCCAACATCTTAGACAGCACGCAGAATGGATTTCGAGCTGGACACAGCACGGAGACAGCTCTCCTCTTTATGGTGGAGCACCTGCGCTCCGTGCTTGATGCGGGTCAAACGGCGGCGCTGGTGTTACTAGATCTAAGCGCCGCCTTTGACACCGTCTCCCACCAGATCCTTCTGCAACGCCTGGAGGAAGCTGGCATTATCGGCCCCGCTCTCCAGTGGTTCCGTTCTTTTCTTGCTAACCGATCCTTTTGCGTGGCCGTTCCGCCCCATCAGTCCAAATTCTATCCTCTGGATCTAGGGGTCCCTCAGGGCTCCTCGCTGAGCCCCACGCTATTCAATCTTTATGTGAGGCCGCTGGCTGAGGTCGTCAAGCACTGGGGTATGACCATGGTGTCATACGCGGACGACACTCAGCTTGCGGTCACGCTTAGCGGGGATGCTGAAATGGATGCTCCTAGATTCCAGAATGGACTGCGAGCGGTCGCCAGCTGGATGACTGCCAACTGTCTCCAGCTTAACGCAAAAAAGACGGAAATTATGATCTTTGGCAAGCAAACGGAACTCTGGGGTGATAGGTGGTGGCCTTCGGACTTGGGTCCTACGCCCACTCCAGTCTCTGAGCTAAAAAACCTTGGGGTGTGGCTTGACCCAACTCTCACCTTTGTCTGCCATACAAAGCGCATGCTGTTTTGGCATCCTGCGTGGACTACGTCCCGCATTAAAATTTTTTGATGCAACGACCAGGCAACTCGTGGTGCAGGCAACAGTGATCTCTCGACTCGATTATGCCAGCTCCCTTCTGGTGGGGCTCAATCGGGCCGAGATCACCCGCCTTCAGCGCGTACAGAATGCTGCGGCTAGAGCAGTCGTCGGCTTACCCAGATTCTGTCCCACAACTAACACTTTGCGTGCTCTGCATTGGTTGCCAATCGCGCAAAGGATCCAGTTCAAGGTTCTTTGTGTAGCCTACAAGATCCTTAAGGGCTCCCCTGCCTTGATTCTTTCAAATCTTCTGTCCCTTTATGCCCCGGTCCGCTCTCTAAGATCATCGGACCTTGAAATGGCGGTCGTCCCCCGCTTTAAGCGTAGCCATGCTGGCGGACGCTCCTTTCGAGTACGCGCCGCTGCTCTGTGGAACTCTCTCCCCCGAGAGATACGTGCCCTAAGTGACTTGCTCACTTTTCGTCGAGCTGTAAAAACTCTTCTGTTTCCTTAGATCTCTTATCTTACTTCTTTCTGTTGTGTTGTGTTGCTACCTTGTCGGGCGCCAGGACGCTTCTTTGCTGGAGCATCTGTGCGCGTAATAAATGAGTTTAACATAACATAACATAACATAACATTAGACCTCAAGTATTTTGCCAATGTATGGCCATGGAGTCTTGTTCTAATTAATTTCTTCTCCAGGCGTTCTAATTTCAGTATCTTACCATTCAGCGATAAATCACTACTGGTGGTATTATCTGCTAGGAAGGTACCACCTCCCTCTTCCTGAAGGAGCTTATCTATATAATCTTCACTATATGATAAGGTCTCCTTTTCAGACATCCTCTGATAGTGCAATACTTGCAGCAACAATTCTAGACACTTAGACAAAATAAACAATATACAAATTTGACAACAAACAAACAACCCTCGCAGAAAAACTGCTCAAAGGTAACCGTTAAAATAATGGGGTAACCCAAAAGGTACTGGACCTGGGTATCATGCGTTATCGAAAAACAATGGTCCAAGACCTCTATAATTTATGGACTGAATTAATCAGTGAAAAATCATTGACTGAGCAAATTTAGGAGCATGTGCATTTGATCAGCTCTATCCATTAATACATATATTCATAAAACAATATGATGATAAGGGCATAAAACAAGCAACAGTATTAACACAGAGCAATATTTTTAATCCATTGTCTCTTGGTCAAATAAATACCATAATTTTTTAACTGCAACACATTACAGATCATCATGGTAGCCCCAAATGGAGCGTGCAACATAGCAAAGGGGTGCAGAAAGGATGTGTAAAGTGATTAGAAAGGAAAAAATTCAAGAAGTAGTGACATAAAATATTCGAATTGATTAGCAACACAATGACGGATCCACATTCAACCGTCCTATGAAACCTGACCACTGGGTTATTTGAGTGAAATTTTCATCTGTTTCAAGAATAGATATAACATAAATATTTGCACAACAATATAACAAACAACAGGGTCCCGGTTTTTATGTACAGCGTCGACGTTTCGACTCGTCTTAGGGCCATGCGGTCATTTATGCCTGGGCCATGCGAGTCTTCATCAGGACAAAAAAGGGGGGGAAGGGGCAACCAAGGGATTATAGATGACCCTACAAAAAAGAAGATGAATACATATTTAAACCGTTGCCAGACCTGAATGTCTAAGAGAGTATGCCCATTTTTGACTTTGCTTACCCTGAACGGAATAAAGTGGTAATAATTCCCATGCAAAGCAGGTGGTTCTCAATCCTATAAAAATGAATGGATGAACAATGGGATTTTGTCAAAAACAATATTAGGTGCTACTAAATGTCGATTATAACTGGGAAAGGACTCATCATAAGTACTTGTAATCTCCAGTTAGAGTCTGGGCATCAGTGTCCATTTCTTAATAAATGCGTTTCTGAAAAAGTATTAACAGGAAAATATATCAAATTAGGGCCAACAAGTCCCTATTTACATCACACAGTAAGCTAGATGTGGCTAAGAGCCGCTGAGGGGCTAATTACCTGTTAGTTAATCCAACCATTTTCAAAACATGTCCTCCTCTTCTATTATTAAGGGACCCATTCTGGGGGTATTGAGTGATCCAAATTTCCAAAGGTACTCAAGCAGCTGAAAAAGGACAGAATGGAGGTATTAAAAAAGTCGCTGAGATTCTAGATAGAAGCCAGTCAGACTAAGATACTACTCCTAACAGCGCTTACCGAATGCGTCTACTTGATACAGCGCAATCCCAGTATTGGAGGCATCAAGCATGCTTGGGACAGGCAGCAACTAAGTAAAACGCCGTACAAAGTAACGACATCGAGGACGGACCAGATCTGCCCTATCGGGTCCGTAAATCCTGATCATCGAAAAATTCAAGTCCCTATCCGGAAGAAACATGTGGCCATGGTTCGCCCGTTATATTGTATTTCAAAAAGGAGAGAAATTGAAAAAGCAAACTTATTGGATTGGAGACGCTGTTCTTGATAGATTGGCATCGGCCATCTTGACTTGGGTCAATCGTAATAATAATTAAGCTGAGGCTACGTTTATCTTCCTCAAACCCTAATTTCACTGTAGAGCCTCTTAGCCAGGCCAAAAAAGGCATATTTCTGAAGAAGACACATTTATAAACGGTTACATCGCAGTGTGCACCTTGTTCCTGGTGGCCATCTTGAATCGGTCACACTCAGTATAACTATGTCCACAGTTATATTGATCAGAGCATAGAAAATATCAATATTAATCATGGGCCAATGATTATTTTATCGCGAGACAGTAATTTGTATATACAATGTAAATCAATCATCGTGCCCTCAGCCATCAATTATCAGACTTTAGTCATTGAGTCTTAGATGCCCACAAATGTTCACTTAATTCATCTCCATTATATCGGAACAGACAAGGAACCCATCGCTTATTTTGAATTACTGACTTCCCATTGAAACAATCAAAAGGCATCAGATTTAACCATCGCTTTTCTAGAAATACTGGTGTCCCATTGAAACCATCAGGCGGCATCAGATTAATCATTCACCTCACTCGTTAATGGGTACCAAAATCAGGCCATATGGGGTGCGATCCACCTCTCAATTAAAAGTAAATTATATACATATATTCATTCCACATATTATTAACAAACAACGTAGGAACCTGCTGATTGCCTATTCGCACATTAAAACGAGCATTTTAAACAGTGTATTCAACTGATCCAGGCAGGCGTTCTATCCCTCCCAATACAGAATTCATAAGAGTGACACCTGTCTGTTGATTTCTTCTAATTCATTCAGACCCCTATTGAACGTATCAAGGAGGTGTATCCATTTACATTCCCTCCTACTAAGGGTGCTGTTGAGGTCTCCACCTCTTGGATTGACTCTCAATTTTTCAATAATCCACCACTTAATAATGTTTGGTTCGTGTTCAAAAGTGGTGAAATGCTCCACTAACGGGGCTCCTACTGTTTTTCAGCGTATACGGCTAGTGTGCTGAAGGATACGGCATTTGGCTTTTTGGATAGTCTGGCCAACGTACATGAAGCCACAGTGGCACAGGATGGCATAGATCACCCCTGTGGTATTGCAGTTGCTATGTTCTTTCAATGTGTATGTCTGGTTGTTATAAGTGAATGTAGTACATTCCGTAGTAAGGGAGCACGCTTTACATGAACCACATTTTTTGTGGCCTGAAACTGGGGAGATGCCCCATAACGTTGTTTGAGTAACTTTGACCGGTGTCGGTAAGAGAGATTTTATCAGATAATCTCTAATGTTTTTCCCTTTCTGGAATGCATGTAGTGGGGGCGGTAGTCCACCTACTACTTCTCTTACCAAATGCCAATGGCGGTTTATCACTTTTTTGATCACATTGCTTTTTGTTCTAAAGGTGGTTGCACACACTAATCTTTCCTCCTGCGGACCCTTGTCTTGTACAGGTAACAGATGTTCCCGATGATTATGCCATGCACATTTACGTGCATTTTTTAGCAGGCGCATTGGGTATCCTCGTTCACTCAACCTTGCAATCAGACGAGAGGATTCATCAAAGAAATCCTCCTTCTTAGTGCAGTTCCTCCGCAGCCTCAGAAATTGACCAAAAGGTAAATTATCTCTGAGGTTGTGGGGATGATGACTCGAGCATCTAAGAAGTGTATTCCATTCACTGCTCTTTCTATATAAACTAGTGAACAAACAGCCTGACTCAATCTTTATTTGAATGTCCAAAAAGTTAATTGTAGCATTGTCTGATTCAACGGTGAATTGAATGTCTTCACTGCATAAATTTAACCACTCGTGAAATTTTGTAAGGGTCTCTTTACTCCCTTCCCAAATCAATAGGACATCATCGATGTACCTGGCCCACATCGAGATATGATCATAGTACAGATTGTTGTTATTCAAAACATACATATGCTCATATTCGCTCATAAAGATTATCGCCAGGTTAGGAGCAAAGCTTGCGCCCATTGCTACGCCCTTTGTTTGTACATAAAATTTCTCTTGGAATATAAAAAAGTTTTGTGTCATGGCTATGTTCAGAAGTTTAACAATGAACTCAGTCGGGACCCTGTGTGGAGACGGCCTGCGGTTGAGGACAACTTCTATACAGTCTAGAGCTGCCTGCTGGGGAATGTTCGTGTAAAGGGCAATGATGTCCATAGTAGCTAGTAGGCATTTGTGTTGATCATGTAGACGTGTGTCTACCAACTGTATCGTAGCAGTAGTGTCACGTAGATAAGTAGGAGTTGTAATCGATATGGGTTTCAAGAACACATCAATATATTTACAAAGCGGTTCAAGCAAGGAACCGCACCCCGATATAATAGGTCTACCCGGGGGGTCCTAAAGCCGTTTATGCACTTTGGGTAGAGTGTATATTGTAGGTGTCCGTGGATATTTATTATTCAGGAAGTCATATTCATGTTTAGTTATGAATCCAACCAGCAAAGCTTGACTAGTTATTACACTAATAGGGTGACTGATGGCCTTTGTTGGATCATTTTTCAGTAACCTGTAGTACCCTTCTACTCCCAACTGTGAGAGGATCTCAGTTCTGTATTTCTCAACACTTTGGACAACAATAGCCCCACCCTTATCAGCGGGCTTAATTACAATATTGGAGTTATTCTTTAGAGTATGAAGAGCTACTTTTTCTTGTTTGCTCACATTGTAAGGGACATATTGTCTCATTGACAGTGCCTGGTTCACATCCCGCAGTAACACTTGTTCAAAAGTTATTATTCGGTTATCAACCAAATGGGAGGGAGGATTAAACTTCGATGGGGGTCTCAAGCCACTCACTGAAAAAGAAGGATTATAAGGTGTCTTGTGGAAATAGTGTTTAAGGCGCACTTTTCTGAAGAACTGCTGTAGTTCAATTTTCAGATTAAACTCGTTAGGCATGGAAGTAGGAACACAAGATAGCCCCTTTGATAGGACACTTTGTTCATCAGATGTAAGTGCATAACCTGATAAATTAATTATAGGATTGTCCGGTTTATGTACTACCATCTGTAGTGCTGGCGTCTCGTCTTGATTTCGCCATGGGAGTCTTGTTGGAATTGTGGTTGTTTCTTCCCCCTGCCTGTTCCTTGATTCCAAGTTACACCGCGTGTTCCCCTGGGTCTCCCCCAGGGGTGGCAGAAGCCGCGTGGGCCCCACCATTGTTCCTCTCCTAAAAAAGATTCTTGTCCTTGATAGTTCTGGGCCTGATTATTGGTGACGGAACCTGTGCTTGTTCCAGGGCGTTCCGAATCGCTATCAGAGCTCCTACCAAATGAAGAACCTGAAAAGGTGTTATATCTCCGATAACCCCCTCGTCCCCGACTTGACAGGCCACCTCTCTGATCTCTTGTATAGTATCCTTCTTGAAGGTACGGATATGTAGACTTTTTGTCATACACTTTTATGTCCCTTGCTACTTTGTCAAGCTTCGTACCTTGGGTGTATATATCGAACTCACGGATAGTTTTCTCTAACCTTTCTAGGGCCTCCTTTGCATTGACTAAGGCCTTATCGTCAATGATTTCCTTTCTCAAATCTGCTATTTCTTTTGTTAACCTTTCAACCTCCTCCACAGCTGTCTCGATACCCAAAACCATCCAATGTCTTGAACAGGTATTGGATACGAAGCTGAAGTTTTCTTTGAATTTTGGGTTCTCTAAGAAAAAAGCAGGTTCATTCCGAACTTGCAACGCAACAGGAATTACATTTGACCTCAAGAATTTCGCCAATGTATGGCCATGGAGTCTTGTTCTAATTAATTTCTTCTCCGGGCGTTCTAATTTCAATATCTTACCTTTCACCGATAAATCACTACTGGTCGTATTATCGGCTAGGAAGATAACACCTCCCTCTTCCTGAAGGAGCTTATCTATATAATCTTCACTATATGATAAGGTCTCCTTTTCAGACATCCTCTGATAGTGGAATACTTGCAGCAACAATTCTAGACACTTAGACAAAATAAACAATATACAAATTTGACAACAAACAAACAACCCTTGCAGAAAAACTGCTCAAAGGTAACCATTAAAATAATGGGGTAACCCAAAAGGTACTGGACCTGGGTATCATGCGTTATCGAAAAACAATGGTCCAAGACCTCTATAATTTATGGACTGAATTAATCAGTGAAAAATCATTGACTGAGCAAATTTAGGAGCATGCACATTTGATCAGCTCTATCCATTAATGCATATATTCATAAAACAATATGATAAGGGCATAAAACAAGCAACAGTATTAACACAGAGCAATATTTTTAATCCATTGTCTCTTGGTCAAATAAATACCATAATTTTTTAACTGCAACACATTACAGATCATCATGGTAGCCCCAAATGGAGCGTGCAACATAGCAAAGGGGTGCAGAAAGGATGTGTAAAGTGATTAGAAAGGAAAAAATTCAAGAAGTAGTGACATAAAATATTCGAATTGATTAGCAACACAATGACGGATCCACATTCAACCGTCCTATGAAACCTGACCACTGGGTTATTTGAGTGAAATTTTCATCTGTTTCAAGAATAGATATAACATAAATATTTGCACAACAATATAACAAACAACAGGGTCCCGGTTTTTATGTACAGCGTCGACGTTTCGACTCGTCTTAGGGCCATGCGGTCATTTATGCCTGGGCCATGCGAGTCTTCATCAGGACAAAAAAGGGGGGGAAGGGGCAACCAAGGGATTATAGATGACCCTACAAAAAAGAAGATGAATACATATTTAAACCGTTGCCAGACCTGAATGTCTAAGAGAGTATGCCCATTTTTGACTTTGCTTACCCTGAACGGAATAAAGTGGTAATAATTCCCATGCAAAGCAGGTGGTTCTCAATCCTATAAAAATGAATGGATGAACAATGGGATTTTGTCAAAAACAATATTAGGTGCTACTAAATGTCGATTATAACTGGGAAAGGACTCATCATAAGTACTTGTAATCTCCAGTTAGAGTCTGGGCATCAGTGTCCATTTCTTAATAAATGCGTTTCTGAAAAAGTATTAACAGGAAAATATATCAAATTAGGGCCAACAAGTCCCTATTTACATCACACAGTAAGCTAGATGTGGCTAAGAGCCGCTGAGGGGCTAATTACCTGTTAGTTAATCCAACCATTTTCAAAACATGTCCTCCTCTTCTATTATTAAGGGACCCATTCTGGGGGTATTGAGTGATCCAAATTTCCAAAGGTACTCAAGCAGCTGAAAAAGGACAGAATGGAGGTATTAAAAAAGCCGCTGAGATTCTAGATAGGAGCCAGTCAGACTAAGATACTACTCCTAACAGCGCTTACCGAATGCGTCTACTTGATACAGCGCAATCCCAGTATTGGAGGCATCAAGCATGCTTGGGACAGGCAGCAACTAAGTAAAACGCCGTACAAAGTAACGACATCGAGGACGGACCAGATCTGCCCTATCGGGTCCGTAAATCCTGATCATCGAAAAATTCAAGTCCCTATCCGGAAGAAACATGTGGCCATGGTTCGCCCGTTATATTGTATTTCAAAAAGGAGAGAAATTGAAAAAGCAAACTTATTGGATTGGAGACGCTGTTCTTGATAGATTGGCGTCGGCCATCTTGACTTGGGTCAATCGTAATATTAATTAAGCTGAGGCTACGTTTATCTTCCTCAAACCCTAATTTCACTGTAGAGCCTCTTAGCCAGACCAAAAAAGGCATATTTCTGAAGAAGACACATTTATAAACGGTTACATCGCAGTGTGCACCTTGTTCCTGGTGGCCATCTTGAATCGGTCACACTCAGTATAACTATGTCCACAGTTATATTGATCAGAGCATAGAAAATATCAATATTAATCATGGGCCAATGATTATTTTATCGCGAGACAGTAATTTGTATATACAATGTAAATCAATCATCGTGCCCTCAGCCATCAATTATCAGACTTTAGTCATTGAGTCTTAGATGCCCACAAATGTTCACTTAATTCATCTCCATTATATCGGAACAGACAAGGAACCCATCGCTTATTTTGAATTACTGACTTCCCATTGAAACAATCAAAAGGCATCAGATTTAACCATCGCTTTTCTAGAAATACTGGTGTCCCATTGAAACCATCAGGCGGCATCAGATTAATCATTCACCTCACTCGTTAATGGGTACCAAAATCAGGCCATATGGGGTGCGATCCACCTCTCAATTAAAAGTAAATTATATACATATATTCATTCCACATATTATTAACAAACAACGTAGGAACCTGCTGATTGCCTATTCGCACATTAAAACGAGCATTTTAAACAGTGTATTCAACTGATCCAGGCAGGCGTTCTATCCCTCCCAATACAGAATTCATAAGAGTGACACCTGTCTGTTGATTTCTTCTAATTCATTCAGACCCCTATTGAACGTATCAAGGAGGTGTATCCATTTACATTCCCTCCTACTAAGGGTGCTGTTGAGGTCTCCACCTCTTGGATTGACTCTCAATTTTTCAATAATCCACCACTTAATAATGTTTGGTTCGTGTTCAAAAGTGGTGAAATGCTCCACTAACGGGGCTCCTACTGTTTTTCAGCGTATACGGCTAGTGTGCTGAAGGATACGGCATTTGGCTTTTTGGATAGTCTGGCCAACGTACATGAAGCCACAGTGGCACAGGATGGCATAGATCACCCCTGTGGTATTGCAGTTGCTATGTTCTTTCAATGTGTATGTCTGGTTGTTATAAGTGAATGTAGTACATTCCGTAGTAAGGGAGCACGCTTTACATGAACCACATTTTTTGTGGCCTGAAACTGGGGAGATGCCCCATAACGTTGTTTGAGTAACTTTGACCGGTGTCGGTAAGAGAGATTTTATCAGATAATCTCTAATGTTTTTCCCTTTCTGGAATGCATGTAGTGGGGGCGGTAGTCCACCTACTACTTCTCTTACCAAATGCCAATGGCGGTTTATCACTTTTTTGATCACATTGCTTTTTGTTCTAAAGGTGGTTGCACACACTAATCTTTCCTCCTGCGGACCCTTGTCTTGTACAGGTAACAGATGTTCCCGATGATTATGCCATGCACATTTACGTGCCTTTTTTAGCAGGCGCATTGGGTATCCTCGTTCACTCAACCTTGCAATCAGACGAGAGGATTCATCAAAGAAATCCTCCTTCTTAGTGCAGTTCCTCCGCAGCCTCAGAAATTGACCAAAAGGTAAATTATCTCTGAGGTTGTGGGGATGATGACTCGAGCATCTAAGAAGTGTATTCCATTCACTGCTCTTTCTATATAAACTAGTGAACAAACAGCCTGACTCAATCTTTATTTGAATGTCCAAAAAGTTAATTGTAGCATTGTCTGATTCAACGGTGAATTGAATGTCTTCACTGCATAAATTTAACCACTCGTGAAATTTTGTAAGGGTCTCTTTACTCCCTTCCCAAATCAATAGGACATCATCGATGTACCTGGCCCACATCGAGATATGATCATAGTACAGATTGTTGTTATTCAAAACATACATATGCTCATATTCGCTCATAAAGATTATCGCCAGGTTAGGAGCAAAGCTTGCGCCCATTGCTACGCCCTTTGTTTGTACATAAAATTTCTCTTGGAATATAAAAAAGTTTTGTGTCATGGCTATGTTCAGAAGTTTAACAATGAACTCAGTCGGGACCCTGTGTGGAGACGGCCTGCGGTTGAGGACAACTTCTATACAGTCTAGAGCTGCCTGCTGGGGAATGTTCGTGTAAAGGGCAATGATGTCCATAGTAGCTAGTAGGCATTTGTGTTGATCATGTAGACGTGTGTCTACCAACTGTATCGTAGCAGTAGTGTCACGTAGATAAGTAGGAGTTGTAATCGCTATGGGTTTCAAGAACACATCAATATATTTACAAAGCGGTTCAAGCAAGGAACCGCACCCCGATATAATAGGTCTACCCGGGGGGTCCTAAAGCCGTTTATGCACTTTGGGTAGAGTGTATATTGTAGGTGTCCGTGGATATTTATTATTCAGGAAGTCATATTCATGTTTAGTTATGAATCCAACCAGCAAAGCTTGACTAGTTATTACACTAATAGGGTGACTGATGGCCTTTGTTGGATCATTTTTCAGTAACCTGTAGTACCCTTCTACTCCCAACTGTGAGAGGATCTCAGTTCTGTATTTCTCAACACTTTGGACAACAATAGCCCCACCCTTATCAGCGGGCTTAATTACAATATTGGAGTTATTCTTTAGAGTATGAAGAGCTACTTTTTCTTGTTTGCTCACATTGTAAGGGACATATTGTCTCATTGACAGTGCCTGGTTCACATCCCGCAGTAACACTTGTTCAAAAGTTATTATTCGGTTATCAACCAAATGGGAGGGAGGATTAAACTTCGATGGGGGTCTCAAGCCACTCACTGAAAAAGAAGGATTATAAGGTGTCTTGTGGAAATAGTGTTTAAGGCGCACTTTTCTGAAGAACTGCTGTAGTTCAATTTTCAGATTAAACTCGTTAGGCATGGAAGTAGGAACACAAGATAGCCCCTTTGATAGGACACTTTGTTCATCAGATGTAAGTGCATAACCTGATAAATTAATTATAGGATTGTCCGGTTTATGTACTACCATCTGTAGTGCTGGCGTCTCGTCTTGATTTCGCCATGGGAGTCTTGTTGGAATTGTGGTTGTTTCTTCCCCCTGCCTGTTCCTTGATTCCAAGTTACACCGCGTGTTCCCCCGTGGCTTCCCCAGGGGCGGCTTCTGCAGCGTGGGCCCCACCATTGTTCCTCTCCTAAAAAAGATTCTTGTCCTTGATAGTTCTGGGCCTGATTATTGGTGACGGAACCTGTGCTTGTTCCAGGGCGTTCCGAATCGCTATCAGAGCTCCTACCAAATGAAGAACCTGAAAAGGTGTTATATCTCCGATAACCCCCTCGTCCCCGACTTGACAGGCCACCTCTCTGATCTCTTGTATAGTATCCTTCTTGAAGGTACGGATATGTAGACTTTTTGTCATACACTTTTATGTCCCTTGCTACTTTGTCAAGCTTCGTACCTTGGGTGTATATATCGAACTCACGGATAGTTTTCTCTAACCTTTCTAGGGCCTCCTTTGCATTGACTAAGGCCTTATCGTCAATGATTTCCTTTCTCAAATCTGCTATTTCTTTTGTTAACCTTTCAACCTCCTCCACAGCTGTCTCGATACCCAAAACCATCCAATGTCTTGAACAGGTATTGGATACGAAGCTGAAGTTTTCTTTGAATTTTGGGTTCTCTAAGAAAAAAGCAGGTTCATTCCGAACTTGCAACGCAACAGGAATTACATTTGACCTCAAGAATTTCGCCAATGTATGGCCATGGAGTCTTGTTCTAATTAATTTCTTCTCCGGGCGTTCTAATTTCAATATCTTACCTTTCACCGATAAATCACTACTGGTCGTATTATCGGCTAGGAAGATAACACCTCCCTCTTCCTGAAGGAGCTTATCTATATAATCTTCACTATATGATAAGGTCTCCTTTTCAGACATCCTCTGATAGTGGAATACTTGCAGCAACAATTCTAGACACTTAGACAAAATAAACAATATACAAATTTGACAACAAACAAACAACCCTTGCAGAAAAACTGCTCAAAGGTAACCATTAAAATAATGGGGTAACCCAAAAGGTACTGGACCTGGGTATCATGCGTTATCGAAAAACAATGGTCCAAGACCTCTATAATTTATGGACTGAATTAATCAGTGAAAAATCATTGACTGAGCAAATTTAGGAGCATGCACATTTGATCAGCTCTATCCATTAATGCATATATTCATAAAACAATATGATGATAAGGGCATAAAACAAGCAACAGTATTAACACAGAGCAATATTTTTAATCCATTGTCTCTTGGTCAAATAAATACCATAATTTTTTAACTGCAACATATTACAGATCATCATGGTAGCCCCAAATGGAGCGTGCAACATAGCAAAGGGGTGCAGAAAGGATGTGTAAAGTGATTAGAAAGGAAAAAATTCAAGAAGTAGTGACATAAAATATTTGAATTGATTAGCAACACAGTGACGGATCCACATTCAACCGTCCTATGAAACCTGACCACTGAGTTATTTGAGTGAAATTTTCATCTGTTTCAAGAATAGATATATCAAAAATATTTGCACAACAATATAACAAACAACAGGGTCCAGGTTATTATATACAGCGTCGACGTTTCGCCTTGTCTTAGGGCCATGCGGTCATTTATGCCTGGGCCATGCGAATCTTCATCAGGACAAAAAAGGGGGGGAAGGGGCAATCAAGGGATTATAGATGACCCTACAAAAAAGAAAATGAATACATATTTAAACTGTTGCCAGACCTGAATGTCTAAGAGAGTATGCCCATTTTTGAGTTTGCTTACCCTGAACGGAGTAAAGTGGTAATAATTCCCACGTAAAGCAGGTGGTTCTCAATCCTATAAAAATGAATGGATGAACAATGGGATTTCGTCAAAAACAATATTAGGTGCTACTAAATGTCGATTATAACTGGGAAAGGACTCATTATAAGTACCTTCTAATCTCCAGTTAGAGTCTGGGCATCAGTGTCCATTTCTTGATAAATGCGTTTCTGAAAAAGTATTAACAGGAAAATATATCAAAATTAGGGCCAACAAGTCCCCATTTACACCACACAGTAAGCTAGATGTGGCTAAAGAGCCGCTAAGGGGCTAATTACCTGTTAGTTAATCCAACCATTTTCAAAACATGTCCTCCTCTTCTATTATTAAGGGACCCATTCTGGGGGGTATTGAGTGATCCAAATTTCCAAAGGTACTCAAGCAGCTGAAAAAGGACAGAATGGAGGTATTAAAAAAGCCGCTGAGATTCTAGATAGGAGCCAGTCAGACTAAATTACCACTCAGTCAGTCAAAGTACTTTATTCGATTTTGGATAAAATCATAAAAATACATACATTCCATACACAAAGTGCCAAGGTACAATTGCAAAAGTTGTTTCAACTACAATCATGTTTTAAAAGTTTAAAATACATATCCAAGAGTATTACAATCACAAGCCATAAAAACAGTTAATAAGGGAATATGTGCAAAAAGCAAAGGGCTGTGCAAAAATTTCAATGTATGCAGCAGTGATAAAAAGTCATTAAGTGATATCAGTGATTACATGGCTGGCTTTAATGCGCGCTGCTGCTGCCAAAAAACTTCCCATACAGAATATTATGCGGGTAGTACTCATAGACTGTAGGTAAAGGAGTGCCGGTCTGACTTGTGTAAAGCCAGCCTCCCTTAAAATTGGCAGCAAATATTTCTTACAGGGCACTAAAAACAATGAACAAAACATGACAAAGTGCATAGTGTCCTGAGTTGAGGAGTTGTCACAGGAACAGGGAGGGGCTAACTCTGGCCTAGCCCAGGATTGATAGTTTCCCAGATGGTAGTGAATCAAATTGAATCTGAATTTAGTCAAGAGGAACCTATGAAAAGGTCTAGTAACAATACTAAGATAGGGTTCCATGGCAGTAGAGCTTGTTGATATATAATGAGACCTCACCAAAGGCTTCTGGAGTTCTTTTTCCTCTCGGGTTGATCTTGCCAGAGTCAAGAACTGCCTCTTGACCAAAACTACATCTGTGTTTCTTATACATAGAGGAAATTCAAAAAGTTCCGGTCTCCCTAGTCGGTCAAAAGACTTTCTCAAATAATCCAACCAGGGGATCTTTTTGTAGTGCTCCAATGTCATGACATCCTCCATTATTGAGTGGTTCAGGGTTAACTCCTTGTTAAGCCACGTCCTTAACCAAAAGATCAGCGGAGCCAAATTAAGCCTATCTGTTATGTGGTCCATGCCCACCTCCGAGTGGATAGAGTAGGTTGGGGTCGATGGTGGGACTGACAGTAAGGAGCGTAGGAACCTGTTTTCTGCTCTCTGTATAGGCTCGAGCTGTGCGTAACCCCAGATAGGGGCACCAGACATGGCGATTGAGATACATTTAGAACTATAGACCTTCAATAGGGCCTCCATTGACCTGGCCTCCAATCTGTTTGAGAAGGCCATAAGGGCCGCCGATGACCTGGCCACTGATAGGCTTTTTGCCCTAATCTGTGGGCCCCACGACCCCCTCTCGTCGAAGAGCACCCCCAGGTAGGGGAAAGTAGCCGTTCTAGAGACCTCTTGACCCTTACATCTAAAGGTTTTGGTCATCCCTATGCGCCTATGTGCTCCAACTATCATTGTGTGGGATTTACCAGCATTAACCTTCATATCCAAGTCATCCATGAAGGTACCGAATGCATGCAGCAAGCTCTGCAGGGCATTACCGGTACGGGCTATAAGGACTGCATCGTCCGCGTATAGGAGAGCAGGGATCTTAGCTTCTCCTACACGCGGAACATCCCCCCCTGTCTCCTCCAAGAACCTCCCCAGACCGTTGATATATATGGTGAGCAGTAGGGGGGCTAATATACAGCCCTGCCGTACCCCACGTATGGACTTAAAATGAGGGCTGCATCTTCCCTCCCTGGTGACCCTGACCTTGGCGGACAAATCCTGGTGTAAAGAGGCCATGAATCTAACCAGGGCCCCATCTATCCCAATCCTCAACAGTATGGCCCAAAGCTTAGATCTGTTCACCAGAAATAAAGACCCCCTCCTTGCCCACCGTGTACTTAGCGATCAGAAGGTGCAAATTGGAACACTGTTCCATTGTTCCCCTCTTCTCCCTGAACCCGTATTGAATATTGGCCAGCCCACCGCAATTCTCAATACTCTCCCTTAGCTTAGTTAACAAGACTCTGCCTAAGATCTTAACGGCAGAGTCCAGGAGGGATATAGGCCTATAACAACCTGGGTCATCACGGTGGCCTTTCTTGAAGATTGGGATGATGATGGAAATTGCCCAAGAAGTTGGGTGGGAGCTACTGATGGCCGCGTTAAATACATTGGTCAAAACACCTGCCCAAATACCAGGGGAATGTTTATAGAGATCGGCCGGCACCCCGTCAGGACCTGGTGCTTTATTCTTTGATGTTTCGTGGATGGCTTTTTCCACCTCTCCTTTGTTGAAACTCAGGGGGATGGTCTCAGAGGCAGCCGACGGACTGGGGGTACAGTCCACGCACTCCCCGTCGTATACTGCACTGAAGTGACTAATCCATTTTTCATCCGAAATCACACAGTCCATATCTGAGTTCGGCGTTTCGGAGAAAAAGGGATGGTTTATTATAGTCCAGAATTGTTTACTATCCCTTAAGACGTCTACATTAAGTAGGTTATCCCAGGCTAGTTTCTTAATCATCTCTTTCCTAGAATTAATGGCCAACTTGTATTGCTTCCTTAGATACGCTATATTCTTCTTGTCCCTTGGTAAATGCTTGAGTGCACGCATCAACGATCTGTGAGCTTTGGAGCAATTTGCATCAAACCAGCGATGGTGCTTGCTGGCTCCCTTCCTCGTACTGGCCGAAAGGTCAGTCACAATTTGGTTACAGATTGCTTCAAAAGCCCCCTTTATTTCATTGTCCGGGGCCATGATGTTTTGACAGACCTCTAAATGCCTATTAATTTTGGGTAGAAGCTCTGCGTAAAAAGTATCAGGCGCCACATTCGCCCATTTAAGCCTTCTCCCCTGGTCCACTGAGCGTACTGTGTTGTGGGCCTCTTGTGGTTGGGGCTTAGGCCCCATATGCTGCCCCCAGGCTACCTCCACTACTACCGGATTATGGTCACTATGTACAGACACCAACGTGTTATATGACATTACCCTATTCAAGATCCCTGGGGTCATAAATATGTAGTCTATAATGGACCCCGGGATGGTGCCTTTATAAGTATGGGTTCTGGTGATGCCTTCAGGTGAATTGGGTTCATAAAGATTATAGTCGGCCAGCAGGTCTTCCAACTCTACTCCTTCAGTAGAGTGCTCCAAGTGTGGGCCTTCTAACCCTGCAAAGACCTCACCATTCGTTATGCCACAGAAACCATTGCATGGGTGAATATTAAAATCCCCAAAGAGAATGAATTCATGGCTAAAACGTGTATTTTGACTGACAGAAGATAAAAAGGAATGTAAACTGGCTATACTATTATTTCCATTGTCCTTATTCATTGAAGTATACAAATTGATATAAAAAGTACTCTTAGAAGGAGAGACTAACCTTTCAACTATTAGCAGATTTGGCCAGGGATTATTGACCAGTTTCAAGGACCCTTTAAGTTTTAAAGAAAAAAGGGTTATGAGGCCTCCCCTAGCTCTGCCTGATCTACTTGGGGTGGCAGCAATGACAAAACTGGTAAAGCCATCCAGCCAAAAACTGTCTGCAGTATCCCATGTCTCTTGGAGGGCAATAACTTCGTATCCGCAGACCAGACCCACCCAATCCTCATTTGTTACCTTGCTTTTGATACCTGCCACATTCCAACTCAGGAGTTTACATACCGCAGCCTCCTCCCGCTCGCGGGATCCTATTGGGGGCGCCGCACACAAGCTAGTGGTCAATCAACATCCTCCATGCTCTCCATGCCCTCCTGGCCTGATAGGGGTGCAAAGTGGTTACTAATAGCTAACCCGCTGCCTGAAGGTGCAACACCCACCCCTTGGTCATGAGATGACAGCAGTGTGAGCTCTGGCCTTTGAACACGGCATTGGGAGGAACCCATTGAGGTACCCACAGAGGTGTCCACCCTTGGGCGTGGAATCAAGGTTGAACTCGCAATGGGATGACGATGTCCAGCATAGTCTCTCTCCGGAGGAGGATAGGAAAACCCCAAGGGTACAGGTCTCACATGGTCTTTTGCGGTTATAACAGAACCGTCCCAGAAGAGTTTGTCTGCCACGTTGGGCCTGTTGAAGTTTATTACCACGCAATCCCCCTTGTTGATCTTGGCTTTTTTTCCAACCTACCCCACCCTCCTTGCGAAGATGAGTGAGTCTGAAGGATCCTCCCCACTGGAAGAGTCAGCGCACCAAATTTTCGCTTTATGTAAAAGATCAGTGGTGGATTCGCGCTCGCCCTCTTTAAGCAGTGGCACTCCTATAAACACTGCGACCAGAGGGGCAGCAGCCAGAGGCAAGCTTAGGTTGAACTTGCGTGGTAGTAATTTCCTTGTTAGAGACGTGGCTGATTGCATCCGTGGGGGAGTAATGGATGTATGGCCCTCCTGGCTTGCGGGAAGAGCGTCTTGAGGGCACTGCCCACTGGAGACTATACCATCTCCCCCCTGGGGGGGGGGGCTATGGTACTGAGCCTTGCCCCTACTGACCTACCAAGACCTTGAGGCAATGTACCCTTCTTGGGCAGCTCCATGGGCGGGGAATAAGAGTTGATAATTGTGTCCAGCAATGAGCATTTCTTAAGGAGATCGGACAAGCATGTATTCAATGTGTCAACAATGTCTTTAGTGATCCCTACTAGCAATGGCTCAATTCTGGCAACGAAAAGGGCCTCCAGTTGGTCCCCAAAAGGGTCAGAAGGTTTGGTTGCTGTGCATGCAGCTTTAGATTTTTTGCCTCTGTCCCGCTTTGAAGGTAGAGCTGCCACCTGGAGATGCTGCGGTGAATCAACAGGAGCACTAAGCTGGGTGGCTGATGTGACCAGGGGGACGGGGTTAGTTGTAATACGCTCGATGGGCCCGATGTACTAATGGGATGGACCTCAGAAATGGGTGCCTCCCCCAACCCAGGCGGTGTCAGACCCAGCTCTTGTTCAGCATTGGCGATTTCTTTGGTAAGGGCCCCCACTGCAGATGAGAGGTATGACACTATAGACTTAGAGTGTCTGGGCATTTTAGCGTTTTTCCCCTCATCGTCACAGTTCAGAGTTTTCTTGCGCTTACCCATTTGTCGTGGATGATGTGATGTTAAGGGGGTGGCCCCGCCCCGTCTCCTCCTGCCTCGGACGGCCACAGACGGCCCGCCCTTTGCCCGGGATTAGCCCGGCGCGGTCCCGCGCGCGTCCTGCGACGCCGAGGGAGCCTCCTCTCTTTCAGCACCTCCGGGCGCGCAGAAACCGGAAGTGTGCCGATCGGCCTGCTGGGAGCTGTAGTTCACCTCCCCAGCGGCCTTGCAGGTGGATGGCAATGGCGGCGGGAGGAACAGTCAGCGTATGGGCCCCAGCAGCGGCGTGTGCACGGTGAGTGTGTCCGCCTCTCACCAGCACCCTAGTGTCAGGTGCTATGGTCCCCCGCTCCTCAGTGGGAGCCTCCTCTCTTTCAGCGCCTCCGGGCGCGCAGAAACCAGAAGTGTGCCGCTCGACCTGCTGGGAGCTGTAGTTCACCTCCCCGGCGGCCGTGCAGGTGGATGGCAACGGCGGCGGGAGGAACAGTCAGCGTATGGGCCCCAGCAGCGGCGTGTGCACGGTGAGTGTGTCCGCCTCTCACCAGCACCCTGGTGTCAGGTGCTATGGTCCCCCGCTCCTCAATGGGAGCCTCCTCTCTTTTAGCGCCTCCGGGCGCGCAGACACCGGAAGTGTGCCGCTCGGCCTGCTGGGAGCTGTAGTTCACCTCCCCGGCGGCCGTGCAGGTGGATGGCAATGGCGGCCGGAGGAACAGTCAGCGTATGGGCCCCAGCAGCGGCGTGTGCACGGTGAGTGTGTCCGCCTCTCACCAGCACCCTGGTGTCAGGTGCTATGGTCCCCCGCTCCTCAGTGGGAGCCTCCTCTCTTTCAGCGCCTCCGGGCGCGCAAAAACCGGAAGTGTGCTGCTCGGCCTGCTGGGAGCTGTAGTTCAACTCCCCGGCGGCCGTGCTGGTGGATGGCAACGGCGGCGGGTGGAACAGTCAGCGTATGGGCCCCAGCAGCGGCGTGTGCACGGTGAGTGTGTCCGCCTCTCACCATCACTCTGGTGTCAGGTGCTATGGTCCCCCGCTCCTCAGTGGGCGACTCCTCTCTTTCAGCGCCTCCGGGCGCGCAGAAACCGGAAGTGTGCCGCTCGGCCTGCTGGGAGCTGTAGTTCACCTCCCCGGCGGCCGTGCAGGTGGATGGCAACGGCGGCGGGAGGAACAGTCAGCGTATGGGCCCCAGCAGGGGCGTGTGCACGGTGAGTGTGTCCGCCTCTCACCAGCACCCTGGTGTCAGGTGCTATGGTCCCCCGCTCCTCAGTGGGAGCCTCCTCTCTTTCAGTGCCTCCGGGCGCGCAGAAACCGGAAGTGTGCCGCTCGGCCTGCTGGGAGCTGTAGTTCACCTCCCCGGCGGCCGTGCAGGTGGATGGCAACGGCGGCGGGAGGAACAGTCAGCATATGGGCCCCAGCAGCGGCGTGTGCATGGTGAGTGTGTCCGCCACTCACCAGCACCCTGGTGTCAGGTGCAATGGTCCCCCGCTCCTCAGTGGGAGCCTCCTCTCTTTCAGCGCCTCCGGGCGCGCAGAAACCGGAAGTGTGCCGCTCGGCCTGCTGGGAGCTGTAGTTCACCTCTCCGGCGGCCGTGCAGGTGGATGGCAACGGTGGCGGGAGGAACAGTCAGCGTATGGGCCCCAGCAGCGACGCGTGCACGGTGAGTGTGTCCCCCTCTCACCAGCACCCTGGTGTCAGGTGCTATGGTCCCCCGCTCCTCAGTGGGAGCCTCCTCTCTTTCAGCGCCTCCTGGCGCGCAGAAACCGGAAGTGTGCCGCTCGGCCTGCTGGGAGCTGTAGTTCACCTCCCCGGCGGCCGTGCAGGTGGATGGTAACTGCGGCGGGAGGAACAGTCAGCGTATGGGCCCCAGCAGCGGCGTGTGCACGGTGAGTGTGTCCGCCTCTCACCAGAACCCTGATGTCAGGTGCTATGGTCCCCCGCTCCTCAGTGGGAGCCTCCTCTCTTTCAGCGCCTCCGGGCGCGCAGAAACCGGAAGTGTGCCGCTCGGCCTGCTGGGAGCTGTAGTTCACCTCCCCGGCGGCCTTCCAGGTGGATGGCAACGGCAGCGGGAGGAACAGTCAGCATATGGGCCCCAGCAGCGGCGTGTGCACGGTGAGTGTGTCCGCCTCTCACCAGCACCCTGGTGTCAGGTCCTATGGTCCCCCGCTCCTCAGTGGGAGCCTCCTCTCTTTCAGCGCCTCAGGGCGCGCAGAAACCGGAAGTGTGCCGCTCGGCCTGCGGGGAGCTGTAATTCACCTCCCCGGCAGCCGTGCAGGTGGATGGCAACGGCGGCGGGAGGAACAGTCAGCGTATTGGCCCCAGCAGCGGCGTGTGCACGGTGAGTGTGTCCGCCTCTCACCAGCACCCTGGTGTCAGGTGCTATGGCCCCCCGCTCCTCAGTGGGAGCCTTTTCTCTTTCAGCGCCTCCGGGCGCGCAGAAACCGGAAGTGTGCCGCTCGGCCTGCTGGGAGCTGTAGTTTACCTCCCCGGCAGCCGTGCAGGTGGATGGCAACGGCGGCGGGAGGAACAGTCAGCGTATGGGCCCCAGCAGCGGCGTGTGCATGGTGAGTGTGTCCGCCTCTCACCAGCACCCTGGTGTCAGGTGCTATGGTCCCCCGCTCCTCAGTGTGAGCCTCCTCTCTTTCAGTGCCTCCGGGCGCACAGAAACCGGAAGTGTGCCGCTCGGCCTGCTGGGAGCTGTAGTTCACCTCCCCGGCGGCCGTGCTGGTGGATGGCAACGGCGGCGGGAGGAACAGTCAGCGTATGGGCCCCAGCAGCGGCGTGTGCACGGTGAGTGTGTCCGCCTCTCACCAGCACCCTGGTGTCAGGTGCTATGGTCCCCCGCTCCTCAGTGGGAGCCTCCTCTCTTTCAGCGCCTCCGGGCGCGCAGTAACCGGAAGTGTGCCGCTCGGCCTGCTGGGAGCTGTAGTTCACCTCCCCGGCGGCCGTGCAGGTGGATGGCAACGGTGGCGGGAGGAACAGTCAGCGTATGGGCCCCAGCAGCGGCGTGTGCACGGTGTGTGTGTCCGCCTCTCACCAGCACCCTGGTGTCAGGTGCTATGGTCCCCCGCTCCTCAGTGGGAGCTTCCTCTCTTTCAGCGCCTCCGGGCGCGCAGAAACCGGAAGTGTGCCGCTCGGCCTGCTGGGAGCTGTAGTTCACCTCCCCGGCGGCCGTGCAGGTGGATGGCAACCTCGGCGGGAGGAACAGTCAGCGTATGGGCCCCAGCAGCGGCGTGTGCACGGTGAGTGTGTCCACCTCTCACCAGCACCCTGGTGTCAGGTGCTATGGTCCCCCGCTCCTCAGTGGGAACCTCCTCTCTTTCAGCACCTCCGGGCGCGCAGAAACCGGAAGTGTGCCGCTTGGCCTGCTGGGAGCTGTAGTTCACCTCCCCGGCGGCCGTGCAGGTGGATGGCAATGGCGGCGGGAGGAACAGTCAGCGTATGGGCCCCAGCAGCGGTGTGTGCATGGTGAGTGTGTACACCTCTCACCAGCACCCTGGTGTCAGGTGCTATGGTCCCCCGCTCCTCAGTGGGAGCCTCCTCTCTTTCAGCGCCTCCAGGCGCGCAGAAACCGGAAGTGTGCCGCTCGGCCTGCTGGGAGCTGTAGTTCACCTCCCCGGCGGCCGTGCAGGTGGATGGCAACGGCGGCGGGAGGAACAGTCAGCGTATGGGCCCCAGCAGCGGCGTGTGCACGGTGAGTGTGTCCGCATCTCACCAGCACCCTGGTGTCAGGTGCTATGGTCACTCCTAACAGCGCTTACCTAATGAATCTACTTAATACAGCGCAATCCCAGTACTGGAGGAATAAAGCATGCTTGGGACAGGCAGCAACTAAGTAAAGCGCCGTACAAAGTAACAACATCGAGGACGGACCAGATCTGGAAGAAACATGTGGCCATGGTTTGCCCGTTATATTGTATTTCAAAAAGGAGAGAAATTAAAAAAGTAAACGTATTGGATTGGAGACGCTGTTCTCGATAGATCGCATCGCCCATCTTGGCTTGGGTCAATCGTAATAATAATTAAGCTGAGGCTAAGTTTATCTTCCTCAAACCCTAATTTCACTGTCGAGCCACTTAGCCAGACCAAAAAAGGCATATTTCTGAAGGAGACACATTTATAAACGGTTACATACAGGATTTCTTTGATGAATCCTCTCTGCTGATTGCAAGGTTGAGTGAATGAGGATACCCAATGCGCCTGCTAAAAAAGGCACGTAAAAGTGCATGGCATAATCATCGGGAACATCTGTTAACTGTACAAGACAAGGGTCCACAGGAGGAAAGATTAGTGTGTGTAACCACCTTTAGCACAAAAAGCAATGGGATCACAAAAGTGATAAACCGCCATTGGCATTTGGTAAGAGAAGTAGTAGGTGGAGTCCCGCCCCCACTACATGCATTCCGGAAAGGGAAAAACATTAGAGATTATCTGATAAAATCTCTCTTACCGACACCGGTCAAAGTTACTCAAACAATGTTATGGGGCCTCCCCCCAGTTTCAGGCCACAAAAAATGTGGTTCATGTAAAGCGTGCTCCCTTACTACGGAATGTACTACATTCACTTATAACAACCAGACATACACATTGAAAGAACATAGCAATTGCAATACCACAGGGGTGATCTATGCCATCCTGTGCCCCTGTGGTTTCATGTACGTTGGCCAGACTATCCAAAAAGCCAAATGCTGTATCCTTCAGCACACTAGCCGTATACGCTGTAAAACAGTAGGAGCCCCGTTAGTGGAGCATTTCACCGTTTTTGAACACGAACCAAACAGTATTAAGTGGTGGATTATTGAAAAAGTAAGAGTCAATCCAAGAGGTGGAGACCTCAACAGCACCCTTAGTAGAAGGGAATGTAAATGGATACACCTCCTTGATCCGGTCAATAGGGGTCTGAATGAATTAGAAGAAATCAACAGACAGGTGTCACTCTTATGAATTCTGGATTGGGAGGGATAGAACACCTGCCTGGATCAGTTGAATACACTGTTTGAAATGCTCGTTTTAAAGTGCGAATAGGCAATCAGCAGGTACCTATGTTGTTTGTTAATAATATGTGGAATGTATATACGTACATAATTTGCTTTTAATTGAGAGGTGGATCGCACCCCATATGGCCTGATTTTGGTACCCATTAACGAGTGAGGTGAATGATTAATCTGATGCCGCCTGATGGTTTCAATGGGACACCAGTATTTCTAGAAAAGCGATGGTTAAATCTTAGGCCTTTTGATTGTTTCAATGGAAGTCAGTAATTCAAAATAAGCAATGGGTTCCTTGTCTGTTCCGATATAATGGAGATGAATTAGGTGAACATTTGTGAGCATCTAGAGCTCAATGACTAAGGTCTGATAATTGATGGCTGAGGGCACGATGATTGATTTACACTGTACATACAAATTACTGTTTTGCGATAAAATAATCATTGGACCATGATTAATATTGATATTTTCTATGCTCTGATCAATATAACTGTGGACATAGTTATACTGAGTGTGACCGATTCAAGATGGCCGCCAGGAACAAGGTGCACACTGCGATGTAACCGTTTATAAATGTGTCTCCTTCAGAAATATGCCTTTTTTGGTCTGGCTAACAGGCTCTACAGTGAAATTAGGGTTTGAGGAAGATAAACGTAGCCTCAGCTTAATTATTATTACGATTGACCCAAGCCAAGATGGCCAACGCCGATCTATCGAGAACAGCGTCTCCAATCCAATAAGTTTACTTTTTCAATTTCTCTCCTTTTTGAAATACAATATAACGGGCGAACCATGACCACATGTTTCTTCCGGATAGGGACTTGAATTTTCCGATGATCGGGATTTACGGACCCGATAGGGCAGATCTGGTCCGTCCTCGATGTCGTTACTTTGTACGGCGTTTTACTTAGTTGCTGCCTGTCCCAAGCATGCTTGATGCCTCCAGTACTGGGATTACGCTGTATCAAGTAGACGCATTCGGTAAGCACTGTTAGGAGTAGTATCTTAGTCTGACTGGCTCCTATCTAGAATCTCAGTGGCTTTTTTAATACCTCCATTCTGTCCTTTTTCAGCTGCTTGAGTACCTTTGGAAATTTAGATCACTCAATAATAGAAGAGGAGGACATGTTTTGAAAATGGTTGGATTAACTAACAGGTAATTAGCCCCTCAGCGGCACTTTAGCCACATCTAGCTTACTGTACGGTGTAAACGGGGACTTGTTGGCACTAATTTGATATATTTTCCTGTTAATACTTTTTCAGAAACGCATTTATTAAGAAATGGACACTGATGCCCAGACTCTAACTGGAGATTACAAGGTACTTATGATGAGTCCTTTCCCAGTTATAATCAACATTTAGTAGCACCTAATATTGTTTTTGACGAAATCCCATTGTTCATACATTCATTTTTATAGGATTGAGAACCACCTGCTTTGCGTGGGAATTATTACCACTTTACTCCGTTCAGGGTAAGCGAACTCAAAAATGGGCATACTCTCTTAGACATTCAGGTCTGGCAACAGTTTAAATATGTATTCATCTTCTTTTTGGTAGGGTCATCTATAATCCCTTGGTTGCCCCTTCCCCCCCTTTTTGTCCTGATGAAGACTCGCATGGCCCAGGCATAAATGACTGCATGGCCCTAAGACGAGTCGAAACGTCGACGCTGTATATAAAAACCTGGATCCTGTTGTTTGTTATGCAAATATTTATGATATATCTATTCTTGATACAGATGAAAATTTCACTCAAATAACCCAGTGGTCAGCTTTCATAGGACGGATGAATGTGGATCCTTCACTGTGTTGCTAATCAATTCAAATATTTTATGTCACTACTTCTTGAATTTTTTCCTTTCTAATGACTTTACACATCCTTTCTGCACCCCTTTGCTATGTTGCACGCTCCATTTAGGGCTACCATGATGATCGGCAATGTGTTGCAGTTAAAAAATTATGGTATTTATTTGACCAAGAGACAATGGATTAAAAATATTGCTCTGTGTTAATACTGTTGCTCGTTTTATGCCCTTATCATCATATTGTTTTATGAAGATATGCATTAATGGATAGAGCTGATCAAATGTACATGCTCCTAAATTTGCTCAGTCAATGACTTTTCACTGATTAATTCAGTCCATAAATTATAGAGGTCTTGGATCATTGTTTTTCGATAACGCATGATACCCAGGTCCAGTACCTTTTGGGTTACCCCATTATTTTAATGGTTACCTTTGAGCAGTTTTTCTGCGAGGGTTGTTTGTGTGTTGTCAAACTTGTATATTGTTTATTTTGTCTAAGTGTCTAGAATTGTTGCTGCAAGTATTCTCCTATCAGAGGATGTCTGAAAAGGAGACCTTATCATATAGTGAAGATTATATAGATAAGCTCCTTCAGGAAGAGGGGGGTGGTACCTTCCTAGCAGATAATACCACCAGTAGTGATTTATCGCTGAATGGTAAGATATTGAAATTAGAACGCCTGGAGAAGAAATGAATTAGAACAAGACTCCATGGCCATACATTGGCGAAATACTTGAGGTCTAATGTAATTCCTGTTGGGTTGCAAGTTAGGGAACGAACCTGCTATTTTCTTAGAGAACCCGAAATTCAAAGAAAACTTCAGCTTCGTATCCAATACCTGTTGAAGACATTGGATGGTTTGGGGTATCGAGACAGCTGTGGAGGAGGTTGAAAGGTTAACAAAAGAAATAGCAGATTTGAGAAAGGAAATCATTGACGATAAGGCCTTAGTCAATGCAAAGGAGGCCCTAGGAAGGTTAGAGAAAACTATCTGTGAGTTCAATATATACACCCAAGGTACGAAGCTTGACAAAGTAGCTAGGGACATAAAAGTGTATGACAAAAAGTCTACATATCCGTACCTTCAAGAAGGATACTATACAAGAGATCAGAGAGGTGGCCTGTCAAGTCGGGGACGAGGGGGTTATCGGAGATATAACACCTTTTCAGGTTCTTCATTTGGTAGTAGCTCTGATAGCGATTCGGAACGCCCTGGAACAAGCACAGGTTCCGTCACCAATAATCAGGCCCAGAACTATCAAGGACAAGAATCTTTTTTAGGCGAGGAACAATGGTGGGGCACACGTGGCAGAAGCCGCCCCTGGGGGAGACCCAGGGGAACACGCGGTGTAACTTGGAATCAAGGAACAGGCAGGGGGAAGAAACAACCACAATTCCAACAAGACTCCCATGGCGAAATCAAGACGAGACGCCAGCACTACAGATGGTAGTACATAAACCGGACAATCCTATAATTAATTTATCAGGTTATGAACTTACATCTGATGAACAAAGTGTCCTATCAAAGGGGCTATCTTTTGTTCCTACTTCCATGCCTAACGAGTTTAATCTGAAAATTGAACTACAGCAGTTCTTCAGAAAAGTGCGCCTTAAACACTATTTGCACAAGACACCTTATAATCCTTCTTTTTCAGCGAGTGGCTTGAGACCCCCATCGAAGTTTAATCCTCCCTCCCATTTGGTTGATAACCGAATCTTAACTTTTGAACAAGTGGTACTGCGGGATGTGAACCAGGCACTGTCAATGAGACAATATGTCCCTTACAATGTGAGCAAACAAGAAAAAGTAGCTCTTCATACTCTAAAGAATAACTCCAATATTATAATTAAGCCCGCTGATAAGGGTCGGGCTATTGTTGTCCAAAGTGTTGAGAAATACAGAACTGAGATCATCTCACAGTTGGCAGTAGAAGGGAAATACAGGTTACTGAAAAATTATCCAACAAAGGCCATCAGTCACACTATTAGTGTAATAACTAGTCACGCTTTGCTGGATGGATTCATTACTAAACATGAATATGACTTCCTGAATAATAAATATCCACGGATACCTACAATATACACTCTAACCAGAGTGCATAAACGGCTTGAGGACCCCCTGGGTAGACCTATTATATTGGGGTGCGGTTCCTTGCTTGAACCGCTTTGTAAATATATTGATGTGTTCTTGAAACCCATAGCGATTACAACTCCTACTTATCTACGTGACACTACTGCTACGATACAGTTGGTAGACGCATGTCTACATGATCAACACAAATGCCTACTAGCTACTATGGGCATCATTGCCCTTTTCACGAACATTCCCCAGCAGGCAGCTCTAGACTGTACAGAAATTGTCCTCAACCGTAGGCCGTCTCCACACAGGGTCCCGACTGAGTACATTGTTAAACTTCTGAACATAGCCATGACACAAAACTTTTTTATTTTCCAAGAGAAATTTTATGTACAAATAAAGGGCGCAAGCTTTGCTCCTAACCTGGCCATAATCTTTATGAGCGATTATGAGCATATGTATGTTTTGAATAACAACAATCCAAACTATGACCATATCTCGATGTGGGCCAGGTACATCGATGATGTCCTATTGATTTGGGAAGGGAGTAAAGAGACCCTTACAAAATTTCAGGAGTGGTTAAATTTATGCAGTGAAGACATTCAATTCACCGTTGAATCAGACAATGCTACAATTAACTTTTTTGACATTCAAATAAAGGTTGAGTCAGGCTGTTTGTTCACTAGTTTATATAGAAAGAGCAGTGAACGGAATACACTTCTGAGATACTCGAGTCATCATCCCCGCAACCTCGGAGATAATTTACCTTTTGGTCAATTTCTGAGGCTGCGGAGGAACTGCACTGAGAAGGAGGATTTCGTTTATGAATCCTCTCTTCTGATTGCAAAGTTGAGTGAATGAGGATACCCAATGCGCCTGCTAAAAAGGCATGTAAACGTGCATTGCATAATCATCGGGAATATCTGTTAACTGTACAAGACAAGGGTCCGCAGGAGGAAAGATTAGTGTGTGTAACCACCTTTAACACAAAAAGCAATGTGATCAAAAAAGTGATAAACTGCCATTAGCATTTGGTAAGAGAAGTAGTAGGTGGACTACCACCCCCACTACATGCTTTCCGGAAAGGGAAAAACATTAGAGATTATCTGATAAAATCTCTCTTACCGACACCGGTCAAAGTTACTCAAACAACGTTATGGGGCCTCCCCCTAGTTTCAGGCCACAAAAAATGTGGTTCATGTAAAGCGTGCTCCCTTACTACGGAATGAACTACATTCACTTATAACAACCAGACATACACATTGAAAGAACATAGCAATTGCAATACCACAGGGGTGACCTATGCCATCCTGTGCCCCTGTGGTTTCATGTACGTTGGCCAGACTATCCAAAAAGCCAAATGCCGTATCCTTCAGCACACTAGCCGTATACGCTGTAAAACAGTAGGAGCCCCGTTAGTGGAGCATTTCACCACTTTTGAACACGAACCAAACAGTATTAAGTGGTGGATTATTGAAAAAGTGAGAGTCAATCCAAGAGGTGGAGACCTCAACAGCACCCTTAGTAGAAGGGAATGTAAATGGATACACCTCCTTGATCCGGTCAATAGGGGTCTGAATGAATTAGAAGAAATCAACAGACAGGTGTCACTCTTATGAATTCTGGATTGGGGGGGATAGAACGCCTACCTGGATCAGTTGAATACACTGTTTGAAATGCTCGTTTTAATGTGCGAATAGGCAATCAGCAGGTACCTATGTTGTTTGTTAATAATATGTGGAATGTATATATGTACATAATTTGCTTTTAATTGAGAGGTGGATCGCACACCATATGGCCTGATTTTGGTACCCATTAACGAGTGAGGTGAATGATTAATCTGATGCCGCCTGATGGTTTCAATGGGACACCAGTATTTCTAGAAAAGCAATGGTTAAATCTGATGCCTTTTGATTGTTTCAATGGGAAGTCAGTAATTCAAAATAAGCGATGGGTTCCTTGTCTGTTCCGATATAATGGAGATGAATTAAGTGAACATTTGTGGGCATCTAAGACTCAATGACTAAGGTCTGATAATTGATGGCTGAGGGCACGATGATTGATTTACACTGTACATACAAATTACTGTCTCGCGATAAAATAATCATTGGACCATGATTAATATTGATATTTTCTATGCTCTGATCAATATAACTGTGGACATAGTTATACTGAGTGTGACCGATTCAAGATGGCCGTCAGGAACAAGGTGCACACTGCGATGTAAACGTTTATAAATGTGTCTCCTTCAGAAATATGCCTTTTTTGGTCTGGCTAACAGGCTCTACAATGAAATTAGGGTTTGAGGAAGATAAACTTAGCCTCAGCTTAATTATTATTACGATTGACCCAAGCCAAGATGGCCGACGCCGATCTATCGAGAACAGCGTCTCCAATACAATAAGTTTACTTTTTCAATTTCTCTCCTTTTTGAAATACAATATAACGGGCGAACCATGGCCACATGTTTCTTCCGGATAGGGACTTGAATTTTTCGATGATCGGGATTTACGAACCTGATAGGGCAGATCGGTCCGTCCTCGATGTCATTACTTTGTACGGCGTTTTACTTAGTTGCTGCCTGTCCCAAGCATGCTTGATACCTCCAGTACTGGGATTGCGCTGTATCAAGTAGACGCCTTCGGTACGCGCTGTTAGGAGTAGTTTCTTAGTCTGACTGGCTCCTATCTAGAATCTCAGCGGCTTTTTTAATACCTCCGTTCTGTCCTTTTTCAGCTGCTTGAGTACCTTTGGAAATTTGGAACACTCAATACCCCCCAGAATGGGTCCCTTAATGATAGAAGAGGAGGACATGTTTTGAAAATGGTTGGATTAACTAACAGGTAATTAGCCCCTCAGCGGCTCTTTAGCCACATCTAGCTTACTGTGTGGTGTAAATGGGGACTTGTTGTCCCCAATTTGATATATTTTCCTGTTAATACTTTTTCAGAAACGCATTTATTAAGAAATGGACACTGATGCCCAGACTCTAACTGAAGATTACAAGGTACTTATGATGAGTCCTTTCCCAGTTATAATCGACAGTTAGTAGCACCTAATATTGTTTTTGACGAAATCCCATTGTTCATCCATTCATTTTTATAGGATTGAGAACCACCTGCTTTGCATGGGAATTATTACCACTTTACTCCGTACAGGGTAAGCAAAGTCAAAAATGGGCATACTCTCTTAGACATTTAGGTCTGGCAACAGTTTAAATATGTATTCATCTTCTTTTTTGTAGGGTCATCTATAATCCCTTGGTTGCCCCTTCCCCTCCTTTTTTGTCCTGATGAAGACTCGCATGGCCCAGGCATAAATGACCACATGGCCCTAAGACGAGTCGAAACGTCGACGCTGTATATAAAAACCTGGACCCTGTTGTTTGTTATATTGTTGTGAACATATTTATGATATATCTATTCTTGAAACAGATGAAAATTTCACTCAAATAACCCAGTGGTCAGGTTTCATAGGACGGTTGAATGTGGATCCGTCACTGTGTTGCTAATCAATTCGAATATTCTATGTCACTACTTCTTGAATTTTTTCCTTTCTAATCACTTTACACATCCTTTCTGCACCCCTTTGCTATGTTGCATGCTCCATTTGGGGCTACCATGATGATCTGTAATGTGTTGCAGTTAAAAAATTATGGTATTTATTTGACCAAGAGACAATGGATTAAAAATATTGCTCTGTGTTAATACTGTTGCTTGTTTTATGCCCTTATCATCATATTGTTTTATGAATATATGCATTAATGGATAGAGCTGATCGGTGAACAACCTTTACAACGCAACTTTTACAAGGTAGTGCCTTTACAACACGGTATTTACAACGCAAACCATTACAACGCATTGCGCTCGGGGGCGCTCTAGGATAGGGAATAGATTTAATTTACTATCCAACACCTTCCCTACTATCCACGGGGACTGGAGTTGGAATAGTAAATTAAACTATTCACTATCCAGCACCCCAAAGCGCTATGCGTTGTAAAGGCATGCGTTGTAAATACCGCGTTGTAAAGGCATGCGTGGTAAAAGCATGCGTTGTAATGTCATACATCCGAGCTGATCAAATGTACATGCTCAAATCTGCTCAGTCAATGATTTTTCACTGATTAATTCAGTCCATAAATTATAGAGGTCTTGGATCATTGTTTTTTGATAACGCATGATACCCAGGTCCAGTACCTTTTGGGTTACCCCATTATTTTAATGGCAGTTTTGAATAAAGCCCGACTGGAACATGTCGAGGAGATTATTGTCCATAATGTGTTGGGAGAGATGTTTTTCAACACATTTTTCTGTGATCTTTGAAAGAAAAGGGAGATTGGTGATGGGGCGGAAGTTATTGAGGTCATTTGCATCTGCAGAGGGTTTTTTAGAAGGGAGGTAACCTGCCCTATTTTGAGGACAATTGGGAGGGATCCTTGACTGAGGAAGAGATTGACTAGCCTGGTCCTGTAGGAGAGAGTGTTAGTATAGAAATCAATGGCCATGCCGCTGGGAATGGGTTCGGAGGAATGGTTGTAGGGTTTGGTTTCGCGGATGCATTTGAGGAGATCAAACTCTGAGATGGCGGCAAAGTTCTGCCAAGTGACTACGGATTTTCGCCCCTCGATGGGGGTGGTGTGGTTGACCTGTTCCACCAGAGATTTTACCTTTTGATCGAAGCATATAGCGAACTCAGTTGCTTTCTTAGAAGAATCCTCAGGCTTGATGGTTTGGGGAGAACAATTAGGGTTTTTGATGAGGTCGAAAAGTTTTTTGGGTCTGTTTTTAGCTGAATCGAGGAGGGATCTGAAATGTGATGTTTTTTCCTGGAAGATGTGCTTGTGGTATATGGATCTTGCTGAACGTAAAAGAGAGAGGTTGGGGGTGGATGGAGATTGTCTCCAGTGCTTCTCCAAGATTCTAAGGTTTTTCCTTTCGTCATAGAGAGCTTTGTTGAACCAAGGAGCTGATGGGGTGGGTCTTTTCCTTTTGCTTTGGAGTGGAGCAACCTTGTCGATTTCACTTGCAAGGATTGAGAGGCAAAGGTGAGTGAGATCGTTGACATCCGTATTGGGGTCTAGACTAGGAAGAGACTGCATATCAGAATCACATAGAGTCTCAAGATCAATTTTTTTGTGTTGCGGAACCACGGAGAGGCTCTTTTGGGTTGGCCGAGAGTTAAAATGTGAGATAGGTGAAAACAGAAGGGAATGAGGAAATGGTCAGACCAGTCAACACGGATGGGTGAAGCAGTGGTAATCTGGGCTGATTTGGAAATCACAAGGTCCAGAATTGAGCCCTTGGCATGTGTAATTTCCAAGCAGTGTTGTGCAAGATCGTTAGCTGAGAGAAAGGTTGCAAGCTTGTTGGCAGCCGAGGCTTCCACAGAGCCCCAGTGGAGATTGAAATCGCCTAGGAAGATCTGCTTGTCGCTCTGTGAATATTGGTCACTAATGAAGTCGATGAATTCCTCAGTGAAGGAAGAGCAATTACCAGGCGGGTGGTAGATGGTATGGAACCTGAAGGGTGTGCTATGATGAACTTGGAATTCTAGGGAGAGGCATTCAAAGGCGGGTGATGAGCGCAAGGCGATTAAGCATTCGAGCACTTTGATGTGTACAATGTTTTTTGTCTAGCTGACTGCATTTAGTTAACTGCTGCATATGTTTGGGGTCAGTATACGATAATCCTCTTTAAGATATGGTGCGTGTCTGCATTTTCTTACACTGTATTTCGCTAGCTTTTACAGCCGAGATTTGAACATGGGGCCCGTTAATCATGTTCTTTAAGTATGGCCCTTGACCCACATGGAATTTTAGCATCATTCCGGTGATAAGGAGTAGATAGGAGGTGTGGGCGGTATTCAGACGGATATCCCCTCCGGTTTTCATACATCTCCACTACTACAGTATTTAGCTAAATGGTTGAGGGGTGATTAAGAATCTTAGTGTTGAGTTTGGTGCATAAAAAGATTAGCACAATGGCATTTTAAATGGGATACTAGCCCACGATAAAAGAGAGGGTTAGTTATTTGGGTATGTGTTTGGTAGGACAACAGATTTTTTACAGTATGAATAATTAGTACAAGATGTAAGGAAAGGCAGAGCACCAAATTAAATGATGGGTTGTTCCGCTTATTTCCTTTTTAGAGCGGTACCTCCTTTACCCTGAGCCGTTTCCAGGTGGGTTGAGGTATTTCCCTCGAATATTTGAGGTAAGAAATAATGACGATTGCCCTAACAGTGAGTTTACTGTCTGGTAATGTGTTGCTACAATGGTTATAAATATAGAACACGTGTAGCTCTGCCCAGAGCTTTCAGATTGCCATGATATGTACTCCTTATGTGTTTATTCTCTCCCAGATACTTCAAGAGATACGTGTATTTTTGAGGAGGAATTGTGAACATTGGGAAACAGGTTAATTTGGTTGTATTGTTTCCAATTAGGATATGTGCATGGACACACTTTTTATTGGTATTTTTTCATTTTCACTTTTGCAGTAGGAAAATTAATTGGATAGGTCCTGATCGAAGCACGAGGTGTAGGATTACCTAGATGTGCTGAAACATGTTGACCATTTGACTATTAGAGACAGCTATCTGTTGAAACTGTCTTTTTGCACTGTTTTTAATTTGGCCCATGGCAGACAACAATAACATTTTGGTCTTATCACGTTTAAATTTTATTCTCACACTCACTATTGCACTGCATCTTTTCCCCATACACTCCATACACTTTTTTGCTCACATCTGTTTGAATAGATTATCCAATATAGTGATATAAAACATCCTTGGGCTCCCCCATCATTATGGTGGAGTTGTAGCCCTTATAGTCACTAGGTTGACTATCAAAGCAGACCCAGATGATGAAGCATGTCACCTGGCATGGTGAGTGATGGGAATCCGAAAATTTATTGAATATTTTTTCTGGATTTAGTTACGTAGAGATAGCCTGGGCTAGGAGAGGAACATGTGGTTTTCTATGTTTGTGTAGACTCTGGGATATTGTTGTATGTCCTCCTAGAAGGTGCCTGGCTGCCTGGGGAAGGGTGTATCCTGATGGCTGCCTTTTCATTGATCTGTGTGCAAAAGAGGGGTAAAGGCTCTGTCCCGCATATGCAAGGTCTGTTTTATGTTCGGCCGATACTTCTCCGTCTTTTAAAAGAGTTCAGAAGTATGGGAAACACATTGACCTTATCTGCTGGTGCGGGCCAAAGTACATTCAGTACAGTTATTATGGTCACAATCACTCGGAAATATATGGGACATCAGCTCGTGAGCGAGAAGTGTGGTAGCTTTGCACATACGCGCTGATGTGTGCGGGGATCGGTAGCCTGACAGGATGTTAGCGCAGGCGCACTGTGTGAAAACTGGCAGACTTGGCCTATCACACTGTAAAACTGAGCGAGGAAGCGCTCTGATTCAACAAATTCATTTAAAAAAATTCAGATGGAGAAAAAACCCTCTAGGTATAAGTGATGTTATGACAAAGTATCATATATGTTTGAGCACCCAAGTAATTAGCTAGGTTTGACAGATTATAATACCATGTTGTACATTGTGGTATTACGCGATGAGGAGTTTAGTGTGGACAGTTCAAAATGTCCCATTAATTCATGGTATTCTAAGGGGCCCAGCTCGGTTTTTGGGGGGGGTTGTGTTAGTATGTGTCTTCCTTGCAAAATTGGTCAGGTATAAGGGGTATATGGGCAACTTAGCACTCCTTGGTAGGATGTTATGCTGTTCAGGTAGCCGTTTGCAGCCAAGGGATCTCGTCGTTCAGGCCCTTTTCCCAGCTGCGAAGTCTGTACACCCACCATTGTTCTCGGAGGTGTAACTGTCTGGCGGTGTCAGTCCTCTGTCTGTTCATAACCTCCAGTACAACCCATTTAAGGTCCTTGTCATTGTGACCTTTGTCAGTAAAATGTGCTGTGAGCCTTGTGTTTGTCTTCCTGTATCGTATTGTGCTGCGGTGTTCACTGACACGCGCCTTCACTTTCCTGGTGGTCATGCCGACATATTGTAAGTTGCACGGGCATGTCAGTAGATATACCACACATTCAGTGTTGCGGTTGCTGACGTTTTTTAATTTTCAGGGGTTGCCCGTGCCAATATCGACTTCCTTCGTGGTAGTGGTAAGTGGGCAGCACACACAATTCCCACATGGATAGTGACCCACTGGTTTAGGTTGGCTCCACAGGGTCATTTGACTTTCAGTAGGTTCTTGATTAACTTTAGAGTGAACCAAGTTGTCCCTAAGGTTCCTGCAACGTTTGTATGTGAAAAGGGGGGGGCTCCCACTTCCGACTTCCGCTATTGAGGATTGACCATTTTTTCCAGATGATGTTTTGGATTTTGTTAGACACAGGTGTGCATGTTGTCACACACACGATACAGTCACTCTGTTCTTTCTGTGTTGTTTCATGGAGCCAATCCCTGTCGTTGTTCCTTGCCCTCTTTTTCGCTCTTCTGACCATTTTCTTGGGGTAATGTCTCTCAAGGAGTTTATTCTCCAGTTGTTCCGCCTGTACTTGGAAGGTGGCGAGCTCAGAACAATTCCTTCGAATTCTAAGGAATTGTCCCACAGGTAGGTTTTCTCGAAGATACATCGTTTGGTAGCTCTCAAACAGGAGGAGGCTGTTCCTGTCTGTTGGTTTAACATGGACTTTGGTGGAGAGCCCTTCTGTTGATAGGGTGATGTCGAGATCCAGAAAAACTGCATGGTTTTTATCAATGGTATGTATAAAACAGAGGTGGGGGTCTTTGCTGTTAACCCATTCCACAAATCGTGTTGCATCCTCCTCACTCCCCTCCCAGACCACGAGAATGTCACCTATGTATCGTTTCCAGGTCTTTATCTGAGGCATGAAGGGGTTGGAGTGGTTGAAGATGTAATCTTCCTCAAATTGATAAACATAAAGGCATGCCATGCTCGGCGCAAAAGCGCTGCCCATGGATGTACCCCTCACTTGATGGTATAAAGTGTCCTCAAACTCAAAGAAGTTCTCTCCAATTACCGCTCATTACCTCTTTTGCACACAGACCAATGAAAATGCAGCCATCAGGATACACCATCCCCCAGGCTGCCAGGCACATTCTAGGATGACACAGGAAACATACCTGTGCTCTATAATTACCGCTCATTACCTGAACTAATCAACCAATTGAGCTCAGTATATATAACCCCAGCCTTCCCATCTGTTTCCATCAATGGGGAGACCGAGAGGACGCCTAAGGGACAGCTGCTGGATGCACTGAAGATAGACAGTAAGAGAATGCATGATGCTGTATGTGCCATATGTGTGTATGGGTGCTTCACTCTGCTGGGAGGCCACAATATTTGTAGTTCTACTTTGTGAGTCCTTTTTAACAGTTTTTAAATGAGGATGTTGGAATCTTTACCACACATGATTGTGTTTTTACTTCTTGTTTTCAGAAAGTCTCAGGAGGTCCTTCCAACTCTGCCCTCCCATGGAGCAAGTAGGCTAGATTATAGGGTAAGGTAAAAAACAGTCTTTTCGTTGGTTTGCAAGGATACACGTGTACATGTCACGTGTCTCATATAGACCAAACCACGCGCGCAATAGGTATGGTGCTTCATGGATGGTACAGTGTACTTGTTGTATTCATACTCACACTTTGGTGTGTATGCTTCTTTTTTTTCTTTCCTTTTTCTACAGAGTCACTCATTAGGTTACTACACCAAGAGGGGTACTTGTGATTCACAGCCCCTTCACACATTAGTAGCAGGTCCATTTTTCTGACACTAGATGCTTGGAAGTGGACCTCTAGGTAATAACCCTCCCTTTGGTCCTGAAGAATGCTGCGTACCCTTCGGGGACACTTTAACAGAAACATGTCGACCCTTTATAACACGGTGAAGGGAGATTAATGTCGCATATCACCGTCCACTTCTTTTAACTACCATACCTTTGATCCCTGAATAAGCTTAGGATATGGACAAGGGTAATGGTTTTTAATACACTTTTTCACTCTCCCCACGGCCATCACTTAGATTTAGAAGTGCAGCCCTGTCTCCAGGTGTATGCCCGACCTCTATCAAACCACAATTATAGAGGACGAGGACAGCCGATGATGAATCATGACACCGGGCGGTGTGTGAGGCCAGTCCGTAACTTTTTATGAGATGCCCCCATTGGCAATGCATCTCCCCCTAACTCTGTAGATACCTTTAGGAACACAATCTAGGAGCAGTCTTCTTTTGTGGATTCATAGTAGAGTGGAGGCTGGCTTGCCCCTTAGCCCCGAGCCCCTGATTCCCACCCTTGGCATCTTCTGAGGTCAATGTGTATGTACAGACAGGCAAGTGTCTGTTTTGGAGCATTGATTAACCACAATACATCAGAGCACACCGACCATTATATCTGTGATCCAACAAGACAGTGAGACAAGCCAATAGTGGAGATTCTTCCACAAGATGCGTTCCAATTGTCCTTGTCAAGTGTCCTTTCAATAAAGTTTCAAGCAAATCTAGAATTAGGTCTATTCCGTTTAACTTTTATTTCCAGTTTCCAAACATGCGAAGAAAAACAGCAGCCAACGCGCATTTCGCCCACTGGGCTTTTTCAAGGCTCTAAATTGAATATTTTTCGTTTGGTTTCCATTGCCAATCAACGCTGCCCCGGCTTAGTGAGGGGAGGCTTCCGTATTGAGTTTTTGCAGAGACAGTAGCGAGTTGTGTTTAGCCCGTAGTGAAGCAATAAAAAGTAGTTTCAGACTGTGGAATTCTTTTGGAAGCTACCTCCTAATCCTGAGGACCGCTACCATTCTTTAGCAGCTTGTGAGCGTGTTCGGACCTTGATACGTCCATTCTGTATCTTTCTATCCGTGTCCGTAGTCGTGACTGTCGTTTTAGCTGACAGGCACGACTACGTTTTAGCAGGGAAAGTGGAACAGCGGGTAGTGGAGCACTGCATTTCTCAAATTCATTCTGCAGTTGTGGCATTAGTACTCGGGCACAGACATTTTAAAAACAAGAACATTACATTCAGTGTAGATAATATGGCAGTTGCTGACATTTTGAACAGGCAATCAACTAGGGATGTGAACGTTCTCAATCTGTTATGGGTTTTCATTGTGGTTTGTATTGGGAATTAGCAAAAGATTTGTGGATCCATGGTCTTGTTCGCATTGAAAGAGGTTCCATGGTCTCGCACATTTATCAAAGATGGATAAACTTGCTGGCATAGCATTTTATGTAATAAAAACAAAAGAGATGCCAATGCTGCCTATCTAGATTCGCTATCTTTTTACATCTCACCTTTAAAATGAAACATAAAGTGAGGAGACCTTAGTTTCTTGAATCAATCCTTTGTTTTGTTTTATTTTACTTCATTAGAACTTTTTTTTAATTATTTTTTTTTAGAACCTTTATTGTTACTTCAAGTAAATACAAGCATGGGCCTACAACCACGCCGGCCGGCCGCTAGTCAAGTCGTAAGTACAGCAAATCAATGCAGAAAAATACAGCCACCCGAAAATCGGGGTCTAATAAGTGTCCAGGATATAACTTGTATTCAAGCGTACTGTGCAAGATTCAGGATTCGAGAAGGTTCATTTTACAATAAAGAAAAACTCAGCATCAATGCCATACGGTCATACATGGTCCCACAATAGCAAGCATGAAGCAGGAAATCCGCAAACAGTGCAAATACGTTTGAAGTATTGGGGGTAAGGCATACGAGCAGGATAAATTTAAAAACAAACACGTTGCGTAGCAAAGCTGAACCCCACCCCCAAAACGAAACATACTGTAGGAAACATGAAAAACGACGACACCAAAAAGGAAGAAAGACAAAGGGCCATAGAAACAAAGAAAGGACAAATTAACAAACCCCATCCCCCTACCCCCCACCCTGCATCCCTGCAGAAGGCTACGGCCTATCCCCCCCCAGCAGCGTGCCTGTCGCCCTAAATGAGAGACCCGAAATATAGAAAAAGAGAAAAAAGAAGAAAAAGAGGAAAAATGTGGGGAAGGGCCATCGATCTGGCCACCCGCCCCCCCCCCACCACCGCGCGCAGTAAACTTCCTAAAAGCAAGATCAGAATAGCCATGGAAAACATTAATCACCGATAGCACAATCAATAACAGCCCCGCCGAGTGTCCCCCAAATCACCGTCAGCCAACAATAAGTTCCACCATGTCCTAGACGGTCTCACCCCTGGCCTTTTCTATCAGCAGTACCAACAAACGTCCACATATCAATCGGCATACGGAGCAGCGTGGAAGGTCCAAGTGGTCCGGGCGGACCGGGCAGAGCTGTTACTCCATGGGACTTCAGCCACCAAAACCCAGCCGAATATGTATGGCGGAAATCCGTCTGTGTCAGCATCGACCCCCAAAACATCCTCCAGTCCGAACACAGTCTCACCAGCCAGAAGAGAGTCACACCATCCGGAAAGCGCTGAAACGCCGCCGGGGCAGCCCAAACCATAGATCGACTTTGTTTCCCCAGCCACCGATTAGATATGTGCCCCGACGAGTCACTCACATGTACAACAGATCTGTCCAAAGCGATCTCATGAACCGAGTCTTCCAGTGTCTCCACGAACATAGGTGTAGCTGGAGCACTCCTCACTGACGCAGAGGCGGGCACATCGGCGCTTCCTTGAGATCGAACTATGCCCGTGTGGAACGGTGGGACAACAATGGCGGCCATCCTTCTTCCCAGATCCCGGGCGTCCCGGATCAGGGTCGTATGCAGGGTTGTTAGCGCAGCCAGTATATCCCTGGACGTGGGCTCTGTCTCGTGACGCCAGACCCCAAGACTCTCCCGTACAGCAGCTTCTCTGCCTGGATGTGGTCTGTGTAAGAGGGTGCCATCCGCCATCTTAGCTGATCCGGCCTCGTCCTTCTCCACCTCACCTCGGGACCGGGCCCCACACCAGGGCGCAACAGAATTCACCACGAGGACCCCAAAAGTCAAGGCAGGCTTCCCAGCGAAGGGTCACCAAAAGGCTAAACAAAATCTCCGCCGCTCCCTGGGAGCCGCCCGCCGATTCCGGGAGAAGTCATTAGTCATGCCCGGACACAACACTGGAAAGGGGGCCAAGTATCGTGCACTCCCCTCGACCCTGCTTTACCGCACATCCCACAAGGCACTCCGCTAGATGGACTGGGTCGGCACTGTCGCCATCGGCCCAACAGATCTCCGGTGCCCTCCGGCCGACTCCTCACCTCCACCAGAGGCCGCTGTTGTCGCAGTCGCGGCGGGCTACTCTCCTCACTCGACACCCCGGTCCCAGCTCTGTGAAGGCTGCAAAACAGTCGGGGACATTTCCTCGGGTCTGCCACACGTAAAAGCCTCAGGAGCAAACGGTCAGTGAAAGTTGTCCTTCGCCTACTTAAATATGCCGTGACGGCTCAGGATAGTTGCCAGGATGTATGCGTGGGGTGAGAAGGCTCACGGAGCCGAGCGCCTATGCAGCCATCTCGGTCGCCAACCTGGCTCCTCCATTAGAACTTTTTTGACCATTTTTTTATATCAAATTTGTCACATTTCAAAAAAACTTATAACAAACATTACATGTAAAACATTCTGTACAATAAATCATAAACCGCACCCCTCCTCTCATGCACACTTAGTATCATACCAGATCACTATCAAACCTTCTCACCCACACTTTCTCTCATACTATACTTATTTACAATCTTCAGTCAATTTTATCAGAAAACAAATTTTCACATAGCCATAGATTCTAAAGTAAACACGAATCTATAATCCGTAAAATTCCATTTTGTTAGTTGATTTCTTATGGCTTTGAGAACACAAGGTCTACGCGTTTCGAACTCTTCTTATTGTGGAGTTCTCATCAGGACCACACACTGTGAAAGGAGAGGGGAGAGCTGCATTAGGTGTGTACTCTAAACCATATTTGAAACTACTTGTTGGCTCAACAGCCACCTCAACTCATCTTACCTCCAGATTCAAAGCCAAGCGAATTGCACTTTTCTTCAGCAAACACGGCGCAGGACCACCTAAATGAAATGTCATGTAAAGCTCAGCCGAGCCGTACCAATACTACTTCATTCAAAACAGCAATAATGAAGTCAAACGTTACTCACAGTTACTGCGTGGTGTTCATGCACACTCTACCCTATAATGGAACGTAAGTAGTGTGATTAAGGGGGCGCTCTGTTCTACAGAAATCGACATCAGTTATGTTGCATAATGGTCTCATTCTTACCTGAGAGCTCTTTCAGTCATGGGTAAGAGGAGCTGGATTTTTTACTTATCACTCCTGCAAAAAGTGAAGCGAAATTTGTGTCAGCCACATTGTCGAGGGGTCGCTAGCATATACGAAATGACGGTTTTCGGTAATGCTTACCCTAGTTTCGAGCAACCCTCGGCGTCACTCTGTCATTCTGTGTGAGCGCGGTTTCTCGCTGAAGCTTAGGTACACCGGGTTACGGTATATCAGGCTGCAGACTTCCGGGTAGCGCTATCTTGGAGTGTCTAAGATTGTCCCAATCGATCTATTTTTGGGGGGGGCTAATAGATTTCAAGGGGTAAATCGTATTTTCGTGTTTCCCACTTGATACTACATGAAAACTAAATTAGCCTGCCTCTGCACTTAAAGCATACACGCATTTGCCAGCGCCATCTTGAAATGTGTATAGGCATTAGGTCCTACACTCATAGTAAGAGTGATTTCTGTCATAAAATTGCTTGTTATGCTGATGATTCAAATTTGTATATCAAGCCATTTTTTTACTAGTGATGGCGATACAATCCGGGGCCCCCACTCATGTAGGGTGACTGGTAAAAGCTGTTTTTTCAAAAACGTAGAACTCCAAAAAGATGTCAAGTGCTGATTACAGCGATGCATTTCATGTATATTTTCATAAATGGCTTGATATACAAATTACTTGTTATCATTGTCTATGTCATTTATTATCCCTATGACTACTTTTATCAATTTTATCAAATTAAACCTCTAAATGCTATCTTATGTGCTTGATTATTATAATTTTTTATTAATTTGCCATTGCTTGAACCGTGCCAGTACACTTGTGTGTTTTTTGCCTGGGTACGTTACTTTTTCATAAATTGTTTGCCCTGACCCAGGAAATCTACCTTTATCAGGGGGTCCTTGTTTGTTACATATTGTCACCCACAGTGCACCCGTGTGGGACTTGCTCATTCATATTCTTATTGTACCGCATGTCATACATTTATACTGTGTCCATTCTGTACTCATCATAAATTACTTTATGCTTCCTTCTTCCTAATCTCGCATATCTGTGTTTTCTCATTTTCTCCTTAGACACTGGTTCTCCGCTGACTTCAATATAAAATGGCCCAAATGCAGACCTTTGGGTTTTCTGATGAAGACTTTGCCACATTAGTTTGTACTAGTGTATCCTTTAGCAACAGCCTTCCATCAAATCCTAACAAAAACAGTGAGATAGATAAATTATCCAACCTAAAGAAAAAACTAATCAGGATCGAAGCCCACGGTGAGTTCATGCTCAACTACTTAAAGGCCGACATTATCCCCATGGGACTAAGAGTTAGAAACATCCCTGGCCTTTTTGTAGACGTTAAATCCTTTCTACATAAATGGAGCATGATCGCCAGTAGATGCTCTCGCGATCTGATGATCTTAATTATAGCTACATCTAAAGAATTAGCCTCAGCCTTATCAAAAGAGATAGAGGAATTAGAAGACAAAATAAACATATCAACCACAATTGAAGAAGCCGATAAACATCTAGAGACAGTCAAAAAGGAAATTTTGTCCTTCATGGAATACCTAACTAAAAGGAAAAATGATACATTTATTAAAGATAAGAGGTTTTATACATTAGAACGTACATACCCCTATCTAGGAGAAACGTTTTATAAACCAGATCAACACCAAGCAGAATCTAATTATAATTATAACAAAATTAATACATTCTCTGACTCTTCTGATCCGGACTCTGAAGGAGAAGGGAACCCCAATTATCTTGAGGAAGGCCTCTACAATCCCCAAAGTGTACGCAGGAACGTGCGCCAGTCTTTTTTAGGACACCGTGGTGCCAGACGCGGACGCCAAAGAGTCAGGATCCAATCGCAATCAAGAGGCCGATATCAGAACCATCAGTATCCTCAAGAACCTCATCACTATCTGGAGACCCGCAGCAAACAATATCAAAGAGAATGGATGTAATACCCATTTTCAACTTATCTACACATAATTTATGTGCTGCGAATAAGTCCCTTCTAACGAAAGGTTTGACATTTGTTCCCCACTCAAATGCTGACCTATTTGAACTATATCAGGACATCCATTCTTTCTTTAGAAACATTAGACTCAAAAAGTTTTTCTCTAATAGGGAAGAGATAAATCAAGACAATAGAATAGAGAACATAGTATCCTTGCCATCTACATTCACACCAACATTAGACCAGGTTGGCCCTGAAATGGCTATATTTGAAAAAGTGGTTTTGAATAGATTGAAACAAGCTCTCCAATTTATCCCCAAACCTAGATACAATATTTCTAAAGAAGAACATACCTCTCTCAATGAATTGAAAAACAATACATCCATAGTAATCAAATGCAGTGATAAAGGAGGAGGCATAGTTCTCATAGATTCTTTGAACTATGAAACCAATATGCTCAAAATGCTTAATGATCCCACCTTCTATAAAAAGATTACAATCAACCCCACAGAAAGAGTAATAAAAAGAATACACAAGGTAACGACAAAAGCTTTCAATGAAGGAACCATCAATAAAAAGGAGTACGAATTTCTGAATAAATCTGAGAAAAAAGTGTCATGTATTTACAGAGTACCAAAAATACATGAAAATCAACAGGACCCTCCCTATCGTCCTATTGTCTCTACAATAGGCACTCCCACTGAAGCACTCTCGAAATATCTGGACAATATACTAAGGCACTATATACCACTGACGCCGTCCTATATTAAAGACACAGGGGACATAATACTAAAGGTGGAACATCTTCCCTTCAACCAACATAATGATCTTCTAGTAACTTTAGACGTAGAAGCGCTATACAGCAACATCCCTCAATTAGAAGCCATAAATGCGACCATGTGGTTCATTGATGAATACTCTGTACCATGCTCTAAACAATTCGTCAATGAATGTCTATCAATAGTCCTCAAAAAGAATGTCCTCCAATTTGGAGACCACATGTATCTCCAAACTAAGGGCGTGAGCATGGGGGCAGCCATGGCTCCGTCAATAGCAAATATATACATAACATCCTTTGAATCTAAACATATTCACAATGAAATGGCCCCTTTTTTCGAGTCTGTTTCCCATTGGTACCGATATATTGATGATATTTTTTTCATCTGGACCAATGGGGAACAGACTCTGCGGGATTTCTTAAGTTGGCTTAATGTTGCCGACACTAACCTGCGGTTCACTGCTCACATTGATTCCTCACAAGTGGAATTTTTGGACATCTACATTAGAAATAATGTCAATAAACTAGAGGTAGACCTATATACAAAGCCGACAGCAAGGAATACTCTCCTACATTTTACAAGTTACCACCCCAGGAATCAAAAGGATAGTATTCCTTGCTCCCATTTTCTCAGAATAAGACGAAATTGCACAACCCTGAAGGATTATGACATTCAGGCAGTCACCATGAAAGAGAAATTCCTAGAACGAGGCTATCCCCATCGTCTCGTTAGGACAGCGTACAAAAGAGCACGGTTTTATGACCGTGATGCCTTACTTAAATCACAAAAGCAAAAAGAAGAACCCAAGCTGGTGTGTATAACAAAACATTCCACTCTGGACGCCACAGTAAGACAAGTAATCAGTGCCAATTGGCACCTTCTGAATGTGGATGACACTCAGAAGAAATTACAAAAACCCATGTTTGCACACCGCCGTAATAAAAATTTAAAAGATCTAATAGTTCGATCTCGATACACCAAACCAACCAAAAATCCTCTGTTCATACAAAAATAAATAGATGGAACAAACTGCTTAAGGGGCACCTCCCGATGTGGCTCCTGCCAATCATGTGATGGGATTCTCACGGGAGAATCATTTGTGTTCAACAACTTTAACATTCAGGCTAAGGAATTATGGACCTGCAATACACACAACATAGTGTATTTAATCATATGCCCATGCAATCTGGGCTATGTAGGGGAGACGTCGGGAACAATAAAAACGCGACTGACAGAACATAGATCTGCCATAAGAACTTTCAAACACACTGCCCCCCTTGTCAGTCATTTCACTGAATTTAAACACAAACCGTCGGACATCAGATGGCGAATTTTGGAAAAAATCCACATCCAAATAATAACGGTGGAGACAAAATCAGGAAGAAAAAGGAAGTTTTTTGGATTTTTTCCCTAGGTACTTTCTCCAATGGATTAAACAGCGAATTACCTTGGCACAACGCTATCATCTAAGGTCCTTATCTCCCTAACAACTATTCTGTATTAAAGCTGAAAATTCCACCGAATCTTATCTCCAATAATTTTGGTCCATATAGAATGTGGGTATTCTACTATCCATTCTACCCCCACGTATCTGCACACTTCTCTAGAACATCTCTCATTAACATAACTCGTACACCGATATCCCTCATATAAATCAACTACCATATAATATGAGTCCCAAGGAACCAACTCGCATTTCTCTGATATACCCTTACAATGATGCAACGAATGCGTACTGTTTAGACATTCCCTAACACCTCGAAGGCATATCTCTTTAAGAATTTCTCTCCCGCTCTGTCCACCTATGAAATCAAGCGATATATAAGTGCATCACGGCCTCTCCCTCAGATCCAATTGTTATCACGAGGCAGTATATGCTACGCAGATGCGGGTTTTAGAACGCCGAGTTGCTTTACCAGGTATTTATTGAACATTTCTTGAGGTGCGCCCCTAAGCTCCTAAGCTCAAAAAGCCGTGCAACATTTCTCAGAGCCCCTCTCTAAACATCGTGTTGTGTCTGCTCTTTTTGGCACCGTTTTAGATATCCAGGCAGTACTCTAACGTTTACCTCAGCCCGCCGTCTCAGACGCCACGCAGCTGCGTGCATCGAAACGCCGAGCAGTCTATCAGGTAATCAGCAAAAAAAACTCTGTAAATGCGCTCTCAAGCTCAAATAGTCGGGCAACACGTAGTAGAGTTCTCCTCCAATTAAATACCGGTTGTTTTCTCCTTTATTTTTTTACATTGTTTAGATATCAAGCTTTTAACGTAACTATCCCACTGGACCATTATCTCCGCATGCCATTTTAGACTCGTCGACCTTCACAAAGCCATAGATGCTGCTACATTCGGAACAAATATTATACTAAGCATTCGGCAGGTAATAAATACAGATCACTCTATACATGCGACTAATACAATAAGTGTAGACATATAATTCTGAGCTTCACTCATAAAACAATTGGCTATGTGCTTTCTCTTCCTCAGTTATGCATCAGGATCTGTCCAGGCACTTTACCCGAAGTCCCAAGGTCCTACCAGCTCAACTATTCACCAATAGATGAGCCACCATATATACTTGGTCAGGTAAATAAGGACTTACATCTTTTCGCTTGTTTGACATATGTAACATGTCCACTATGCTCTAACTTATATAGTATCAACACCTCATCTGTACTTCATTACAGAATTTAAAGATTCCTGAAGCCATTGTTCAGCCCACTACGAGTGACCACCTGGCCTCTCTTATTAGCATAGCACAGTGTCTGTCGACAAGGGATGCATGACTTCTGACACTAAGGTACATTAATATGACACCTGTGCCATCTTTTACCTATGTAATCAGTCTTTTATAAAATTACAATATGTATACATTTTGATCTCTTTCAGTTCCTGAGCCTTCGCCAGTTTTTTACCCTACCTGATATAACATATGCTACCATAACTATCTGATCTACAAATTGACATCCAGTAACCTACAGGTATACCCCTCTCTATATAGTTACGCGTAGATAATTTTTTACTGCAAATCCCTCTTTATATAGTTACGCGCAGATAATTTTTTACTGCAAATCCATAGGGTGCGTGTGAAAGATCAAGCAATCTACTATTAATTCTCTAGCGCACGACGTATGATACATCTGACCCTCTGTTTTAGAAAGATTGCACCTCCTACCATTACATCAGATTAACAGTCAACTCGTCCTTTTTTGACTCCTTATTATGGGCCAATATAGATACAAACAGATGACGCAAAGACTTTGATCGGGTTGATTTCTACACGGCTATTCTATCAACATTCAATAGTAATTACATATGGTAAGGTTTTCTTTATCACCACTTCCCTGGTCTATGTACCACTTAGCGAATCCTGATCATATCTACCTTAAAAATGCAATTCCTTCAGGTTGTTTCGGTTAAATAGCTGGAATCCCACAAAATAGATAGAAAAAATATGTTCCAATCTAACATACTAAATATGTCACATCTCCCCATATAATAAAATTAAATAATAAGGCATTTTATGTTGATTTGGGCGAAACCAAACATCTCTGTGATATAACCAGTTCCTCACCTTGTCGGGCTTACCACCTTCCCTAAAGTACTATATATTTTTATTTGTATTTTGGAAATAATAAGTGATGATGTATATAAATACATGAAATGGATATGTATGATCAGAAGACATAGATGTATGTTTCTGTACTATATTAGTTCTGTTTCAAAAAACAGCACATCATGTGATATCATCATCTTTCTGGCATTTCAGTTCAAGTTACAACTTTAGTTAATGTTTTGACCAAATGCACATTGTTAGCATAAATACCAAATAGCCTTTCCTAAAAATGTTTTATTTATTTTTAGCTACAAGATGGTAGCGTCCTGAGGAAGACACTCATGTGTTGAAACGCGTAGACGAAAACAATCTCCCCTTCAGATCATTGGGAACATCTGTACAAATAACAATGCATATTTACTGATTCTCTAATGGAAGAATTTTTTATTATTACTTGTTATCATTGTCTATGTCATTTATTATCCCTATGACTAATTTTATCAATTTTATCAAATTAAACCTCTAAATGCTATCTTATGTGCTTGATTATTATAATTTTTTATTAATTTGCCATTGCTTGAACCGTGCCAGTACACTTGTGTGTTTTTTGCCTGGGTACGTTACTTTTTCATAAATTGCATGCAAATGTGTGCCACATTCTATGAGAATAGGGGTGGCGACAAAGGCAGAGGCTAGGGGTTGTCCTGCAAGGGGAATAGTTGAACTGGAGGTCAAACTGCTGTAGGAGATATCTAATACCTAAATGGTTTCTTCTCAATGTACAATTGTGTTCACTTATTTTGTTGCTGGTTATTTTTAGGTTGAGTTACTGGCTCTGCATGTAATGCCATTAAGATGTATATCATCAGACATCCATTCATGAAGTGGGTAGCTAAGAAGGCTGAGCAGATGTCCTTTGGAAAACAACTGACTTTTAAGAACACTAAGGTACAGATAAAGTTATGGGGCAAATGGAGTATGTGATGGGGACAATTGTTACTGACTTTGGCAGATTCGTTTATGGGTAGAGGCTGCCTAGATGTCTTGGTCATTCATTTAGGAGAAAATGATTTGGTTCAAATGAAGAGGTTGGATCTTCTCAAGAACATGAAGAGAAATTTGAGAGATTTAAAGCTTTTATAAACCAAGATGGCAGTCATATGGGCAGAGTTGATAACAAGTTTGGTGATGGGCATTCAAATGAGCTGATATGTTTTCTGGATTTCCTCTAGAACAAGGCTCCTAAATACGCTTTCCAGACCCCCTGGCACTAAGGAATTTATCAGTGTACCAACCCGAGACAGAAACCAAGTTGGACCGCAACCACCTCTCAACCCACTGAGCTCTATTTGAATGAGATGTGTTTTAGGTAACAATCCATCCCATAAGATATCAAAGAGATATCCTCATGCCAGTTCCCCCTCGACAGTTCCCCGGTCCTGCTTGCCCACAGTCTACTACCCTCTGCTGCCCGTCTTCCTAATGCTGTCTTTTATGCCTCCTCTGCTCTTTTCTTGCTCTGTTTTGCCTTTTGCTGTCATTTTTCTGCCCTCTGTTTTGCCATTTCTGCATGTTTATCTGCCCTTTTTATGCCTTTTCTGCTCTCTGTTTTGCCTTTCCTGCATGTTTTTCTGACCCTCTTTGCCGTCTTCTGCTCTGTTTTGCCTTTTCTGCCCTTTGTTGTGCCTTTTCTGCTTGTTACTTCTCTCTTCCCGCCGTTTTCCTCCTCCCACTGTTTCCCTCCTCCAATCACCCGGTGCCTTGCTCCCCCCCAGGACCTACTTAATGGAGGCTGCAGCACAATCTCATTGAGCAAGTCCTCATGCCAGCTCCCCCTGACCGAAAGCCAGTTGGACTGCAACCACCCCTCAACCCACTGAGCACTATTTGAATGAGATGTGTTTTTGGTAACAATCAATCCCATAAGATATCAAAGAGATATCCCTGTGTCCAGCTTGCCCGCAGTCCACTACCCTCTGCTGCCTGTCTACATTCTGCCCTCAGTTTGTCTCCTCTGCTTGTTTCTTGCTCTATTTTGCATTTTCAGCAAATTTTTCTGCCCCTTGTTTTGCCTTTTCTGCTTGTTTTTCTGCCCTCTGTTTTGCCCTCTTCTGCTCTATTTTGCCTTTTCTTCCCATTTTTCTTCCCTCTGTTTTGCTTATTCTGCTCATTTTCTTCTCTCTGATTGGCCCTCTTCTGCTCTGTTTTGCCTTTTCTGCCCTCTTTTTTGCGTTTTCTGCTTGTTTTCTGCTCTCATTTCCCCTTTTCTGCTCATTCATTTTTTTGCCCTCCATTTTGCCTTTGTCTGCTCGTTTCTTCCCTCTTCCAGTTGTTTCCTCAAGAACTGGCTTTTTGGCAGAGTCCTCGCACCCCAGCACCCAGATACCCATAGGGGTAACAGCGTTGCACTCTACAAATGCTGACTGAAGGGATAATTCGTGGGATTCAAACCCTCTTCATTATGAAATGGCACAGCCATGAAAATTAGAACCATGGTTACAGTTTAAAGTTTTTTTTTACATTAAAATCAAAATTCTATCTCAGTGCATACAATATGAACAGTATGAACAGTAACTATTATGAAGAGACTGGCAACAATGTTGACCAGTAGAGATAACCACAGATAATATTGTAACTTACTGGTGACATCATTAAGCTTTTTTATTTTGTATCTTCAACCCCACCCTTATCTCTTTGGCTAATGAAACTTGCCATAGCACCAAAGAAGGAGCCTAATTCAAGTTTCAAAGATGGTTCACACCCGCACACCTCATCTAAACAATAGAACCAATGTTCAGTAAACTGCATTTTCTGCTATTCTGGTCTACCCTAGAAGGCAGATTTATAGGTCAACTGAGTGAAAGCTAAATGTGCCTGCCACTGGCAAAGGAAGGTGGTACGGGTCAGTATGAACTCTGTTTCTGGTACAAAGTTCCTCACTATCTTTTCACACCATGCTCTTATTTTATTTAACACATCTGACCGTTGTTGAACCATTCAGAATAAAACATTTGCAGAAAAGGCCCTGACATCCTTTCAATAACTTATATTCAGTGAAACCATGCTCTTTGGTTCAAAACAATATATGAGAAGTGAACTTCTCATCTTCGTTGAAATCTTGTTCATTATTTAAAACAATCACAAGAACAGAAAATGCAATTCATACGAAAGAACAAGAAGATATTCAATCAGACTTGACTGTCACATTGCAATGAATAATATTATGAATGAATGTGCTTGTTAAATATTTTGACAATATATCATTCAAAAGGTGGATACTTAAAAGAAGAACATGATAGTTATAACACAGATTCCATTGCTTACGCGAGGCATGAGCTGAACAAAAAAAAATCTTTTTGCAGATAAGAGAGTACAGGGAGGGTCAGACACATTATAGGTTTGTGGACTATCAGTTCATTAGGGAGGACGGAGTTCACTTGTTGGAATGGAATTGTATTTCATGGAGTTGAAAGATACATTGGCCAAGTTATTAGGTGAGATAGTTTGGCACTATTGGGGTGTGAACAGAACAACTCTTTGGAGCTAGATTTTTCTAGGTGGCAGGCGCTTTCTGAAGGTTTATATAAGATACACTGATGTTTGGTATCTCTATTGGTCAACCAGATCAGCTCAAGGGAGGGACATAGGTTAGGGAGGGAGAGATTTGAGGTTATTGAGGTGAAGAGAGCAGAATGTAGGCACAGGGGTGGTGGTAATGGGACTGAGTTAGGCAGGACTGCTGTGGTGGTGTTTTGGGGGTTGAATTTAAGAAGCAAATTGTTGGTTGATTAATGGTATGAGGAGATTGGTTAGATCAAGATTATGTTACATATCTAGTCTTTAAGGCATTTGCCTAGGTTTGTTTATTTGTAATACATCCCTGTATCATCTAAGCAGCCTTTTTCACATTCAAATGTGTTGTGGTTTCTGGCCTTCACTGTCTAGTCTGATCCTGCAATGTTCTATTCCTCTTGAATAAAAGGGATGGCAAGAGGTTTCCCCTTGCAGAAGAGGTGGTTTCTGTTGGTTGCATCCCCGGATGTCATGAGCTGCACTACATCTGGATAAACATTGAGTCACATCTGGTTGTCCGGTATGGGCTCTCTTCACCATGTGTGAGGGTCTGCTTTTTGTAAGTGAGAGTTCAAGTCCTCAAAATGATTCTCACTCCTCAGGAGTGACATTTGATGTCTCTCTAGTGCAGGTGTCTCCACCCAGTCGATCGGAAGCTACCAGTAGCCCGCAGAAACCTGCAGAGTATCTACCAGCCTTGAGTTCATTTTTAACTAAAAAATGCATTAAATACTGGTTGCATTTTCCTTTTAAAGTTAAGGAGAGGCTATTATTTTATATTGTAAACAGGCTGCAGCTAGTAGAGCCTGATAATGAGCATGCACAATCAGATTTTTGACCCATGTGGGTTACAGAGGTTCAGAAATGAAGCACTGAGGTACTTGACCCTTAGATAGAAGTCAGTCTCAACTCAGTTTTGGAGCATGAGAACAAAATGATATTTATGAATGCTTTTTAATGAGAGAAACGTAAAATGAATAGTTAACTTAATGATTAAGTTAACTCTTCATTTTAATTTTCTTCCTTTTCAAAATGCAACATTTACAAACAGCAGGTATCTTGCTCCCTGTGGCTGGCAGGCAAAGTGCAATATTTGTAACTGAAAAATACAGTCATTTTCTTTCAAATGAAAGACATTTAAAATACAGAAAAATGTTCCATCAAATGCAAAAAAAATGTTTCTTGTTATGAACTTTCTGCAGAACAATTTTCTCCCATTAAAAAAAAATGGCTGTATCATTGTGTTGTACATGCAACAGAGCCACATATGGCGAAAGGTATGTCATGTGCCACAGATACATATGACACAGGCTCTCAGTCACCTATGCACCTATATCCTATTCATTCACACACAAGTTCATACATCCCCACAGAGCATGCATTCACTGATGCATATTGCAGCCCTTTCATAGTACCCCTAGTCACAGTATTTTGTTCAAACCATAGTATTAGGATCCATGAACATTAGGTTTAAAGTCAATGAAGCTGGACGATGGGGTGTCTGGTAACAATGCAACATTACATGGCCTTCAGTAGTCCACAATGATTTTCACTGTTTAGAAGTAGCTCTCATTACAAAAAAGGTTGGAGAACCCTCGTCTGGTGAAAGGTTTATTTTGGTCCTTTCTGTTTGAGAAAGTGTGTCTTACATATGCTAGAAACTTAATAGGGAGGTTAGTGAAGATAGTTGTAGTAGAGATTGTTGGGTGGGCAGCAAAGGGGGGCTGGTAAAGGATACAAATGCTAAAAACGGACAATTGTTGCACAAGTGACACATAGATGTCACATATTGTGTATATTGGTCAAATACTATAGCACAGTTGCTGTTGTTTTGTAACGCAATCTGGACATTGATACATGCGTTTTTTGCATTGTGTTCCGCTCCATACCAATAAGAAGTGGATCCTTAACAAAATCCATGCATGATTTTCAGGCAAAGGAAATTATTACAATCCATCATCCTGTGATCCAAATATGAACCCATTTTCTTTCCAGGTATCTGGCGACCTCTGGTTGGTCACATTTCTTTCCCTTTGTTCACAGATATTGTAAATCTACTCTTAAAATGGTTTCATCCACAAAATGTATATATTGTTTCCTAGCGGATTACCAAGGATTCACATCATACATCATGACTGGAACACTCACAGCCCTGCACTGTGGTGGGTGAAATGCCTTCCCAGTACCATGAAACAGGAAAAAGCCTACGGTTGCAGAATATTCTGTGGGAGGTACAACAGCAGATAAAAAGTTGGCGTACACAACAGCGGTAGCTCAAGCCACACACGCATTTCTTCAATAAAGAGCACATGCTGATCGAAAATGGCTGCCAAGGGGTTACCGTCACTGTATCCCACACTGGCTTTTGTGGAATTAGGTTCTTATTGAAAACCATGAGAGCAGAAACAGTTCTTGTGTTATCAGCTCAGTAGTCGTGGATTTTCACCAATATTGTGTTTGGAAAGTGCTTATAAAAACAATTCAAATGGTCAAGTATGAGATAAAGCTTTAGACCCTCACATTCCCTGGGTGCCTCAGGCTACAACTCACAGGGGTGGGATACAAGGCAAAGCTTCCAGAGACCGTGGGGTCCAGTTTATTGCTTATGTGTGTTTTTTTCTCTCATGTACCTTCGGTGCTTGCAAGACATGGCAAATGACTTAAATGTGAGCTAAGAAAATGTTACTAATTCAGCCAAAAACTGTGGATTACTTCTACCACACAAACATCGAAATGAACAATATATCAATCATCACAGAGGCAAAATGTCATTATGCAGTATCAGCAGAGTTTTCAGAAGTATTTGCAAACGCTGCAAATAATTCATTACAAAGGTATACGTGCCTCATGCTGAGCTGACATTCATGCAAATTTCCCTAAAGTCGTATTTTCAAACCTTTCTTGCCTTCACATGAAAAGTAAAATGTTGAATTAATTTGGATTCACGCCCTGATGTACAAGATACATGTATATATAAATAACAAAAGAGGGAGGGAAAGAAAAGTGGATTCAGTCTCGCCAGGTTTTTTTCATAAACAAGATTGGAATCCACTTAGACGGTGGAGGTGATCCCTCCTATGGTGGGGAGCACACAGTGTTGTTAAAATACCCCTCACACACCAACAGGCCCCTTGGTGTCATGCTTCATCATCGGGGTCTTCGCACCCCTCTACGGGATGCGGCGTGCTGCGACCAACGACTACGTGGGAGCACTATGTGTGGACTATGTGTGAATGTGTGTGGGTAATGAATGTGAGTGGTGGGGTAGTGAAAGGTGATACTTAAAAAATACCTGGCTCGTGGGGTGAAAAATAGACTTTTATTAAGGCCCCGGCTGGTATTATTGAAAAAGGTGCAGTGAGAGGTTGTTAGTGTATAATTATGTACATCAACCTCATTTGTGCGTCTACATGGACATGTTTCGGAGTGAAAAACTCCTTCCTCGGGAGGGGAATTGCACAGAGATCCCCACCTTACTCACATGAATGTAAATGTTAAAGTGTAATATACAAAATAGAACGTGAACTATAGGTGTTGTGTACCTAGTCTGTAGTTCAGTATTGTAGTCTCTCTGCGCTCAATTGGCGTATATTCAAGACTTCATGGAATTGATTAAAATGCATCTTGAGCCTTTTGCGTGTTATTGGGGGTTTCCATCATGCTTAGTTCAGCGATGATTTCCGCAGGATGCGATGTGCCCTCTTCCCCTCAACGCGGCTCCGCTGGTAATTACATGTCCATGTAGACGCACAAATGAGGTTGATGTACATAATCCACACATAGTGCTCCCACGTAGTCGTTGGTCGCAGCACGCCGCATCCCGTAGAGGGGTGCGAAGACCCCGATGATGAAGCATGACACCAAGGGGCCTGTTGGTGTGTGAGGGGTATTTTTAACAACACTGTGTGCGCTCCCCACCATAGTAGGGACCACCTCCACCGTCTAAGTGGATTCCAATCTTGTTTATGAAGTACAAGATACATGATCATCTAATACTGGCTTGTACAACACACAACCCGCGGTCCACAATGTGCGCCCCCAGACTTTTTTATGTGGCTCTCAATACTGGCTTCTAAAAAGCCCTCTCCGCAAATAAATGGGAAGCTTTTTTGAGGGATGTGACATAATAGAAAGAGAGCTGCATTTTTAATTGCATCACTTAATAGACAATGAGTAAAGTCTTTTGTCAAGAGGTGAGGAGTCAGCACAGCTGGTCACTTGCACCTTCCATCTGGTGATGTGGCGAGGGATTGGAAGCGGGCAAAGGTACACTGTGCGCACAGGTTGTCCCAGAGATGAAGCACTATTAATATGTTCTAGGGTTGTGCAAGATGTTTCTTTTTGACAGCAGGACTTTGGAAAATTAACCAGTTTTACCAATCACATTTTTTATTTCGGTTTAACAAACCACAAAAGAAGCAACCATAAAGATCGTGAGTGTATAATTTTAGACTAAAAGAGCATTTCGGAAGACAAATGTGCAAATGAGGAATAAAAGCTCTCAAATTGACATAATAAATATGACATTGGCATCATATAAATAAAACAATTCCAAACAATTCATAACTTTGGTCTTTCTAACATGATTGTGGGGCTAAAGTGCAAGTGCAAGTGCATCATCAAAATTTGTGTAAATCAGTTTCAGGGTTGGTAGCCCGCACATTAAGCAGAAAGAAGGATTACCCCTAATCACAAGGCACTAGCACTAGTCACAATAGGCAGAATAAAATACATAAAATGCAACAATAAAAACAATTATTTAGGAGTATAAAATAGCAGCATTAATTGGTCAGTATAGTCTTGATTGGTCAGCACAATCTGTTGTATGTATTAATACCAGTTGACCCTGTTAGCTGTGCCCTCCGTCTAATCGTGCAGAAATGGCCTAAAAATGTTGCAGTGGCACGAGCGAAAAGTTGTCTGGCATCTGATTTTAATATCCGTAGGGCATCTTTAGAGCTTCGGTTCCCTAATTATCTGCACACAGGAGCTAACCATTTGCTTCTTGGCTTTACATATGCTTTACAGGCAAAAAGTAAATACCAAATATATTAATGTGGACATGGACATGAAGGACAGCCCTTAGGTTGGAGTTTATTTTTCTCCCAAGAATTAGTAAAAGCATTAATTGGTAAGCTGCAGTGTCAAAACTGTGTGTACAACTTCCTGTCGGCTGGCACCTTGATGATATCGAAATAGCTTTCTAGTTGGCAATTAAATTAAATTTCAGATCAGTGAAAGCATCTGTTGGGTTGCCAGGTTGGCTTTTCTGAAAATTGTTCTCGTCGACCCAAGCCCAGTTGAGAAGTTTTACTTGGCTTCTTGAGTTTGAAGGTGGGTGGCTAATAGCCTGAATTAGCAAACCAATTGTAGACCGTAGGGCGTTTACTTGTTTAATCCAGCCAATTTTATTTGTGGTGTCCAAATAAGAGACCTCGCAAAAGGCAGCTGCATAATGTTCCAAATCAGGGGTAGAGGCCAATCTATGCCAAAACAACAATGGGCAGAGCCTCGCAAGATTGTTGATGGACTTAATACCCAGATCAAGCTTGAGAGGTAGAAGGGGTGTACTTAGGGGAAGGGATATCAGGTTACTAAGGAACTTGTTTTCCACAGCTACAAGCTCATTAGAGGGTGCTGTGCCCCACAGCTCCGCCCCATAAAGGGCACTAGTCATGGCTTTGCAGTTGTACAATTTAAGAGCAGGAGCTACAGGCCTGGTATGCGACAAGCAATGCTCCCTCCTCAAAGCCCCAGTAAACTGGGTACATTTTAAGGAGACTGTCTCTAAATGTCTCTTCCAAGCCCTTTCCTCTGATAGTTTAATACCCAAATGATTGAAGGAACTAACCCTCTCAAGCGGGACATTATCCAGGAGTATGTTTCCCTTAAAAGATTTGTGCCGGTTGAACATCATTAGCTTGGTTTTGGTGGTGTTAATGATCAAGCCCCTCTCCTCACAAATGCCTTAGAATGGTTTAAAAGTTTTTAGAGACCCATGGGAGTTTTGGAAACCAATAGGGTATCGTCGGCGAATTGCAGTGGAGCAATTTTTTTGGTTCGCCAGAGATGGTGCATCAGCTGGTAGGGAGCACAGCAAGTCTGATACCTGGTTGACGTAGAGGGTTGGAGCTAATACACATCCCTGGTGGACACCCGCTGGATCGTGATGGTCTCGGAAACTTGTCCCTGATTTCCTACCTCATCCGGGCATAGTTTCCATCATGCAACCTAACTAATATTTCTAGGATCTCCATAGGTATTCCCATGTCCCTAAGCACCCGCCATAAGGAGTCCCTGGGCACAAGGTCGAATGCGGTTTTTAAGTCAATGAAAGCGAGGTATAGGCTTCCCTTGCCCAAGACAACAACCTTTCAGTATAACATAACTAAGCGAAATACTTGATCTATTGTGCCGATCTTCCGCTGGACTCCTGCTTGGAGTGGAGAGAGGATGTCATTCTCATCCATCCAGTCCTGGATTTTGACCAGGAGGTAGCGACAAAAGACCTTTTGGGCACAGTCGATCAAGCAGATCAGACAGTAGTTGGAAGGCATCGACCTGTCCCCTTTCTTGAAGATGGGTACTACTTCAGCCCCTTTCCATGAATCAGGGATCCTCCCCCCACCAGCTATATCGTGGGCCAATATCATAAAATAAGTAGCCCAATTTTCCCTGTCTACATGAAAAAGGTCACCTGGAATGCCATCCAGGCCTGGGGCTTTCGCCGATACAATTGCGTCCACGTAGGACAACATTTCCTCTCTAGAGAATGAAAGTATACGCACTGAGTAGCCTATGTCCTGGAACAGCTGATTTCTATCATATGTTCCAATGAGAGAATAGAGTTCGCTAAAATGTTTATGCCACTCTACAGGTGGAATTTTGTTGGCCAAAGGGGGCGATCCTTCAAAGTTGCCCTTAGACAAGAGGGTCCAGAACTTCCTGCTATCTGGATGGCGAATGGCCTCTCCAAGATATTCCCACCTCCTTTCATCCCATTTTCTCTTCGGTTTGGCCTGTGCTTGTTTTTATTCCTCACTAGCTATGCGAATGCTTGGGGCATCCCTATTTCTAATGGCTATGGACAGTTTCCCTCTCAAAGCTCTACATTCCCTATTAAACCATAAATTGGAACCCAATGGTCTACCCTGTTTTGGCCCGGTCTTGTGGCCATGGACAAGAAAGAAACTGGTGAGATGGTCAAAAAAGTCTTTATGTGAGCTGCTGCAAGCAAATGTTTTGGGAAAATCAAAGGGCTCAACACCCAAGGTCTCTAGGTGCTTTCCTAGGTCATTTATGATCAATCTAGTCTTGGTTTCATCTGCTATAACGGAAGACCATTTCACCCGACGTTTGTCATTGGAGGAAATTACCTCCTTGGTACTCAATGGAATCAATCCGGCCTTCACCCTCTCGCCCCATGGATGTTCGACAGTCAGGCTAAGGGAATTATGGTCACTGTCACAGGACAGGATGATAACCATGTTCAGTACCACGGGCCATAATACAAGGCCTACTAAGAGATAGTCAATCCTACTCGCCCCTTTCGGTCCGCTAAATGCCATCCCTCCTCCTTTGTTAGAGCTGGTTCTCCTGTTTGCGGCTCTTAGCCTTTGTTCTAAAGTAATGGAATTCAGCTGCAATGGTGCTTTCTACCATTTTTTAATAGGAGTAAGCTCCAGAGGTGGCACCATCCATGCTTTGTCCTCCTCACTCACATCATGGGACTCTGCCCAGTCTAGTGGTTCGAATGTCACATTAAAATCACCTAAAAGAAGGAGCACAGAGGGAAACACAAGAACTAGGATGCCCTCCACTCATTAAGTCACAACAATAATGATGTCCTAGTGTTCAAGGCAGAAACAATATTGTCAAGAAATCTGCGGCATCACAAGTTGCACCAAAATTACAACATACCTCCCCTCTTGCAATGAATTTGGGGTAGGGGATGCCTCAGTCTGCTGCCACTATTAAAATAGCCCAACTCTGATAGACTTAACAAACATTTACAAAGCCCACATTCACCTAGTGTAACATAGAACAAAGGTGAGCAAGCGAGATGGCACCTCACGGGCGCAACACCAATGGGACCCCTGGCTGGTACTCACCAGGATGGCCCTGTTATCATCATTGGTACCATCAAGCTATAACGGAAACGTGTCCTAAACCCAAAGAAAAGATCATGCGTGATGCAGTGAACAAAAATTATATGTGACTCAACGTACAACATTTAACACATAACACATATTCTATTCTGCAACTAGGACTAGTTCCTTTAATTTTGTTCCTATTTGTTGCATACAAAACATATATAGAATTAAAAAAGGAGGTGTGAATCCTACCAATCGATTCACAACCTACTCACAGCCGACATGTTTCATTGCCTTGGTTTGTATCAGGCAATTTCCTCAGGGCATATACCTTTCAATGCCACTGCAAAGGACACTGGGCTTTGCGCACCTTCAATAATCCTAGCCTCTCATACCAGCCGAGAGGAATTCGAACAGGATCACAGCTCCCAATGGTAAGCTTTGTTAAGTCTCCCTCCGTTCTTGTTAAGGTAGTGAGGAGAAGTCCAGCGCTCAGGGCAGATTCAAATTCCTCTCGGCTGGTATGAGAGGCTAGGATTATTGAAGGTGCGCAAAGCCCAGTGTCCTTTGCAGTGGCATTGAAAGGTATATGCCCTGAGGAAATTGCCTGATACAAACCAAGGCAATGAAACATGTCGGCTGTGAGTAGGTTGTGAATCGATTGGTAGGATTCACAACCTCCTTTTTTAATTCTATATATGTTTTGTATGCAACAAATAGGAACAAAATTAAAGGAACTAGTCCTAGTTGCAGAATAGAATATGTGTTATGTGTTAAATGTTGTACGTTGAGTCACATATCATTTTTGTTCACTGCATCACGCATGATCTTTTCTTTGGGTTTAGGACACGTTTCCGTTATAGCTTGATGGTACCAATGATGATAACAGGGCCATCCTGGTGAGTACCAGCCAGGGGTCCCATTGGTGTTGCGCCCGTGAGGTGCCATCTCGCTTTCTCACCTTTTTTCTATGTTACACTAGGTGAATGTGGGCGTTGTAAATGTTTGTTAAGTCTATCAGAGTTGGGCTATTTTAATAGTGGCAGCAGACTGAGGCATCCCCTACCCCAAATTCATTGCAAGAGGGGAGGTATGTTGTAATTTTGGTGCAACTTGTGATGCCGCAGATTTCTTGACAATATTGTTTCTGCCTTGAGCACTAGGACATCATTATTGTTGTGACATTAAAATCGCCACCAACTATTAGGGAGTGACAATGCAGAGTTGGAGAGCTACCTCCTCTGGTACTTCTGGCATACATGTTGAAAATGTCAATGGACTTGACCTTGCCACTGTTTAGCCGTACCCCTAAAATGTCAGAGCTGTTAGTGTCCAATTCCTTAAAATCACAGTTAAGTGAAATGTTGATTAGGATGAGCAACCCACTTGACGGCCGACCATGTTTGGATGGAAAGGCCGGTCTGTGAAAAGTCATGAACCCAGGTATAAATGTAGGGGTCAGACTCCATGTTTCCTGAAGTAAACAAATCTCGTGATGGTTAATGAGCTCAAGCCAGTGGGGGTGGTTGAGTTTTCCCCTTATGCCCGCAACATTCCATGACACTATCTTCAGCACCCTACCAGAGGGTACTGGAAGGTGAATCTGGGGTAGCCAAGATTATCTGGAATATTAGCCTGCACGCAGTCACTTAATGCAGAGACTAGAGCAATATCTAGGACTGGCTGTGTGCTACAGAGTATGCTCTCAAGCTCTGGAGCGGGACCCTCTCGGCGCATGTGGGCTGTAAAAGGGGTGTGATTGTTAATTCTGCTAGGAATGCACTTGAGATCCTTTACTACGGGTATAGAAAGTCAATCTTTCTGGGAAAGTGATGAAATGGGTGAGCCCCCAAGAAGCTGGGATGCAGTATTACATTGTCCTAGTGTATGAGGGATGTTTAGTTTCAGCCTAATCTTTGTAGGAGATGGGGAATGCAATCTCAAATCCATGTCAACTAGATTCTGAACCAGTAGGTCGTTTACTAGAATAAGTTCTAGCACATCAGTTAGACTATTTTTAAGGACACATCTTTTTGCCTGGACAATGTCTTCCCTTATTATGGAACTACAACCCCTAGTATATCTTAGCCAATGTATTGCCTTGTTTTTAAGCATTTCTACATGCTCATATTTGGTACTGTTATTACCCACTTTGGGGATATTGTTCATGTATATTAATTTCGACTGGAGTGCAGAATAGATGGGATAAGCTACTTGGGGAAGTTGGGAAAGTGGAAATGCCCTACTAAAACCTCTGCTTGATTCCTGTGGCGTCAGCTAGGACAATGATACATGCCCTGCTAGATCCCATGGTGCATCGCTGTATTTATTACCCAGGTCTTTATGGGTCCTATCATGGACAATCAATGGTATAGCTGTTGCCCTCCCATTGTCAGCAAGTGGGCCTGACTGGGGGACGGGATTCTTAGTTGGGACTTTCTGGCCAGTTTGCTTCTGGGGGGCAGGGCAAGCCTTGTCCTTAAGTTAGCGTAGTTGTGTGCAGTGGACACTGGTGTATGGAGATACTTCAACGTACATCGCTTCAGGTGGTGCGGATATCCATTGAATTTCTCTTCTTTGCTTCGGGTCATAAATACTATGCTACATTTTTTCCAATAAGTGGCATTCATGATGCTCCACAGTAGAATCACTTCCTGTGAAGTTCTCAAGGTATTAGACAGAGACCAGTACCAATTAAGGGTCTGTAGTAAGCTATGATAATCTTTGATGTTTCTATATCCAATTTATTAGGTCATCTGAAGACCACACATAGGAGGCTCACAACAAAATTCAGTCTCTGTCACTGGAACCCTATAGGTGACCAGAAGAAATGAGGCAAGCAAGATAAGACACATTCTCTTCGGAACTGGAGGGATGAGATATACCAGGAACATGGGCCATTTTAACTCATGTATTTCTGAAATGGCCATACCAAAGGGAAAGAGACATTCTTGTTGAGTCAGTAGTCATTTTGTGAGTAATGTATTTTGGAGGACTGAAAGGTCGAACAAGCTTCAGACACCAGCAGCACCATTATGTAACAACTGGTTTCATGGCAACATACCCTCTTGCGAACTATGCAGTTTTAAATATAAGAAGGCATGCCACAGTCATTTTTTCTTTTTGCATATGTTGTTCCGAACAACATGTACCCAAGTGCAGACAGAATGAACATAATTTTATTCAGATTTTGAATTATGAATAACTGGAATGCACTTACTATACCCAAGGACTTCATCTGTAGTAAATTATCAGCATTCCCATATTAGTATGTGTGCATTAAATCTATGTAAATCTTTAGATTGTATCACTCTTCGCAGTGCACTATGTTGATACACACCAATCTGGTTCACATTGCAATTGTGGTATTAAATCTGTTTACTCTCCTGAGCCACTCAAAGCAACTTCAAAACAGTGTACTGACGTATCTGGGAATACTGTTAGAAAAGATGGCTTTGAAGAATGTCCTATTGATTGCTGTCAAGCAGTGGCTTTATACTTGGCTGTAGGGCATGAATACATTTTATGGCAACTGATGAGTTCCATATGATACACCCCATGCATTTGGCAGGGCTTTTTTATAACATAGGCATGTTACATATTGTTGGGACTGAAAAGTCCTCTGCATGGGTATGGACATTTACCTTGTCATGAGTGCCCAACTGTGCTGTTGGCTGCATTGCTAATGCTGATTTTTGTTGTCATAGGCAAACACAGATCATGTGCGTGCGCCATGACATAAACCTGTCTCATGGATTGCAGTCTTGTTGTACAAGGAGGGGCTTCCAAAGCACTAAGATTGTAGTGGTGGAAAGCTCACTTCTTCACCAAGAGTTAGGCAGCATGAGCGCGGTGGTGGCAACGTACTGTATAGTGATCAGTAGGAGTGAAAAGGTCCTTTTTAACCTGTGTCACTTAATGAGGCCTATAGGCTCACTCACCTTTTTACACTTCCGCTGCTGTGTGCTTAACTCACCGTTGGACTTCATCAGCGCCGGAGTTGTGACTCTGCACTGGATGTGTGTGTCCCTCAAAAGGGTACAGTACAGAGATAGAGCAGTTCTGTGCAGTGCATGAACGGTGAATGTGTGTACTAGTTATATTGTATACAAGAGGGGAATACATTACATGAGAGATGTAGTGCTGTGCAGGGCGTGCGCAGTGAAAGCATGTGCTGGGTGTATGTGTGCTTGCAAAAGGTACTATATATGAAGGGCTAAGTGTTGTGCATGCGTGCAGGGTGAATGTGTGTACTAGCAGAGGGTTTGTTTGCATGTAGAACACCATGGCACAATACATAAAGGATACAGTACTGAGCAGTGCAAGCAGAGTGATTGTGTGTGCTAAATGTATGTGCACCTGGGATAGCATTATACATTAAGGTGACAGTACTGGACAGTATGTGTGCTGTGTATGTGCACTGAGTGCAATTGTGCCATGTGGAGGGTCTGGGTTTAATTTTGGGAGACCCAGGCCTGCATGCTGAAGACATGAGGAGTAGAGGAAACCCCCTGACAGATGTGTGTGTTGCTGCATTCCTGTGACCTGGGTGGGACACACTGGAAAAGGGAGAGAGAGGCTCCCTCTGTACATGTCAAAGGGTGATCTGTGATTCGGTGGGAGATCACAAGGAAAGGGCCTCAACACATCTCATGAAGGAGATGGGACTGATAATGGGATCATATAGAGTAGGGCTGGGAGCCCGGGTTAATCTTTTCATGCACATATCACTGTGGCTGACATTCATGTGTAAACTCTAGTCACTGCCATGGCCTGTGTTGTGGGACTATCGGCTGCGAAATCTCTCTTGCCATGACAGACAGGAAGAGGGAAAAGAAAATGTAGACTGTAATCACACTTGGTGTCTGGAAATGGAGTATAAGAAGAGGAGGTGAAATCCCAAAATTAATTTGTCATCTGCCAAGCAGCTAGATGAACTGTGTGAGGAGGAGTAGCTCTGCAAGGCTTCTGCCTGTGACCAGGACTTGGGGCCAAGGCCTGAAAATCTCCCTGCTGGGTGAGGGGACATCACCCAGGGAAACCAAGACCACCTGCTCTGGAGCCTGGAGCACCAGCACCTGCCTGCTTGCCAAGAACAGTGTGCCCTGTGAGGAAAAGGAGAGTGTTGGTGGGGGCAAGGTCCGGTGAGGAGCCCTGTCGAGAGGACTCCCAGTGCGAGGTGTGAGGAGATGCCCGCTGCACTGAACTGGTCGTTGCCCATGTGCAAATCAGATTGGTGACCCCATACATCAGGAGAGGGCCGCCATGAATATAGCCATGAAATGTATGCCTTGCGAGGAGAGTGAAAACAGTATTGCATCATTGCAGCAACCCCATATGCCTGGAGGGGCTTCCGTGGAAGTTATCGCTGCTTTCAAGTGCCAAGACATGTGCGGGTCTTAGCAGTGACTTTGTATGTCAGGGGGGACACTGTGGTATAGACCGCTGAGCAGTGAGGAACGGCACCTTGTTTGCAGGTACCACGGCAACCCCATATACCAGGAATGTCTGCCCGTACCGAATGAGTTGCGAAGTCCAGGCCGCCACCCAGAGAACTGAAAGCTGCAAAATGTGGGTCGAATTGAGCACCAAGGACTGCCCTCAACCTGCCCTGGGGACCAAGGAGGACACCAAGAGTCCATCGTCACATCACTGAAAAGCAGATCAGGAGCACCAGGGTCAACCCCCATCCCTAGTTGGGAAGCGCTGAACTTACCATGCTGGCGAAAGCACCGGAGCACCTCCCATCACTGCTGAAGCTGGCCGCACAGGCTCAGGGAGAGCCAGACTGAGCAGGACTGGAGAATTGCAAGTGCCCGCGGTTGGGGCACCTGCTGAGACACTGAACAGCTCCTCTGTGCAGGAGCAGGTAAGACTTTTTATGGGCCTACTGGGCCCCGGGGGACTCACTGCTACAGAGGCAAAGACAATTTTGACTCCTTTCTAAGAGTCGGAGTGGACTTATGAGTAAGGCCTACTAGTATGCATTCCCTGGATGCAGTCCCCGTGAATGAGGAATACCCTGACAACATTATGACGATCCGGTGGGGCAGGGAAACACTCGAGTCCCGACCTCAAGACAATTGTGTTATTGCTTGTGAGGGTTATAATTCTCGTTTGAATGCGTAGAGTTAGAAATAAAATACTTCTTTTACTATGGAAATAAGTATTTGACTGAACGTTGATATATTGATATTGTTGTGCGCTATTTGAGTTATGAGCTGTGTTCACTGACCTGTATCTACATCCTCCACCACCCAGCCCCCATCCGAGAGAGTCTTGGAATGCTCGACCATAGCTACCACTGGGACTCAAGTTCAGAAGGGGTACTTGGCCCAGCTGCTCAGGACCCATAGTATGTCGGGCCCCAAGACATCAATAGTAAAGGCCCCAGACACCAGGGTTGAGCCCAGTGACTCACGCATGCCCCCCTCTGAAAGGGTTCCGACACATACAAAAACGACTAATTGTATGGCAAAGATAAATTCACTAACCGATTAGAGTGTATATATGTGCAAGGATTGTGGCCTAGAAAACCAAAAAATTGATAATTTTAGCTAACAATGTGTGTGAGATTACCATAATATTTTAGAGGCAGGTTGGCATAAGTCATGCTAAGAAGAAAATAACAGAAAAATTCAGTGCAGAGGAAACTTCTATTCTGCTGTTCAGAAAGCTACATGTAGAGAGTAACATCCATTTCAAGGTCATCAGACTGAAGCAGTGCAATTGTGGAAGGAAGTATGTTTCTATACTTTTACCTGTTTCTCAGACATGTCTCTGACTAAGACATTGTTCACTTTGTGGTTCAGATACAAGAGACTTCACAATGGCTTCTTCCTCTGAGCACCACAGAGAATCTTTGGGGAGAGAAAGTATAGACAGCCAAGAATATGGGAGTGACAGGCACGAAGCCTAGTGACATGGCGAAGAGCCATTGTCCAACTGCAGATCTGGAAGATTTCTAAGGTCGTTGGGGATGGTACATGGCTTAGCATAAATTTGGAAAAATACTAATGATTGAGCCAACATAATAACCATGTGGCTGATAATAACATAGATGTAACATTAGGTATCTTTTGGGCCAAATAATTACAGATAGTAGGGATGTGTGATGTAAAATGCTTTGGGTTTCTCCGATGTTATTCCTATTCTATATCATGGCTTCTGAGATTACTGTAATAATATTCTTGATGATTGATTGATGTGGGTTTCTATAGCGCTAGAATCGACCCCCGAAGGAGTATCTCTGCGCTGTAGACCACTGGGGAACCCGTCCTGGCTTTCCCTGTGAGATGGCCCCTACTGGGTATCTCCAAGGTGAAACCAGGCATCCCCGGCGTATGTGGGGGGCCGTTGTGGAGATGAGGCAAGCTAATGCCCAGAGTTGCCAAGTGTGATCCCTAGTTAGAGTAGGCACCGAGGCGAGAATTATCGAGTCCGTTGACCCTGGTCCAAGACCCTGCCGCGTCGGGAATTGAACCCTGGTCCCGGGCCGTCCTCTGCTCCCGGGTCTGCCGCCTCTAACTAGTGAGCCACACCACTCCACATTCTTCATTCTGATACACTAGTTCATTGTACTGATTGTACTACATAACACACAAAACTGTGTGTGTCCACTGCTTTCAGGGGCCAGAGTTACGGTTCACACATCTACAACTAACTCCTGCAGATAAGAGCTTCTCTGGCAAGGATGTATAACTTTCTGGATCTAAATGAGACTAACTCGTTGCAGAGAAGAGTGAGAGACACCTGTCTGTTCTCCATTTCCCTGTAGGTGGTACAATAAGCAAGATCTACTTGGGGCTAGGGAAATCTTTCCAGGTGTGCTCCCCTATCAGGGCCGGACTGGCTATTGGGCATTTCAGTGGGCTGGCATGGTAGGGGCCGGTTTCACTACTGTGGACCTGGTTTTGTTGCTGGGACCTGCCAGCCACGTTCCTACTTGCACCGCCTCTAAATAAACACTTCCAAAACAAATGATTTTAAAGTGTGCTTAAAGCTTTCTTTAAAACCATTTGGGTTTAGATTGTTTATTTAGGAGTGCTGCAAGCACGAAAGTGGCCAGCAGGTCCCCAGAAACAAAACTGGCCCCCACCCTGACAGTCTACTGACACGACTGTTACCTATTTGGGGTTCATGAAAAACCAGATTCCGAACCTCTGGGTTTTAATGAGAACTGTTTCAAAATCTCTAGAATTCAAAAGTTGATTCACTGTGACTTTCAAACATAAGAACAATTTTAATGGAGTGTTGTGTTTATAAAATGTTTGGATAGGTGCCCAATATAATATGCACCTGCGCACTATTTGTTTATAGCTTAAAGCTCTTGATCACATGTTGCAAATGTAGCTTGCTTTTATTGCATTTATGCTGATGATTGCAAAACAGCATGTGATGCATGTTTCATGGATTATGATGGTGTGCTTTTAGTTTATGTAGTAATATAAAATGTAGTGTTTTTAGCTTTCTGCTCGTTTTCCTGCCCTCTGTTCGGCCTTTTCTGCTCGTTTTTCTGCTCTCTGTTTTGCCGCTCTCTGTTTTGCCCTTTACTGCTCTGTTTTGCTTTTTGTGCTCGTTTTCTACCCTCAGTTCTGCCTGTTCTGCTTGCTCATTTTTCTGCCCTCTGTTTTGCCTATTTCTGCTCGTTTCATCCCTGTTCATGCCGTTTTCCTCAAGACCTGACTTTTCGACGGAGCCCTCGCACCCCAGCACCCAGATACCCCTAGGGGCTCTACAAATGCTGATTGATTGATTAGGCTAAGGGGTTTTCTATAAGAACAGTTATAGGTAAAATTCCTACAAGAAACTGTCAAACTACATCACTAATCACTGGGACACATTATCATGCTAGCTAGCTCTGTGAGACAATAGAAATAAAGGGGCTTCCTTATGACACACACCCCTGTGTCACTTTTGCACCACGTAAAGTGGCACACGCAGGGCTCTCATTCCAATTTATGAAACCATGGAAAGCTACCCTGTGTAGCTTTAAGTGGCCTCATAATTCTTGAGTAAGGCAACACAGCACAAATCGCTGCATCTCCTTACGCTGACCAGGGTGGCATTCCATGGGTAATGCAGTGGGTTTACCTATGCAAAACCCATGGATTTTGATGCTGCTTCAGATGTACAAAATCATTTAAACCTGGACAAGCTCCAAATCCGTACGCCTCCCGAGGTGAGGCGCACCGAGGTGAAATAAGTTTATTTCTTCAAATTTTTTCCCCTTTCTATGTGTGCTGCATTTTATACCATAATGGCGCCTTCAGGTGTAGGAACGTAAGCACGCCCACGAATCTCTGTGCCTCTTTCCAAGCCACCACAGTTGATTCTAGGGCTGGGTTAGAAGCCATCGCTTGTTCGGAAGGAGATCGATATAGCAGTGGGGTGGGAAACAGGTTACTGATTAGGTCATGCTCCAGTCGTGTTCATAACGGGCATCCTGTTGAGGGCCTAGGTGTGACGCTACTTGGGAGAATTGGAACGCTAAGCAGTAGGAGCTCACGTTAGGCAATCGCAACCCTCCCCCCTCCATATCTGCCCAGAGATGGGCACCCGGAGACTAGGTTTGCACCTACTCCACATCTAGGCACAGATATGTTCGAACGCAAGGTACGTGGTATTCATAAGGGCTGTATTCCAAATAAGTAGTTAAATCGAGCGACCACTATCATCTTAACGGTCTGCACTATGCCTCATAGGGAGAAATGTAGAAAGGACCACCTCTGAAAATCCCATTGTGTGTGATGCATCAGTGAGAGTAGGTTCTCCTCCATCAGACAAGTGAGGCCTTGTTGATCTTGACTCCTAGGTAGGTAAGTCCTGTCTGGACCCATCGTATGTAATAGTTGAGAATACAATCTTCAGTGGTCAATAGGGACATAGGGAGGGCCTTGCTCTTTGTCTAGTTGATTTTGTATCCAGAGAGGTTGGAGAAGTCATTGGTGAGTGACATTACGGCTGCTGTTGAGGTTTGGGGGTGGGATAAGAGGAATAGATTGTCATCCACCTAAAGAAGTGCCTTGACTTCTCCAACTGCAGTACAGGACACTGCTCTTGATTGCCGGATCGATGTCGCTAGTGGCTCTAGAGCAAAGAGGAACAAGGGTGGGGACAGGGGGCATGCCTGACGTGAGTCCGGTTTGACTGTGAATGGGTCTCATAGGAGTCCGTTGCAAGAGACCTCTGCCACCAAGGCATTGTAGAGAAAGCGTACCTTGTGAATAAAGTCTGTTCCCAGGGCAATTTGGGACATTACGTGGGAAAGGTATTGCCAGTCGGCACAATCAAACGCCTTCTTGGCGTCCAGGGAAAGTGCTAGGAATTCAAACAGAGTGGTACAAAAGGGGGTGGTGATGGACGGAGCATCTGAACCAATCAAACACTCACACCCAGTCAACAGATCTGGGTTTAATCCATCACCGTTCTTTAGCCGACTCTGCCACCCCAGTTCACACATGGCCATATTCAAATCAGTCTGACCCTGTGCCTCATGGGAACAGTCCAGCCCGAACTGCCAAGCCATGCCTTCCCTGGACCGGAAACAAGCTTCCGAGGACCGGTTTCTGGCATTTCAGCTGTCTTCAGCCCGACTTGCTTGAATCCAGTGGCAAAGTGAGCGAGGGACTCACGTCTGAGCATACCCTGGCAACTTATGGCGAACAAAGTGGTACAAAAGGGGGTAGTGATGGACGGAGCATCTGAACCAATCAAACACTCACACCCAGTCAACAGATCTGGGTTTAATCCATCACCGTTCTTCAGCCCACTCTGCCACCCCATGTTCAGACATGGCCATATGCAAATCAGTCTGACCCTGTGCCTCATGGGAACAGTCCAGCCCGAACTGCCAAGCCATGCATTCCCTGAACCGGAAACAAGCTTCCAAGGACCGGTTTCTGACATTTCAGCCGTCTTCAGCCCAGCTTGCTTGAATCCAGTGGCAAAGTGAGCGAGGGACTCACGTCTGAGCATACCCTGCCAACTTATGGCGAACAAAGTGGTACAAAAGGGGGTAGTGATGGACGGAGCATCTGAACCAATCAAACACCACACCCAGTCAACAGATCTGGGTTTAATCCATCACCGTTCTTTAGCCCACTCTGCCACCCCAGTTCAGACATGGCCATATGCAAATCAGTCTGACCCTGTGCCTCATGGGAACAGTCCAGCCCGAACTGCCAAGCCATGCCTTCCCTGGACCGGAAACAAGCTTCCGAGGACCGGTTTCTGGCATTTCAGCCGTCTTCAGCCCGGCTTGCTTGAATCCAGTTGCAAAGTGAGCAAGGGACTCACGTCTGAGCATACCCTGCCAACTTATGGCGAACAAAGTGATACAAAAGGGGGTAGTGATGGACGGAGCATCTGAACCAATCAAACACTCACACCCAGTCAACAGATCTGGGTTTAATCCATCACCGTTCTTTAGCCCACTCTGCCACCCCAGTTCAGACATGGCCATATGCAAATCAGTCTGACCCTGTGCCTCATGGGAACAGCCCAGCCCGAACTGCCAAGCCATGCCTTCCCTGGTCCGAAAACAAGCTTCCGAGGACCGGTTTCTGGCATTTCAGCCGTCTTCATCCCGGCTTGCTTGAATCCAGTGGCAAAGTGAGCAAGGGACTCACGTCTAAGCATACACTTCAAACAAATCCCCTTTTATTTGCCACAGCAGGTGTGACAGCACTCGAAAGAGGTCTCGGGAACTGCGGCCCAGGATGAAGCCCACTTGAGATTAATGGATATTCTTGGACCCTATGGTGCAGTAGTCACCACACATCCTCATGTGCATGATCAGTCACCAGGTCCCCAAATAGTGCCCTGTTCCATCGGTATGTACGCCGTCCCTACCTGTCCTTTTTAAGATGGGGACTGGTGCCAGGTTCCAATCGTCACCCAACAGCACCGTTGTTCTGCTGAGGGAGGACAGGAGCCTGGAAAGTTGAGCTAGGAAATGGGATTTACTCGTGATAGGAGCATATATCAAGCCAACCACTATAATTCTCTCTAGGAGCTGTAGCTTTGCCTGCACACAGTGGCCTCCTTTATCTGTCCACGTCTTAAGTATAGTACAGTGTAAGGATTTCCTTATGAGAATGGCCTCTCTGCATTTTCTTGGTGCAAGTGCTTTCAGAAGAGGCGGCATCTATTTCTGCTAATGACTGGGCCCACCCATTCTCGTTTAAGTCTAGCTGGTTCAACTTGGGATAGGTTGGTCTCCTGCACTAATGGCATGCCCACTCGTTTGGTATGTAGATAGTGCAGGGCCTTTTAACATTTGATGTACTGGGACATGCCATTAACGTTCATGGAGATCAGGGTAAGAGGGGTGGGTGACATGTCGTAGTGGGAGTGTAGATGCAGTGTTCCCCAGTGCGAGGGCAGGCATGCAGAGCGTGGCAATTACACTTTGTGTTTAGGCTAAGGGGTAGTGGAATTGTTTTGTGTGGGGGTGTTGGGTTGTAGGCCCCTGTTGACCCAGATGGCCCAGGAGGTTATGGTGGGTGCCGGTGGGATTCAGCTTGGGGGAGGAATAAAACTATGGAGATCCTAAAGTGATGAGCTCTCGATTTTGGAACTGGGCTTGGGTTTGCACCAGTGGCACCTGCTGGGCACCCGACTGTACTGCAATAAATATGCGGGCAGAGTGAATACAATGGAAAAGGGTCCAACCCAACTAGTGCTATCAATTGCCTCCAATTGGGGGGAGACATGGCGAGGTAAGGGTAAGAGAGATGCACGGTTCAGGTGAGTAGGGAGTGCCATAGGTCACTCTATGACCGGGATATGATGAAAGCTTACTAATATCCCCCCTTGTATGTATTTAGGTTGGTTCTGCCTGAGGCAGATCTCTCAGGAGAGAGGGGGGAACATGGGGCCAGGACCTCCATTATAATGAGGCATCTGGATGGGGCGGCGCCAGGGGCGGCCAGCAGGACATCAGAAGGCAGCGGTGGCTGTAAGCCAAGAAGAGAGGCAGGAAAGAGATGGGAACAGACCTCAGCATTGGACAGAAATTGAGAGAGAGTCATAACAAAGTAAAGTATATGTTTGAAGTCTCTCTCTGTATTAGCGGCTGCCTTGTCCTGCTTTAATTGCGGTCTGGATTTTTCTCTATCTCTGCCCTTGTGGAGCACTTCTAAAATTTGGTGGAGGCTCTCTCAATCAGATTCCCTCTAATGCGGATGTGGCTGGGCTGGTACTCAGGTTTCCAAGGGGGGAAGCAATCCTCTCAGTGTGTGAGCGCTGATTCGCTATCTGCGGCTGTGTCCATGGAAGGGTCGACCAGCGAGTTCAGAAACAGTTCAAGTTCTCCATACAGTTGCACTGCAGGCAGGGATGGAGTGCCAGGAATCGCTTGCATTTGGAGTTCGTAATTGCATAAAAACCTGCTGAAAAGGAGTTACGGTTGCCGTCGACAAGCAGGGGTGCTCTGCGGCGCTTGGCTGCAGAGAGGATGGCCCTTGTGCGTTGATAGCGCAGAGTGCATGCAATGTTAGGTTTTGGAAATTGGGCTGGGAGGTACGGTGGGAGCAGACCTAGTGTGCCCATTGTAGTTCCAAGGGTTCTTGCAGTTGAAGGTGCAACTGGTCCGGCAGCAATGACATGAGGTAGCCAACCATGTTGGCTTTCTCTGCTCCCTCGTGGACGCTTTGTGTACTCTAATCTCGCATGGTCCTGTCTTCTAAATCGGTCATTTTGTGGAGTAGTTAGAATATGTCCTGCCCCAGTCCAGTAGTAGGGTAGAGCCAATGGCCGAGGTTTCCTTAACCCCTTCGGGGCTGATGACGAGCTCAGCTCGTCATGAGCGTTACCTGCCGTGCGCTCATGACGAGCTGAGCTCGTCATGTAACGCGGTAATTTTAAAATTGCCGCATACAGCGGGAAAAGCCGCCGCAGCGATGCAGTTAAGGAGGGTCTCCATGGTGCAACCAGGTGTGTCTGGGGTATGCTTCATGGGTGGCAGCGCAAGGCGGGCCACTTTAGACAATAGGAGTTGGCAAACTGGTCTGCTCTGGGTTGGCATGCAGCACAGTCAACGGCCAGTGGTTTCTGACTGACTCCACTGTGGGTGGCAGTCTCCCCCACTGTCAGAGGAGTTGAGCAGCGGAGATGACAAGGACAAACAGGAGGTGCTGTGGAGTGCTGTCTGTTCCAGGGGCTCCCACCCTCCATGTCGCCTGTAGATCACCCTCACATTTGAAGCGGTGGGGTCTATGTCTCCCAGGTCTTGCAGTAGGCCTATGATTATGCACATCTCTGGGGTAGGGGGTCTCCAGTGTCTGACTGAGGAGCCTCTGCCTCATGCTAGGTGGGTTCCCCGTAGTGGTGGTGATGACCAGGGTCGCTGGGCAGTCGCTGCCCGCAGTGGGCGTTGGGTCCCTACAGTGCAGTAGATGGGGGAGGCGATGGCATTTATGGGGGCAGCAGTGAGACACTTTAACCTTGTCTGTATTTTGACAACTGTGTACGTCCTTCATGCACATTTGCACAGAATCACAGTTACAAGTGGAATACGTGATAATTGTTCTGTGCACTCTGGAGAGAGGCCACGAATTGGTTGACCAAGTATTCTGAACACGTTTTTGACCCACTGACAGGCACAGTGAGAAACTCACACTGCCTTGAGCCTCAGCTTCTGAGCTCTCAATCGTGGCCCGTTATAAACTCCTGGAGGCGACTCAGCTTAAAGTATGCTCTATACAAGACTTTATGCTACACAGAAAGACAGCATCCTGGAAATAGCTATCGCTCTTAGGGAATGCAAGACTAAGTAAAACATGTGAGATATGAACAGGAACCAAATCGCTTACATGGATTACCTTAACCTTTTTTACATTAATTGATCAGATACCAATCAGTATTTTTGTCATCAAAGTTAAGAGCATGAATATAGGGACCCTTATCAACTCTGTTTTTTTTTATTACTATAGTCAGGGCCACTGGAATTATGCAGCGGGAGAAGGCCAAATTATGTGGCAGGGTAGACTAAATTATGCAGCAAGAAAAGGCAAATTATGCAACGTTATACAGTACATTTTTTAATAGTATTACTTAATTATTTTGTACTTTTTACACTTGTTAACACTGTCTGAGTATTAGGTGCACCTCATTAGTACCAGTTTAATACCCAATGTAGCAGGGGGCGTGGCTAACAGCTGAGCATGTCAGACGCGGACTAAGTGAGCTCCGTTAACAAAAACCCCTAAAATACTGTCAATTATCCTGACTTTGGCTTGAAATACCACCCTCGGTACCTCTGACACGCAACAAGTCTGGTGACAGAGCGAGAGGTCCGAGAGAACACCCGGGTCCTGCTGAGAGCGATTTGCCCCCGGAGACGCGGAGAGGCCTGGGATGCGAGGGAGAGCTGCGTCCCACAGTACTGCTGCATCGGAACGGAAACGGCTGCCCGACGGCGTGACTGATCGAGCCCGGCCGAGTGTTGTGGGGTAGACGCCGGAGGCCGACGCCGGACCACTGCCCACAGCCTGAAGCTCCCCCTGCAGAGTGAATCGGGACCGCGGACGGAGGTTTGAGTTTGAGTTTGAGTTTAAAATATTTATAAAAGCGCACTTTCACCAGCGGTTTCATGGCGCTGCAGCAAACAAATCCCCAGAGGGGGAACAGAAAATAACAAAAAGAGAGCAAAAACAAGAACCAACCTAATTAAAAGACTTAGCGAATAAGTGGGCTTTGAGTTTCTTCCGGAATTGAGGGTAATGAGTTAGAGATCTAAGCTCTAAAGGCAAGGAATTCCACATGACTGGGGCAAGGGTCGCGAACTTTGATCCTCCCCATTTCTTCCTCCGGAAACGGGGGACTACTAACAAAGATTGTGAGGATGATCGTAGATCCCTAGTTGGTACATACGGAACGATCTCAGAAGTGATGAAAGCCGGAGTCGCGCCCAGTCGTGCTTGAAAGGTGATAGAAGCGAGCTTAAACTGGACGCGTTCACGGACAGGGAGCCAGTGCAAGGATTTGAGAAGGGGTGTTACGTGATGAGATTTTGGGAGATTGAACACCAACCGTGCCGCCTGGTTCTGGATCAGCTGCAAGCGTTTTAGACAATATGCAGGAATACCTGCATACAGGGCGTTGCCATAATCCAGGCGGGAAATGACCATCGCCAGGATGATCAGTTTCAAGGCATCAAAAGAGAAAAAACGGGATACCTTGCAGATGGTGCGTAGTGACAAAAAGTAAGAGGACACCACAGAACTAGCCTGGGAGTGAAGAGTGAGCTGGGAATTGAGTTTAATACCTAAAGTTTTGACTGAGGTAGAAGGGGCCGGGGGAGAACCTAGGGAAGGGGGCCAAAAAAGAGAAGACCAGGGACTGGAGCAACCACCCGTCAACACCAACTCGGTCTTATCTGGGTTAAGTTTCAGGTGGTTGTAATTCATCCAGTCCCGGATAAAAATCATAATGGACTGAAAGTTTGAAATGGAAGCAGAGGAAGAAGACAGGTTGAAAACAAGTTGGAGGTCATCCGCATAATTGTACACGCTGACCTCCATTTGCTGTAAAGAAAAAATAAGGGGGGCGATGTAAAGGTTAAACAGAAGGGGTGAGAGGGAAGAGCCTTGGGGGACCGCGCACTGAACTTTCCGGAAGTCCGCAGAAAAATCACCCAGGCGAACCGCCTGGGTGCGGTCCCTCAGGAAGGAGGACAACCATACCAGGGCGGTACCCCCGATCCCCGCCGCCCCGACACGGGAGAGTAAGATGGCATGATCAACCGTGTCAAAGGCAGCTGAGAGATCGAGGAGTACTAAAGCTTGGGCCTGGTTGGTATCCGTTCCCTCCCTGAGGTTGTCAAGGACCGAGAGAACTACGGACTCCGTAGAGTGTGCGGGGCGGAAGCCGGCCTGGCGGGGAGCCAGAACCCCATACTCCTCCACAAACGTGCTCAAAGACTTGGTGACATGGCGTTCGAGCACCTTAGCCAGAAATGGTAGGAGAGAGATGGGGCGGTAATTGGCGGGGACCGAGGGGTCTGCGCCAGGCTTCTTTAAAATGGGGACGATAACAGCTGCCTTCAGTGAGTTGGGTACAACTCCCTGGGAAAGAGAACTGTTAAGGAAATGAAGAGGGGGGTCTGGACAAGTTGTGTAAATATGGCGAAGAATGTGGGCGGGGCAAATATCCAGTGGGGAGCCGGATTTGACCAAAGGAATAATCGAGGTAAAAAATTCCTTAGTGAAAAGGGGAAGGGCATCAAGTTGTCCCTTAGGTGGGGGACACTGCGGGTCAACGAAAGTCGGGGAGGGTAAGGGAATGTTGGTTTTAATAGTTGCGATCTTCTCAATAAAAAAATTATTTAGGGAGTGACAAAGGTCCTGGGAGGGGGAGGGCTTAAGAGATGTCCTGTCAGAGAATGCCAAGTTGTGGACTATCGAGAATATTTCCCTCGGCCGATTCTCAGCTGTGAGAATTTTAGAGGAGAAATAGGTATTTTTTGCCACCAAGATGGCCTTTTTATATTAGGCCAGGAGAGCGGTAAACTCAGATTTAAGTATGGGGCAATATTTCCTCCTCCAGGCACGCTCGGCTCGGCGCACCGCCAGTTTGGTGGTTTTAAGATCATCGCTGAACCACAAGTTGGCATCCTTCTCACGCTTTGATGTCACCCGCTTCAGCGGGGCAATGGAATCACAGCCTGAGAGGAGCCAGTGTTCGATAGCAGAGGCCTGGGAAAGAGTGGATAGACCTTGTAGGGCAGGATAGGAAGAGGTTAATAATGCGGATAAATTCTCCGGATCCACTCGGCTCCATGAGCGGACCCAAACATTCTTTGTGTGCGGGGGCCTAACAGTAGAGTTGATGGGGAGGGTAAACGAAATCAAGTGATGGTCAGACCAGGTGCAGGGGAAGATGGACAGGGAGCCTACCGGGCAGTTCAGGGACCAGATCTGATCTAAGATGTGTCCTTTGACATGAGTGGGAAAATGAACGTGCGGCACAAAATTAAGAGATTGAAGGGTATCTGAGAACTGTTTAGAAGATGGACATTCCGCTGGGTCTAAAGGCCAGAAGTTAAAGTCTCCCAATAATAAAATGGAAGAGTTATTAACCTTGAGTGTGGCAAGTATCTCTTGAAAATCGGAGAGGAAAAGTAAAGGTGACTGAGGAGGTCGGTAAGTGAGAAAGCAGGTAAGAGGGGGAGTGGTCGATGTAGTTCTAATGACAAGGTACTCTGTCGTGGCGATATCTGGCAAGGATAGAAGTTGGAAAGGGAGGTCGGTTTGGGTAATAACCGCCACGCCGCCCCCGGTCCTGCCGGTGGAACGGTCTGCTCGTAACGCATAGTAAGGAGCGGGGAGAGTGGCCAATAGGGTGGGGAGAGAATCATCACTAAACCAAGTCTCGGTTAGGAAAAGAAGATCAGGAGCGTGAAGATCCAACAGTACCGACAATTCGTGTGAATGGGCCACTGCTGAGCGGGTATTAAGATAGTAGGCCGAGAGGGTCCTAGGAGCGCCTGAGCTGGCTTCCTCTCTGGAAAACTGGAGGGGAGTGAGGGGAACGAGAGGGCGGGGAAGCGAAGAAACAGGGGATAGATCTAGTGAAGATATGGTGGTACAAGTAGAGGCGGGCAGAGGCCACGGGCCATGAAGAGAACGGAGTTGGGAAGAAGTGTAAGTGATGAATTGGGCAGAGTGACGAGCCCCTAGCCCCGGTCGGTCGCGGACGGGCGCAGACGGGCTTGCCTTAGGCACGCCTTCGGCGCGCAATTGTCGCGCCCGCTGCGCCCATCCGCTGCGCTTCCGGTCAATGCACATGATTTTATAGAGGCATTAAGGGCAGTGGGGGAAGAAAGGGGGGGTGTGGCCAGCGAAGTGGGCGGGGCTAAGTCCCTCGCTGGGGATGGCGGCCGAGAGGAAGGATTCCCCGTGACAGCGTCAAAATCGGCTGTTCGGGGGTTTAGAGGTTCAAAGCCTGGCTTCAGTGCAAGTAAGTTAAAAACACAGTAATTCACAGATTTAAAAAGCAATTTCAACAATTCTACAGCGCTCCCGGCTTTCCGCCTCAGGAGATTTGTTTGTGTGGCAGCGCTAGCACTCAGCGCGCCCTTTTAGCCTGGGGGAAGGGGGCGTGGCCAGCGAAGTGGGCGGGGCTAAGTCCCTCGCTGGGGATGGCGGCCGAGAGGAAGGATTCCCCGTGACAGCGTCAAAATCGGCTGTTCGGGGGTTTAGAGGTTCAAAGCCTGGCTTCAGTGCAAGTAAGTTAAAAACACAGTAATTCACAGATTTAAAAAGCAATTGCAACAATTCTACAGCGCTCCCGGCTTTCCGCCTCAGGAGATTTGTTTGTGTAACTGGGGCCGGCTCTCGCAAGAAGCGGAGGAGGGACCGCGGCGCACGAACGGCCTTTGCAAAAGGCGCGAACAGGGCCGTGGAGGGAGAACGGTAGCGCCGGTCGCCCCGGAGCCTTCAAGAGTCCCGAGATTGGCAGACACCGCACCGGGGGCCTGCGGGGTCGGCTTCAGGACACCAATACCAGTTTAGCCGGGAGTCAGAGGAAGAGGCCCGCCGGTCACATCCTGAGCGCGGCGAATTAGCGGGGGAGATCCGACTCAACACGGGGGCAGGGGCAGAAGGAGAACTGGCGGGCTGATAAGCATCACTACGCGCACGGCCACACAGCTGGGACACCGTGGCAATCCATACTGGCTCAGCGACCCAGAGAACGACGGAGGAGGTGATGTACCCCTCCCACCCCCGGCATAGAGGCGCCCATTACTGATTACTGAGAGGGGCAGGAATGGGACCCATAAACTGGCTGAGTTAGTGGCTGAGCGCAGAGGGCACAAAGGCAAGCATAGTGCGGGAGCATTGAGGCGACCGGCGAGTGCAACGCCGCCGACACCCCAGGTCGGAGCGGGCACAGATTGTTGAACCGGGTGGTGAGTGGGGCCCCTACGGAAGAAAGTGCGCCTGGCAACAGACTGCTGAGGCCCGATACGGACCGGAAACACACTGGTTGCTAAGATACACGGGGATCATGTTGCGCCACGGACCACTGGCGCACACCGCCTGATGGGCTCGGGCGACCCTGTGAAGGTGGATCCAGGGCGCATTATACTGGAACCTCGGGTCATTATATTGCCAGCGGAGGCGGCGGAGAACAGTAACTGAGACTCGCCATGGAACGGGGCGCACGCCATGGTAGATAACATTCAGGTGATACGGTAGCAGTCGCAGTCACTTATACCCAGGTCCACAGCAGATCGGGATCGGATTGCGCGAACACGTAGTGGATCCCACTGGTGACGGACACGTCATTTGCTCGCACCCACGGCGTGCCAGGCCCCTCTTAGGAATACGACTGCCCTCCACAATAGTCAAGCGCCACCGGAAAGGTTGGTGGAGGACGCCCGGAAGTAGCCCGTGGGGTGAAAACTGAAGGGCGCAATGGTCCGAAACAGACTACGACAGACGGACCCGGTCTCCAATGGGGCGGCGCGCTTCACTGGATCGGACGACCATATAGTGTCCACGAACGAAGAGATAACTGGGTTAAGTGCACAGGATGCTAAACTGGACCTTATCCTGACAGAAATAAGAGCCTCTAGGGAGGCGCTAGAAGCTAGAATCGACACGATGTCGACGAGCCTCTCCCTACTGAAAGACGACCATAAGAAATTGGCGGAAAAAGTTGTGGAGAATAAAATTGCCCTGACCGACCTCATTCCACAACAGACGGAACATTCCACGCGCCTGGAGGTCTTGGAGAAGCAGCTTAAGGGATTAAGAGACAGAGTGGACGATGAGGAGGGACGCTCACGCCGCAATAACATCCGCATCTTAGGCGTACCGGAACGAAGCGAAGGGGCCAATCCGACCAAGTTCGTAGAGGACTGGCTGAAGACAATAGTGGACCCTGCGGACCTCACTCAGATGTATATTGTCGAAAGAGCGCACAGAGTACCACCGAGACCGCCGAGGACGGGAGCGCCGCCACAGCCGTTAATAGCACGCCTCCTACACTTCAAAGACGGGGACACGATCTTGAAAGCAGCGAGAGAGACCGGGGTGATAAAATACGACAACCAAACGATCTCGATATACCCGGACTTTACGCAAGCAGTACAGAAAGCCAGAGCATCATTCTGGGGAGTGAAACGTACTCTGAGAGAGCGTAACGTGAAATATGCACTATTTTTCCCAGCGAGACTTAAAATTATCCATGATGGTAAGTCTCATTTCTTCGATGACCCAGAAGAAGCGTCTGAATGGTTTGAGGTGGCACTACCAACGCCCAGGTCGAGGAACACTTCCGCGGACACGCAGCACCGAAAGCAGTCCAAACAAGGGGGCAACGCCTCGGCCCAAGTTGGGGAGCCAGAGGCGCGATCAGCACAGGATGGGAAAGTCCAGGCAGATAGAGGTGGGAACTCGGCGGACTTGGTGATGCTTACGTCCACTGCACTGGCAGAACACGACATGAACATTGATACGGTGTCGAACAGCCAAGACAGTTCAAGTACAATAGCATCGGACACGGACGCTAGCCTGCACCGGTCTCCACGCATAACAGCGCAGATGGCAGAGGACATGTGAAAAACGGCGGAGCGGTGATGTATATGTGACATTGTGAACTGGTATGGAGGGTGGAGAAAAGGAACCAGGGGGGAAAATGTTGATAATGGGGAAATTCAACGGAGGACCTTGACTGTTAACTGTAGAGTAAAGAGCGGTCGAGCACACGCCCCCCCAGGCGAAGGCATGACTGCATTCAGTTTATACCCCTGTTGGGTAGTATTGTTTGGTCCCGGCCAGTTGTGGGGTGGGGACCTCAAGGTTGGGGCGTCGCGCACAGGTATGGCACATGTCATGTACAATTTGCTGACACAAGCACGAGGGGCTGGGGCAATGTCTGAGAAAAAGGAGTTTACAAGTAATGTCATTACCTAACAATTACCAGTTCTGCACCTGGAATGTGAGAGGTCTGGGGTCGATCCACAAAAGACACAGAGTGAGGGCACAACTGAACAGGAGACAAACACAGATAGCATAGAAACACACCTGAATAGGGCGGAGGGAGAGAAACTAGCTCGCAAATGGAAAGGCCAGCTGTATGCCACAGAATACTCAGCATTCTCGAGGGGGGCGGCGATCTGGATTAAGAATACTATACCGTTTACACCAGTGGAAAAACCGGTAGACAGGAATGGGCGTTATGTGTTCGTACGGGGAACGCTGGATGGTTCAAGTGTGGTGTTGGGCTGTGTATACGCCCCCAATACAGAGCAATCGAGATTCTTCGAGAACATTAGCGGTGTCCTATCGGACTGGGTGGGACAACACTGGGTAATAGGAGGGGACTGCAACGCGGTTCTAGACACTGCACTGGACAGGTCACACCCACCGCTGAATGCAACGGATAGTAAGAAGCAAGCAGTAGCACTGACGCAATGGGCAAGCGGGTGGGAACTGGATGATGCATGGAGGACCCTCCACACAAACGACAGGGAATACACATTTTACTCCCCACCGCACAGGTTGCACACCAGGATAGACCGCATATTTTGCTCCAGGGCGCTACGAGGGGCGATCGCCTCAGTATCACACATGGGAAAGACATTGTCGGACCATAACCCGGTAGAATTGTCTTTGCAGTGGGGGAGGATACCCACTCCAATCCCGACATGGCACCTATCGCCGGGTCTTCTGGAAGACCTAGTGTTCAAATCCTCACTGCTAGATGCATGCACGACGTACTTCACGGAGAACGAAAACACTGCCAGCAGCAGGCAAATAGAATGGGATGCCTTCAAGGCAACTTTGCGCGGAGTAGCAATGGGCACTAAAGTGGGAATGAAGCGCCTAGTACAGGAGAAGTTAAGAGCAGTGGAGGGAAGCTTAGCGGCACTAGAGGGCGAAGCGGCAGGCACTGATGGTAACCTTACGCAGTTACAGGAGGCTCATATCCAACATGCTGAATTGTTGGAAGAGCTAAGGTTAATAGATTATAGAGAATACACGAATAGAGTACATACGCAGGCTGACACAGCTGGGGCGCTGCTGGCGCACATGACACGCAATACTCCGGACAATGCCCCTATCACCAAGGTGTATGACCGGAATGGTGATATAGTGCAGACCCAATTAGATATAAATGAGACGTTCCGGACATACTATGCAGACCTGTACGGTCCGCAGGCGTCACTCTCGGAGCCGGAACTTGATTTCTTCTTGGCTGACATTTGTATTCCCCAACTGACAGATGCACAACAACAGGTTCTTGCTAAGCCCATCACCCTGGCGGAAGTTAGGCAGTCCATAAAAGCACAACCGAAGAATAAAGCACCGGGCTCGGATGGGCTACCGGCAGAATTCTATTTGACATACATTGAGGTCCTGGCCCCCCGCTTTCTGGCGCTCTACAAAGAGGCGATGGACAGTGGCAAACTTCCTGCGTCGACGCTTCAGGCACTGATAGTATCGTTGTTGAAGCCAGGTAGAGATGCGCTGTGCTTAGAGAATTACAGACCCCTATCGCTCCTCAACACGGATTACAAAATATTAAGTAAAATCTTGGCAACTCGACTATCACAATATATTCCTGATCTAATACACCCGGACCAGTGCGGATTTGTACCAGGCAGGAGCACTGCACTGAATCTGAGGAGCCTGAGCCAACTAATGGCCGGAGGGGAGGAAGGGGAGAATAATGAAGGGTGTATATCACTAGACCTTAAGCAGGCATTCGACTCCCTGAGATGGGATTATATGCTGGCTTTATTGGGCAAATTCGTCGTTCCACAAGCGTACACAAAATGGATCGCTTTACTATACTACATACCCACAGCACGCGTTAGGACTAATAGATGCATCTCGGCCCAACTTGACATTGCTAAGGGAACGCGACAAGGATGTCCATTGTCACCCTTACTATTTATAATAGCCCTGGAACTCCTGATGATAAAAGTCCGCACCATGGCAGATACCATGGGGATAGTCCGACTTAATACCCACCATATCATTTCTGCATACTCAGACGACATTTTATTATTCCTGCGAAACATGACAGGCCCATTAGCACCGATATCGGAGGTGTTTGAAGCGTTCAGAGAGATATCGGGTCTCAAGATTAACGCGTCTAAGTCATACGGGTATAGTTTTCGCAGGCCCATGATAGATACCCACATACAATTCGTCCCCTACCAATTCAAATAGCTCCGGTAACATTCAAATACCTAGGTATACAAATTTATAGAGCTGAACAGGATCTCTTCGAGGGCAACCTGGGTAGAGCCCTTAATGCGCTAAAACCACAAATCCGCTTTTGGAACACCTTACCATTGTCGGTCGCAGGCAGAGTGGCGATCTCGAAAATGGTGGTCCTGCCCAGACTGATATACTACTTCACGAATGTGCCTGTACTAGTGCCCAAAGCCTTCTTTAAGCAGCTGAATACACTGGTGACGGAATTGGTCTGGGGTACGGGCAGGAGACGCATAAGTCTAGCCAAACTGCAACTGCAGACGGACGGCGGAGGGTTGGGAGTGCCTGATATGATAGCATATGGATACGCTTGCCAGCTCCAGTGGCTGGCTTACTGGCTGGCAGGTCGCAACTTGCATGAATTGACCATGTCAGAGGCAGCGAGGAGCAGGGGTCACATACACCGATTGTTGCTCCCCAAGGAGAAAATACTACCGTCGGCACCCCCCTTGCTTAAACTTGCAATACAGCAGTGGAGAGCAGCGTTAAGGTACATTGGCAATCGTCAGGCTTATGCACCCACGATACCTCTTCTGGGCATCCCCTTAGGAACAGGAACACTCACAGAACGTAAGCTGAGTTCATGGCACGAGGCCGGGGTCACGCAAGTGGCAGACTTCTTTTCGGAGGGTAGACTCCTGACACATGCGGACTTTCTACAAATACACCAGGCACCGAGGTGGATGTTTCTATTACATGCACAAGTCGCGCACTACATTTCCACACACTGGGCGAGAGATGGCATGGAACCGGAAGCGACGGCCCTACTCACTATGCAATACCTCATGGGGTCAGGTAGCCACTTGACTTAGTGGATCGCTAAGGGTATTAGAACAAGCAAAAATATCCCGCTGCACTCACTTCGTACACGCTGGGAGGGAGATGCAGGCGGAAACATTAGTGATAAGGATTGGGCGAGGATACTACAACTCCCCAAGAAAGCGTCACGAAACCCTAAGTTCAAATTCATTCAACTCATGATCATACATAGAGCGTTCATAATGCCACACAGAATACAAGCGATGTTCCCCGAGGCGTCCAATCAATGCCCCAGATGTCACCGTGATGATGCGGGTATGCTACACATGTTCTGGGACTGCCCCAAGTTGGGATGTTATTGGGCCACAATTCACCACATCCTACAGGAGGTTGCCCCAGGTAGACCCTATGAGTCGGTACTATACACCATGCTGGGGACGGGACACAAAGAGAAGAAGAGGAGTGTGGCCACCAGATTCGTAGACCTAGCACTGATACTAGCGAAGAGGATGATAGCAATGAAATGGAAGTCGGCGAAACCACCGAGTGTGGTATCTTGGAGTAATGAGGTGGTGAGGTGGGGAAAGGCGGAAGGCCAGGTGCTACAAAGGGAGGAGCGAAGGGGTCTACGCAAACTACCGATCTCCTTAGACTGGAATACGATGATGTTAGAGTTTGAAAGGAGTACGGAGACGCACCTCCAGTGAATGCCTGTGTTGATGGTGAATGTGCTGGAGGATGGAGGGTACACGAGGGGACCCATATGAGGGAGGTAGAGCATAAGACGCAGGAAACCACATTCAAGGAGTACAGGTTGCAGGCTTGGGACAGGTAGTATTTTACAGTACCATTGTAAAGAGGTGGTGACAAGACAAATGGACATTATGTCACGGAATACTACAGAGTGGACATTGCTCACAAGTACAACGCCCTATATCACATGGAAGTGCCGGGGGGGAGGGAGAGGGAGTTTAATTACCGCAAGTTACAAAAGGAGTTATGCAATAGTAATCTTGAGATCAAGGAGAGGGGCAACGCTAACGAGGAAAAAAAAGAAAAATGGTACTGTTGTTGGTCAGACCGTACTGGAGGAATAAAATATTTGGTAACTAACTGAAGAAGACATGTACATATGCATAAGTGTGCCCTTAAGATGACAATAAAAATATTTTCAAAAAAAAAATAATAATACCCAATGTAGCAATAAGCTACATAAAGGTGATCAGTCAACCTTTGCAGAAGGCCTTTTACTGCGCAGCAACACGTGCTGCTGCGTTGTTCATAACTTTTTAACGGGTTAGCTTGAGACAACATTTTTTTTGTTAAAATTTGTGGAGTACGCAGCAGATGACAGATTATGTGGCAAATGCAGCAAATGTACAATTATGCGAAAATCGCCTGGCCTCACAATTGCGTAACTCAGCCATTTATAAGCAAGACTTATTGGTTTTGCCAGTGCGTGTTGTCTAGTGTTTTCATCATTGATTATTCTTTTCAACTAATAGTAAATAGGTTATACTATGCCCTGCAGTTGGTGCAAAACCATAGTCCTACTACTACGTTTTAGCTGGTTTGGGGTTTTTAAAATATGGTCACTCTACCATGTGATCCACCTCTATTGTTTTTGGAACAAATGTTCTATCCCCTGTCAATGCTGGCTTTCCGCTTTAAGGCAGCAAGGTGCATTGATTTGGCTGCTTGCACTTGTGAATAATTGCCCCTTGGAGAATAAAGACTGGTCTTCTGCATGGCAGACAGTTTCAGGTGAGGTCCATAGAGTGTTTCTCATTTAAATGGTGTGAAAATGGTCTGGACCTGCAGTTAGATGACCTGGGACTAGGGTTGCTCCTGACACCCTCCCAGAACGAAGGGATGCACTGCTATGTATCTTATCTTTCATCTGTGACATTTATTATTTAAGTTTCAGAAAAAAGTTTATTCAAAAAGAAAAAGGAAAAAAGGCAATAAAATGTAAATACATAGTATCCCATAAGTTCATACATGAAGTTGTAGTTATGTGAAAAGGTTTGTAAGGATTTATACAAGGTCTGGCAATATACACTTTAAGATTACAACATTATAACTCTATTAAATATATTCAATTAGCCATAAGTATAAAATATGGAATGTCAAGGAGGCATTAAAACTTCTTGTTCCGAAGGAGTGCGTGTGCAGGAGAGTCTGGCACGAATATCAATAAACTTTGTAACTGGTGACCATAGCTGCAGATGTTTTGAAGCTAGAGAAATAGGATGCACATAAACTGTATCCAGTCTGGGATTATGGCAAACTGCATACCACCAAGCTTGAATGGATAGTTTGGACGATTCTTTCCAGTATTAGGTAATTTGTTGAAATGCTACTGCTATAAGCAAATCCAAAATTTGTACATTTAGTGAGAAATTATTCCAGTCATCGGATAGAGCACCTAAAAAAATATTAGTATTAGAGAGGGGAATGGTATAGCCAAATAAAAGGGTGATCTGGCCCCAAATTTGCAATCAAAAATCATTAACAAAAAAGGCAAGTATATAGTAAATGTTTTAAATCAGCATGTATATGGGAATGGGACCAGTAAACAGCAGATATATCAGTGTTCATCCTATGCAGAGTCACTGGAGAGAGAAGTAGCCTGGTATATATAAAAAGAGTGTCCGTGTTGTGTTTGCTGCTCTAGAAGTTCTTCTACTATTGATCCAGATTTTATTCCACATGTAAATGGACCATTCCGTATCCAGATCCTGTTCCCAGGCTAATTCTACTTTAGTTTTATCTCTATCAATGCTGGACTTTCACAAGTAAGCATATATGGTGGAAGATTTAGGACACGCTCTGAGGAAGTTGCGGGTTTGGTTTGCAGTTGTAGGAGAAGAGAGAGGAGATGAGTTGACTTGTTCAAAAGCAAGATATAAAGCGTCTTGCAATAGTTGGTGTTTATTCTGAAAGGAGAGGGGTAAATTAAACAAGGAACGAGCATGAGAAAAAGGTATAACCTTATTATTATCAAATAATTGATTTACCCATATTAAGCCTTTTTGTCTCCATGTTTTCCAATAAAAGGGCTTTCCCTTGATCAATATGAGTTTGTTATGCCATATAGTGGAGTTCAGAAGTGTATCGATATTCTTATATCGACCTGTCGTAATTATGTCCAATAATTTACTTGTGTGTCTAACTATGGAAGTGGATAATTGTTGTGGTTTCTGTGTGAATGGCAAGTATTCATGAAAGGAGAAAGGACTACGGTAGGATTGTTCAAGCAAGACCCCCAGTGGAGAGTTCGGCAAGGATCCCGAGATACCCCTAGAGGATTGACGCAGTAGAAATGCTTTGTGATCATTTGGGAAATCAAGGAAATGTACTCCTCCGGAGCAGTGCTGTCTTAAAACATGGACACGCTGAGCAGTTGCGATGGGGCGAGGGGGGGGCACAATTTAGTGAACCGACTAACTCGTGGCAGAGTTACAGCCTTTTTAACTTGTATACTTATTGTATTTACCTGTGTTGCACTTTGCACTTTGTTTCTCCTTGGCTCCGGTCCCCGGTCCGCCACGGCGTGTGCCGATTGAGCGGAGGGACAGGGAACCAGCAGAAAGCCAATCCTCGTTCTGATTGGCCAGTGTCACCGCAACTGACCCGCCTCCCTCCCAATTTAAAGCTAACCTTAGCGCAGACGCGCGCAGCGGCGCGCCAAAGGCAAGCCCGTCTGCGCCCGTCCGCGCCTGACCGCCGCCTGCCGCCCAGACCCTTGCCCATTTCCCGACTACAAACTGGGTAAGTCGTCCCTAACAATGCTGTGCTACACCAGCGACAAACTGAAATCTCTGAATGCTCCTAACACTTTCCACCCAGGGACAATTTCCCTGATAACACTGCACCCAGCATATCCTTACCTTACTCACGGGATAGAGACCCCTAAATGCCCCCTTGCAACCAACGCCAAAGTTAGACCTAACACAGTTTCGATGTCGAAGCCTGTTGTTACACTGGCTAACGAAAGTCAAGAAGAAAAAAAAACCCTGTCCGCACTATACCTTAACACGCGTTCTATACCAAAACATTCAATAGAGCTATGAAGCTTATTAGAAACCGAAAAACCCGACATCTGTTTCTTTACCGAAACGTGGCTCCACAGCCAGGCGGTATCAGACATTGCGTCCGCCTTCCCTCCAGAATATCTTCTAATTAGGTCTGATAGAGAAGGGCGCAGAGGTGGGGGCATAGCAATTGCGGCTAAAGCCCCAATAGAGATCAAACTAATGGATGCCTCCTCCGATTCTATCTCCGAAATTATGATTGTAAATATTAAAATCTCTAGCTCTGGGAGCTGGCGAGGGGCCTTAGATTATAGACCTCCCGGCCCCAAAACTAAATTTGTTAACCATCTATTAGAAACAATAGTCTCTCATGCATTGGCAACTGAAAACTTCCTCCTGCTTGGGGATTTAAACTATCATGCCAAACTCCCCTCGGATCCCGAAACCTGTCACTTAATTAGAACAATGGAAAGCCTCGGTCTAACCCAAAGAGTAATTGGCCCGACCCATTGTACGGGTCATACTTTAGATTTAATTTTTACTAGCTCGCCCAAACTGAATAACGAAGCCCCTCTTCCTATGATTTGGACTGACCATTACCTTCTAAAGTTTAGCCTTCCTACACAAGCCGCAACTAAATCAATAAGTAAAAAAGAATGCTCATACGACCCTGGCGGAAACTCACACCTGAAGCCTTCCTTGCTCATTTTAAACCCTTAATAAAACAGGCCACCTCATTGGACAATATGGTAACGAATTTAGAGACCTCTATCTCACATGCCCTGGATGCAACCATTCCTAAAACAAAGGTCAATGCGAAATCTGTAGCCTCCCCGTGGTTTACGATCGCCCTAAAAACAGATAAGCAAGCAAGCCGAGTAGCTGAACGTAATTGGTGTAGAACAAAAACGGAAGAGGACAGAGTAAAATATAAATTACTGCATTCATGCTATATAAAACACATCAAAATGGCTAAGAAAGTGTATTTAACCTCGCGTATAAACATTTCGGCCAATTCCAGCAAAGAACTATATAAAATACTAAAAGAATTTACTTCTCCTCGGGCCGAACAGTCCTCTTTTAGCCCCACTCAAGACTGGGTAGAGTCTATGTCTGAGTTCTTTGATAATAAAATCAAAGTAATCTACTCCTCCTTTTCTAACACTGACCTAGACCATCCTCAGCAAAATAATAGTTTGACATTACCTCCCCCCTTGGCCGATTCTAATGATATTTCCTGTCTGACGGAATTTGATCCGATAACAGTTACCGAAACCTTGGAGGGTTTAAGCAAAATAAAATCCGGCTCCCCTATGGACCCTTTCCCTCCACGCCGCTGCACTAAATTCACGCCACTTCTGGCCAACCCCCTGACTGTTATCTTTAACACTTCACTTGAGCAGGCCATTGTGCCATCCAAGTGGAAACAAGCACAAGTAAAGCCGATCTTAAAGAAAATCTCTGATGATCCTACGCTGCAAGCCCACTACCGGCCTATCTCCTTACTGCCCTTTATTGGGAAAGTGTTGGAGCATCTAGTCAATAAACGGCTCACTGCCTTTGCACAGTTGCATGTAATCTTGGATCCCTCTCAATCCGGTTTCCGTGCTGGACACAGCACGGAGACTGCGGTCATTGAAATTGTGGATAACATCAGGCTCGCAGTGGATAAAGGCGAATCAGCCATCCTTATCCTCTTGGATCTATCCGCGGCATTTGATATCATCTCCCACAACATTTTGAAACATCGTTTGTGGGAGATAGGTATCAGAGGAAGGGCCCTCGGTTGGATTGAAAACTATCTGACAGACCGCCACACCACCGTCCGAGTCGACACTTTGGTCTCTAGTAGCCGTCCTGTAACAGTGGGGGTACCCCAGGGGTCTATTCTTAGCCCCCTGCTGTTTAACTTGTATTTAACACCACTGGCGAAAATCATTAACTCATACAGCTTTGAAACCGCATCGTACGCCGACGACACCCAGCTGCTTATCACATGTGGTACAGATCACGCTGACACCCGTTCCAGAAATGCATGATTGAGATAAGCAGCTGGATGTGTAAAAACAAATTCCAATTGAACGCAAACAAAGCCGAAATCATCTTGTTCGGCAAAGCAGAGAAATGCTGGACACAGGAGTGGTGACCATCAGAATTGGGAGTATGTCCCTCCCCTAAATCTGCAGTACGGAATTTGGACATCATAATCGACTGTGCCTTGTCCATGAAGAATCACATTACCAAAGTGACAAGTACCTGCTATGGAATCATGCGCAGCCTCAGGAAGATCTTCAGGTGGCTCCCTATAGAAACTAGGGAACCTCTGGTACAGGGTTTGATCGTTAGCCATCTTGATTATGGCAATGCCCTGTACGATGCACTCAATGAGGATCTGCTGGCAAAACTACAGACCCTCCAGAATGCAGCGGCCAGATTAGTCCTCGGTCTGCCTCCTAGAACATCCTCTGCGCCCTGTTTGAAAAAGCTCCATTGGCTCCCCATTCGCCAGAGAAGCTATTTCAAGATCTTGAGCATAACACATAATACTCTGCACAATAATGGGCCTAAATACCTTAAAAAAAACTCAACTGGTATGTCCCTAAAAGAACTTTAAGATCTAGCAGCAAATCATTCTTGATTCAACCTCGTGCCCGGACTTCCAGATACGGTCAGCGCTCTTTCTCCTATCTTGCCCCTCTGTTCTGGAACATGCTGCCCCCCCATCTTTCATCCATCACTGAACACAAACTTTTCCGCAAAACCCTAAAAACCTGGCTTTTTCCCAAATATTTCCCTCCCCATTCTCTAGCATCACATATGATCAATCGTTTTTGTGCTGTAAGCGCCTTGAGACCTTACGGTGATAAGTTGCGCTATATAAGAACTTCTGACATGACATGACATGACAAGCATAGTGGCCCCATGCAGACCAGAATTTAACACTCATTTTCCATTAAACTTTTTTATTCCTGTGTGTAGGCAGGGCCCAGTGCTTTGCCCAGGGGCTTATAATGCTGTTAAGACGGCCCTGCCCTGGAGGGGGCATTGGAGTGTCTTAAATAATGAAGGGACTTGCCAGTGTTGCAGGGCGCACATGAGTGTGTTCAGAGACCCAGGAAAGAAACACACTAAATAAAATTCAAACTAGAGTTAAAGTCATTCCTATGTTCAAAAATATTTATAGTTATATTAAAAATTAAGATTTTTCCTACGATTATCACCATTGAATAAACTATGTTCCGGACTATAAGCACCTCTCTGGTTAAAAGGTGACAAGCTGCTTTTTCACTATACCCATACACAGGTTCACACGTGCAAACACACTCATTTACACACACATTTACATGCACTTGCTAGCTCAGTTTGTTGGGTTGGTGGCAATGTAAATGATAGAGGTTATTTAATTACCCCAATAAGCAGTATTGTATTGACATAGAAGGATGAGTAGTCCACTGCTAGACTTGAATCGGCGACCGTCATGTTGCCCTCAGATTACCCTAGCAGGAGAATAGACCCACCGAGCTATCTTACATTTGCTGGTCAAGTGTATCTCCCTGTACGATATCTCAACATGGCAAGGAATAGATCAGTATGTGTATCCATTAAGTCTCAGGGTATAAAACTGGTACAATACAATTCAGTGTATAGTGCATGCCACATGCATAGAAATTATCACTGTAACTAGATAGCAACATCCAGAGGAAATATGTGAGTATACAGACATGCCCCCTTCAACCTCTTATAACTACTGTCAGTCAAAATACAACTCTGACAAAAGATATTATAGATCATCCTTCGAGTAAATGCAATAACAGACAGAGCGGGTCATGGGTGTGCTCACTCTTTCCCCCTCCCTCCGATTCATTTTAGAGAAGAAAGTGTTTAAAAAAATGACTTGTGTTTTAAAGCACCTGCTGCATAGTTCCTTACCTGTCCAGTAGTTTTCAGGTAACAATAAAAATGTCAAGGACTCTGTGGTGATTAATGTTCTTGCTGGAGAGAGATCAGAGTTTTGTCTACTGGCAATTTTCCCTCATCATAAAGTAGCTCAGAGGGTTAATATGCTTGCTTCAAAGAACATGTACCATGCAGATCACAGAACGAGTTTTAATGTGGATCGCTCACTGGATTACTGCTTTTGTCACAGAGATCCTTTTGTTACTTGTAGTTCATAAGTTACAATCCTAACATAGTACAGTGACCTACGAACTGTCATCAACGAGCTGCATGCAAACTGCATGGTATAGGATAGAAGGTTATGCCCCCGCTATTCTTTTATTATCCTAATGTTGCTAAAAGGGTTTGTTTGAGTAGAAATGCAATATTCTTAGTAAATGCCAACCCCAACCATTGTGGTTCATTTTACATCCTGAGTTTGTGCTTCTCCATATCAAACACTCTTAAAATATACTACCTATTAGTAGGGATGACATGTGATTCCAACACCTTTAATCCTCATTGTCATACATAAAATTTGCTATAGACTGAGTTACATACATATTATTTGTTGTCTCTGTATATATGTATGTGTGATGTAAAGTACTTTGACTCCCTATACTGGTATGAGTAGGGCTATAAATGAAATGTATGTGAGAGATGGGCTATGGATAGATATGGGGCACTGTTGGAAGGTGATAGTGGGTGAATCAGTGGAGAAGGAGGTCTTGGGGAGGGGGGGCGCCAAAAAAGATTGATCCTTTTCTCCTTTCCTCCCTTCCAACAACCCCGCATCCCCCCACCCCCACACTCTTTCTACTGCAAGAGCTGGTATTTAGGAGATTTTGATCAAAGTCAAAGGAGCCATAAACACGAATTTAAATGTTTCATTTTACACACAGCTACCCTCTGGTACCCCCTCCCCCAAACCCCCGCTCCAGCTGCTAAAGTGGGGGGGGGAGGGAGGGCCTGGGGAGAGGGTGTTTCATGACATACTTGGATGTAAATTCACAACTTGCACCGATTCTGAGGCCTATTCGTGGGGATTTATATGAATCATTTAAAGCTGAAAAATCTATGCAAATCTTAACAGAAAACCTAATTAAAGTAGTGTTTTCCTGGTAGGACATGGTCTGTGCACTTTTACCTACTTAAATAAACACACAGATCCGGAAGCATCGTTTCCTGTCTTGCATCTCGCACAAAACCTTGTTCTGGCATGCCTTCCGGCAGCCTATGGCAAGGTCCATCTGTGTTGGTCATACCAGTGAGCAAGGGCACGGACGTGCCCGAAACGCGTCTGACGACATGCACCTTTTGAAAAGGGGGGGCCCTCGGCCCCCCCGCACGCATGGCGGCGCGGCGACCGTCTCCCCTCCTTTCCCCGCGTGTCATTCGACGGTGGGGGCGTGCCCTGGGGGTGCGGCCCACCGCCGATTGGCCGGCGGCCCTCCTGACCCGGATTCAATGGAGTGGTTCCGGGTCAGGGGGGGCGGGCGATAGGAGGGGCCAGCCGGCCCCTCGGGAATAAGAGGTAGGGAGCGCCCAGGAGACCCCCTTGTCCCTGGACGCTCCCTCGCTGAACGTTGTGCCCCGCGTTCGGGGCCTCTTTGTTTTAGTAATTTTTTCCTTTTTCTTTATTCAGGTCGGTTGGGCGGATCCGGAGGTTAACAGCGTGGAAGCAGCCGCGTTGTGAGATCGTCGGCGGCCAGGGACGCGAGGCGACGGTGTTTTTTCCCCCTTGTTCTTTCAGGTTATCAAGGGCTTACGGAGATCTGCCGCGTGGAGCCGCGTCGGGAGATTAGTAAGCGATCTTCGTCGGCCGGGGGACGTGAGGCGGCACCGGACAGCTAGGAAAGCCTTGCGAGGGCGTCACACCGCAGGCGCCGGTAACGGTCGAGGAAGCACGGTGCAATAAGGTATCGGGTGGGGGCAGCGGTGGCTCGCTACGAGGACAGGCTTGACAATCAAGAATTAGGCGCCGCTATTGTCTCTTGAGCAGGCAATTTTGGCGCGCTTTAGGAGGAACGACAAAAAACAGGCCGGGGAGGGCAAATTGAAAGTGATTAAGAGCGCGCTCCATAGAAAGCAGCGAGGCAGGGTCGACCAGGGCAGCACCTGGATGGGAGACCCTTTGGGAAGTGTACAAAACGAGGTGGCATTTGTGTAACTGTTTCTCACGCTACATTGCAGTCTTTAGTTATAATTCATTGTACTGATTGTGCCACAAAGTGTGCAATTTTAAGAAAACGAGGAGACATTGCAGTGTTTAGTTATAATCCATTGTCTGATTGTGTCCAGAGTCCACGATTTTTAAGAAAACAAGGTGGCATTTCTTTAAGGGTTTTTTCACTATTATATGGTTATCAAATATTGTGTGAATTGTTGTTCAAGTATACAGAAGAGGTGAGATTTCTTAAAGTGTTTTTCTACTGTGGTATTAATTACTAAGTGGCTTGTTGTTCAAGTAGTGGCACAAACCCGGGAATAATTGCAAGTCTTTGCTCAGTAGTGTATCGGCATAAGTGTTATTTTGAAGGTCACTGTTTAAGTTGGGTTACCAAAAACCTGTTCCTGCTTTTATTGCACAGTATTAATACTTTTTTCAATTCCAGGCAACCTTAACAACATTTGCGGCACGTTTCACTCGCAGACAGGGCACGCAACGTATTGGGGGCTGTGACCACAGACCATCATCGCAGGCGAGGACACAGGAGGGGTCGGTAAGAGGGGTACGGGGGGCCGGCATTCATCGCTCCTGGTGGCCGCCGGGTGGGTCTACATTAGGTTTACTCACCCCTTACATAAGCGGACAAGCCGCTAGTGTTGCGGTCGCCGTTGCATGGTGCTGAAAGCCCCCTGGTCACCCTCCATCTGAAAGGTACACACAGTTGGCCTGTTGTGATATTGAGAGAGTAGGCTGCTGTTGTCGGGGGTAACATCATGCCAGGTCCACGGGGTGGAAAGAAGGGGTCCAACATGGAGGCTATGATGCGGGCTATGATGCGTGACATGAAAGAAGTGAAACAGCAGCTAGGGAAAGTAAATGAGCTGGAAGCACGGTTTAATGAGAAGCATGGTGACGCCCCAGGTCCATCGGGTAGGCCTATTCGCAAGAGGGTTGCACCAGTGCCAAGGGGGGATTTTATCACCTCACCTACGAAGTCTAAGTCCAAGAGACCCAGGGATGACACCCCCACCCCAGGGCCAGTAGAGCCGGTACATTCCGTGCCGGCGGCGGTCATGCCACCCCCGCATATACCTATGCCTACACCCCTTGCCCCCGTGGTGCCGGTACCTGTAGGTCAACCAGTAGACGCTGGGCCTGCTGCTCCACCGGTGCCCACAATCCCGGGTACAGGTGTGCCACACCCGGCACCCGCCCTGCCAGCTGTGTCGGTACCACAGGGCATAACCTCTGTGGTACCTGTTGTCCCTGTGGGTAATTGCGAGTCAACGCCCCCTGAATTGGTATCCCAGATAACGGCCTTGATGCCATGGCTCCAAAAAGGGGGAGCTTTTCCGAATTCTGCAGACCATGCAGCAGAGGCGGCGAAGTTTGTTGAAAAAATCAGATTGGCAGCGGTCGCCAACAGTGTTGTCTTGCCAGTATCTTCTCCCCTTGCAGGTCCAAGTGTTCCCCAGCTGGACGGATTGAATGGGCAGCCGCCCCCGGGGCCCACAATTGGTAAGGAAGTGGCATTGCCACTCTTGGGGGACGGTGTTGTACCTTCCAGGAGCGAGAATCTGGCTCAGCATGTGTCATTAGCTGTGAAAGAGATGATTTGGGCGGATAAATACGTGTACATTTATTCTTTGTTGTTAGATAATAGGGAAATGGAGCAGGCAAAAGCACTGAAGGAGTGGATGCTCCCAAGTGAATGGAGGGCGCAGTGTACTAGATTTAGGGTTGAGGAAAATCTCAACAACTGGATGCAAGCATGGGCTGTATTCACTGCAGTTAAAGCGGAGCGTCCTCCAGATTTACAGGCAGCATTGGCATGCTACTCGAGCAGGATTGTGGGGTGGAGTCAACAGTATTCTGGGGAAGCATGGAAGGGTTATGATGTCAATTTCAGGAAGGCATTGGAATTCAACAGATCATTGCCATGGGACACGGTAGATTCCATGGCGTGGCACAAACAGTTTTCCGATACTGCACCTCCCCCTCAGTTCGGTGCGGGCAAGATGTTCACTAGACCGCAGCAGCCCTTTCGGCCCCCCCAAACGAGTGAGGTGCCTGGGAAGTTTAGGGCAGGTGGGCCAGAAAAGAAAGGGGTGTGCTGGGATTTTAATAGGCGCACCTGCACAAGGTCCGCGTGTAAGTTTAGACATGCATGTTCCTCCTGTGGGCACCCCTCTCATCCAGAAACCACCTGTAGGTCCAAGCAAGGTAACACAGGTCAGAGGGGTAGGGGAAGGCCAGTGTAACGCAAACAGGTTAGGCCCCCCCACACCAGTGGATGTGGTGGCAATGATTCCATGGTTGAACAGATACCCAGACCACACATCGGCCACCCTACTCCAGGAAGGTTTTTCTAAGGGTTTTAGGATCCCGGCCGGGGGATACACAGGCAGTGCGCACTGTAGAAATCAATTGTCAGTCAAGCACAATCCGGCTGTTGTGGCCGCCAAAATTGACAAGGAGCTTTCATTAGGCAGGATAGCTGGCCCTTTTTCTGAAGTACCAGTACCCAATTTTGTGTGTTCCCCATTGGGAGTTGTCCCTAAAAAAGAGAAGGGGCAATTCAGATTGATCCATAACCTGTCAGCACCTAGGGGGGCGTCATTGAATGATGCCATTGACGAGGGTATCTGTAGTGTGAAGTATGCCTCTTTTGATCAGGCTGTTAACTTACTACAGGCCACAGGACCCGGGGCGCTGATGGCGAAATCTGACATAGAATCAGCCTTTCGCCTCCTCCCAGTCCACCCGGCGGACCAACATCTTTTAGGTTTCACCTTTAGGGAGAGGTTCTACATGGACAAATGCATGCCTATGGGTTGTTCTATTTCTTGCGCCTACTTTGAGATGTTTAGTTCCTTTCTTGAATGGGCCATGAGACAAGTGACGGGCCATCAGGGGGTCATGCATTACTTAGATGATTTCCTCTTCCTCGGTACAGCGGGATCTCAGGAGTGCGCACTGGCATTGCAGGAATTTTGCGTGCTCATGCGGGCTTTTGGAGTCCCTCTTGCGCCCGGGAAGACGGTGGGCCCGACCACCTGCTTAGAATTCCTTGGCATCGAGATTGACTCAATGGAGGGATGTTTTAGATTACCTATGGACAAGGTGTGCAAATTCAAGACATCGCTACAGTTATGCCTCCGGAAGGAGAAGGTCACTCTGCAGCAATTACAGGAGGTAGTAGGGCAATTGAATTTCGCTTTGAGAATCATCCCCATGGCTCGCCCCTTCTCTAGGTCCATCGCCCACGCGATGAGGGGCCTGAGGGAAAAACACCACCGCACGCGCCTATCGTCTGAAATTCGCCAGGATATGCTTATTTGGATGGCATTCCTGGAGGATTTTAACGGTAGGGTGGTCTGGCCCGGCCCGCCCACAACATCGGCGGAGTTGGGACTATGGACTGACGCGGCCGGTGGTGTGGGCTTTGGCGCCATCCTAGGGAACAGGTGGGTCGCTCAACAGTGGCCAGAAGAATGGAAGACATGGGGTCTGATCAGCAACATTGGCTTCCTTGAACTCTTCCCAATCTGGGTGGCACTGATGGTATGGCCCGAACACCTATGTAACCAATCAGTGGTGTTTTGGTCAGACAACATGACAGTGGTGGAATGTATCAACCAGCAGGGGGCGCGGTGTCCTTTCATACTTCGTCTGATCAAAGAAATTGTTCTGCGGTGCCTTAAACTGAATGTTAATTTTAGAGCCAAACATGTCCCTGGTATCTTAAACAATGCGGCTGACTCCCTTTCTCGCTTCAAAATGCAGGTTTTCAGGGAACATCTTCCCACAGCAGACCCCTCGCCAGCACACTTCCCAGCAGTACTTTGGCAGATTGGTGCCCCAGATTACAGGACCTCGTGGTCGCTAGCCTAGCCCCCAGGACCAAGACGGCTTACGAAGGGGCGTTTCTGTCTTATTGTTCTTTCTTGGGGCCACAGTGGGAAGTGCTTTGGGCGAAGGAGGATGGGTTTGCAGCCTATTTAGAATGGATGCATAAGGAGGGGCGCTCGGTGGCAGCGGCGACCAGACATAGGGCAGCTGTGTCATTCTTCGCGCAAGCTAGGGGCTTCCGGGATCCCACTAATACCTTTATGATACGTAAGGCTTTAAGGGGATGGCGCCGTATTCAGGGACACCAGAAGGATAAGAGGAAACCCATTGGATTGGCCCGGCTAACAGCCTTACTGGGCACACTGGAGACTGTTTGTAACTCGGAGTGGGAGGTGCTTCTTTTTAAGGCGGCATTCTCCCTGGCATTCTATGGAGCGCTGAGAATTAGCGAACTTGTGACAGGTTCCAAGTCAGACCTACTAGGCGGCTTGCAAAAGGCTGGGGTGTTGATAAGGGGGGACACCATGTGGGTGACTATCCAGAAATCAAAAACCGACCAAGAAGCTAGGGGTCACACCATAGTTCTGCAAAGGGCCCCCGCCAACCCGTGCTGCCCGGTGAGGCACGTAGAATCACTCCACGGACTATTGGTAGGTTCAGCGGGCAGGGCATTGCTCTGTCATGCTGACGGGAGCCCCTTGACCAGGTATCAATTCAGGAGAGTGTTCGAAATGGGAGTTAGGAAAGCAGGTCTTGACCCTAAAGAGTTTGGCTCTCATTCCTTCAGGATTGGGGCAGCAACTGAGGCGGTGGCGGGGGGCCTCCCGGTGGAAAGAGTGAAGACAATTGGGAGATGGTCTTCAGAATGTTATAAACGTTATGTTCGGATTGACATGCTATGATTACTTGTCACTCACGCCTGGTCTCTTTCCGCTCTCTTACAGTTTCTCAGACCTGTTACGCAGGGGAGGAATTTGTCGTCGGGCACCGCCAATATTCATCGGCACGAAGCGGCGACCAGGAAATCATGAGGAACAATGTCTGGATTGTTGGTCATTCATATGTGAAGCGAGCAGAATGTGTCTTCCTGTCAGGTGATAAGAGGAAAAGGGCGGCACAACTAGGGTTGGACATCACGTTCTTTGGCAGAGGGGGGTTATGTCTTCACGAGTTTAGGGGATTCTTCCAAGGGCTGTTAGCACGCCAGCAGTCTCCACCGTCAGTGGTGATACTTCACCTTGGGGAGAATGATTTGGCAACACTGGGCAGGCGCATCTTGATTGAGGAGATTATCTCAACGGCGGGTTGGATAGCTAGGACCTGCCCCGGGTGCACACTAGTATGGTCACAACTCATACCCCGACTACAGTGGCGGGGGGGTCATTCGGTCAGGGCGTTGAATCACTCGGTAAAGAGGATCAACACACGGTTGGATAGGTTGTTTCGAACCCCCTTGTTACAGTCAATACCTCATGGGTGCATCTGGGGTCACAAGTATTACTTGAAGGACGGGGTTCATTTGACAGAGGAGGGTAATGTCCTATGGTCTGACAATATCTGGGCTTGGCTAGAGGGCTTTGAGAGGAGGAGGGTGTCCTTAGGCAGGGGCTAGAGGGGGAGGCCAGATCGTCGGTTAACAATGCTGGCCTGTGGCGGTAAGGTCATTATCGGTGAGCACATATTTGAGGTCTGAGGGGGCGGGCATCATCCTATGGAGGTTCCCGCCCGGGGGGAGGGGCCTGCGGGCCACTCCCAGTACTCCAGGGGCAAGGTAATATGCAAAGGAGCGCGGGTAGGAGTAGTTCACGCTTTCCTTAGGCTGGTAGCCACCCCGCGCGCGTGGACTCATGACGCCACCGGCGCAGAGTAAGGGCCCTCCTTTAGTGGGTAAATGGAGTTTAGGGCGTAGACCGGGCAACTCCCGGGGTAACACTGCGCATGCGCACTTCTAGGGGGGAGGCGCAGCTTGTAGGACCTGACACCGGTAGTGACCCTGCCATATGGCCAGAAATGTACAAAAATCAAGTGTAGGATGTTTAGTTTAAGCTAGGAACAACATGTATTAGAGTTTTGTTAAGGTCAGGCTCTCAAACTTGTTGATAACAATTGTATAACTGAATGTTCTGCTGATTTTTGTATTCATTGTTGATTATGCAATTAAAACCTTTTTTAATTTCATACTTTAATAAATACGGCCGGGCGACTAGCGCCCGCCTTCCAAAAAGTAAAACATGTCTCGTGTCCACGTTCCTGGGTGTTGGGTGCCGGATTGGGGGGGAGGCGGCAGCTAGTCGCTGACCATGTGAAAAGGGGGGGCCCTCGGCCCCCCCGCACGCATGGCGGCGCGGCGACCGTCTCCCCTCCTTTCCCCGCGTGTCATTCGACGGTGGGGGCGTGCCCTGGGGGTGCGGCCCACCGCCGATTGGCCGGCGGCCCTCCTGACCCGGATTCAATGGAGTGGTTCCGGGTCAGGGGGGGCGGGCGATAGGAGGGGCCAGCCGGCCCCTCGGGAATAAGAGGTAGGGAGCGCCCAGGAGACCCCCTTGTCCCTGGACGCTCCCTCGCTGAACGTTGTGCCCCGCGTTCGGGGCCTCTTTGTTTTCCCACCCACCATCCCTTGGTACAAAGCTTAAGCAGTGTTATGTCCGGTCTAATGATAAGTCTCGAAGGTACGGACCACGGAAAAGAGTGGGCTGTTGGTGTATTTTGTGATCTGTTGTCTAGGAATTTTTTCCCCTTTGTAGCAAAAAGATGTGTGAAGTGAACTATATTTGAAGCTATGTGTCTTTAGGCCTTTTTTCCCTTTTTAGCTAGACGTTGATATTGTGATTTTGAGAAACATGAGTGAACCAAACAGTAATTTAATGCCATGTGTCCTTAGGCCTTTTTTCCCCTTTTAGCTATACGTTGATACTGTTATTTATTAGCGAGTGTAGTTGTCCTTTCGAATTTTTTCCATAGGTCGTCGTATTTATTAGGTATGGGGCATGCGGTAAGGTCATTATCGGTGAGCACATATTTGAGGTCTGAGGGGGCGGGCATCATCCTATGGAGGTTCCCGCCCGGGGGGAGGGGCCTGCGGGCCACTCCCAGTACTCCAGGGGCAAGGTAATATGCAAAGGAGCGCGGGTAGGAGTAGTTCACGCTTTCCTTAGGCTGGTAGCCACCCCGCGCGCGTGGACTCATGACGCCACCGGCGCAGAGTAAGGGCCCTCCTTTAGTGGGTAAATGGAGTTTAGGGCGTAGACCGGGCAACTCCCGGGGTAACACTGCGCATGCGCACTTCTAGGGGGGAGGCGCAGCTTGTAGGACCTGACACCGGTAGTGACCCTGCCATATGGCCAGAAATGTACAAAAATCAAGTGTAGGATGTTTAGTTTAAGCTAGGAACAACATGTATTAGAGTTTTGTTAAGGTCAGGCTCTCAAACGTGTTGATAACAATTGTATAACTGAATGTTCTGCTGATTTTTGTATTCATTGTTGATTATGCAATTAAAACCTTTTTTAATTTCATACTTTAATAAATACGGCCGGGCGACTAGCGCCCGCCTTCCAAAAAGTAAAACATGTCTCGTGTCCACGTTCCTGGGTGTTGGGTGCCGGATTGGGGGGGAGGCGGCAGCTAGTCGCTGACCATGTGCATTAAAATCAGCATTAACTTTGAAATCGACTCTGGCGCATTTTGTGGTCTGCGTACCTGTCTGTGCGTGAAGCACTTGGAAGGCAAGTTGGAGTTCATATATATATATATATATATATATATATATATATATATATATATATCCAAACGGCTTGGCTCGAAATTTTGTGGTCCAACGGCGCTCTTTCCACCGGTGTCGGACTACTAAGCAGAGCCCTGCTTGATAAATATTGCACAAGTCTCTTAGAATAAGAGAAGAAGTCCGCACTCACAAAGAGATTATTTCCCAATCTTTTGATTTATTTCGTCACAAATTCAGCATTTGAAGTTACAACCAACGCGTTTTACAACACACAGTTGCTTGTTCACGGTATATATATATATATACACACATACATACATGCATGGATATATACATATACAATTGCACTGCACAACCACAAAGTACTCAATAGCCAGATGGTGGCACGCAGCGCTGTCCTGCTTTGAAATGCCTCCTCCTCCCGAGACCCCGCTACTCCTGTATTGGTTTTTGCGATGGAAACGCTGCACCGCTGAGAACATGCCGTGAAAATATAACCCACCACATTCCGCAAGAATAAATAAACAAGGCCACCCAAATTTTCAATTAGTCGTAGGCCTGGATACAGGAAATGGCCGCAGATCCGTCAGATGCCGCCTCGGGCTGGGTCGCGCGGATACGGAACAGTGACAGGAAGGCTCGAAGTGGGAATCTGCGCTCAGCATGAACATGGCCGCCCTCCAATGAAAACGGCGCTCTAATAGGTTAATGCTGCCTCCCCCGAACATCCAGCCAGGGTCTTACTGACTGGAATTTGCATTCGGCCAAGGCAGCAGCTAAACCTTCTTTCTGCTTTTGTGGTCATGGAGCAACAGTAGAAAGTTCAAGTGGCGTTAAATATTTCATTCTATTAAGCTTATCAAATATTGCAAATGCTTACTGTGCATGTTTCTCCGGGCCACCTGGGAAAGCACAGAGTTAGGAAAAGTGTGGGGGTGAGTGGTCCCGTGCAATCATGTCACCTTAGATTAGAAATGGAAAATGGTTGTTCATGCTGATGCTAACTGTAGCCCGTGTCCCGATTACGTACAGGTAATCAGAGGTGATGGTGACCTTTACCTAGACCTGGACGGGCCATGGCATGAACAAGCTCAGCCTAGGCCCAGGGCGCCAGTATTCCAAGGGGCGCTGCAGGGAGCTACCAGACTTAATTTCATGCAAACAGCAGCTCCTCCATCCAACTTGGTCTCAGTCAGGTCCCGACTCCCGTTAAAGACTGTAATCAGCCCTTAGTGTATCTCAGCATAATGGTTAGCATCCCATCAACTCCCCTGTCCTCCTTCCATTTTCCTGACACCTCCTGCTGCCACACCGCTTCACAACGACCCCCTGCTGCTACAACAAATACCAGATTTTCTTTCGGCCCAGGGTTCTGTACTGGTCAATTCAATTTAGGGCCGGCCCTGACCCAGACACAAATCAACCAGATATATTTTATAGACAGGACCTCTGGAATTATGCCATTTTAAATCTGTAGCGTTTTCCACAAATTATAGATTTGATGCATTTGCCATATAATCCATCGTCTGCTGCATACACTGCAGATTTGCGTAATCTGATTTCGACAAAAAATGTTTGTGTCTATCTCAAGCAGGTCAAAAGTTACTAAAAACACAGCTATACTCGTTGCAGCGAAGTGGAAGACTCTTCTCAATGGTTGACGGTCCAGTGGGGTAGGGGTGAGGGACCACAGGAGCGGTTGTCTCCTGTACTACCAGTGACTCACAAACGTGTATTGAACTGCAGGTGCCAATACTGCAGGTGTAAAGACCGTCTGCACGTGTTAGGGGTTTAGTGGAAGGGCTAAATTTGTTTAAGTAGCCTTGGCCTTGAACTGAAGTAGATACTCTCTTCAGCCCCCCAAACCCTTTATAAACTTAACGCTTTATCCCAATGAAAGCCAGCACCGGGATTTGATAGTAGCTGTTATTCCAGCGTGGTTTTGTGAAGTGAGTTTCATTGCATCTTATGCTCAATTAAACAGCTTGAACGTGGGTGGGTGAGTCTTTGGCAGACAAAGACATCCCTTAAACTTTTCTTCACACATTTTTTTTCCTATGGCCACAAACTCCCGCGACAGATTGTGTTAACTTTGTTAGTAAAGTATAGAGGCAAATGTGTCTAATATTAATATTTTTTTGCGTTTCTTTTATATTTCCCTCTCACCGAAGGAAACAGACGTTAATGTGCCAGGCATAAAAATCAGTAAAAATTACCTCAAGTCTCCACCTCATAAACACTCAGAGCTATTATTTACTCAAGTTCCCCGGAGTGTTTGGTAGTAATTTGTGGTTAATATCCGTGGATAACCGCTTTCTTACTGCGTCTGCTTCATTCATTCAAGGTCTGTGTTCTGGAAGGTTCCAGAAATTCACAGGTGCCTCTGCTGTTTAAATAAACAAACCCCTCCCACGAGCCGCTACATCCATTGGCGATTCATAGCAGCTGCTGGCAAAAGACTCCATATGTATTGTAAGATCTGTTTTGATATCTCAGAGAGTCCTTTAATGGTGGTGTTCTGGCCTTGCATATTGTACTGAATTTCTTATCCCTGACTAGTCACCGAAAACATAATGGATAAGAAACACACCACTCTGTTGTCCTGCTCGGGTGGGAGAGAGAAGGTGTGTGCCTGTGTGTGCATGCACATGTGTGGGTCTAATGTGTTGATGTCATGTGAGTTGTGATTGGAACATACTTTTTGGCGTGGCATCTTTGCGTTTAGTGAACTGAAATGCGTGTGATATAATTCTAGTGGTGGTAAGGTGCTCATGCGTGATAGAAGAGTGGCCTACGTGGGAAGTATCTGGTGTTGTGCATTTGCATATGTTGCACACCTTGATATGAATTTATAGGTGTCTTTATTAGTGCAGCAAAGGAGAGATAGAGATTCACCTTTTGTGCCCGATTTCTGCTCCATTCAATAATTCCTCCATCTCACACAAAATACTTTGCACACCATTGTCAGACACTAATTGTTATGTGTTATGTTATGTCAAAGGCAATTTCTAAAGCGCATGTTCACCAGACGATCTCTTGGCGCTGGCGCTCTAATTCAGAGGGAAATCCTTCCCTGGCAAAAACATCTGTGGTAAACATAATTACATCTCTGGTGTTCGGCTCCTGAATGAATTTTACCACAAGCCACTTCGACAGGTGATCAATAAGACAATGGTAAAATGTTGAGCATGAGGTAAAGCATGAAAAGGCTCCAGAACATCTATACCATCTCTTTCTCATACTCTACCATAACCATAGGCAGGGTTGCACATTTACGACCTTTGTCATTGCTCAAACAAGTCACACACTTGCTAACCCAATCATCAACATCCTTGTACATTGCTGGCCACCAGAACATTTCTCTCAAACTTTTCTTAGTCATAGTCATGCCTAAATGACCCATATAACCTATACTCAAATGTGTCCCTGATTTTCCTCAGGGGAATCAACTTGTACGTCCTGAACAACAATCCATTTTCCATTGATCATTCCGATTGCACTTTACGATATGCCTTAAATTCCACAGAAAGAGTACCTCCTCATGGCCAACCTTTTCTTACATACTCCACAACTTTATTCAACACAAGATCTCGATTGAGGGCACACTACCACCCCTTCTCACTGACACATTTGTTATCTAACCAAAACACATTAGCAACCAAACACTCCACATCTTTTTGGTCATCAACCTCCTCCTTATTGTCTTCTACTGAGATTGATAATCTAGATAGACAATCAGCTTCCTTTTTCGATCCACCTGGTATATACTCAACAGAAAAATCATATTGAAGCAATTTTACACTCAATCTTACCAGATTAGCAGTGGCTTTGATAGAATGAGCATTGCTCCCATTCAAAATGGGTATTAATGGTTTATGGTCTGACCGCAATATGAGTCTTGTACCCCAAACATAAGCTTTAAAGCGCTTCACCACCAAGATACATGTAAGTATCTCATGCTCAATGACAGAATACTGTCTCTCCAGTGTTCTAAGAGTACAAGAGGCAAACACGATGGTGCACCCTTCAACCCCTCTGCCCTAGGACAGCTAGGCTCTCAGTCCCACACCACTCCATCACCGTTAGGCATTCACCAGGTGTGTACGGTCTGAGCATGGGTGAATTCCCTAATCCTTCCTTGATCTATTTAAAGGTAATCTCTTGTGTCCCACCCCACACAAACGTGTTCTTTTTCAATAAGGCAAAGAGAGGTTTGACTTTTCTGGCAAAAGTTTGTACAAACTTAACGTAGTATTTGCACATTTCCTAGAAAGTCTTGAGTTGCTCCTAATCCATTGGAACTGGCACTTCCTCAACAGCCTTCAATAACTATGGACATTGCCCTCGCCAGAAACCAGATGGCCCAGGTATTGTACCTCACACACGCCAAACTTACACTTGTCTCTCCTGAGTTTTAATCCTTTCTCCTTCAAGCCAGCCAAAACACCATCCAACCTGGTCAAGTGCTCATCATGATCTTTACCAAATGCTAAAATATCTTCTTGGAAGACAAGCACACCCTTTAGGCCTTTCACCACTTTGCACATCACCCTTTGGAACACAGTGGCTGCGGAAGCGAGTCCAAAGGGCATTCTACAAAATCGGTAAACTCCTCTGGGCATGACGAAAGTGGTAGGATGTTGGGATTCTTTCGCCAGCACTACTTGATGGTATGCTGGTCGTAGATAGAGCTTGGAAAATACACGTGCACCTGCTAGGGGACACATCGTATCCTCTATTTTTGTTAATGGGTGTCCATCCACCCAGATGTCTTGATTTAAACTCCTGAGATCAGTACACATCCTCAGTTCATTGTTATTTTTGTGAGCTACGCCTATGGGTGACAACCACAGGGATGATTCTGCAGGCTTGATCACACCCTCCTTGCATAGATTATTCAGCAATTCATCCATCCCTTGTCTTACACTTAATGGCACCCCCCTCAACTTATGCTCCAGATGAATGCTCCCCTCCTTTAATTTAATAGTATGTTCAAAATCTTTCAACATTCCCAATTGTTCTCCCAAAAAGCCCTTAGTGTTTTTCCAACATAACTTGTATATTATCAAACGTTATCTCTATTCTTCTGTAACTTTATTCTCAGACGTATGTTAGTCTTCTGTAAAACAAATAACTAAAACAATAAACATCTAATAGGCACAGTTGATAGTTCTTTTTATTTTAAGTTTGTTTTAGTTTTTCAATGATTTTTCCAAATAATGCGCAAATCTTCCAAAGTCATATTTAATGCTGCATTTATGAACTAACATCATTCAGGTGGCGAATATCTCTGGCAAGGTACTCAAGTTCTTTTGGATCTCCTTAGAACTTGATGATTTGGATCAAGAGAGCCTTTGTCCTCTGCTTCACTCTCTTCAGACACTGTCTCTGGAATTCATGCTATTGATGAGCTTCCCTTTAGTTTCTCCTTTCTGTTATTTCTTGGTCACTTTGCTCCACAATGTATTGTTCCTATCCCAGAGCTCGTTCCTTCACTGGGATCTTGTTCTTCTCCCTGTTTGATTCCAACAATACTTCCAGCATGCGGTTCAGTCTCTTCTGAGACCTCAATGACACTTTGCGATACCTCACTTGTCTTTCAGTTGTTGATGTTCACCCCTTTCGTCTTCTTGCACTTTCCTTGTCACTTCAACTTGCAATTTAGCTGGTGCCGGTGCTGCAGGTCTTGATGGTCTTTCAACTAGTGGGTGCAACCACTATGGCTCTTCTATCCAGATCATAGACCAAAGAGCTTCTTCTGGGTTACTCACTTTATTGGTCTGTGAGGCATGAATACAGTTCGGAATTCCAGACGATTTCACAGCAGAGTGCGTTGTCAGTATTATTTGGTTAGGGCCTTTCCATCTGGGTTCAAGACAAGTCTTCCGAATGTGCATTTTGATCATGACCCAGTAACCAGGGTTGAGTTCATGGCACTGTTCTTGATGAGGGTCTTGTGTAGCAGCAGATACATGATGAGAGACGGAACGAACCACATCAGCGAGTGTCTTGCAGTAGTCCAAAATCATATCACCTGTGATGTTCACTAGGGCATTCGCACGTACTGCTGGTAGTCTCATTGCCCTCTCCATCAGGATCTCATGAGGGGATAATCCTGTCTTCCTGTCTGGAATTGTACGGACACTCATCAGCACCTAGGGTAAAGCATCTAGCCATTTCAATGAAGTTGAAGCACAAACTTTTGCCAATCTTGATTTTATTGTTTCATTAATTTGCCCAACTATGCCTGACGCTTCTGATCTGCAACTGCACTGTACCTTTTGTTCAGTTTGTAATGCAGCACATAGCATATTCATCACTTCATTCATCTATCTTTACTCAAGAATCCCACCAATATAAAGTTTGGTTTTCACTGTCTACAGTAGCCAACTATTCCTAGAAACAACCTGATCTCTCTCTCTGTGTTCGTGGTGGATTCATCTGCAAGATGGCCTCCACTCTCTCTGGTGACACCTTTCTGACTCCCTTCAAAATAATGTGTCCCAGATAACGAACTTCCTTTTGACAGTACTGCAGTTTACCTGGAGACACTTTGTGTCCGTATTCTGCCAGGTGATCCAGTAATGCAGGGGTATCATATTTACAGACATCACAGCTTTCTGAGGCTACCAACAGGTCATCAATATACTGGACAAGGGTAGACTTGCAGGGCATCTGCAGGGACCCAAGATGTTTCTTTAAGATCTGATTAAAAATTGAGGGTCTCTCTGTATACCCTTGAGGAATGCGACATCATGTGACTGTTTTCTGTTGGAAGACGAAAGAGAACAGATACTGCTATCTTCGTGCAATGGCACTGAGAAGAAATCTTGGAACAAATCAATGACTGTGAACCATTCTGCAGTACACAGAATGTGGAAAAGTGCAATAGCAGGATTTGCCAGTATGGGACAATATGGAAGCACTATTTTGTTGATCCGCCTTAGGTCTTGGACTATTCTATATTTGCCAATAGGCTTTTCCAATCCCATTATAGGTGAATTACATGGGCTCCCAATCAGCTCTTTTAGTATGCCTTTCTGGAGCATATCTTCAATTGCTGGCTGTATTCCTGCAATGGTTTCTGGGACAAATGATAATACGGTGTTCAGGGAGAAACAGCATTCAGTTTCAATTTAATTTTGACTGGTTCTACACCTTTTATAAGTCCAATGTCATTTCCTGTAAAATCCCAGACTTCATCATTTACTGAGTCTCTGAGATCTTCTGGTAGGTCAGAAATAGTCAGTAGGGGAAGCATTTCAAAAACGTCATCATGGGTTTAGAATGCAACACCATCCATGTGCAGTATATTGTACAATGCAACTTACACAAAAATCTCTTCCTAACGGATCTACTGGACTAGTATCACAAATCACAAATTGATGCTTTTCTTCAAAGTTTCCTACTTTTACAGAAACTTCCTTTGAGTTAGGACTTTGCATCTGTTTATTTGTAACTCCAACAACTTGCATTATTTTCCCCAAGAGAGTTAAGTCTGGTACGTCCACTGTTCTAACTGTGGAATGTGTAGCTCGTGTATAGTTCCTCTCTCAGGCAGTCATTGGTAATTATCAGAAGTGAACTCATCAGTCTCGAATAATGGATATTGGCCCAGGACATCCTGGTTCTGATTTTGAAAGTATGGCATTGTATTCTAGAATTCATTTCTAGAATTCATTTGCATTAAACCTTGGCATCTGATTCAGATTCAGTTTGAGATTGGGCTTGATTTTGCATGAGAGTCTTCATTTGCTGTGCGGGCATTCTCTGATCTGTCATACCATGTGGATTTTTCATTATCCCACCAGCATTTTCAGGATTAAATCAACATTTTTGCTTCCAATGTCCCACCACATGGCAGACATGACAAGCAGTAACCTTTTTCATAGCAGCATTATCTATTCTAGATCCCACACTTGTGGGAACACCTCTACCTCTGCTGTAGGGAATTCTCATTTGTTTTTGATTTCCTGTAAAGCCAGTCTGTGGGGCATCCACTCCTTGCATAACTCCCTGACTTCCTGCCAAAGAAGGATTCTGAAAACCTTTCTGTGCCAACTTTGTCCGAGCCAACATGAATCTCTCCTTTATTTTCCTATGCTTCATGCCTAGTTCATCACTGCAATACTTTGCATAACACAAGATCTCATCTAGAGTTTTTGTCTGCCAGCAGATAACGCTTTGCATAATGTTAGCACTAATTTCAGGTTTCAACCCTAAGACAAACTGAGACACATACATTCCCATAGCCTTCTCCTCAGGATATTTGCATCCACTGTGCTGTTTAAACACCTGCAATAACCTTACATTGTATTCATGATCTATCTCCTTTTGGGCCTTGGGCAGTTTTCTTAAGCTTTAACCAATCAGTATCTCTGTGTGGTATTTTACCTTTCAAAAGGGTCATTATTGCTTCATATTTTTCCATCACCAGATGCAATGGTGCACCAGTTCCTTTCTCCCTTTGGGGTTCTGCTTTTGGTCACTGCAAATGAGCCTGAAAGCAACTTTTTCTCTTCAACAACATTTCAACACTTCTCATTACTCACTCATATGACCTGAAAGAAAAAAGACACATACAACTACTACTCTCACAACTGCAAAATTTCCACCCTATTAATACTCACACCTTCAAACCACACCCTCCAAACCGCAGCCGCTTTGCTACTCCTTCAGGATCTTGACACTGGAAACTGGAATCGGCCATTATTTTAATATAGCTTAGACACTAAATTTGAAAAGCTCCATTCAGGGTGTTGAACCATATCTCTACTACCAGAAAGTCCTGGAGCCTAAGGATTAGCCAAGTTTGGTTTCTAGATTTAAAACACCCATTTTACAGACTTCTTCCTTGGTAAATCATGATGACTCTTGTTAAGGTCAATGGACCTTTGCCACCGTATTATGAATGGAGCTAGAACAAAACATAAATCATGCATATATCATCGACAATAGAATTTTAAATGTTCAGTCAATGATGAGAGGTTGGATTAAGTTCCAACAGCTTTATTCAGCTTAAATGATAAGTATTTGGTTTATTGTCATCTTTATTCAGTTTAGTCAGTTTACAGTAATATCAATAAACGCTTGACCAGTCACAGCATGAATCAATACACAGCATTTCATAAAGGGAAGCGTCACTAAACTAGCTAAAGGACCTATTCTAAGTAGAACCCATAAAGAGTCCTTTTCGGAAAGGAGCAAGAGTGAGAAAAAAGACAAACTTCCTTAAAGAGTTGTTCTGTAAACTCAGCCGAGTTCCCCACAGCTGCAGTAGCAACCGTCAATAATAGGATGATCTCTGCAGTAGCCTTGATCAGAGTAAAGTCATTAAATATAAGAAAGAAATTCACCTTTAGCAGTAGCTGTTGGTAACAGATCAAAAGATCCACTCTCCAGGAGGAGAATCGCAAGTTAGAAAATATGGGTCTGGGTCTGGAGTCTCCCCCTCGGTCGAACTCCAAGTGCAATATCCTACTGTCTCTCTAGGAACACTCATTATTATAAATTCATTAGAATATAGTATTAATATTTTGTTAATTGTCCGCTCATCTAGCCAATGGGCCCCGCTCGTCCGATGGTGTCATTAACTTCCGATGTCTCTTCAGTCGATTCCCAAGGGAAACATTCACGCTGGTACATTAGTATAACACAGTTTCAGATATTGTTATATGGATGAAAGTTCTCATGAGAACCTTCTTACTTAAGCATATGTGTTATGAGTTTCAATACAAAGACAAAGAGTTTTCAGCGATGATGAGGCAAACTAGCAATACTATTCTAATAAAACATTCATTTATTATTTATTTATTTATTTTTTGCATTTATAATGCGCGCAGATACCCACAGAGGGTTTCCCGGCGCCAGGACTAAGAGACCGACAACACAGAAAGCAACACGGCCAGAGATCACAATTATTTATTGAAAAGCCAGGTTTTAACGCTTTTCTTAAAGCTGGCAAAGTTCTCCTCCTTTCGTTGAGCTGGGGGAAGGGAGTTCCAAAGAGCTGGTCCCAGATGGGAAAAGGATTTCCCTCCCACTCTGGCCAGTTTAAATCTAGGAACCACAAAATTTGCTCCATTTGAAGAACGGAGATTGCGTGCAGGAGAATAGGGCCTAACTAGTTTTTGTAAATACTTTGGTGCGGTTCCTGCCTTGATCTTAAACATATAGGTCAAGGCTTTGAACCGAACACGGTTCTCCACCCTGAGCCAGTGCAGGTCCTTAAGGTGCTTCGAAATCCTCGCTGTCCTGGGGATTTTACACAGCAGCCTGGCTGCGGAGTTCTGGACTAGCTGAAGCCGCCTGCTCACGGCTAAGTTGGAACCCAGGTATAGGATGTTACCGTAGTCAAGCCGAGATGTAATGAGTGCATTGACTACGGTCTTCTGGGTATCAACATTCATAAATGTCTAAATCATTATTTATTATAACAAACACAGCGATATCTCATTGTATTATAATCAATGACCTAACATGGGATGAGGAAACTAAATTAAACATAAGTCTAAAGTCAGCACATTCTAAGTAGGTTGCTGTTGCTAGGGAAAATATTTTAATACACGTCTACTAAACAGTGAGCAAGAGTCCATATATAAGGCTTTGAGGCCTAAACTAAATGAGCACATTTAAGAATGGATAGCTAAGTACAAAAAAAATGTAATTATACTTTTCCATAAACATTTTGTAAGCGCTCTTTTCAATATGTGTTTGTAGAGTTAATATCTATTTGCAGCATTAATTAGGATTCTTTCACGACATGGGGGAGGCACATTTTAGTTGTGTGCCATTTTCTAAGTGAAAACATTTCTGCAGCAGCTTAAACACATTTCTAAAGCATAGTTCTAACATAGACTGCAAGTGGAATTTTGTATTTTTGAACTAATTTCCTGCACTGCTACGACCCCAACAATCATGGCAGCAGAAACCGCAACGGTCGCCTGCAATTAAACAGTAATTGGGATCTGAGCAGCAGGAGTCGCCAGTTCGGGCACCGCACCACAGCTTCACCGAATAGAAGTACTCTGAAGGGTTCAGCAGCTCCTACTCGTGGTTGCCAGCGTTACAGTGGGGACAACGACCGACATGTAGATGTGGTAGTCAAGATTATTTCATAGTAAAAGGTCACAACATATGCCGGCAGCCGTTTGACGAAACCAGTGCCTCAGTCTAGCCTCAACCGTCGTCTGCTCATCCCACCCGCGCTCCAACCGAATCCAAACAATGCCCCTTGGTTCGGCCCCCCACTCCCCAGAGGGAGGGGGATAGTGGCTGGACTGGGGGTCTCAGTGGAGGCCACCCCCGGGAAGCAGAGCCCGAACACCAATGGAGAGGATTGGCGGGAGATAAGGGAAGGGAGACAAGGAAGGAGAAAGAGCGGGCCCACCAGAGAATAGGGCTGGGCCAGCGTAGTCGTAAATCTAGGGTTAGGAATGTGGTAGGGAGATAGGGGTATTTAAAGGTGGGCACCGGGCACAAGGCCCTCTTTCTCCGGAGAATTTTGTAAGGAGAAGACCCGCCCACCCACCCGCTGAGGAACAAGATTTCAGGGGGGGGCCTGGAGAAGGAGGTGAGATTTGTCGCAGAGGCATAGTGGACTTGCAAGAGGTCCTTTGGTTCGGAAGAAGGGACAGCAGGCGGTACTTACAAAGTGATCCAAGAATAGTACAAAAAGCAGGTTGCGAAGCGGGCACAGACCGCAAATGGGCAGTCAAGACCCAGGGGGTCACTGGCAAGCTCCCCGAGCTCTCTGTGTTCAGGTGAACCGGAAGTAAACAATTACACAACAGAGGGCAAAGCCTGTGACATGGAGGAAGTTGGGGTACCGGGTACCGGGGCACCTCACAGAGATGGGTGGGGGAACAGCCAACCAGGTTTCGCGGGCAGGAAGCACATCGGCTTGCCCAGGGAACAAGAGGGTACACACCGGAAGGGAAGAGGCCCCGGGCTGGGGTGGGAACAGACGCTTACCCGGAAGGAAATGTGTGGACACCGGAAGTGAAAAGGTCACCCGGCCGGTGGGAACCCGATGGTTTTCCGGGAGTGAGTGGGCACCGGAAGCGAAAAGGGTCATCCGGTTGGGTTGAAGCAGACGCTTACCCAAGGAGTGCGTGGCAACCGGAGATAAAAGGTTACCCGGTCGGGCTGGACGCAGAAGCTTGCCCGGAGAGAAAGGAAAGGGTGCGTCCCCAGGTGATGGGTTTACCTTGGCAAAGATAGCTGCACTGAATGTAGGGCACAGTGCAGAGCAAATGTGGTTAAGGACGGTGATAGGTCACCTTGGCAAAGATAGCTGCACTGAATGTAGGGCACAGTGCAGAGCGGATAGTGTAAGGACACAGGCTCGCCAGACAAAAATAATGGTGTGTAAAGGATCGCTTGTAAGTTGGAAATGCCTAATAAACTGCGGCCTCAATTCTTCCATAAACAGAAACTTGTGTGGTCTGAATTTATTGGGTTTCGGGTGGTGCGACCATGTAGGGGGTGCCTCTGCTGAGCTTCTATCAGAACTCTAATGTCATGAGTAAACACAGTACAGAGGTGTAACGAGCCAGCACAGCACAACACGGCAAGACATAACATCTTAACTGAATGCCTTAATTGGAAAATCAAATTAAAGTACCCCAACCAGATTATAAGTATATTATTTTATAGCTCTTGCTGTTTTAGCACATGGAAAGCACGTGGATGTACTAAACCTATACTTGCTAAGATCACACGCAAAAAACATAGCAACAACAGGATTTTTCACCAAAAGCCGTAGAGGCAAATTTACACCAGGAAGCATCATCCATGTAAAAGCAGGAGGTACATGATTGCAATAAAGGAAAAGAACAACTAAATACCAATGCCTACAGTGGAAAATCCACAGAAAGCACATACAACACCTTAAAATGTGATGTGACATCACAAATAAATCTTATTTTTGACAACCACATCAATGAATAATAGTGCTGCAATGACCACAATAAGGATCATCTGAACACAACTTTCATTAAGTGAGTCTAATCACATAAACCTATGAATTCAGCCCCTACAAACACTCAAGAACACTTGCCAGCACCAACATGGATCAGACATCACTGCGTAGTTTGTTTTGCGCCGCCAGGTATCAATCCTCATGCCATATGCCATGCATCTGGCGCAGGGTTATCAGGCTGCATGGTGGCAAGGGGCATTAGCAATCTTTAGAGAGAGAAGAAGGCCCCTCATTCCCTGGATAAGACGTAATTCCTTAAACATGTCAGGGTCTCAGGTTCAGAAACCTATCAACTCAACATGGAACATGGAACATGAAACACCACATCTTGTTTGCCATTAAAGATGATCTAGAGCCAGATATTGGTATACAGGCTGACCTACAATGTATTGTGGAATTATTGCAGCACTGCTTTTTTGCAACTAGCTCTCCCCAGTACAGCACATGGGTTAGTGCAACCAACCATTTCAGGGATACTGGCCCAGTTCATAAATGCCCTGCTGAATTTAGTTGAGCATCACAACATGTCTTCATCAAACCTGCAAACAGTGAATGGAAGGAAGACAAAATTCAGTGTTTCTGGGTTTCCCTAATTTGCTTTGGGCTATACTTTGTTCCCACACAACACAGTTTGCTTCTAGGGTCAGAGAGCAAGTATACTATAAATGAAAAAAATTTAGCAGTCCTATAGAGATGCCCAATTTATTATACAGACCTATGCTCATTGCTGTGCCAGATTCTAAGTTGCATCCTTTAAACTATGATCCTGATGTATATGTGCCTGCCATACGTAATGGCGATGTATCACCCACTCAGGACATGGACACTTGCTGAACAGAGTATAAAGACACATAATGCACAGGAATTACCTTTTTGTTGCTGGGAAAATATGTAGGTTAATGTTATGTGATGTAATATATTAGCAAAGGAATGTTTGTATGCATTTTGTGTGCATGATGAACAAATGCCAATGGCCACATACGATCAATTGTCTCCACAAATGTAATCAAATGCACATGAGCATGTGAACGTGCAAGTCAATCTATTCACCCATGTAGGTGACTTCAGAGATCCCCTGATGCCCCTGCAATCCCTCTGTGAGAACCAATGACTAGCAAATAATGAGCAAACAACACTGTACACGCCAGGACACGCAACACAATAGAGAATGCACTTGGTATAAGGAAGGGATGTCTCTGGTGCCTAAACTGCACTGATGAAGCTTTAATGCACACACAAAGTAACATATGGCGCAAGGTACTAATTTGCTGCATTCTACACATCATTGCCCTGAAGTGACAGGGAGCAAAGTTTGAGGAAGAGAAGGAGAGAAGCTCAAGTGATGACAATGATGCACATCAACAGGATGACGTTGATATTGCCACAAGACACAACATATTTTAAATTTATTTCTAATGCACCTACATAACCATTAATACACTTTCCATGTGAGCTAAGCAAAGCACAAAATGATTTATGTTTAAAAATGTGATCAGAAAGATTAATGCTGACTCACTCCCATATACTGCATGCCTTGGCTGTGCCATTATTTTCTCTTCCTAAACTCAACGGTCCATCTCCTGGCTGAAAAACGTCACCCTAACCCCAACACTCTGTGTTACACCTCCTAACTCCTATGTTTGTTGCAGGTGGTTCCCCTGATATTGCTGGGATTTATGCAGTATCGGCTGATTGCTTCTTTGTCTGTAGTGGGGACACCTGAGAAGAATAACAGAGAGGAAGAGGGAGAGTGGAGGGTGGATGGCTTCATGTCTACTAGAGCTATTTGCAACATGATTATTTTCCTGTTGCTCCAGGAGCCAGACATTACCATCTGCGACCTCTTGGATGCTATAAGCCTCTCTACTCCGTGGCAGAGAACACATCCCTGCAACCTTTACTCCACCCAGCCACACTAGGCGGACCAGCTGCACTAGGCATATCTGGCATCTCTCTATCAAAGGGGCCTGGATTGCAGGCTACAGGTCTGTCACCAAATAGAAAGAGCTTGCTCTCTTGAGGGGTTTGTGACTATAAAGGCCTCAGGTCTAGGGGAGTTGCTAGAGTGCATCTTCCACAGTTGAGCTGTACAGCATACCAGAGAGGCGTCAGCAGGGGCCCTAGGTTGTGTAAGTCTGTCATGCCCACCATGGTTGGATGCTGCTAGCCCATCCCCTGTATCCTACAGCTGGCTGATGATGGCCTTCCAGACATCAGTGGCCAATGCAGAGGAGGTCATTGTGGCTTTGGTGGTAGCAGCAGTGGTGGTGACTGTGATGCATTCACTCGAAACACTTGCAGTGTGTGCAGGTGGATGGCAAGTAGAGGGCCCATCCTCCCCATCCGTGTCCTCTGTCACCTGCAAAGGGATGCAGTGGTTATCATGGCCTTAACATACCTAGGATAAATGCCAGTAAAATGCTAGCAATCTCTAAGGGTGCTTTTAATGGCCAGTAGCTAATGTTATTCATGAGATACATTGAGGTTTTGGTCTTACATGATGAAGTCAGACAGTATTCAGTTGTCAACAATGTTTTCACCAGGTACATTCCTGGAGGAGATATCTGGAGGTATGTACATGCAACACAACTCCAGGTGCAAGTGGCTTTAGCCAGGACATTGGATGTAGAAATATCCATATACACTGTGTTCAGTTTCGTAGGTAGTGCTCCACCCCCCATGAGCCCAACATAATGTCACTTCTACATGTTGATGTAATGATGTAAATCGAATGCAATCCCACCTTGCTGCTGCTATGAGGTGTCTCCGGCTTTCGGACTCCAACAGTCTAATATCATCATAGCATTTATTTCCCATGGTCGGAAGGGCAGATGTAGAGTGGAGCCACCACCATGTCTAAAACCACACAGCAGTATTTCGGGCACAATGTCTTGGACCCTTCTTTTGATCATTTCAGCACTTTTTTATATCATCCATCTTTTGGGATAAGTGGACGTAGAATTCATAATATTGGTGACTGCACAGCATAGCCTGGATAGAAGTGATTGAAAAATAATAGAAAAAAAGAATTTGGGAGGGAACACAGTGAAATGAGTCTCCTCCAGATAGGATGTGTAAGGTTAGGGAATAGAAGGGGATTTGGTGTAGACAGCTTTAGAGATTTGGTAAACCAAGTTCATATGCCCTCCGACAGTTAGTTGAAATTGTGGTCTATTAAGAGTCCCATCTAGGGCAATCTACTCAATTCTATCCTGTGCAATTCTATGTGAGCATATATAGCGCACAGCCACCCAGAGGCATCCTAGCTCTGTTAGCACACCACAGAATGAAGAATAGGGTTACAGTTAGGAATTTTGAAAAAGCCAAGGTTTTAGTGCTTTTTGAAAAGGAAATTTCTTTCCGAAAGATCGACGAGAGAGGGGGAGGCTATTCCACAGTTTAGCTGCATTGTATGAGAATGAACGCCCACCATATTGTACTCTCTCTATGTATGACAAGTATCTTTGCAAGAAAGTCCTTAGAAGAGCGCAATACTCTCCCCGGAGTGTAAAAGGATAGCAAAGGATGAGCGATCTTAGGCCCTTTGTCAACCAACGCCCTATGGGCAATACATAGCGATTTAAATTTGATCCTTTCTGCTATAGGGAGCTAATGGAAAAGACGTAAAGCCTTTATGGAAGGTTGATATCTTGGTATGTTATTCAATGTAAGGGCCACAGTGCTTTGGACTACATGTAGTTTATTTACCGTGACTTTGGGTGCTCCTAGATACAATGAGTTGCTGTAGTCCAGGCGCGAAATTGCCTGGACCACCAGCCTTTTAGAAGTGGGGGAAGGAGGGGGAGGATTTTCAGTAGCATCCTCAACATGCCAAAGCAAATGGCAGCTAATTTTACAGCCTGGGGTAAAATCTTTGAGACGTGTCCAGCCACATTCCCAGAATTTTGTATGACTGGTCTAGAAGCGGGGGTAGAGCCGAAACAGCACGGCCAGTCCAATTAGAGGGATGGATTCATGTTATTCAGTTTAAGTCTCAGCGCCTCTATGCAGCCGCGGTCAGTAGTGGGATGACCTGCAGGGCAGTGACGTGGGGAGGGGCAGGGTGGGGGATAGTAATGTATGGATTACGGAGTTTTACAGGTAAGTAAACATATAAATAAATAAAACGAATTTTGTTGCGCGCACTGCATAGCATTTGGTGATGCAGTGCACGCAAAGAAATTCGTCATCCATACATTACCACACCCAACCCTGCCCCTCCCCCTCCCCACATCACCGCCCTGCAGGTCATCCCACTACCGACTGCGGCTGCCTCTATGTGATCGGGCCGTAGGACATTGTCTGGGCGCACCATTTTGTCTGTTGAATAGTGAGACTCAATAGGGCATGCAACAAAGCCATTGCGGTGGAGCCGGGAAATCGTATATATAGTTCATATCTGATTGTGCCGATTTCTAGATTTAAATGGAAGTTTCTTCTTCCTTTGCAGCTCTTGTTTGCATGATAATAATGTAACTAACAATTGATTGGAAATCGATGAGCTGCTGCTTCTTAGATCCTATTTTCCTTTTTTTCACTACTTTAACTCCATAACCACGATCTTAGATACTACCACGCCTCTACAACTGAAGAGACTCTCTACAAAATACTCTAAACCTTGGTATGACGGCAGACTCAACGAGAAGAGACGGGCCTTAAGATTTAGTTAAACGGAGATGGAGGTCATCACCATCCATCGACCACCTTAAACTGCTAAGATCCTCCAGAAACTCGTACTATAGAAAAATCAGACACTCAAAAGCAAACTTTTTAAAAAATCAGCTAGATCAAGCCAAGAACTGACCCAAGAAGCTCTTTGAACTAGTTTAAACTCAATCTTGTGGCGTAGCTTACCCTCCTCAAGATGGTCAATGTTCCCCACCCAGCTGCGAAGAATTTTCTTCCTTCTTCACGAGAAAGACGGAACTCCTGAAATCAGATCTACCTAAGGCCTCATTAACTCAGATCAACATGCAGAAGATTACCCCTTTTCACACGCCAGTAACCCCAAGCACCTGCAAAACCAAGCTTGCCCTCAAAAACAACGCCTCCTGGGCCTCCTTTACAACCTACAGCAAAGAAACAATCCTGAAAGCGCTCACGTCCTTGAACCCCTCCAACCACTTCTCTGACCCCCTCCCTGCTAACGACCTCAATGATCTCATACCAATGCTAGTGCCACTTTGGACAAAGGTCATCAGTTGCTTCCTTAGCCCAAGGGATTATTCCGGATATTCTCAAATCGGGTCATGTTTCCCCCATCCTGAAAAAAACAACGGCAGACCCCACAGACCTGAATAACTACAGACCAATTTTCAACATCCCAACTCTGGCGAAACTCCTTGAAAAATGTGTTCTCACCCAGCTAGACAACCACATCACCAACTTCCACCTTCTCAATAAATTTCAATCTGGCTTCCGGGCAGGGCATAGTACGGAGTCGGCCATGACCCACATAGTAGATGACGCACTAAAAATACTAGATCAGAACGAAGCCTGTCTACTTATCTGTAAAGGATACACGATGATTCTGCAGGAGCGTCAGGAATCCGAAGTATAGTCCACAGCCTTCCCCTGCAGCCTTCCGACTCTATCAAGCACTAGAGCACAGGAGGCAGGACAGGGGAAAACAGGGAGACAAAACAAGGAAAGGTTGGGGGTAACAATTGGGTGTTGAGGGTCTTCAGCCTGGTCGTCTCAACCTTCTTGTGGGCTTGGCAACAAGAGAGACTGTAATGCAAAAGAGTAATATTCTTGAATCTGAATAGGACAATCACATTCGCAATTATACAACATAACCTTTCATACCTAGCTGGTTGTATGTTAATGTCCCTGAATGGATATGGGAGAACCTCTGGAAATGGATATAGCTGGAGCTGCAGTGAAGAAGGCAAAATACTCATAAGTCTAATGACTCTATATATTCTTGTGTTATAAGCGACTAAAAAAAGTATCCTGCTCACTCTGGTCTTTTGTCTTAACTGCCACGAAGCACACCCCAAAGGTTTGATTGAATATAAGAACTCGGTTGCCAATATCCTTGATAGTGGGAACAACATCTACAAATAACAAAACAGGAAATCAAAACACTACAATACAGTTTTCCTTATACTAATACAATGTGCAGCGCAATAATGCGCTGTTACCGTGATTCTGGAACGTGTAGCTGTAGCCCAATCCTCACTGGTCCACGCAAGATACCAAGTCCAAATAGGTGAAATATCACAAGAGCTGAATGACCCCAAGGAAATGAAGTCAGAAGGGACGGGCAGGGGAAACACAAGGTAAAGAAAGACCCTAACTGACTAATGTTAGAGCACCGGTAACAACCCGGCCGACAGCGGAGAAGAACCCGGCTGACAGCGGAGCACCCCGGTATAGGAGAAAGGAAGGGGGAAGGTTTGCCCGGCCTGTCAGCGGAGCACAAGCCCGGCCGACAAGCGGAGCAGAAATGAGGCCAACAGAAGGGAGAGGATGCCCGGCTCGTCAGCGGAGCACAAGCCCGGCTGACAAGCGGAGCAGAACTGAGGCCAACGGAAGGGAGAGGAATCCCGCCGGATGGCGGAGATAAACCCGGCCGCCGGGCGAGATACCAGAACACTGGAAAGGCAATAAAAAACGGGAAATGACACGGAGTGTGTCAAAATGCACAAGCGCGGTGGCAAGGCGCTTGGCAAACACGAGAGAAAGGCTGCGTAGGCTCAGAAACAAACCAACGGAGCCGAGGACACTCTCAAGCGGGAAGAACGCCAGGACGGAGAAACGGAAGTCAGGCACAGGAAGTCAGGCAGCAAACGGACCCAACGGAGCTAGACGCAAGAACGTGAAGCGTCGCTCCCTGGGTCAAAGAATCCTAAATAGTGCACGGTTAAAGGGACAGTGCACTGGGAGGGGGCTTGAGGCATGACATTATCCAACTTGACTTATCGTCAGCTTTCGACACCGTCAAACATGAAAATCCTCTTGACCTCCTCCAACATAGAATGGGCTTATCAGGGTCAGTTCTAAATTGGTTCACCTCTTTTCTCCGTAATAGATCCCAAAGGTTCAAGGTCAACCAATCCCTGTCCAGGACCGTCCCAGTCACATTAGGAGTGCCGCAGGGCTCCTCCCTTTCACCTACATTGTTCAACTTATTCATGGAACCTCTTACTGAAATCCTCAATTCATCTAATATCCACTTTCACATGTACTCTGACGACACACAACTCTATTTACATATGAACTCACCGGGCGACATCAAGGCTCTCAATTCAACTCTACAAAAAACCCAGTCTTGGTTGACTGATAACCACCTCAAATTAAACTCCATCAAAACCGAATTCCTACTAATACGCTCACCTAACCAAACAGACATCATTCAAGAATGGCTTAAACGGGGAGGAGCCAAGCTCGTGACCGCAATGGCTGCTCTGTAGCTCGGCTCCGTCAGCCTTCCTGCCCAACACGCAAATCCTGACAAATATCCTGCCCCGAGACGACACACTCGGGAAGAAACGGAAACGCGAAGCAACGCTCGTACTCACCGTCTGGCCTGGGGGCTCCTGCGTGCTGTGGATCCGAAGCTGTGCTCCTGCTTGGTCCGGGGCCTTCGCGGTGTGGAGACCGGAGCCTTGCCTGCGTGGATCGGCCGGGGTGGCGGTGTCGGCGGCGGCCCCCGGCGGGAGAGAGGGCCGACTGTGAGAGGCCGTTGTGCGATTGTTCCGGTGGATACTGACCGGGCCCGGTCCAGCGGCCGGGAGGCCCCGTGGTAGGGCGTGGCGCGCCGTGGATGGGGGAAGACCGTGCAGGAGGACGCCCCCGTTGCTGCCTCGTCCGGCCATCTTGAAGCCCTGCGCCCGGAGTCGGCTTGTGATGCCCGCGGGTGGTGGCGCAGGCGGACCCCCCGAATTTGGTGGCGCATCTTTCTGCACCAAGATTGCCATTCTTGGGGCCTGCGTGAACTCCAGGGGTGTCCTCGCTTAAGAGCCCGCTCCAGGAGTTGCGGAGGGTGGTGACGCGGCTGAACCCGCAAAATGGCGGCCGACGCCCTGGGACACGGATTTCCTCAGGGCGGTAGATTTGTGTGGCTGGAGTGCGCGGGGGCCTGGTCATGTGAGCGTGAGCCCACGATTGGTGATGTCCTTGACGCCCTGCAGTCTCTGCATGCAGCCTTGGCCCCCGGTGCCCCTGTGAAAGGTATACGGTCCGCCGCCATCTTTGATGGACCGTTCTTCATGGACGCGGCTCGACTTCGTGGTGGCGCTGCTTCGTCCCCCTCGATCGCTGCGAGGAGTGCTACCGCTGTGCATCAACAAGACTGCAAGCCCGCGGCCCCGAATCTCCTGGCAGTTGTGAGTGTGGAGTGCGAGGGCGTGGGCTCCATGTTGGGGTCCGATCCTGCTCGAGTGTTCGAGGAGCTTTGTGGACTGCTGCTCCGATCTACTTTGGTGAGGTCGTGCTGTTGTACTGCGGGGGAGCCTCTGCTTTCTTATACGGCGAGACTGAACTCCTGTTTTTTGCTGCTCTTGGTGTCATTGTTGAGAGTTCCGGACTGCAGAGAAAGATTCTTGTTTTGTTGCTGGTTGCCGGGGCCCCCTGGTCTACACCCTTGCCTTGTTTTGTTCCGATCGAGTAGCCTCTCCATCTTGAAATGTTTGCTTCCCACTGCTATATCATGTGTGGTAGTGATGACTAGGAAAGGCCAGGGGTGAGCCAAACTGAACCCTGAGGACTACCGGTGAACGGATTGTGATGAGGCAGACCCCCAATCATGATAATAGGGACGATCCCTTTGAGAGTTTATGATACCTGAGATTGTGTCGATCTCGTTTAGACGCTGCATAATTGTGTGGGTGGGCGGGGGGCTGGGGCCGAACGACTCGATTGATGGTCTTCTTCCCCCCCCTCTTGATTTCTTTCCCCCTTTTTTGCCTCTTTATTCCTCTCTCTCTCCTTGACTTCTCTATATTTCGGGTTCTGATTTAGGGCGACAGGCACGCTGCTGGGGGGGTAGGCCATAGCATTCTGCAGGGGTGCAGGGTGGGGTGGGTGGGCTGGGGCTTCTTCTCTGTTTTCTTTTCCTTAGTTCTATGGCTCTTTTGTATCCCTTTATCGGAGCGCCGCGTCTGTGCTTGTCTCCCATGGTACGATTGAGGGTGGGAACTGGAGGTGTGTTGTTCTCCGTCTTACGGTTTTGCCACATTGCTATTACGACTCACATGCCCACCTTGCTGGCGATATCCTTACTTTCTTTGCGTGCTTATTGCTGTGGGGCGCTTACATCGGCGCGGCGTTCTCTCCTTCTTGCTTATATTACTTCTCCCTTTCCTCCCTCCCTTCTCCCCTCTTTTTCTTCTTTAGGTTAGTATAGCAGATGATTATATTCACTGTTGCTATTCCGGTTCCTCCGTTCTGTCTAAAACATGTAACTGGGTGATAGGTAGACAAGAGACGAGCCACGGTGGGTACTGCTCTGATATATGGCGTCCATATCCTGAGTGATGTAAACTGTTGCTGATGATTATCCATATTGATGCCCTTATGTTTTGCTGTTTGCTTCGTGGCCCGCTATGGGAACTCGGATATCCATACACTGCAATTGATCCTGCTATACTCCTTATTATAAAATTAACCTTCTTTGATCCTGCTCGATGGCCGTACTTAACCTTTCCAGACTGAACTGATTGCTTCTATATTGTTGGCTGATTCCAGGGAACATCCTTCCGGAGTCATTGGCCTCTCATACTGTGTCGTGGCCGGCCTGACTGGTTGTAGGCCCGTATTTGTATATTCCTTACTGCATAATAAAGGTTTAAAAAAAAAAAAAAAGAATGGCTTAAACAACTTTCAGCGCTCAATTGCCAACCTCTTTGAATCGACTCAGCAAAATCACTGGGAGTAACTCTGGACAGTAACCTAAACATGCAAAAACATATCAGTGCTGCAGCAAAAGGAGCAAACTTTCAGATGCACGCCCTGAGAAAACTAAAACCCTTCCTCCCAGCAAATGACTTCAAACTGGCAGTCCAAGCATCAGTACTTCCTAGACTAGAATATGGTAATGTAACGCTCTGTGGACTCCCTAGATCTACAACTGCCCCTCTAAGAGCATCACTTAACTCAGCGGCCAGACTCATCACAGGTTCCAAAAGACATTGCCACATTTCCCCCGACTTCAGAACGCTCAACTGGCTACCCTTCGAAGCAAGAATCCAACTAAAAATCGCTTGCATGACACACAACACCCTACATCACAACACCCCAAGTTACCTGGCCCAGAAACTGGAGCTCTCATGTGGAAACAGATCCTCTAGGAGCGGCAACAACCTTCATTTGAAGCCTCAAAGATTTGCTAAGAAGAAAACATATAATCGCACCTTCTCTGGAATAGCTCCAAGTACTTGGAATGCACTACCCCCAGAAACTAGACTCAACCCATCTTCTGCATCGTTCAAAAAAGAAGTTAAATCTCTTCTCATGACGAAATTCACTTGAACATGATTTCGGATTCCTGGATCAATCCAGCTGTAACATATGTCTTTATCTCGAAATATTATGTTTCTTTTGTACAATGCTTCTTTTGTCTAACTACCTCACTTGTGAAGCGCTCTGATACCCGCAAGGGTCTTGTTTGCGCTATACAAAACCTTTAAAATAAATAAATAAATAAAATCTTGAGGTTAGACTCTTGCGTTTGTCTGTCAAGGAGACCGCCTTCTTCCATGTGTTTAAAGACTTTCAAGACTCTTCTTCATCAGTTTGTTTCTCACCTCCTCATACCACGAGTATGCTATCAGAATACGGTGTAGTGTTTCCACTTCTGACTTGCAGCATTTTCAAATATCAGGTGTCAGCTGGCTCCATCATTTATGTCAAGTGTTTGTTTTCATCACGTTGGCTTTTGTCACCACGAATGGCCTTTTCTGTTCTTGTTTCTCCAGATTTATTATGAAACGTTGTGGTTGGGTGACTCTTTCGAAAATCCCTTTCCCCGGGATGCTGGCCCAGGCTTCCATTTTCGTATCCCAGCCCCTGTTTTGTTCTATGATAGAATGGCCATTTTGTATCGATCATAGAGATTCCACTGGTATCTCCAGCAGACGTGCTTCCGTTTTACAAATCTATTTATGGTCTCAGGGCTCCTTGTGGGTGTTTGTCTCCTGCTCTATATTTATGCTCTCCACCCAAATTTTTGCTCTCTTTTACTATTTCACAACACGCTGCTCTCAATTTCATAGCCATATACTTTCTCAACTGTTACTTTCGTTTGTTTGCTGTTAGCATACTTTGTCCCAGTAATTCATGAAGAATTACTGTTTTCTTGCCATTTTTTATCATTCAACTCTGATCTGTTCATTACTTTGAATAGTTTGCATTGGGATTTGGAAATGTGTTACTTGTATTAAAAGTGCTGTTACAGCTCTCAATAAATGAATGATTACATATTTAGGTAATATACATGCAGAAATAAATATAATGTTAGTTGTATAGGAGGAGAAATGGCAAATGTCCTGGCACAACCTGAACTCCATCTGTGTGGGAGATCTCTATCCACATACATTAAAGCTTTAACGGATTGAAGAATAACGAGTTTCCTAAATATGGCCACGTTGTATAGGGCTCAATATTATGGATCACTCCAGCATAACACGCCAGCACACTCAAGCAATAGAAAATGTGCCTGCATTTCCACGGCCCTCCAATCACATTAAAGAGTTACTACAGACAAGAAGTCATTCTGCCACAGCTTCTGTATGCATGACGCGCAACAGAAATTGAAGGTTGAAAATTAATGTCTGCATGAATTGGTAGCATGTTCCCATATATATACACCATACAGTTTGCTAAATCACAACAGGAATGAGAAAAGCAATAAGGCAAGTTACACAAAAGTATTCAAAATACAATAGTAGTCACAAATAGCATTCCTAGTAGAAAATACAAATGTGTATTGCAAGTGGAATAAAGTAATACCTTAATCCAGACTGGGTTCATGAGTGTCATGACCCATTCTACATGCTTGAGGGATTTCAGTTTAAATTAATAAGCATTTCTAAAAGAGCACATCTAATCGTGGGCACTGGACTACAGTACATCATATGGGAACGTTTTATACTTTGAAAAGATTGTTATTCCTGTAATTCTATGATCAAATGTTCCTTCTGGAAATCAGGAGCCACCTGTTGCTAACCACAGTCCAGCATTGCTTGTGCCTTGAACCTTCAGGCACGTTTAATATTGGAAGGCGCGAACATTCACACTTTCTCATATGTTCAAATAAAGAGTTTCCCACCTGCTTCAAAAAATATATGCCTTGTCTGAATTTAGTATGCATTAAAATATCCTCTGGAATGTGTTACATTAGTTCCTACCTCAAGGCAATAGATGTTTTTCCCGTGCTGAGGAAGATGCTGTATTTCCTTATTCCCCAAAGCAGTCACCAACACTAAAGGGGTTAACCACTGTTGTGATGTCACCTAGGGTAAGTACTCCTTCTAATTGATTCTGCTACATCAGCGTGGCCTCCAGAGGCCAAAGCACGGTGGTTGAATGGCAGTTGGTGGTCACACCTCGCTCCTCCTGCCCAGTTAGTTGTGTAATGTAAAATGACGAGGGGCCCCTGGCAGAATGTGAAGAGGGGCCCCTGAGTCTCCCGTATGTCACAGGTATTGGCCTTGGGCAGAATGGGGCCCCGCGGAAGGGTTGGATGGACCCTCAATGGTTGGGGGCCCCCTTGCGCCACAGGGGCTGCAGGGGCCTGGGTTATGCCCCAGTCTCTCTAGGGTCTCCACAGACCCGAAGAAGACGGGAGAATGTGGGTACCAGCCACCTCTTCCCTGTCAGTGCTGGTCTCTGCTGACAGGAGAATTCAATCGATGCTGACAAGCGTCTTTCCCAGGCCCGCTTTCAGTGTGCTGTTGGCTCTTCGGTCTCAATGTGCGAGTGCTGAGTGAGGCTTTGGGGTGAGATGTCACAGAGGGTGGTGGGGGGGAATTTGCGGAAGCTGGGTATTTTCTTTTATTTTGGATGAGGGAAAGGTTTTATTCTTAAGAGGATGGTGGTGGTGAGTGGCAGGAGACCAAGTATTTTTTTTTAATTTGGAGGAGGCTTTTTTTCAGAGGGTGGTGAAGGTGGGTAGCAGGATGCTATGTATTAATTTTTTTTAGTTTGAGGGAAGGAACCTGGGCTTGGCTCTCGTTGTCTATTTGATGTCACTCAGAACCCTATGACCCGTTATTCACAGTTATCCATCAATGCCTCAATAGATTGTCCTTACTTGTAGGCACTAATGTCTTCTAACTTCTTTCACCCTCTCTGTGAGCCATCAATTGCAGGGGTGGGAGATAAACAAGCATTATTGCCCAATGCTAAGAGCAATAAAGCCTATTTGTGATGCTTTATTAAATTTTAAACAAATTAGTTCAGTCATTTGTTCTGCCTCTCAGACCAACAGCAATCAGGAACTGTTATTCTGAATGTACTGAGTGGCAATCCCATCAATGCATAGGTTTAATAGGGGTTGGCGCGCGTGCAAGCACATAGAGCATATTTGTGATTAGAAGTTAATTTTGTCTAAAAGAGTGGCTATGCTGTGCTATTTATTGGTAACAGATATGAAATGAAATGAAATGAATGAATGAAATGAAATTTGATTTATAAAGCGCATGGCTGCCCGGGAGCATCCCAGGGCTATAGAACAGAGGACAACTGAGAAAGGGCCTAGGTCTTACACATCCTGAGGAAAGAGAAACGTTTTAAGGAGCTTTCGGAATTTCAAGTAACTTGGTTCGGTTCGCAGCCTAACCGGGAGGGCGTTCCACAGGGTCGCCGTATTTTTTTTTTTTTTTTTATTGTGGTATGCCAAGACATAAATATTACAGCACAACTGTGCACATGCAGGCGAAAGTGAAGCAGTAGACGGATTAAGTAGTAGTACACAGCCATTTAGTCCACAACCCTGAGGTCGGACGGCGTCTTAATAATAAACACCATGTGAAAAGCAAAGTACTACCTGCATGAGACACAGATAAGGTCACTACACCACGTATTTTGTTATAAACAATAACAGTTAACCAAATAATTAAGTCCAGCAGAGTAAATCAAATTAGCATCCAATCCAACCCAAGTGTCCAGTTCCGGCCATCACGCCGCATCGCCCAAGGCCCCCGTCGGTATAGAAAAATCCTCATAGGAGCAACACCTACTTCACAAAAAGCCCATGCAGAGCACAACAGAGGCAAGTCTAATCCCACCAAGTCCATAAACTCACCCCGGGTTCCTACGGGTTAATGCCAGTTCCGCCGTCGGGGACTCACACAGTTCGCCACGGTATGAGTTCCAGTGGCCCCATTTCTTGTCCCAGACCTTAGGGCAGCCCCTTATTTTATACACTGTCTTCTCCGCTATCATGCATTGGTCCATTGTAGCCACCCATCCTACTACCAGAGATCTATCTGGGGAGCCCCAACCCATCGCCACGGACCATTTGATTAATAGAAACCCCAGCGCCGCCCACTCTAACTCTGGAGCATTTAGGTCATTTGGACCCCATACATTGAGGACACATTCCCTAGGTGTTGTGGGGAGTGGTTTCCCCAGGGAGCTACTCATTTTACGTATCGCTGCCGTCCAAAACTGTTGTATCACGGGGCAATCCCATAGTATATGATAGAAGGTCCCGGTAAGGCCACATCCACGTATGCACAGAGCATCGGGCCGTCGGCCAATCTTGGCCAGAGTAAGGGCAGACATGTATGCTCTGTGCAGCACCTTTAGCTGAATCAATCTAAACCTATGGCATATGGCCGATTCCCTCGGAGACATTAGTACCGACCGCCAATCCTCTTCATCTAATGGGCCCACGTCTGCCTCCCATTTGGTCCGCAACGACAGGAAGGGGTCAGGGAGGTTATTGCAGAGCTTACGGTAGGTCAGGGAGATGGCTTTTTCAGGGAGGGGTTCTGATAGCAGCCGGTCCTCCAACGGGGAGGTGTCAGGTATGGAGGCAATGTCAGGGAAAGCGGTTCGAAGAGCGTGTGTGATTTGCAGGTACCTGAAAAACTCGGTGGGTGCAAGGGCGTATTTAGTTCGTAAGTCATTAAAGGACACCAATTTACCTTTGTGGACAAGGTCTCCGACCTCGGAAATCCCGATCATGTCCCATTTATCGAATCCCTGGGAGAAGCAGAGGGAGCCCAGGCGTTGCGCGGACCATAATGGTGATGCCTTGGTGAGTTTGTCCGCCCATCCCAGCCTTCCATTGGCTCTGTGCCATATGTCCACTGTGTGGAACATGGGACCCACGTATCTAGATTTAGTGGGTTTGCAATATAGGGCCCCAAGGTAACCTTCGCGTCCCGTTTGATCTCTATCCAATAGGAAGGCCGGATTAAGAGGGGATCCGTGTAGCCATTGGTTGATCACCACTAGCTGGGAGGCCCAATAGTAAAGAGGGAGGTTGGGGAGGGCAATTCCCCCATCATACCAGCCCTGAAACTGTTTACAGAGAGCAATTCGCACAGCGCCGCCGTCCCATAGGAGCGTTCTGAGCTCGCTGTCTACCATCCTGAAGTAGGAGTCCGGGATGGGGAAGGGGCAGTTTTGTAGGACATATAAGAAGCATGGTAGCGCTAGCATCTTAAACAGCGCCGCCCGGCCTGGGAGAGAGAGCAGGAGAGATCGCCAGTGAGCTACGTCGCTACGGAGTCTACGGAGTGGGCCTAGTAAGTTGCGGTCATAAAACAGTTTGTGGTCGGAAGTGATGAAGATACCAAGGTATGTGAAGCCTTCTGTGGCTACTGTAATTGTGAACCCCCTGGGCATGCGAGGTGGTGGACCGTGCAACACGTACAGCACCAATTTGGTCCAGTTTATGGCATAACCCGAGTACTTCCCGAAGTTCGTGAGGACGTGGAACAGGCTATTGATGGAGGACTGCGGGGACGACACATATATCAGGATGTCGTCAGCGTATAAGGAGATCTTGTCTACGGTCTCGTCGCTCCACCGCAGGCCTCTGTTAGAGGCGTCGGTGCGGACCCAGTGAGCCAGGGGCTCCAAAGTGAGGGCAAACAGCAGGGGGGAGAGGGGGCAGCCCTGCCTGGTGCCCCGGTGCAGCGGGAATCTCCGGGAAGTATAATTATTGACCCTGACTTGACCAAAGAGGTCCGTATATAAAAGGCGCACCCATCCAATGAAGATGGGCCCAAAGCCAAATCGGCGGAGGACCTCAAACAGGAAGGACCATTCGATCGAGTTGAATGCCATCGCTGCATCTAGAGATAGTATAGCCGCATCTTAAGACACAGTGGGTCGACGACTCAGTACGTTCTGCATCCTACGGAGATTTAATGCCGTGTTTCGGCCCGGTAGAAAACCGGACTGGTCGGCGTGTATCCACCAAGAGGAGACGTGTCGCTAGTAGTTTAGCCAGGACCTTGGCCCCAGCGCTGATCAAAGAAATCGGACGATAGGAGCTGCATGCAGTGGGAGACTTGGCTGGTTTCAGAATAACCGCGATGGAGGCTAGTCTCTGGTCGAGGGAGAGCACTCCGAGCTCTAGGCTCTCCGTGAACATATTCAGAAGATGTGGAACAATGTCATGGACCATCCCTTTCAGGAACTCAACGGGGACTCCATCGGGGCCCATGGCCTTACCGGAATTTACCGCAAAGAGCGCCGTAGTGAGCTCGTCTGCGGAGAGGTCAGCATCGAGGGCAGTCCGGTCGGAGTCCGAGATAGTCGGGAGACGCATCTCCTCCAACAGTTGTCTGGACTCGGCGGACGAGTAAACATTACTGGCAGTATAGACCTGTTCAAGGTGGTCTGCAAATGCCTCCGCTATGTCCTGTGGATCTGTCACCACAGATCCATCCGGCCTAGTTATGGACGAAACCCAACGAGATCCTTGGTCATGGCGCTCCAACCACGCGAGCATCTTGCCTGCAGTGTCCCCGAATTCATAGACCCGGTGACGGGTATGGAGCAGCCACGCCTGAGCTTTCTCTTGGACCAGCGCCTTGTATGTCAGTTGTTGGGCACGAAGGCGAGCAGCAGTAGAGTCTGAGGGTGCAGCGTTATGGGACGCTTCCAGGCTGATAAGAGCGGATTCCGCCTCTGTGATTTGCTCGGCGTGCTTCCGCAAGTGACACGTCTTAAGTGCTAGAGCCTCACCCTTCAGAACAGCTATATAGGCCTCCCAGAGCGTAATCGCCGAGTCTACCGAGCCAACGTTGTCCTCGAAATAGATCTCCGTTCGCTCCTGCAGTGCCTCTCACACCCAGTCAACAGATCTGGGTTTAATCCATCACCGTTCTTTAGCCCACTCTGCCACCCCAGTTCAGACATGGCCATATGCAAATCAGTCTGACCCTGTGCCTCATGGGAACAGTCCAGCCCGAACTGCCAAGCCATGTCTTCATTGGACCGGAATCAAGCATCCTAGGACCGGTTTCTGGCTATCAGCCGTCTTCAGCCAGGATAGCTTGACTCCAGTGGAGAGCACGGGACTCACGTCTGAGCATACCCGTCCCACTCGGGGTGACAAATGCAAAAACAACAGTTGATGGACAGAATGCAGAACAATGTCATACATTCACCCCAGTACAGAGATCTGGGCCTAAATCCATCGTTTTTTTGCTCACCACACCACCCCAATTCAGACATGGCCGTATGCAAATCAGCCTTGACCCTGTGCCTCATGGGAACAGTCCAGCCCGAACTACCAAGCCATGTCTTCATTGGACCGGAATCAAGCATCCTAGGACCGGTTTCCGGCTATCAGCCGTCTTCAGCCAGGATAGCTTGACTCCAGTAGTGTGGAGAGCACGGGACTCACGTCTGAGCATACCCGTCCCACTCGGGGTGACAAATGCAAAAACAACAGTTGATGGACAGAATGCAGAACAATGTCATACATTCACCCCAGTACAGAGATCTGGGCCTAAATCCATAGTTTTTTTGCTCACCACACCACCCCAATTCAGACATGGCCATATGCAAATCAGCCTTGACCCTGTGCCTCATGGGAACAGTCCAGCCCGAACTGCCAAGCCATGTCTTCATTGGACCGAAATCAAGCATCCTAGGACCGGTTTCTGGCTATCAGCCGTCTTCAGCCAGGATAGCTTGACTCCAGTGGTGTGGATAGCACGGGACTCACGTCTCAGCATACCCATCCCACTCGGGGTGACAAATGAAAAAACAACAGTTGATGGACAGAATGCAGAACAATGTCATACATTCAACCCAGTACAGAGATCTGGGCCTAAATCCATCGTTTTTTTGCTCACCACACCACCCCAATTGAGACATGGCCATATGCAAATCAGCCTTGACCCTGTGCCTCATGGGAACAGTCCAGCCCGAACTGCCAAGCCATGTCTTCTTTGGACCGGAATCAAGCATCCTAGGACCGGTTTCTGGCTATCAGCCATCTTCAGCCAGGATAGCTTGACTCCAGTAGTGTGGAGAGCACGGGACTCACGTCTGAGCATACCCGTCCCACTCGGGGTGACAAATGCAAAAACAACAGTTGATGGACAGAATGCAGAACAATGTCATACATTCAACCCAGTACAGAGATCTGGGCCTAAATCCATCGTTTTTTTGCTCACCACACCACCCCAATTCAGACATGGCCAGATGCAAATCAGCCTTGACCCTGTGCCTCATGGGAACAGTCCAGCCCGAACTGCCAAGCCATGTCTTCATTGGACCGGAATCAAGCATCCTAAGACCGGTTTCGGGCTATCAGCCGTCTTCAGCCAGGATAGCTTGACTCCAGTGGTGTGGAGAGCACGGGACTCACGTCTGAGCATACCCGTCCCACTCGGGGCGACAAATGCAAAAACAACAGTTGATGGACAGAATGCAGAACAATGTCATACATTCTCCCCAGTACAAAGATCTGGGCCTAAATCCATCGTTTTTTTGCTCACCACACCACCCCAATTCAGACATGGCCATATGCAAATCAGCCTTGACCCTGTGCCTCATGGGAACAGTCCAGCCCGAACTCCCAAGCCATGTTTTCATTGGACCGGAATCAAGCATCCTAGGACCGGTTTCTGGCTATCAGCCGCCTTCAGCCAGGATAGCTTGACTCCAGTGGGGTGGAGAGCACGGGACTCACGTCTGAGCATACCCGTCCCACTCGGGGTGACAAATGCAAAAACAACAGTTGATGGACAGAATGCAGAACAATGTCATACATTCAACCCAGTACAGAGATCTGGGCCTAAATCCATCGTTTTTTTGCTCACCACACCACCCCAATTCAGACATGGTGAGGAAAATCAAATTTTGCCTTGTCATGTGTCCCTACGTGTTCCTCATTGTATGTTATATGTGCATGATCGATATGCATATGTTCCCCCTTGACCGAATAAAGACGCAATTATAGTTGTGTCCAACGTTAGTATGCCAGTTATCCAGTCCTCGTGAAAGCAACGAGTATTAGGCCTATGTTGCCAACGTTTTACATTGTGCACGTTAATTCATCGAGTTGTCCCCGTTTCTAGGCCTCATAGGGCCCGGACACCAGATTCAAGCTCAAGTCTCCTGAAATCACTCCGAGGAGCGATGCAGCCCCTCCCGCATCCCTGACCCTTCCCTTACTTTCTGCCAAGCAGCGCGGTGCCCGGCCTGGCCTGCCTGCCTGTCTGCCAAGAATATGTTATGCCTCTAGTTATCAGTTCAGCTCCCCGGCTTCACATTCCTAAGCTAACGAACCGCATAAACATCTTCATCTATAGTCTAGTCTTTCTGTCTCCATGCAAGAGAATTACTGAATTAATATCCATAGAAGATTCATTGCACACGCAATACATGTAGAATATCTGCATGCACCAGCCTTAGTGTCAAAGTAGCCTTTGCCCTGATGACTTTTAGATTCTATCAACATGTACTCCAAACACAAGATACCAGATATGCTATAGGTACATGTCGTCCTGACATCCCAGACTTTAGTCTCCTCTTCTAGTGCCAGAAGTCAGAGCCCCCAGCTCTCCCCAGTTACACGTCATGGCCCGTTTGCACGCACCAGTAGGTTAAAGGTTCCAGCTGCCCAGGTAGCCCCCTCCATGTATCCACCCATTTATGACACTTCTGTGACGTTTACATCACATGTCTCCGTGCACGCCCTGTGCACGCCTTCTTTTTACGCCCATATGTTCTTATCTTACATTTGTCACTTGTTACGCCTACTGTATGCAATGCAATTCTACTGTTTTACTATATATATTGTATAATGTTAATGAAATGCTAGCTGTCCCTTTTTATGCTTGTGTCTGTCCCTTCCTGAGCCTTTGCAGGTGATGGAACCCGATGGTCCATTGGCTAGAGCCATCTGATTAAACCCCATTCTGACTCAGATATCACGGATCCTGCCTCTTATTTATTGAGCTATCCTTTTCAGTTAATGCATAGAAAAATAGTACCGGTAATTAATTATTTATTTACCACATAATGGCGCCCGAATAGGGACGAGCCCCTTCCCCATGCGCCGGCGATGTAACGCAGGCCCCCTGACCCTTCTACAGCCGTGACGGAACTCTACTGTGCACGTGCAGATATTTCTGCTTCAAGTCTCCCTCAGGCCCACGGAGGAGACGGAGACTGCGGTCCGGCATCCAGACGAGGCGGTGAGGAAGGCGGGTCGTCCCGACCAGAGCCCAAGCCGAGAGAGCAAGGTCCGAGGTATCCGGAGGCCCACCTGTAACCGAAGCCCGAAGCCCGAGGCGCATGCGTAGTGCGTAGCAGTAACCAGACGTCGTAGCAGTCCAGTCCGAGGCCTTCAGTTTGCTTCCCGGTGAGTACCGTTGCTGGGGGTATCTAGACGGGTTCATTAATTTGTGCCCGGTCCGACGGGTTTGGGTACACAGATCCGGTCCGACGTGTTCACCTAGGTGGATACGGTATGACGTGTCTCTTTAGGAGACCGGTATGTTCTGTACTGTTTTAGCAGTGCAACCAGTAATCCTAGTAAGTCTGTTCTCGAGAAATTCAAGTATTGCGTTTTCAGTGTATCAGGTAGTATTCTGTTCGAACTGTTATTAATGTGTTCTTGATGTCGTGGTATGAATGATTGTTTTGCTATTCATTACTGTGTTCATTGTGTATTGTGTTCAAGTTCAAGTACGGTTCAAATATGCTGCTGTTTTCGAAACTACGTCAGATAAAAACCAGAAAAGGGTTACTCGAAGAATCAGTTTCTGTCCCTCCCAGGGACAGTCCTGGACATTTCATGTATCATAAGCATGGCTTAGATGCCATACTGTATCTAGATTTATGGGTTGATTACACCAAACATCTCGAAGAGAAATATAGATGGCCTGTTTCAGGAACATGGGATGCCGAGTGCATCATGAGAGTAGAAGAAGCATTATGGAAAAAGAAAGCCAGACAATCCCAGAAAGATGCCATAGAATTATGGCGTAAAGAATCTCATAAAAGAACAGAGAAAGAATTCAGAAAAACAGAATTAAGTAGAGAATCCTCAGAAAAAGCCCAAGAAAGGGAATTACTAGAAGAAGGTGAACGAGTTAGAGCAGAACAGTCAGACAGACAAAGAAATGCCCTTATTAAAGGTATGTATCCTCTTCTCGCCGAGGGTTTGCCGAAGGCGACCCCGGAAACACCCTGTAATTTACCGCCACCCTTGGTCCCGACTAAGCTACGTCATAAACCGACTGCAGCTGAAATTTTTCTTTCTTCCTATTTAGACGACACTGTCCCCGAATATGCTAATACAGATCCTACCCCGCCAGTCCAAGTTCAAGTCCAGCCCCCTGTTAATAATGTAATTACTGTGCCTCCAGTCGTTGGTCCGGTTCATGTGCCAGTACCCCTGGGTCAACCCACATTACGTACTCCTACTGTACCAGTCACGTTACCAGCAGCCGCACATTCAGTATTAACTGACGATTCCAGTTCAGGAGGAGCAGGGGGAGGTACTCCTATCACCCCGCCTCAAACAAGGCTACGGACGCTGAGAGATGTAGCGTTACAGCGTACGCCAAAACTGGCTACATATGACGCCCTCAGAAAGTATCTTACAGAGTGCGGAACTGATTGTAGATATGATCCAGTACCAGGCGAAGATAGCATGTTAATATATTCCATACGTTTACGACGAGTTGCAAGCTTCTTGGTTACCATATCAAATATGGAACAACATCTAGACAGAATATATCACTTTATTCAAACAGGGGAGAAACCAGAAAGTATTCACGAAGCTATGGTACACAGGAAAGTCGAGATTCAAGGCATGATTTTACAATTTTTAATAAATTGTTTAATAAGAGAGCAAGATTATCCTGATAAAAACAAGGAAGATATGAAAGTCCTGACAAGATGGAGTGACAATATAGCAGAAGGAAAACACAGAACACAAAATTGTATAGAATCCATGTACAAAAAGATTCGTAAAGAAATTATAAGTATACACCAAAAGGAGGAAGCAATGAGAGTAGCCGAGAAAGAGAATGACTCTTCAGGCGAAGAGGTAGACAACGAGAATCCCATCAGAATAGCGTATGTAGGTAGAACAAGACCTTCCGATAGACGCACCCGCCTAGATTACAAGAAAGCTTTTCCTCCTCCTGTACCAGAACAGTGTTCTCTTGAACAAGTATTCCAGGCTACTGATAAAGTTCTGAAATTACGAATAGGTTACAGTGAGCTTAGTACCATGCATGAACAAGAACTAGCCCGATCAGCAGTCCGATGGACTAGTGATTCAACCACGTTTTCAGACGAAGTAGTGGCTCAAATGTTTCTGAAGCTGCCCCCAGGCGAACAGCGACTGGTGGGTATGTACATGATCCAACACCTCATTACACTGTACGAGAGTCAGCATTCTGATCCAGGTCCTTTATATAATGTATTGAACGAGTTACTCCTAAACAGATGGAAAGGTCTAGGTACCGATCTAATTAGTGTCATTTTAGAACAGCGCCACAAATACAGAACGTTCCTGACTCCACATTTTGTTCCTGTTTCACCCCCATTCTACATAGACAGACAGAATCCGTTGCGAGAAGTGCATCCAGTTAAGGGAACGGGGGGTAATCTCGAACGAGTATTTGTTTACACCCCTATCACGAAAATAGAACTACTAGAAATGAAAAAGTTAGTGCCCTGTCACGATAAAGACCCAGCAGGGTTCCACCGAGAATTAAAGGACATGCTCCGTATGGGAGAATACACGTATCCTGATATCATCAAAATGTTAAAGGTCCTGTTGCCTGCGGGCATATATGAAAAACTTAAAGAAAAAGAATGGGAGGTGGGAGAGAAAAAGATAGACTGGACCGCGTTAGAGAACGAAGATAATGCACGAGTCCCAGGTACTGGTCTTGGGGATAGAGCCAAAGAGTTGCCCGAACTGTTAATACAAGTCTTGCCAAGATTACTAGCCACGAAAAAGGAAGATTGGGATGCCATCTCAGCCTGTAAACAGAAACAAGACGAAGACACTAGTGATTTTTATTCTAGATTTGAGAAATGTTTCATTATTAATAGCGGTCTAAAAACAAGTAGTGAGTCGTATCCACATCTTTTTGTTACTAAACTAGTCGAGAATTCTTTACCGCAAGTTAAAAATCGAGTATTGAAGGTCGAGAGTACATGGCAAGCTAATACCCCGTCCCAAATGCTCCAGATGTTACAGTATCACCAGAACCGAATCAGGGAAGAGCAAGAACACGAAAGGAGACGTATGAAAGACACGAAAATTAAAGTACTAGTTGCACAGTCCGTTCCACAAGATAGTCAGAAGAGGGGTCTGAATCAGACTAGTCATTCTGCAGCTCCTGTGAAAGGGACATGCAATTACTGTAAACAGCCAGGTCATTATATAAACGAATGTGCAGTTCTGAAACACAACATAGCTACAGGTAAGACGAAAGAGAGACCACGTCCTCCTAGACAAGAACATGTTCCGCAGAATTCCCAGCCACCGCAGAACGCACAACAGACAGTTACAGTACCGCAGCCTTTAGCTGCCACACAACACGTTACACAACAGATGTACCAGTACGCACAGTCAGATTATCCAGAATATCAGCAGTATTCATGAAACAGCCTAGAGAGGGAGGTTGGCTTGCCTCTCATCGAGGTTCCTGTAGATCAAGAGGGTCCCTATGTACACAGTCAAGTGTTAGGGAAAGACAGAAAGTTTCTGATTGATACAGGGGCAAGTAGGACTACCATCAGTCATGACGAGGTTCCAGGGGCTCCACTCTCAGGCTCAAGAAATGTTTCCCTGGGATTTTCAGGAAAGCCTATTGTTAATGAAATATCGAAACCAGTTTCCCTAGAAGTTGGTCCATTGTCCCGAACTACGGACTTGTTACTTACGAAATCCTATTCTGAAAATTTACTAGGTATTAAAACATTGAAAGAATTAGGAGCGGTTATATGCTGTTCCCCAGAAGGAGTGAGATTGTTTTTACGTGATTTTAAAGGTCATTATGTGTTACGTGATTTTGATCCAAGATTACTGAATGTACCACAGCATTTATGGGCGCAAGGTCCAACTGATGTAGGTTGTATGCACATTACACCATATCGTGTCACTCTGAAACAAGGTGTTGTATTACCACGAATCCGACAGTACAAATTGCCACCTGAGGCTGTAGCCGCCTTATCGAAAATTATTGACGAGCTCATTGCTCAAGGAGTGGTTGTAGAAACTGACTCCAATGTATGTAATTCTCCTATCATTCCGATTCTTAAACGTACTGATCCAAATGCACCTCCAGTATATCGATTAGTGATTGACCTCCGAGAACTTAATAAATGTATCATACCCCAGTACCCAGTGGTTCCAGATATCTCTTCCCTATTGACTGCCATTGATTCTGAAGCTACGTTCTTTACTGTCATTGATCTCAAGAACGCATTCTTTAGTGTCCCCATTCATCCAGACAGCCAGTTTCTTTTCGGATTCTGTTTAAATGGAAGAAGCTATAAATTCACACGAGCTCCTCAAGGTTGTGCAGAAAGTCCTAGTATTTACAGTCAAGCACTTAAAAGACAACTAGACAGTATTCACATGCCAACTGACACTGCCCTGCTCCAGTATGTTGATGATCTATTGATCACAGCCCGTACAGAACGTGACTGCGAACGTGCGTCACTGACAGTCTTGTATTTCCTGGCAGACATGGGGCACAAGGTGTCCCCTTTGAAACTGCAATTCTGTGTCCAGCAAGTGGTATACCTTGGACACTTACTGTCCAAGAGGGGTAGACAGTTGACACCTGACCGTATCCAGTTAATAGCACATCTTCCACAGCCCAAGACACAGAAGGAGGTACGAGCTTTTATCGGCCTCACTTCTTACTGCAGACAATGGATTCCTCAGTATGCATATCTAGCCAAACCACTGATACAGTTAATGACACAGGAGGCAGCCACATCGACTGTCCTCCCTTGGACCCAGGAACATACACTTGTTTTCAATGAGTTAAAGAAAGCTTTATGTAATGCACCTGTGTTAGCGACACCAAACTACAGTAAGCCTTTTACACTTTTTGTCACTGAACGTGATGGTACAGCATTATCTGTTCTCACGCAAGATCAAGCAGGACAACACAAGCCTTGTGCTTATTTCTCTAGCACATTAGATCCAGTAGCCCAGGCTCTGCCTGCGTGCCTCAAGTCAGTTGCAGCCACAGCTCTAGCTATCAGACAAAGTGATTCCATAGTGTTAGGACACTCCCTGACAGTACAAGTTCCACACTCAGTGGAAGTTCTGTTAAACCGAACACAGACTCAGCACTTGACAATTGCACGTCTAACAGGATATGAACTGACACTGTTTCAGCCACACATAGAAATCAGATGCTGCAACGTTTTAAATCCTGCTACACTGTTACCCTCGATTACATCAAATCCTGCCACACATGACTGTGTGGAAGTTATTAACACCATGACAAAGCCAAGACAAGACTTGACAGACATTGCATTACCTGATCCCGACCTGACACTTTACGTGGAAGGTTCATGTATGAGAACAAGTACAGGAGAACTAGTAGCTGCGTATGCAGTGACTACTGAAACTGAAGTTATAGAAACACATCGTATTGACACCCTGTCTGCTCAAGCAGCAGAGCTCATTGCTCTGACCCAAGCCTGCATACGAGCTAAGAACCTGAAAGTAAATATATATACAGATTCACGTTATGCATTCGGAGTCGTTCACGACTTTGGAGTACTCTGGCAAGAAAGAGGTTTCATGACCTCTCATGGAGCCAAGATTCAGCATGGCCCCCTCATTCAAGCTCTTTTAGAAGCAATACATTTACCGACAGCCATTGCCATTATGAAGTGCAAAGCACATACGAAAGCCACTGATACCATTTCCCAAGGTAACGATCTAGCAGATCGAACAGCCAAGCTTACAGCCCAGACTCCAGACGTTCCAGTTAACACAACAAAGACAGATGTTCCAGATCAGACGACTTGTATGACAGTTAAGGACCCTACACAAGATGTACTAGACATACAGACACATGCTACCCCAGACGAAATCAAGAAATGGTCTGAACAAGGAGGGGTCCAGACAGATCAAGGATGGTTGACGAAGGGAAAAGCCACATGGTTTCTCCCCGACTCTATGGTTCAAGTCATTATTAACACCGCACATAGTCCAGCACATTTAGGAGAAAAAGCCCTGTTAGACAGCATCCAGAACCTTTGGTTTAACAAGCATTTACGAGCAGCAGCCAAACAGAAAGTACGTACCTGCATGATCTGTTGTCAGTTCAATCCAGGTAAAGGTGTTCCGGTGGAACAAGGTGGATTCCATCCTCCTGACCACCCTTTTGAAGTCCTCCAGATGGATTATATTCAGATGGATCGATGTCGAGGTTTCAAGTATGTCCTCGTAGTTGTATGCGCTTTGTCTAGATGGACAGAAGCATATCCAGTTCCAGATTACACTGCCGCGACCACTGCCAGGCAGCTGGTTCGTGAGTATTTCCCTCGCTATGGTTTGCCCAGGGTCGTGTATTCAGACAACGGCCAGCCATTCTCATCCGAACTCATGAAACAAGTATCTCTTCTGTTAGGGTACCAGTGGAAGTTCCATTGTGTACGACACCCCGATGCAGCTGGCCTCGTCGAGAGACATAATCAGACTCTGAAAATCCGCATTGCAAAGGTTTGCGCAGAAAAAGGCGTAGATTGGATGGTAGCCATGCCAGTCGCCCTTTTTTACATGAGAATGGTCGCTCACTCCCGTTCAGGTCTGTCACCTTTCGAGGTTGTATTCGGTCGTCCCCCGAACATGTGGGGTACCCCTATGCCACGTAAAATAACCGATGTTGACAGTAATATGCTGACAGATTACCTAGCTTCCTTGATGTCTGCACTACTCTCTTGTCGTTCACAGGTTGCGGCTGCCTTTCCAGACAACACTCAAGTGAAACCGCACGAGGTCATTCCTGGCGACCTAGTATTAGTGAGGAACTTTGATCGTTCAAGTCCGTTGGAGCCCCGCTGGAAAGAGCCGAAACTAGTTCTGATGACCACAAGGACCGCCGTAAAGCTAGAAGGAAGAAAAGGCTGGCTTCACTCCAGCCACATCAAGCGTTTTCATGGACTCCGTCCAAAGACTTTTCTCAAGGACTGCCCCGATACTGACTCTAAACTTCCCCTGTTAGAGAAAACTCCGCAGCAGGTGTATAAACTCAAGCTCAGGTCTAGCAAGTCAGACAGTTTAATTGTTTAAGTCCCTCTCGGGTGAAGCGGTTAGACAGGTTCCTGACATGTATGAGATAGACCCCCATAGTGAGAGAGTTAGTCGAAACTCCAAGAAACTACGTTATTGTAAAAATCTGCGCAGCAGATGTATCGTCACTTTATTGTTTATGTTATTTCTGAGTCTTACGATTACATGCATAAGTTATGTTTTACATGTATTTTTTCCTCCTATTGATTCACATGTACATCTTTCTTCTAATGATACAGTAGAGCACACTTTTAGTGAACTACCTCCTCACGAGTTATCCTACAGACTTGCCATGCGCAACAATACTTTTATCCGAATGCTACACTATTCACACCAGACTAGCAATGCTACTAATTGTTGGGTGTGTGGTCGACTCCCCCCTTTCCAGACACCGAAGGGAGTTCTGCCACTCTTTCCCTATCCGTTTTCACACAATGGGTCGTGTGGAGCATGGTTTACGATAACATCATCCTCAGACGATAAGTCCCTTCTGAATAGAACATGTTTCCCGGACAAGGAAGGTCTTTCCCATAGAACAGGGTTAGATCTAGAAAATGAAGTATATGATCTAGGTAATTATTCCTCGAATTTCATGGTTTTGAATGTTCAGTCCGAGACTACTCCAGACTTGCCTGCTATTACAGTCCTACCAGTGAAAGGCGAATTATGTGTTAGAAGGAATGGTTCAGTACATCTAGGACACAGTGATTGTACTACTGTGGTCGAGTATAGTGATAGTGGGAAGTCTACTTTCAAAGCCTCACGTCATTCATATTTTGTATGTGGTCAGACCGCATATGTACGTCTGCCCCTAGATTGGGATGGAACATGTTACATTGCCTTCCTACTGCCACCAGTTTTCCTAGCCCCATCCGATTATCACAGAAATACACATCTAGTACACGTCAGACATAGAAGGGAGATCGAGTCCCCAATTGTCGATCAAACTGAAACTGCCTTAGAACAGTATACAGACTTCAATAAAGGTTTCTTTTTCTTCATAGGTCCTGTCCAGAATAGTAAGCTAATACGTAGGTTAACCAGAACCCTTGAAGCAGTAGTGAATGAGACTACTTCCGCTCTAGGTAATTTAACAGAAGAACAATCTGCTATGAGATTTGTCGTTCTTCAGAACCGCCTTGTTCTTGACGTCATACTGGCCGATAGGGGCGGAGCTTGTAGAGTCATCGGATCTAGTTGTTGCATTTTCATTCCTAATAACGCACCGTCTGTTTATTCAGCTATAACAAGACTTCATAAAATAGCCCATCAGTTACACCAGAATCCAGGCACCTGGACATGGTCCGGTTGGCTCTGGAGTATAATATCTGCCTGGGGATGGAAAGTATTGTCATTCCTAGGAATAGTAGTAATGTTCATATTCAGTTGCTGTCTCTGTTTACAATGTGGCCCTGCGATTTGCGGCTTGTGCGCTACCTCTTGTATTCCAAGTCCCAAGTCCCATTCCAAGAAGATAAGAGACGAGCAAATGATGCTATATGAACAGATAGATGGTATCATGAATATTGATGTTTCCTGAAGGAAACGTAGGGAACAAGGAGGGAATGAGGAAAATCAAATTTTGCCTTGTCATGTGTCCCTACGTGTTCCTCATTGTATGTTATATGTGCATGATCGATATGCATATGTTCCCCCTTGACCGAATAAAGACGCAATTATAGTTGTGTCCAACGTTAGTATGCCAGTTATCCAGTCCTCGTGAAAGCAACGAGTATTAGGCCTATGTTGCCAACGTTTTACATTGTGCACGTTAATTCATCGAGTTGTCCCCGTTTCTAGGCCTCATAGGGCCCGGACACCAGATTCAAGCTCAAGTCTCCTGAAATCACTCCGAGGAGCGATGCAGCCCCTCCCGCATCCCTGACCCTTCCCTTACTTTCTGCCAAGCAGCGCGGTGCCCGGCCTGGCCTGCCTGCCTGTCTGCCAAGAATATGTTATGCCTCTAGTTATCAGTTCAGCTCCCCGGCTTCACATTCCTAAGCTAACGAACCGCATAAACATCTTCATCTATAGTCTAGTCTTTCTGTCTCCATGCAAGAGAATTACTGAATTAATATCCATAGAAGATTCATAGCACACGCAATACATGTAGAATATCTGCATGCACCAGCCTTAGTGTCAAAGTAGCCTTTGCCCTGATGACTTTTAGATTCTATCAACATGTACTCCAAACACAAGATACCAGATATGCTATAGGTACATGTCGTCCTGACATCCCAGTCTTTAGTCTCCTCTTCTAGTGCCAGAAGTCAGAGCCCCCAGCTCTCCCCAGTTACACGTCATGGCCCGTTTGCGCGCACCAGTAGGTTAAAGGTTCCAGCTGCCCAGGTAGCCCCCTCCATGTATCCACCCATTTATGACACTTCTGTGACGTTTACATCACATGTCTCCGTGCACGCCCTGTGCACGCCTTCTTTTCACGCCCATATGTTCTTATCTTACATTTGTCACTTGTTACGCCTACTGTATGCAATGCAATTCTACTGTTTTACTATATATATTGTATAATGTTAATGAAATGCTAGCTGTCCCTTTTTATGCTTGTGTCTGTCCCTTCCTGAGCCTTTGCAGGTGATGGAACCCGATGGTCCATTGGCTCGAGCCATCTGATTAAAGCCCATTCTGACTCAGATATCACGGATCCTGCCTCTTATTTATTGAGCTATCCTTTTCAGTTAATGCATAGAAAAATAGTACCGGTAATTAATTATTTATTTACCACAATGGCCATATGCAAATCAGCCTTGACCCTGTGCCTCATGGGAACAGTCCAGCCCGAACTGCCAAGCCATGTCTTCATTGGACCGGAATCAAGCATCCTAAGACCGGTTTCTAGCTATCAGCCGTCTTCAGCCAGGATAGCTTGACTCCAGTGGTGTGGAGAGCACGGGACTCACGTCTGAGCATACCCGTCCCACTCGGGGTGACAATTGCAAAAACAACAGTTGATGGACAGAATGCAGAACAATGTCATACATTCATCCCAGTACAGAGATCTGGGCATAAATCCATCGTTTTTTTGCTCACCACACCACCCCAATTCAGACATGGCCATATGCAAATCAGCCTTGACCCTGTGCCTCATGGGAACAGTCCAGCCCGAACTGCCAAGCCATATCTTCATTGGACCGGAATCAAGCATCCTAGGACCGGTTTCTGGCTATCAGCCATCTTCAGCCAGGATAGCTTGACTCCAGTGGTGCGGAGAGCACGGGACTCACGTCTGAGCATACCCGTCCCACTCGGGGCGACAAATGCAAAAACAACAGTTGATGGACAGAATGCAGAACAATGTCATACATTCTCCCCAGTACAGAGATCTGGGCCTAAATCTATCGTTTTTTTGCTCACCACACCACCCCAATTCAGACATGGCCATATGCAAATCAGCCTTGACCCTGTGCCTCATGGGAACAGTCCAGCCCGAACTGCCAAGCCATGTCTTCATTGGACCGGAATCAAGCATCCTAGGACCGGTTTCTGGCTATCAGCCGTCTTCAGCCAGGATAGCTTGACTCCAGTGGTGTGGAGAGCACGGCACTCACGTCTGAGCATACCCGTCCCACTAGCGGTGACACATGCAAAAACAACAGTTGATAGACGGAATGCAGAACAATGTCATACATTCACCCCAGTACAGAGATCTGGGCGTAAATCCATCGTTTTTTTGCTCACCACACCAACCCAATTCAGACATGGCTATATGCAAATCAGCCTTGACCCTGTGCCTCATGGGAACAGTCCAGCCCGAACTGCCAAGCCATGTCTTCATTGGACCGGAATCAAGCATCCTCGGACCGGTTTCTGGCTATCAGCCGTCTTCAGCCAGGATAGCTTGACTCCAGTGGTGTGGAGAGCACGAGACTCACGTCTGAGCATACCCGTCCCACTCGGGGTGACAAATGCAAAAACAACAGTTGATGGACAGAATGTAGAACAATGTCATACATTCACCCCAGTACAGAGATCTGGGCCTAAATCCATCGTTTTTTTGCTCACCACACCACCCTAATTCAGACATGGCCATATGCAAATCAGCCTTGACCCTGTGCCTCATGGGAACAGTCCAGCCCGAACTGCCAAGCCATGTCTTCATTGGACCGGAATCAAGCATCCTAGGACCGGTTTCTGGCTATCAGCCGTCTTCAGCCAGGATAGCTTGACTCCAGTGGTGTGGAGAGCACGGGACTCACGTCTGAGCATACCCGTCCCACTCGGGGTGACAAATGCAAAAACAACAGTTGATGGACAGAATGCAGAACAATGTCATACATTCAACCCAGTACAGAGATCTGGGCCTAAATCCATCGTTTTTTTGCTCACCACACCACCCCAATTCAGACATGGCCATATGCAAATCAGCCTTGACCCTGTGCCTCATGGGAACAGTCCAGCCCGAACTGCCAAGCCATATCTTCATTGGACCGGAATCAAGCATCCTAGGACCGGTTTCTGGCTATCAGCCATCTTCAGCCAGGATAGCTTGACTCCAGTGGTGTGGAGAGCACGGGACTCACGTCTGAGCATACCCGTCCCTCTCGGGGCGACAAATGCAAAAACAACAGTTGATGGACAGAATGCAGAACAATGTCATACATTCTCCCCAGTACAGAGATCTGGGCCTAAATCTATCGTTTTTTTGCTCACCACACCACCCCAATTCAGACATGGCCATAAGCAAATCAGCCTTGACCCTGTGCCTCATGGGAACAGTCCAGCCCGAACTGCCAAGCCATGTTTTCATTGGACCGGAATCAAGCATCCTAGGACCGGTTTCTGGCTATCAGCCGTCTTCAGCCAGGATAGCTTGACTCCAGTGGTGTGGAGAGCACGGGACTCACGTCTGAGCATACCCGTCCCACTCGGGGGGACACATGCAAAAACAACAGTTGATAGACGGAATGCAGAACAATGTCATACATTCACCCCAGTACAGAGATCTGGGCGTAAATCCATCGTTTTTTTGCTCACCACACCAACCCAATTCAGACATGGCCATATGCAAATCAGCCTTGACCCTGTGCCTCATGTGAACAGTCCAGCCCGAACTGCCAAGCCATGTCTTCATTGGACCGGAATCAAGCATCCTCGGACCGGTTTCTGGCTATCAGCCGTCTTCAGCCAGGATAGCTTGACTCCAGTGGTGTGGAGAGCACGAGACTCACGTCTGAGCATACCCGTCCCACTCGGGGTGACAAATGCAAAAACAACAGTTGATGGACAGAATGCAGAACAATGTCATACATTCACCCCAGTACAGAGATCTGGGCCTAAATCCATCGTTTTTTTGCTCACCACGCCACCCCAATTCAGACATGGCCATATGCAAATCAGCCTTGACCCTGTGCCTCATGGGAGCAGTCCAGCCCGAACTGCCAAGCCATGTCTTCATTGGACCGGAATCAAGCATCCTAGGACCGGTTTCTGGCTATCAGCCGTCTTCAGCCAGGATAGCTTGACTCCAGTGGTGTGGAGAGCACGAGACTCACGTCTGAGCATACCCGTCCCACTCGGGGTGACAAATGCAAAAACAACAGTTGATGGACAGAATGCAGAACAATGTCATACATTCACCCCAGTACAGAGATCCGGGCCTAAATCCATCGTTTTTTTCCTCACCACCCCACCCCAATTCAGACATGGCCATATGCAAATCAGCCTTGACCCTGTGCCTCATGGGAACAGTCCAGCCCGAACTGCCAAGCCATGTCTTCATTGGACCGGAATCAAGCATCCTAGGACCGGTTTCTGGCTATCAGCCGTCTTCAGCCAGGATAGCTTGACTCCAGTGGGATGGGTATGCTCAGACGTGAGTCCCATGCTCTCCACACCACTGGAGTCAAGCTATCCTGGCTGAAGACGGCTGATAGCCAGAAACCGGTCCTAGGATGCTTGATTCCGGTCCAGGAAAGACATGGCTTGACAGTTCGGGCTGGACTGTTCCCATGAGGCACAGGGCCAAGGCTGATTTGCGTATGGCCATGTCTGAACTGGGGTGGTGTGGAGTGCAAAAAAACGATGGATTTAGGCACAGATCTCTCTACTGGGGTGAATTTATGACATTGTTCTGCATTCTGTCCATCAATTGTTGTTTTGCATTTGTCACCCTGAGTGGGATGGGTATGCTCAGACGTGAGTCCCATGCTCTCCACACCACTGGAGTCAAGCTATCCTGGCTGAAGACGGCTGATAGCCAGAAACCGGTCCTAGGATGCTTGATTCCGGTCCAGGAAAGACATGGCTTGGTAGTTCGGGCCGGACTGTTCCCATGAGGCACAGGGTCAAGGCTGATTTGCATATGGACATGTCTGAACTGGGGTGGTGTGGAGTGCATAAAAACGATGGATTTAGGCCCAGATCTCTGTACTGGGGTGAATGTATGACATTGTTCTGCATTCTGTCCATCAACTGTTGTTTTGCATTTGTCACCCCGAGTGGGATGGGTATGCTCAGACGTGAGTCCCATGCTCTCCACACCACTGGAGTCAAGCTATCCTGGCTGAAGACGGCTGTTAGACAGAAACCGGTCCTAGGATGCTTGATTCCGGTCCAGGAAAGACATGGCTTGGCAGTTCGGGCTGGACTGTTCCCATGAAGCACAGGGTCAAGGCTGATTTGCGTATGGCCATGTCTGAACTGGGGTGGTGTGGAGTGCAAAAAAACGATGGATTTAGGCCCAGATCTCTGTACTGGGGTGAATGTATGACATTATTCTGCATTCTGTCCATCAACTGTTGTTTTGCGTAGGATGTGAAGCCTGCCAAGTCCAGTCATTATTTATACACAAATCTGAGCATGACAGAAAGTGTCCACAGAAATGTGAAATGAATACCAGCACACATTTCATACTTGATTTAATGATTTATAGAAAGGTAGCAGTCGACATTAATATTGAAGATTTAATTTATTGCAGAATTAGAGAATCTACTCATAAGTAGATGTGTTAAACCATATTAAGATGTTTTTAATAAGCTTGATCAATGTAAGAACCATTATTGTTTAATAAATGATATACTTTTACTAATGAAGAAATCTGACTTTCCTAAATGGGTGCTACATTGTCTGTATGACATGTAATAATTTCAAAAGTCATTAACAACCATCCTCACATATGTAGAATACTATTGCAATTGTAACGAAAATTCATATGTAATGTATGCACTAATGTTCCATGTATGCACATTCAGACATAGTTCTCAGTCATACTTTGAGTAATTTGTTTATTTACAGTTTGTTTTAAGCAATAAACTACATGCGTTACTGAATCGATATGTTTAGGTTAAATTGTGCACACATATTAAATGCACACCATATGGGTTAATGGGCAACTTGACTTTATAGTATAGGCCTGTATTTCACCATGCTGCGTTTCATAAAATACTGTTCTCCCATTTCTGCGAACTTGGCTTTCTTGCAGGTATTTACATGCATTGTTAGTTTGGAATACAAACATTTCTGTACTAGAAATAGATAGCTACAGAATTGTTATCTGTTTATTATTGGTCCGCCTCAATTTCTTTTCTGAGGCTAGGACTTCCTGTTGTCATTTTGAACCTTTATAGCATGGTCTTAAGAGTGATCTATTTGAATCTGATTACTAGTTCTTGAACTTGGCTACCGATTCCTGGTCCTCTTTGTGTAACCAATTGGGTTGCACTGTTAAATACATTTGATATGATGGGACGTGGAATGCTAACTCACTTCCCCTCAGTGTAACAAGAAAGGTTCATCAGAGTACCAAGAGAGAGAATGTAGAAAGAAAGTTAGTAATAGAAGGAAATTGAGAGCCCAGAAAAGCTGGATCAGTACATAGCTACCCTACCTAGATAAGCTAATTGCTGTATGTAGCATTGCATGTGCTGATTGGGGACTGGTGCATCTCCATCCCTTCAGACAGGCGAGGACCCAGCGTGTGTTTCTCCACTTCCTTCCTCCTTGTCTTTTACTTCCTGATTCTGATACAATAACATCTGTGACGTGCTTTGGTTTATTTTGAATGTTGATGACTTTTATTGAAGTTCCAAACGCATATGTTTTTGTTTACCACAACTTTGTGTCGTGTTCAGTTTTGAACATTATAAGGAAACACTGCTTGTAGCTCCGTATAAATATGTATATAATCTGAATTTATAAAACATTGCAATTCAATTACAGATATTGCATATAATTAGATGGCATTTTAGGTTGTATGATCCTAAACACGAAATTGATACATTTCTGACCATTATTGATCTTCTACATTGTAATATATATATATTTTTTTAATTCAGATTATTATCATATATATAACAAGCTTTGGCAAAGCCAATAGGTCTCGCCTATGCGAAAGCTACGCTGCTGGCCAAAGTGAAGTTATAAAAAAAGTGCTTGGCGTGTCATGGTGCTTTCTTCTAACTTTACTTTTAGCCATGTTGCACGGCCATGCTGCTGTACAACATGACTAAAAGACAGTGGCAAAGGCAATAGTTTTCACATAGGTAAGACCTATTGGCTTTCCCATGCTTGTTTAATTTTAACTTTGAAACCCGAAATGTTGCTGAGCCTTTACTATAGGGTGCAGAACAACTGAACAATCCTCATACTAATAAGATACATACTCAGAAAATGCTAGGCTCGGGAATATCCATCATTAGTTAAGGAGCATCCAGCCCTCACAGCATGCTACAGCACCTAGAAGCTGAGACATAGCCTTTAAGCTCATTGTAAGGCCCTGTAAGATAGATTCCAGAGAAGACCTTTGAATAAGCATTCAACAGTAGTCCCCCAAGCTTTAAAGAGTATGTCAGCCAGAAAAAGATGGGAAGGATGCATAACATTTAATTTCCAACACAGTGCAAACATGCACCAACCCTGGGTGATTGATCTAAGTATCTGAGGCTTACTCCAGCTCCTGACAGTAGAGGTTGGGGGAGAGGGGGCTTAACTTGCTCAACAAGATCCACATTCACTACACAAACCCTGAGAAATTGTACACATGCATATCCCACCCCATACCCTGAAATAGGGCTATTACCAGACAGGAAAGAGCAGCGAAGGCAGGGGATTGAATCAATACAGCAGTAAATGGCATCCATTTTGTGTAAAAAAAAAAAAAAGAAAACGATCACATGGATCATATACATATATATATATTTTATTTACCCAAGAACCTCCGTTTGAGGACGCATACTGAATCGAAATTGTGTACAAGCAACAGCTTCTCTGTTCTCCGGATAGGTAGTGCAGCCTGACGCGTCTCAGAGCCGTCAGCTCCTTGTTCACAGGCATGGTGTGAATGTGCAGAGAAATGAAGGACCATTCGAAAGCAGCATGTGATTTATTTACTCCTTTAGTAGGCATCAGGTGAGTCCGCCAATTGCGACATACTGGGATCTGTAGTTTCGCCTTAGACAGGCTAGACATGAATGAGTTGCTTTTAGTATTCCCAATAGTTGGTTTCTGCACTCGCACGTTATTTTCTAATTAGCCCTCCAGTGGGCCTCCGAATTCAGGAAAGTCTGTGCACGTGTCTTTCGATTCATCACAGGGAGATCACGCATAGTTCTTTGTCTCCGTGATCCTTAGTTTAGAGGCGGTGCAATCCTCGCGGCTCAGTCTGCCGCCCACATTTTTTTACCCAAGAACCTCCGTTTGATGACGCACACTGAATCGAAATTTAGTACAAGCAACAGCTTCTCTGTTCTCCGGATAGGTAGTGCAGCCTGACGCGTTTCAGAGCGGTCAGCTCCTTGTTCACAGGCATGGTGTGAATGTGCAGAGAAATGAAGGACCATTCGAAAGCAGCATGTGATTTATTTACTCCTTTAGTAGGCATCAGGTGAGTCCGCCAATTGCGACATACTGGGATCTGTAGTTTCGCCTTAGACAGGCTAGACATGAATGAGTTGCTTTTAGTATTCCCAATAGTTGGTTTCTGCACTCGCACGTTCTTTTCTAATTAGCCCTCCAGTGGGCCTCCGAATTCAGGAAAGTCTGTGCACGTGTCTTTCGATTCATCACAGGGAGATCACGCATAGTTCTTTGTCTCCGTGATCCTTACTTTACAGGCGGTGCAATCCTCGCGGCTCGGTCTGCCGCCCACATTTTTTTACCCAAGAACCTCCGTTTGAGGACGCACACTGAATCGAAATTTAGTACAAGCAACAGCTTCTCTGTTCTCCGGATAGGTAGTGCAGCCTGACGCGTTTCAGAGCGGTCAGCTCCTTGTTCACAGGCATGGTGTGAATGTGCAGAGAAATGAAGGACCATTCGAAAGCAGCATGTGATTTATTTACTCCTTTAGTAGGCATCAGGTGAGTCCGCCAATTGCGACATACTGGGATCTGTAGTTTCGCCTTAGACAGGCTAGACATGAATGAGTTGCTTTTAGTATTCCCAATAGTTGGTTTCTGCACTCGCACGTTCTTTTCTAATTAGCCCTCCAGTGGGCCTCCGAATTCAGGAAAGTCTGTGCACGTGTCTTATGATTCATCACAGGGAGATCACGCATAGTTCTTTGTCTCCGTGATCCTTAGTTTACAGGCGGTGCAATCCTCGCGGCTCGGTCTGCCGCCCACATTTTTTTACCCAAGAACCTCCGTTTGAGGACGCACACTGAATCGAAATTTAGTACAAGCAACAGCTTCTCTGTTCTCCGGATAGGTAGTGCAGCCTGACGCATTTCAGAGCGGTCAGCTCCTTGTTCACAGGCATGGTGTGAATGTGAAGAGAAATGAAGGACCATTCGAAAGCAGCATGTGATTTATTTACTCCTTTAGTAGACAACAGGTGAGTCCGCCAATTGCGGCATGCTGGGATCTGTAGTTTCGCCTTAGACAGGCTAGACTTGAATGAGTTCCTTTTAGTATTCCCAATAGTTGGTTTCTGCACTCGCACACGTACGTTATTTTCTAATTAGCCCTCCAGTGGGCCTCCGAATTCAGGAAAGTATGTGCACGTGTCTTTCGATTCATCACAGGGAGATCACGCATAGTTCTTTGTCTCCGTATATATATATATATATATATATATATATAAAAACGAAAGTATGTCTGTCTGTCTGCCTGTTTGTCCTTTATGCATTACTACACCATTCATCCGATCTCCATGAAACTTTGGGAAGTTGTTGAGTACACTCCCGCAAAGCTTTATTGAATACATTTTTTTTTAAATATCGGCCCCCCAGGGCCTTCATAATCTTTCGAATACTGACGTACGCACCAGACGGAAAAACAACAAATCATGTATCCACAAGCACTCGAAAAAATAAATAGAATTAAAACACCATTCGTCCGATCGCCAGGAAACTTTGGAAAGTTGTTGAGTACACTCCCGCGAAGGTTTCTGGCATAATCTTTTTTTAAATATCCGCCCCCCAGGGCCCTCATAATCTTTCGAATACTGATGTACGCACAAGACGGAAAAACAAATAATCATGTATCCACAAGCACTCGAATAAATAAATAGAATTGAAACAGCATTCATCCGATCACCAGGAAACTTGGAAGTTGTTGAGTACACTCCCGCTAAGGTTTCTGGCATAAAATTATTTTAAATATCGGCCCCCCAGGGCCCTCATAATCTTTCGAATACTTATGTACGCACCAGAGGAAAAATCAAAAAATCGTGTATCCACAAGCACTCGAATAAAAAAATAGAATTAAAACGACACTTTGAAATGTTTTCCATATAAAATTGAATACATTTCAATAAAAATGACACAATGTAAATTGAATGTTATCATAACGAGTTTCCTTGAATTTCCTTTCTTCGGAGATCACAGCAACGCGCGACGGGTAAGCTAGTATATATATATATATATATATATATATATATATATATATATATATATATATGTTACCTACTGGTGGTCGCCAGTAGGTAGTTATAGTTAGGGCCTATTATCCATAGGAAACCCGCAGCATTCTATTCCCAATAACTTTGGCCCCAATTGATGAATCTTGGCAAAATTTTCTATACTTTTGGCCAGCTCTGGTCCGCTCCTATCCCGAAAGTTTTGGGGTGATTGGTCAAGTGGGAGCCGAGAAAAAAGGGGGTCCCAAAACGTGTTTTCCCCATGCAATTTCCCTTAGGACCTTTAGCCACGGCTACAGCCCGAAGGGCTGAACGGAATTACACCAAATTTGGCAAAGAGGTAGTCCTCAGTTCTGACTTGTGCCTTTCGCTTATATGGTGTCAATCTGTTCAGTAGTTCCTGAGAAAATTACAGTTAAAGTCATTTATATATCTATGGGCTCGGTGGATCCGCGGAGGATGCGAGGGTTGTCATCGTACCATAAGCACACCGTCCCGATCACGCGCTGAATGCTTATTGGCTGTCAAGTGGTTGTAAACATTCGAAACCAGGAACTGTTGGCAGCCATTTTGTGCGTTGGTAGAAGCGAGGCTGAGGAAGTCAGTGGAATATGTGTGCAAAACAGAGAAAGGGGGCAGGGTAGAAATAATTTTACCCTCTAGACCTGCTTAGGGGGTCCCAGAAGGACCCCTAGATTATTTTTTCTTCTAAAAACCCGGCAGGTGCGCGTAGGGTGTGTGGATTGTGCCGTAAAATAATTAAAATAAAACAGTTTTTTTAATAATTCGTCTCCGGGGGGTTAAATACTGGGGGCAAAATTATAAAATTGTATGTGGGGCCCAGAGGGGTCCCCCATCCTCGGGGATCATCACCATCCGGGGCTAAAAAGTAAAAAAATGGTGGGGGGAGGAGTCGAAGCTCCTCAAAGCCTCGGGGACCATCACCCCTTGGGGCTTTATGTATTGTGGGAGGGGGGCTACGTGGCCCCCCTCCTGGAGCACTTAAGGGCCTCATTACCCCCCGGGCTACAAAAAAAATCATGGCTGGGGAGGGGGGGCTGTAAGGTCTCCAAAGCCCCAGGGACCACCACTCCCCGGGGCTTTATGTATTGTGGAAGGGCCGGCTTTTGCAGTGTCCCAGGGGTGCCCATCCCGCCCTCCCTTAGGAAGGAAATCTGTTCTCTCTTTCAAATTGTGAATCAGATTGTTTTTCCACATGGGGAGCTGCATGTTAGTAGCTCCTGATGTGGAAAAGTAATGCCGGCTCCCAAACGCGTAGAAGTTGTGCAGCAATGGCGCTGGAGTCGCGCAGCCTACAGATTATGAGTCCTGCATCCAGTGCGTGCACACCAGGGGGCCGCACTGAGCGCTGCGCTGGGTGTGCAACTTTTGCTTTTTCCGTTAAAAAATAGCCCCTATCAGTACTTTCTAATATTCCCAGGGACCGTATCCCTCGTGTCTTATAAAAAATGTTGGGGATCGTGGGGGGAGCTCCAATGTCTCCACGGTCTTGCCAGCTCCCCGCATTATTTTTAAGATGGGAAAAGTGACGCGAAAGTGGTGCAAGGGTGAGAGAGCAGGGTGCATCTGTAGGGTAAGTGCAGGTTAGTGTAGGGGTAACAATTACTATTCTAAGTCCAGGGGGTGCATCTGTAGAGTAAGTGCATGTTAGTGTAGGGGTAACAATTGCCTCTCACTGCGTGTACTTGCAAGGTCATTTGATTTGCTCGTATGTTAAAAATAGAAACTTTCTACACCTCTTTTTCATTGGTTGTGAAGAAGACGTATTACCGACCAATCCGTTTCCTTGCGCAGATTTTGAAAAACGTTTGATTGGCTGTTGTGTGGTTAACTCTACCTTCCTGATCTTAATGTTGATTGGCTTGTTTTTTCTATGTGACGTTACGATACCCTCAGCATGTATGTAGCCCATTTTGTGACGCACTTTATTTTACAATGCGTTTCAAATCCTCCTTGATAATATGCCCCCAGTTGTGGTAGGGTGTTTTTAATTTAAACTGTCTATTGTGCTTACGAGTTTGTTGACTGTGAAGGTATTTAAAAATATTATTCTATTTTCTATTCTATCATAATTGTGCTGACTTTTCTCCTTTAGCGTGGAGTACTTTGTCCTTTCATTAAATTTATAATTCTTCAAACCATCCTTGAAAGAAAAATGCACAAGTTCTCAAAATATTTTTATTGAGTCTTTTATATTCATCACATGGGTGTAATGCAAAATCTTTTTTTCAACTATTGGTATCACGTGTTGGACCACATTTATTTTATTTTATCATAAGCACTCATTCCTTATGTTTACATTATATAAGTGTTGCCCCATCATTTTTATTTAAATGTTTGGGCTTTTTTTACTTTCAGATAAAGTAGAATAGAAGTGCTATGACAAACACTCCCTCACTACTTCATCTTTCTTTTTTATGTACATTTCATTTCAATATTACATTTAACAATCATTTTTAAAAATGTAAAGAATTATTAACATTTGAAGCCACAATTATATTATTTCTTTCAAAAAAATTGCTTGCGAAGATGTAGCGCAATACAGACCATTGGCATTCTGGAGGCGACTCTGGATTACTCCGGAACTCTCATTGTATGCCAAGGCCCTACTAGAAGTGAGGAGTTTGGGTCGATTACACAAGATCCCATGATTGAATAATATCAGGTCTATGTTGTCGGAATTAGGGATGAGTAACCTATGGGAAAATCCTGATGTTATGGAATTTCCTTCGAAGAAGACATACAGGGCAGCCTACTGCAAAATGGTTAAAACCAAGAGATATTCTTCTCATACAAGGCAGTCACTGTCGAGGGAATTCCATGATATAAAGGGTGATGCCATTTTGGAAGCCTATTGGGATCTTATTACTAAGCCTCTTGACCGGAAACTCTATCACCAGTTTAGAATAGGCACCCTGCCAGTAAGATGCTTTATAAGTAAATGGAATCCTGCAATTTGTGATAAGTGTACATTCTGCCAGGTTCACTGTGAGAATATAGACCACATTTTATTTGTCTGTCCTGAGTACCATCTACCTAGGACAAAATGGCTTAAACCGGCTTGTATGGCCATGAACATAAGATCAGCGAAGGAAACCAGAAGGATTCTAAGGCCAGACATCACTGCTATTACAGTGATTGGTGTGGCAAAGTTTTTAAGCTGGGCATGGGCCATTCAAAACAAATATGGGGGTCTAAGCAGTATATAGAGTAAAGATGGACTTTATTTTGCATGGGTATGATTTATGAATTGAACTACACTAGTTATGTAAGGTAGTTATCATGGTTTTTAGTGCATTTGGCGTTGATTTTAAGATTGCAATGTTGATTTATATATCCAATCCTTATCTTTTAAAATCCTGTTTTAATATGTACATATATTTATTTATTAATCTATGATGAATTGGAGCTGTAATTGTGATCAACACTTTTCTACTTATACGATGTATTTTAAGTAAAGATCTCATGTGAAGGTGTATTTGTTTCAAAATGTGGATGATTTTGTCTTTTATGATGAATAATCGAAATAAAGACTTTATTGAATTGAATTGAATTGAATTGAAATACATATATATATAGATATCTTTTTTTATATCGAAAATTTTTGCGGGAGTCGCGCGCTCATCATGTTGAACTTGTACATGAGGTCATGCGGAAACGTGTGCGCGCGGTGTGGCGTGATAAGTATATGTTGCGTATGCGCTTCAAGTCAGGTACGGGTCGCATAGCAATCGCGCAGGAAAATATGTACCCATCGCACACCCTACGCGCATCCTACAGAACAATTGTAAAATGGCGGTACGTTCTGTGCAGCAATCGAGAGAGGTGCGCTTTGGGTGCGGGACTTCTCGAAAAAATTGTTAAAAAAAAGAAAACAGTAAATATTATAAAAATATTACAAAAATATAAAAAATATATATATTACATTAAAAAAAATATATATATATATGTATTAAAAATGTGTAAAGTAATCCTAAAAATAAGATATCTAAAAATGAATATATTTAAAATAAATTTCTAAATCAGTATCAAAGAAATACATAAAACAATTAATAGATTTCAAAACACTGGAATCAGACATTACAGGCGACGAAATAGAAAGGGCAGTAGGCAGCCTCAAAGATAATAAGGCCCCAGGTCCAGATGGCTTCACAGCAAGATTCTACAAGAAATTCCTAACCATACTTAGGCCCATCATGACTGACGTGTTCTCAAGCTGCGTCCAACAAGGACGCATGACACCAACAATGGCAGAAGCCAACATTATAGTAATACCCATCAAAGGGAAAGACACGCAACACCCCAAGAACTACAGACCAATCTCACTCATAAATGTGGACTGCAAAATATATGCGAAAATCCTAGCGACCAGACTCAATGCACACCTACCCCAACTCATACACTGCTCACAGGTAGGCTACCTCAAAAACAGAATGTCCCACGACAATACTAGACTGCTCTGCCACATAATCAACCACGCCTCCAAAAACGACAACGCCGCAGTCATGATAGCCTTAGATGCAGAGAAGGCTTTTGACAGAGAGTCCTGGCCATTCTTGGACCAGTGCATGCAGAAATTTGGCCTGGGACCTAATTACAGGAGGATGGTACTTGCACTCTACAACGAGCCCAAAGCACGCGTTGTAGTAAACAAAGGGACATCAGAACTACTCACCTTAGAACGAGGCACTAGACAGGGGTGCCCGCTATCACCGGCCCTCTTCCTACTGGCGATAGAACCACTGCTCAATATGATAAGAACGAACAAAGACATAACAGGAATTCCTATAGGGGGAGAGGCGGTGAAGCTAGCAGCCTATGCTGACGACATCCTTATCACAACAGAGAACCCAGAGAAGTCAATAAAGGCCCTCATGGACACCATAGAGCAGTATGCACAAGTATCAGGATACAAACTAAACAGAGAAAAATCAGAATGCAAACCTCTGAATGTACACACCACAAAGACTGTCGTGGGAGAATCAGGGCTAACATGGCAGAAAAAATCCATAAAATACCTGGGCCTGCTCTTCGAGAGAGATCTCAAGTCCACATTAGACCAGAATGAACAGGCGATACTGCGCAAACTGAAAGAGAGAGTAGAAGGGTGGTCACCCAAATTCACCATATGGTGGGGGAGAGTGGAGACAGTCAAAATGATGCTCACGCCGATAGTGAACTATATGCTCAACATGCTACCGCTGATTAACACAGTGGATTTCCACAAAAAGCTGGATAAACTAATCAATAACTTCTTATGGAAGGATAAAAAAACCCAAATTAGCCTGCAAAAACTCAGGCTAGCCAGGAACCTGGGGGGCCTAAGTATAACAAATTTCAAGACCTTCCAAACTGCATGCATAGCAAAACAAGAGCTGTACTGGGTCAGCCACAAACAAGACTACACCCCAGCATGGCTCTCACTAGAGAGGAGACTACTAGAAGGAATGGAACCCATCGCCCTCCTCATGGCAACCAAACACCCCGCAATCACGCACAACCCCATACTGAGGAACACCAGGACGGCCCTCCTCAAGATAGACAAGATGTTGGACACAAGCGTGAGGAACACCCAGTGGGAGTCCATATGGCACAACCCCAAGATCAAATATAGGGATAGAACACTAGACATGCACTCCTGGTACAGGCACGGAATCTCCACAGCTAGTCAACTATACACCCATGGCACACACACCACATTTGACACACTCAAGAACAAACACAAACTAGACAGCATTGAGCTATACAACTTCCTTGAGATCAAAGTAGCGATTAGCAAGGCTGACCTAAACAAACAAACACCTTCAATACTGCAATATGCTACCAACCTAAATAGAACAGGACACCAGGTGGCATCACATTTCCGATCACCTGAAAGACCTCCACTGGCTCCCCGTAAACAAGAGAATAACGTTCCGTCTCCTCACCCACGCACACAAGGCCCTTCACAACCTAGGACCCGAATGCCTCAACACTCGACTGTCCTTCTACACACCCACCCGCCAACTATGATCATCCAATCAAGCCTTCGCCGCAATTCCACGCATCCATAAATCCACCATGGGAGGAAGATCCTTCCCCTACTTAGCGGCCAAAACCTGGAATTCCCTCCCCACTCACCTCCGCCTTACACAGAACCACCTCTCCTTCAGAAAGCAGCTAAAAACCTGGCTATTCGATAAGTAATGCACCCCCCTCCCTCCCTCAAGCGCCTTGAGACCCTCTGGGTGAGTAGTGCGCTATACAAATTTCTGAACTTGAACTTGAACTTACCTCTACAAAGCCCTGTGCCCAATATCCACCAAACTTAAATACAAGGTCACAGCCTACTGGGAGTCACTAATGGGTAGGGAACTCAGTGAGAATGAAAAGTCCGTACTCTGGACATCCACCTCGAGAAAGAAAGTATCGACCACCCTAAACCAAACCAAATTCTGGCTGATACACAAAGCATACTGGACCCCCGCCCGCCTAGCCTCCGTAGGAATCCGCGAAAATGACACATGCTGGAACTGCAACAGACAGAAAGGCGATCTAGCACACCTGATTTTCCAATGCCCCAAGGTTAAAAAATTCTGGCGCAAGATAGGCGAACTTATAAACGACATAACAGGCACCCCACTCCAGCTCGAGTTTCACAGCTTAGCCACAGGCTTTATGACCCACACAATCAAATCCAGAGAGGACAGGGACCTGATTGACCTACTATTAACAGCAGCGGTCAAGACAGTACTGAACAACTGGAAAGACACGGGGAAGGCCTCCTTCAAAACCTGGTTCAACTGGGTCACCTTTCTAAGGGGAGCAGACACCATAACGGCCAACCACACACCGAAGACACACACAAAGTGCGAAATGTGGCTCTCTCTGGACAACTACCTGTCTTCGCACAAGCCGCCGTAAACATCGGAGCAAGCGAAGCTCCTGCAGGAGTCATAATCCGGCCAAGAATAGTTGCGCATGCCCTCCAGGACCACAACCAAACTAAATTCTCCCTATACCTCCCACCTTTTGCTCCTTCTCTTTCTCTTTCCTGCCACTGAGGGGGTGGACAATTCAATGGCCGCGAAAGGGACAATCTCACCGGCCACACGAATGTATACACAGCCCGACTGCAAATGCGGGGGGGGGGGGGGGAAGACGGGGCAGAGAGCCGAGATGTAACCCACAAGAAGACACGAACAACAGGACACAATGCGAGGACTATGCAGCCAGTCAGAAATGCCAAAAGCCAATGTTATGTTATGTGATATTGTTACCTCTGTGCCTCCCCCCCCGGGCGTCTTTTTCTGTCTCTCGTCCAATTGCTACCCATGTAAGTGTAATGCACCGTGTATATATAATTTCAATAAAAACTTACTGAAATAAAAAAAATAAAAAATTGTTATTGAATAAATCTTTCAAAATCACTGAAAAAAAACCTTGGATTTCAGGCAGGTTATACTTTGGTATTATCATTTAAAAAACCTTCAACATTCACTGAAAGAAATCATAGGTTTCAAGCAGGTTATAGTTAGGAATTAGCATTTAAAAAACCATTGAAATTCACTGAAAAACCATAGGTTTTAAGCAGGTTATAGTTAGGAATTAGCATTTAAAAAACCTTAGAAATTCACCAAAAAAACCATAGGTTTTAGGGGAGTTATAGTTAGCTGGATATTTCGCTCAAACAAAACCATTGATATTCCTCCGTTATAGTTAGTTGTACTAACTGTAACTCTCGCGCCCACAATCCACTGGTGATGATGCCACATATTACATCATTCATGACATGGTCAATGACATCACTGATGACATCTCAAATGACATCACTGATGACATCACTGATGACATCATCCACATGACAATCAGATACACCTCATCATACACTACTATAATCTTTCATCACTCACTGAAAAATACAGAGTACCATATTTGAATCCATTAACACATCAATGCAAGTATCTAAAAACCCACTCAGTCATTCCTAGAGCTACACAAACATGTAATCAATTACCTATAGATTCACTCATACATGCTGTCAATGACCAATAGAACACTATCAAATATACTTATACACCTATATTGACATTACACACCAGCACACATTCTATTTACTTATGCAGTCATCCTACTCACTTATGCAAACAATGGATCATACTCATATTTACTCAGCTACACACTTATACAAACACCACTTCTTTTATTCATATAGATAGTAACTCATACTTAGTGTGTTATAAAATCACTATTATAAGTATTTAGATATCCATACAGTCACTGAGTCTTATGTATACTTATTTATATAGAACAAATGTCACATACACTGCCTTTTATTATTCTACTTTGTTGGACATGTACTATTGAGAGATATATTTGCTCATCAGCACATCTATATACATATTCATTCACCCAAAAAATTATTATAACATGTAGTCTTAACGTCATAGAGCTACTGAATCAACTATTGACACATCTTTGGGCAGTCGCACACCCACCACCGAACCATACACACATTCACTCTCCCATATAAATAATCAGTTAACTAATCAACAACTAATATACACTTTGACGTAGCTAGTAACTAAATGGAGCAGCAGTTTTCACAACAAATGAGAAAATAATATAGATATTCACACAGTTTATTCACTATCCAATATATTTATTGAGAAACTATAAATTAGTCAAGTAAACAGTTAATAACACTGCTACTAAATCCTCCATCCAGACACTTATACATCCACTCATTCTTCAATGCAGATTGGTATATTTATAATACAAATTGACATATGGAACCAAACCACATTCACTGGATGATGTCATCAGTGATGTCATTTCAGATGTCATCAGTTATGTCAAAAGTGATGTCACTGACCATGTCATGAATGATGTAATATGTGACATCATCACCAGTGGTTTGCGGGTGCGAGAGTTACAGTTAGTACAACTAACTATAACGGAGGAATTTCAATGGTTTTGCATGAGTGAAATGTCCAGCTAACTACAACTCCCCTAAAACCTATGTTTTTTTCAGTGAATCTCTAAGGTTTTTTTAAATGCTAACTCCTAACTATAACCTGCTTGAAACCTATGGTTTTTTTCAGTGAATATATATATATATATATATATATTACCTACTGGCGGTCGCCAGTAGGTATATATAGTTAGGATTTTTTCTCTATGGGATTTTTGAAAATTCTATGTCTAATAACTTTGGCGTTTGTGGACGGAATTGGCTGAAATTTTCAGGAAAATGGCACATTTTGTTTCTGAGCAGCCCTTGAAAATTTGGGGGGGGTTCGTCAAGGGGGGCAGAGAAAAAAGGGGGGTCCCAAAACGTGTTTTTAACATTGAGTTTTCCATAGGGCGGTTGGCCTCACTTTTAGCCCGAACGGCTGAATGGATTTGCACGAAACTTGGCAAAATTGTAGGGACTGGTAGCCCGATGTGCCTTTGCTAGGTCTCAATATATGTGCTTCAGTGGATTTTGAGAAATTAACGTTCAAAAAAAGATATATATCTGTAACAGCGGACCGGGCAGCGCTCCGGTTCGCGGACTTTTCGCGGTACGGAGCTTTGTGAAGCGAAGCTGATTGGTTCTCCGGCGTCTGTGAACATTCCAAACAGTCCGTAGCGGCCGCCATCTTGTCTCTCGGTAGGATCGAGAGACAAGAGGAGGCCAAAGCGAAGGGGCAAATGACCATAAGGGGGCATAGTAGATCCTCGCTGACCCCCTAGGTTTGATGTGGAGGTTTTAAAAGGGCCCCGCGGGGCAAAAAAAAAAAAAATAATAATAATCGAATGGCTGAATGGATTTGCACGAAACTTGGTAAAATATTAGGGACTGGTAGCCCGATGTGCCTTTGCTAGGTCTCAATATATGTGCTCCAGTGGATTTTGAGAAATTAACGTTCAAAAAAAATATATATCTGTAACAGCGCTCCGCTTCGCGTACTTTTCGCGTTACGGAGCTTTGCGAAGCTGATTGGTTCTCCGGCGTCTGTAAACATTGCAAACAGTCCGTAGCGGCCGCCATCTTGTCTCTCGGTAGGATCGAGAGACAAGAGGAGGCCAAAGCGAAGGGGCAAATGACCATAAGGGGGCATAGTAGATCCTCCTTGACCTCTTAGGTTTGATGTGGAGGTTTTAAAAGGGCCCCGCGGGGCAAAAAAAAAAATAATAATAATAATCGAACGGCTGAATGGATTTGCACGAAACTTGGCAAAATTGTAGGGACTGGTAGCTCGATGTGCCTTTGCTAGTTCTCAATATATGTGCTTCAGTGGATTTTGAGAAATTAACGTTCAAAAACAAGATATATATCTGTAACAGCGCTCCGCTTCGCAGAGATAAAATTATCTCTGTATTACCTAGCTGTTGCTAACACCAGTTAGCGACCACTAGTAGGAGATAGCGACCATCTTGGGCCCCACTTTGCATGTGAGTGATATTTATCACTAATGACATGCAAAGTGGGCATGCCAAGATGTTAGCGACTGGAAACAGTCGCTAACATCGCTATCTCCTATTACCAACTTTTGGAAATATTCGCGATAAGCGCGAATATCTCCAAAAGCTACCACCTGCCCTGAGCAGTTCTTAGCCATGTTATCCAATGGGAGGTGGATAACATGGCTAAGAGCATTAGCTCGGTAATGCATGAATATCGCTGAGTTTTCAGCGATATTAATGCATTGCGGTCGTTTTTTATCGTATTTGCGATAAACCTTGATAATAGCAAGGTTTATCTGCGATAATTTCTGACGATGCTTAGCGGTAAAAAATTTGTTGCTAAGCATCGTTAGGGATAAATATCGCTTAACTTTGGTAATATGCCCCAACGTCTGTTAACGTTCGATTCGAAGGAAATCAGGAAGTGTTGAAAAACATTGTCTGCGCCATCTTGCCTTTTTTCAAATGCCACACTTTTGTCGTGCACGACAGTCATTTTAGATGCCTTGACCAGACCCACTCTCTGCACGCTGTCGATCCTTAGCATGGCTCCCCACCCTCGCAAGCATCTCCCCCAGGCAGTGGTCACCCCCGCTCTCTGTCTTATGCATGGGTAATAAACCACCCCCCATCTGCGCTGCTCTTCCCTGAGAATCACACCCTGTGCCCGCCCGACACCTCCCTTTCGCCCTATTCACTACCGCACCCTCTGACACTCCTTTTCCTCTGTGTCCGATTGTCCAGGCCGGTCCTAGGGTATCAGCTAGCCCTGCAGATGTAGTTTATGGCCCCAGCTGTAAAGAATCACCCCTCTTCAAAGGAGTTATAGTAGATCAAGGCCCACACTCGATGAGATCCGTCACAGCAGACGCGTTCCTATTATCTGAAAACCATCCTGTATTGTGATTGGGGAGGGGACCGAGCCTGAAGCGGAAGATTCCTGGGATGACTCTTTGTACATCAAAGTTTTTACAATTATGTGTCACATTAAAAATATATAGCACTCCAACAAAGTAGTAAGATTATAAAACTTTAATAACTTATAAATATATACAAGAAAACAAAAACAGTAATAACATATAAACATTTTTAGGGAAAAACAACGAAGTAGCGGTCGGCTGTGCGAATAGTCCCAACGCAGCACAACGTCCAGATTTCTGGCGTGGGGCGTCGCGGGGGGTGGGTCATCAGTAGCAAACTGTTGTGCGAATAGTTCCAAGGCAGCAGAACGATGGCACCAAGGTAGAATAGAATAGAAGCCATTTATAAAGCGCCTGGTTACTCAGGAACAGAGTGTCCCCGCGCTGAAAACCGCAAAGAAGCTAAGAGGAATGAACACAGGAGAAACGGAAAAGGAAGGGGAATGGAAAAATCAGATGCGAGGAAAGAGGAGGGTTTTTAATTTTCCTCGAAATCTCATTTCAGAGGGTTCCATCCGCATCTCAAGAGGGAGTTCATTCCAGCGCTTGGCAGCCAAGTATCTGAAAGAGGAGCCACCCATCTTTGCTCTAGTTATCTTAGGGATGTTAAACACCATCGTACCAGCAGATCTAAGGTTCCTGGTAGGGCGATGTATGGTGAGTAAACCTTGCAGATATCCTGGGCCGGTGCCGTGGGCTATGCGATGGGCAAAGCATAGGGCCTTGAATTTAATTCGCTCCTTGATGGGGAGCCAATGGAGTCTGGACAAGGCCAGTCTCCCTGAGGCTCTTCGAGGGAGCTTAAGCACAAGGCGAGCTGCGGCATTTTGAGCGGACTGGAGTTGGTAAGTGCCCTTTTTACTCAACCCCAGTAGCAAAGCGTTCCCATAGTCCAGATGGGGGGTAACTAGGGCATGGACTATGGTCTTTCTTGAGTCCAAGAGGAGAAGGTCTAGTACCTTTCGAAGGACTCTCAAAATGCTGAAGCATCTTGCTGCAACCTTGTTCACATGAGGATTATAAGAAAACTTAGAATCCAATGTAATGCCCAGGTTCCGCACCGATGCCACAGGGCAGGGCAGGCTGCCCAATTCCGCAGGCCACCACATGTGGGACCAAGCGGAAGAAGATTTGCCTACCACCAATAACTCAGTTTTGTCGCCATTAAGGCGAAGACAGTTGTTATTCATCCAAGCTGCCACGGAGGAGAGGCAGTTGAAGAAATTGGTGGCGTCTTCTCTGTGGTCGGGCGTAAGTTTGAACACCAATTGGGTGTCGTCAGCGTAGCTGACAATGCCCACCCCATAAGTCTCCACTATGCGAGCCAGGGGTTCCATATAGATATTAAACAAGGTGGGGCTCAGACTGGAGCCCTGAGGAACCCCATGGCTTGCTTTTCTGGGAGAAGACTTAAAGGGGGGGCAGTGCAACTGAAAGTTTCTGTTGGCCAAGAAAGACTCCAGCCACGCAAGGGCCGACCCCTTGACTCCCATTCCAGATAGCCGAGACAGCAGCGTTGAGTGCAGCACGGTGTCAAAGGCTGCACTAAGATCTAATAGTACCAACGCTGCTGTCTCTCCTCCATCCACTATGCGCCTAAGACTCTCGGTGGAAAAAAGTAGGGCTGACTCAGTAGAGTATCCGGCTCTAAACCCTGATTGAGTGGGGTGTAGGAGCGAATGATCTTTTAGATGACTCATGAGCTGCTTATTCACTACTTTTTCCACAATCTTGGCACAAAAAGGGAGGAGGGATATGGGGCGAAGATTCTGGAATTGGGAGATGTGGATGTTAGCCTTTTTTTTAAGGGGGATTACTTGGGCTGTTTTCCAGGCATCTAGTACCTTACATTCCTCAAAGGACAGTGATACGATACGACTGATGTAGTCAATAACAGTGGATTCCATGACTCCTCTGCAGCGAGTCGGTGGGCATACATCACTCGGAGAGCCGGATTGTATGCTGTTCACAATGCTGAGAAGCTCTTGTTTCTCAGGAGTGATGAAACACGTGAGATCAGGGGTCCCCGTGTTGCTGTTATTGGCTTCAGCCGATTCGCTAGAACTGGACTCATCTTTTGTGAAGGTGTCATGGATTTTGTCAATTTTATTTACAAAAAAATCAGCAATGGAGTCACATAGTTCTTTCAAATACGTGTCCTGGGCTTCTAATCTAGTAGGAATGGTGAGTTCCCTATAGATTGAAAACAGTTCTTTGGTAGGATTATCAGCTGAGTCTATTCTATTTTTGAGATGGCATCTTTTTTCCGATCTCACTAATTTATGATATTTATGGAGTTCAGTCTTATATAACATTTTATCCTCGAGGTTGTAATGTTTTCTCCAGTTACGCTCTAGAGTTTTACATCTGGCTTTGGCTAGTTTTAATTTTTCAGAAAACCATGGGGCGGTTTTAGACTGCCTAGCGGGGGGCTTAGATGTCCATGGGGCTATCTCATCCAGGGCATTAGAGAGCCACTCTTCATAACTTTCGTAAGTTTCTTGAAGAGAGTTACAATGCAACGGAGGATTTTTTTGGAGAGCAAGTCTAAAAGCTACTTGATCGAACTTCTTCCAATTTCTACGTTTATGGGATGAGGGCTTAAAAATTATATTTTCTGTGAGTGTATTAACTACCAGGAACGGAATGATAAAGTGGTCAGACCAGATTATTTTTACCGAAGGGAAGGTAGTAATGCCTTCCCAGTTGGCAAAGATGGGGTCCAAGAGATGGCCATGTTGGTGTGATGGGGCTGTAGATTGAAGATTCAGTCCCAGCGACGCCAATGCCGTGGCTACCTCCTGTGCCTCTTTGCACTCCCTATCCTCAAAATGGAGGTTTAAGTCACCTAAAATTATAAACTTTTTATAACGGAGGGCTGGCTGCGTGATGTAATCAAGAAGATGACTTTCGAATTGTCCAGCTACTCCAGGAGTACGATATATCAACAGGCCGAAAATGATATTTCTCGGTCCAAATTTGATGGAAAATAAGCCGCTTTCGCTATGTAAAATATCGGCTTTTATTAGAGTGCATTCTAACTCTGTTTTATGAATGAGGGCGATCCCTCCCCCTCTTTGTTTGTGTCTGTCTAGACGTAGTAGACTGTAGCCAGGGGGGGTAGCTTCCAATGCTTCTGGGGCAGATTCCTCATCCAACCACGTCTCAGTTAGAAATAGCACTTCGGGCTTACTGCTAGTAATTAGATCGTAAATTTCTAATTTATGTTTTTTCATTGACCTACAGTTGAGTAATAGCATGTTGGAATTTGCTAAGGGAAGCCCCTCGCTTTTAGGTGATGAAAAAGTGTGGTTACAAAAGTCGCATTTGATAGGGAGACTATCGGCTGGGTAGTTATGATCACAGCCAGTGGCAGATTTGGACCGTATCACAAGAAGCTCCTGTTTCGTGTATTGAGCAAGGTGCCTTACCGGTTCCAGGACATCGGGTGGAATCAGAGGACTTAGAGGAGTCGCCCCGTGCCCCGGTCTGTCGCGGACTGGCGCAGACGGGCTGGACTCTGGCTTGACTCCGGCGCGGATACGGCGCATCCGCTGAACGCGTCCGCTGCGCGGAGTCATAGCCGTTTATTTTTATACTTTTCTCCTCTGGCTTCAAGGGAGGAAACCCTGCCCAAGATGGCGGCCGCACTAGCTCTACCCGAGCCCCCGGTCTAAACAGCCCCAAAATCGGCCGGACCCTCAAGGGGAGGTAGCGCAAGAAGGGGTGAGCACACCAGTCAGGAAGTGTTATTAAAAATTGGGTCTTTACCCGAAAATCGGCAAAGACACCAGCGTCGCGAAAATCAGCGCGCTTAGTGCAGGGGGGAGAGGACACAAAGGGCAGTGCAACACAGAAAACGAAATTTAAAATAACAGGCTAAGAGTACAATAAAAGTGTCTGCCCGGCTCAAGCCTCAGGCATCCAATGCAGTGTTCTCACGAAAGTGGTCCTTCTGCTATTTTTATACTTTTCTCCTCTGGCTTCAAGGGAGGAAACCCTGCCCAAGATGGCGGCCGCACAAGGTGATGTCCAGTAAGTTGCCGCACTGGTTTTGGTATCCTACAATGCTGCTCCGAATAACGGCGTGGGGCGCCCCGGGGGAGGCGGCGTGAACGGGCCTCTCCAGGTGGAGTCTCGTCTGTTGTAGTGGGGCGCCCCTTTACCGTTTCAGTTGCCATTCCGTCCGCTTTTGGTCCACTGTGTCAAAAGCCGCAATTTAGCTGAGTTGCGCCCACTCTTGCGGTGCAGCGATAGGCGGCTGCCACAGGACTCTCAAAATGGCGGCAGGCTGTTTCCTTTTTGGGCCTGGTCCACTGAAATGGCCCTGGGACACCTTGGAAATCGGACGCTTGTCTGCTAGGTCTTGGACCCCATTCTCGAAAGCGTCCCCTCCGCCTTGAGGATTCATCAAAAGTTTTGGGGGCCCCCGACTCCTGCAGGCTTCTGGTGGGGAGCGGCTGCCATGATTGCTTGCGGAATGACCACGACGGAGCCACGAGATGGTGGTGCTCTCATGCTGACGCCAGCTTCAGTCTGAAACATCCAGAAACAAGGTGGGGCTTTCATCGTTTGGGAAAAAAAAAAAGTTTTCATCCAATGAAAAGTGTTGTTTTTAGGTCATATGATCAAGCCTTCCATCATTAGGAAACCAAAAGTAAAATGAACCAATGAAAAGTTTTATAAACAAGTCACATGACCTGTTATGCGGCATAGGGTATAAAATGCGGAGAAAATACGTTGGCACATGAGGCGGCGTCAGTAGCGGACCGATGTGCGAATAGGCCGAAGGCAACACAACGCGCCAAGATCCGGATGGCACCGAGGTGGTGTCCAGCAAGTTGCAGCACTGGTGTGGCCATCCTACAATGCTGAAAGTCGGCGTGGGGCGCCCCGTTGGCCTGTGAGTTCGCGTCAGTAGCGGACCGATGTGCGAATAGGCCGAAGGCAGCACAACGCGCCAAGATCCGGATGGCACCGAGGTGGTGTCTAGTAAGTTGCCGCACTGGTGTGGCCATCCTACAATGTTGAAAGTCGGCGTGGGGCGCCCCGTTGGCCTGTGAGATGGCGTCAGTAGCGGACCGATGTGCGAATGGGGCCAAAGGCAGCGCAACAATATTTTCTGAATAGAAGACACCACAAGGCGCTGAGATGCCAAGATCCGGATGGCACCGAGGTGGTGTCTAGCAAGTTGTGGCACTGGTGTGGCCATCCTACAATGGTAAAAGTCGGCGTGGGGCGCCCTGTTGGCCTGTGAGATGGTGTCAGTAGCGGACCGATGTGCGAATGGGGCCAAAGGCAGCGCAACAATATTTTCTGTATGGAAGATACCACTAGGCGTTGAGATGCCAAGATCCGGATGGCACCGAGGTGATGTCTAGCAAGTTGCTGTACTGGTGTGGTCATCCTACAATGCTGAAACTCGGCGTGGGGCGCCCCATTAGCCTGTGAGATGGCGTCAGTAGCGGACCGATGTGCGAATGGGGCAAAGGCAGTGCAAGAATATTTTCTGAAGAGAAGACACCACAAGGCGCTGAGATTCGGTTACCACCGAGGTGATGTCTAGCAAGTTGCCGCACTGGTGTGGCCATCCTACAACACTGCTCCGAATAACGGCGTGGGGTGCCCGAAGGGGGGGGGGGAGGCGGCGTGAACGGGCCTTCCTAGGTGGAGGCTTGTCTGCTGTAGTGGGGCGCCCCTTTACCGTTTCAGTTGCCATTCAGCTGAGTTTCGGCTGCTCTTGATGCTACAGCAACAGGCGGCTGCAACAGGACTCTCAAAATGGCGGCCTGTTCTTTGGATTTGGGCCTGGTCCACTAAAATGGCCCTGGGACACCTTAGAACTCGGACGCTCGATTTTTTTTTCCTTTCCTGTACATGCAAAAAAAGGTAAATGCCCGGTACGTTACACGCTTCATCTGCCACGATGAACTCTCCAGAGGAACCGAAAAAAAATATAGTTATGGTAACTATACCATGCATCGTCATATGGAGAGGTGGCACCAATTAATTATAGTGCTGCATAAAAGAGAGATTTGGAGGAGAACCCCTGACCTGCCAGTACATTCATCAAAGAAGTGGCACTGACAGCATCAGAGGCAAGGGAAACGGTCCCAAATATTTAGAAGAACTTTGGAAAGATTAAAATGACATGTTTAGATTGTGGCAAATTAATTTCATGTGGACAGATGAGTGTTACTCTAATAAATACAGCATATGAACATCATCATAGTCGATGGTTGGTAGAGACATTTTGACTATATCCTGGACCTGCCCGTCCTCGCCCAAAATGGCGCCGGAATAAATGGGACTCGTAACTCCTTGTTGTGTACTGGTTGCAGAACCTTGAAATCACGAGATACGTATGCAGTTTTGAAGCACATGGCGGGCGGGGACGAGAATTGATTGAATATTTCGACATCCCTATTGATATTAAGTTCTGATGTGTTATTGATTACTGTACTATTGAAAGTTCGAATTAACGTCACCCATGGTACTTGCCCGCAAATGTATATCTAGATAATTTTATTGTAACTGGCCCTGTCGTATTTTAATTATAAAATGTACGTCCACCGATTCCGCAACTGTTAGACACCTTAGTTCTTGCAACCTAATGGCCCGCCCGTTACGTTCCTCTACAGTGTAAATGTCTACTCATCATATACGATTACAGTTTGCTCCGTGGCCGGCCCACATGGTTATAGGCTCGTATTTGTATAATGAAATTTTCACAATAAAGGTTTTTAAAAGAAAACATGGTAGTAGTATATACATTGGTAAAGTTTTTAATAATAGTCACTGTTTTAGAATCATTAAAAGGCAAGTGAAATAAAGCAGACCAATTACATGAAGGGTAAAAGGTATAATACGCAGGAACGCAGTAAAGATAAATGGTCAAGGGCTGTTGTGTTTTCTACTCTTGCAACATAAAGTGATCGATAAGAATCTCATATTCAGGCGTATCGGCGACTAAGACAGCAGGTCGACCCTCTTTTGCTCAACGGCTCCGTCATGGGACGAAGAAACGCTCTTTTATATATATATTTTACTTGCAGGACAGTTGTAAATTTTCCGGGAAAGTACATTAGCCTGGAACATTATAACATATATTTAAGAAAAAATAATGTTCGGAAGTAATAAAAAGCGTAATTTTTAGGTCATATGACCAAGCCTTTCATCATTAGAATAAGAAAAGTAAAATGAACCAATGAAAAGTTTTATTAACAAGTCACATGACTTGTTATGCTTACGTTACGCGCTGCGCGTCGCGCCCCGGATGACTTCCGGATGCGCTAACGCGGCGCGTCATATGACGCATTACGCGACAACGCAGGTCCAGAATATAGTCAAAATGTCTCCACCAACCAGCGGTCGGAACACAACCCCTTTCAGCAGGCTAAATAGTTCTGTTAAATGACAACAGAAGGGACAGGCAACAAGAACCATCAGTCAAAGAGGGGAGGGCTAGTTCTTCTCCACCGGGTTACATTGGGGCGCTACCGGAACTGATCGAATTGGTAGTCTACAGTGTTTCTGGATGTTTCAGACTGAAGCTGGGGTTAGCATGAGAGCACCACCATTTCGTAGCTCCGTCGTGGCCATTCCGCAACCAATCATGGCAGCCGCTCTTTATCGTTATTTTGGGCGGGGTGGGTGGCGGAGCCGAGCTGTTTTGCAGCCATCATTGTGTGGAGTTCAGTTCATCTCACTAGTTTCGTATTTGTCATGAGGGGTTGTTCCTAATGTTTCTATTTTAGCGAGGTCAAAAAGAGATCCCATTAGTGGCCTACTGATTTTGCTCGATTCCTTTTCTTTTTTTTTACACGATTTTTCGTTATCTGCAAAGACTAAACAGAGTATTGCGACTCTGTGTTTGTTTGTAAATAGAGAATGAACCAAGGAGAACCAATTCTAAAACAGTAAATGCTTGGATAACAATCAATCAAATGGAGAGAGAAGCAGGCACGACGTATTACAACGGGGGCAAAGGCCTGCGTTAACTACCTTTCACTATCTGCAAAGAGAGAGTACTCCTAATAGAAATGAGGGGGGGGGGCACCATTCAAAGCAGATCAGTGTGCATAAACACGAAAATGTTTTCACTTACCACGTACTTGACATTCGACAGCTTATGATATTTGCTATTAAAAAACCATTGAAATTCACTGAAAAAACCATAGGTTATAGACCATATATAGTTAGGAATTAGCATTTACAAAACCTTGAAAATTCACTGAAAAAACCATAGGTTATACACTATATATAGTTAGGAATTAGCATTTACAAAACCTTGAAAATTCACTGAAAAAACCATAGGTTATAGACCATATATAGTTAGGAATTAGCATTTAAAAAACCTTATTTTACTCACACAAAACCATTGAAATTCCATATATAGTTAGTTGCACTAACTATATATCGCGCACCCGCAATCCACTGCTGATGATGTCACATATTACATCATTCATGACATGGTCAGTGACATCACTGATGACATCACTGATGACATCTCAAATGACATCACTGATGACATCTCATTTGACATCAATGACCATATCACTGATGATATCATTCATGTGACAATACAATGCATCTCCTCACATTTTAATATAACCTTTGTTACACCCAGTGTTAAATACAGAGTATAATTTTTGAAACCATTCACACACCAATACTAGTTACTACATACGCACTCACTGATTCCTACGTCTACACACACATTCACTTATTCACCCATACAATCATTCATACATACAATCACTCATCTTTACAACACTATCATATGCACTCATACACCTATACAGATACTCACACTCTGCCACTCATCCATGGAGTTACTCACACACCTAGTCAGTCCTGTAAAGAATCAATCACACTTCCATTTTTTAATCTATACAGTTAAACATAGAGCACCTTACATTTTCAAACATATACTAACACATACTTACTCTCTTATACAATCATTGATACAAGTACACATTGATCTGCACAGAGTCACACACCTCCCAGCCAGCCACACACACACTCAGTCTCCCATACAAATACTTGAGCAATCAATCAATAACCCATATAGTTACTCATATAGCTACTGATCAACACATGCAGCAGTTTACAGAACAACAGACATAATGATGCACAAATTAAGACAGTTTAGTCACTAACCCATGCACTCAGTGAGACACATTCAATCACTCACTCATACAGTCAGTCACGCACCTACTAAATCCTTCATCCAGACACTTCTACATCTACTCATTCTTCAATATGTAAAACATATTTAAACTTTACAGAAACACACAGTCACTGGATGATGTCATCAGTGATGTCATCAGTGATGTCATTTGAGATGTCATCAGTGATGTCATCAGTGATGTCACTGACCATGTCATGAATGATGTAATATGTGACATCATCAGCAGTGGATTGCGGGTGCGCGATATATAGTTAGTGCAACTAACTATATATGGAATTTCAATGGTTTTGTGTGAGTAAAATAAGGTTTTTTAAATGCTAATTCCTAACTATATATGGTCTATAACCTATGTTTTTTTCAGTGAATATATATATATATATATATATATATATATATATATATATATATATATATATATATATATTATATATATATATATATATATAAATATATATATATATATTACCTACTGGCGGTCGCCAGTAGGTATATATAGTTAGGATTTTTTCCCTATGGGATTTTTGAAATTTCTATGTCTAATAACTTTGGCGTTTGTGGACGGAATTGGCTGAAATTTTCTGGAAAATGGAACATTTTGTTTCTGAGCAGCCCCTGAAAATTTGGGGGGGGTTCGTCCAGGGGGGGCCGAGAAAAAAGGGGGGTCCCAAAACGTGTTTTTAACATTGAGTTTTCCATAGGGCGGTTAGCCTCACTTTTAGCCCGAACGGCTGAATGGATTTGCACGAAACTTGGCAAAATTGTAGGGACTGGTAGCCCGATGTGCCTTTTGTAGGTCTCAATATATGTGCTGCAGTGGATTTTGAGAAATTAACGTTTAAAAAAAGATATATATCTGTAAGCGCGGACCAGGCAGCGCCCCGGTTCGCGGACCTTACGCGTATCGGAACTTCGCGTAGCGAAGCTGATTGGCTCTCCGGTGTCTGTCAACATTCTAAACAGTCCGGAGCGGCCGCCATCTTGTCTCTCGGTAGGATTGAGAGACAAGAGGAGGCCAAAACAAAGGGGGAAATGACCATAAGGGGGCATAGTAGATCCTCGCTGACCCCCTAGGTTTAATGTGGAGGCTTTAAAAGGGCCCCGCGGGTAGCGCCCGGTACGCGAACCGGGAAGCGTTCTGGGGAGCGTACTACAATGAAAAATAAATGATAGACTTTTCAAATGTTGTATGTTAATTGATTGTTGGTTTTGTTGATTATTTTTTATTTCCTTTATCTTCCCAGGGAGCGACCCGGTACGCGAACCGTTGAGCGCCTCGGTTCGCGGACCTTAAGCGTTCCGGGAGTCCACCATTTTGTGTTTCGGTCGAATTAAGATACAAGATGGAGGGCAAATAATGTTCAGAATGGGTAGAAGGGGGCACGGTAGAGTTATCTTGACCCCCTAGGTTTTCTGAGGGTGGCTGAGGAGGCTTATATGTGCGAAAAAAAAACATTTTTTTTATAAAATTTCGCGAGGCATTCAAAGCAGATCAGTGTGCATAAACACGAAAATGTTTTCACTTACCACGTACTTGACATTCGACAGCTTATGATATTTGCTATTAAAAAACCATTGAAATTCACTGAAAAAACCATAGGTTATAGACCATATATAGTTAGGAATTAGCATTTACAAAACCTTGAAAATTCACTGAAAAAACCATAGGTTATAGACCATATATAGTTAGGAATTAGCATTTAAAAAACCTTATTTTACTCACACAAAACCATTGAAATTCCATATATAGTTAGTTGCACTAACTATATATTGCGCACCCGCAATCCACTGCTGATGATGTCACATATTACATCATTCATGACATGGTCAGTGACATCACTGATGACATCTCAAATGACATCACTGATGACATCACTGATGACATCTCATTTGACATCAATGACCACATCACTGATGATATCATTCATGTGACAATACAATGCATCTCCTCACATTTTAATATAACCTCTGTTTCACCCAGTGTTAAAAACAGAGTATAATTTTTGAAACCATTGACACACCAATACTAGTTACTACATACGTACTCACTGATTCCTACGTCTACACACACATTCACTCATTCACCCATACAATCATTCATACATACAATCACTCATGTTTACAACACTATCATATGCACTCATACACCTATACAGACACTCACACTCTGCCACTCATCCATGGAGTTACTCACACACCTAGTCAGTCCTGTAAAGAATCAATCACACTTCCATTTTCTACTCTATACAGTTAAACATAGAGCACCTTACGTTTTCAACCATATACTAACACATACTTACTCTCTTATACAATCATTGATACAAGTACACATTGATCTGTACAGAGTCACACACCTCCCAGCCAGCCACACACACACTCAGTCTCCCATGCAAATACTTGGGCAATCAATCAATAACCCATATAGTTACTCATATAGCTACTGATCAACACATGCAGCAGTTTACAGAACAACAGACATAATGATGCACAAATTAAGACACTTTAGTCACTAACCCATGCACTCAGTGAGACACATTTAATCACTCACTCATACATTCAGTCATGCACCTACTAAATCCTTCGTCCAGACACTTATACATCCACTCATTCTTCAATATGTAAGACATATTTTAACTTTACAGAAACATAGTCACTGGATGTTGTCATCAGTGATGTCATCAGTGATGTCATTTGAGATGTCATCAGTGATGTCATCAGTGATGTCACTGACCATGTCATGAATGATGTAATATGTGACATCATCAGCAGTGGATTGCGGGTGCGCAATATATAGTTAGTGCAACTAACTATATATGGAATTTCAATGGTTTTGTGTGAGTAAAATAAGGTTTTTTAAATGCTAATTCCTAACTATACATGGTCTATAACCTATGGTTTTTTCAGTGAATATATATATATATTCACTGAAAAAAACAAAGGTTATGAGGACAGAATAGTTAGGTTGACATTACACTCGTCGTACAAAACCAGAGTAATTCTGCAGTTATAGTTACCTGAGTTAACTATAACTCGCGCCCTGTAATGCAATGCTCATGACCTCACATATTACATCACGCATGACATGGGTCTGTGACTGGGTGGGCGAGTGTCTGGGTGGGTCTTTGAGTGGCTGCATGAGCCTTGAGTGGGTGAGTGAGTGAGTGTGTGTATATCTGAGTGAGTGTGTGAGTGGGTGTATGAGTTTCTGACTGTATGAGTGACTGGCTGAGTACATAAGTCTCTAAGACGGTCTGTGACTGAGTGTGGGAGTGACTGTATGGGTGTGTGTGTGGGTGTATGAGTGTCTCAGTGGATCTGAGATCACGTGTCAGTGGGTCTGGAAGTGGGTGCATGAGTCTCTGAGTGGGTCTGTACATGGGTGCGTCACTGTTTAAGTAAGCCTGTAAGTGGGTGCATAAGTACCTGAATGGGTATGTGAGTGAGTGCATCAGTATCTGAGTGGGTATGTGACTGGATCTATAAGTGTGCAAGTGGATATTTGAATGAGTGCAGAAGTGTCTGAGAGAGTTTGTGAGTGCGAACATGAGTGTGTGACAGTGACCAGCAAGTGTGCACAAATATATATATATATATTTTTTTGTTGTATATTTTCACCAATATTTGTGATGACTTTGCGATAGTTGCGATGTCCCAGCGACGGTACACTGTTGGGGCTGACGTTTGCGGCGTCATCATGAATATCGTGTGTAATTAAAAATATATATTTTGGACACATAACTTGTGTGATTAACACCCCCATTTCTCAAACATGGGGTCGGAGTACCTCGACTCTGACCCATGATGTTAGCTTTTTTCAGAAATGTTCAGCCCTGGGAACTGTCCCAGAGCAATAAAATGGTGGCCACAACTTTCTGTTCAGGTTCTGTCCAGCTAATCAGAGCATTCCTGTTGGCGCGTGCATTCACGATTAAACAAATTATCCACGACCAGTGATATCACTATAATTCTCGGCTTGAATTTTGCAAAAACTACTGAACGGATTTACACCAAATAAGCAAAAGGCAGTTCCTTGAACCAACATCTACCTATGGAAACTAGGTCCTAACTATAACTAGTAGGTGATATATATATATATATATATATATATATAACGAAAACGCCATTCACCATATTTCCTCTTCAAAGGAAAGAATAACGAGAGTAAGCCCAAATTTTGTGCAAATTTCTCCGGTGATTCTTTATTCAGTTTTTACACCAGCCATCCGCCATAACGCGTTTCACCTCCAAAAACGAGGCTTGATCACATGACTATATATATATATAGTGCTTAATTTGTGGCAGTGCTTTCCGGTGCTTAGATCACACAGCGTGTGTGACAAAAAAATAATAACGAGTACGACTCTACAACAATAACTGCACTCTTACTCTATCTCCTGAATCCCCAGTAAAAAGCTGAGCAGAGAGTCGATAATAAAACCATGCTTCAGTCAGTGCCAGTGGGTGGGCCACTGGTTGGGCTGGAATTGGTCCTGTGCGGCAGCGTGCGTGGGTAACCTTTTTTAAATTCCTTCCCATCGGCGTGCCTGATTATCTTAAGAGGCACGCACGCATGACGCACCAGCGGCAGTCCGGCACTATCATCAGAAGCAGCAGCGTGTGGTGTACAGTTAGTGTGCTGCAGCAGGCCTCAGGTAGGCATTTCTGCGATGTCCAAATGAACGTAGATTACTTCCCAGAAATATTATTTCGAAGCTGCAAGAGCCCAGAACTCCAGGCGCCCTCCTGGACATTTTGTAGTAGTTCGTTTTTCTGTAGGCTGACTTGATTATATGCATGGTCAACAAAATACTACTGCCTTTTTTAAATGCATATTTTGTATTTTTTACACGGGAAAACCTATTTCCTGTAGAAGCCCTTTGTCCTACACCCCTGCCCACTTTTGGGGGTGTTCCCTTCCCCATTAAAACCTGGAATTGATTTTTAAGAGCAGGGTCACCTTTCTTTAAAAAATATGTTGCATAAATAAATCAAGCCAGACAATATGGTTAAATGGCTCTGTGAGCGGATGTGCATCAGTGCAAAATCCGTTCCCACATTTTAATTTGTTCTGTACCGCGCATTATGGAACACGATTGCGATGGTGCTATTATGCAGTTGGTGTCCATGTTTACTGATTGGTTGAATATGTGATGTTCTGCGTAAACTTCGGGTGACGTCTCGGGAAGGCTAAAGTAGTAAGCAGTCTGTGGTTCTTTGTGGCAGTTTGTGGCAACTAGGATTGGGAAGGGCATGAAGTCAGAATCGTGTATCTGCTGTTGGATGTCCGTGGAGGGTTCTGTTTGCTGGAAGTTTATGTGGTGTGTGTTTGTTGAGGTGGGTAGTGCTGGGAGTCCTGGCCTACTTGAGGTGTGCCCCAGTGCAAAGAAGGAAATGGGCCCCTGGCTGCTGTTTGAATAATAAAATATGGCAATCAGGTCTCTGGGTTCAGGGGCCCCTGCTGCACCTATGGAAGCTACGAACTTGGCACTGCAGAGGACAGTGGCTGTCGAGAGCAGCTTCCACTTTGAGAATAAACCTGTCAGGATAAGGTAAAGAAGATACAAGTTCCTGCAGGAACGTTGCAATTATGAGACTTTGTCTCTGCATTCAAGGCCATTTGCCAGGATTTCCTCATTAACACTGACGCTGAGGGATTTTTAGAGTGTTAGGGGCCAGTGCTTTATTTGTGCTGGTGCTTGGCACTGGCACTTAATTATCAGGGCCGGGGCTACACGCATTTAGTGCACGTCAGTAATTGATTAATAATTAATGGCACAGAGTGTGTGCTGTACTGCTGCTCTACCGTAAGTGCTGCGTCGTTACGTACTGGTTGTGCTTGTTGATGAGAGAGACTGGTGATGTTGAAGATCACTTCTACTTCTTTGTGACTCCCATTCTGTCTTCACGACGTTCAAGTTAGTTTAAAGTTCTTCTCACTTCTTCTTCAAGAGTTAACTAAAACTACTTCTCAATCAGGTACGGCCCACTCCGGTGATCAGTGTTGGCGGCCCAGGTGGGCAGGGCTTTGCCTGCTCTTCTGCGGGGTGTGGGCTGTGCACGGTAGCGTGTGAAGATCTTTTTCAGATTGCATGCAAATGCGCAGGCATTCGCTGCTTTTTACCACGCCCCAGCATACCCGCTCGGCTGCACCTCACCACCGCACCGGCGAGTATCGTGTTTCAACGGCCGCCGCCGTTCAATGTAGCATGACCTGGACAGTGACGACGTTGGCCGCATTGAGGTGGACTTGGAGACTAGAGTTAAGCACCGGGGGCCTCATTTATGAAAAGTGACGCATCGCTGCGTGAAAACAGCGATGCGTCACTTTTCACTGCTCTCTCCCTGCGACATGATTGATGCGTCATATTTATAATATGGCGCATCATGTCGCAAGGAGTTACAGATACGTCAGTATTTCTGACGTATCTGTAGGCGCAAAAGTGACGCATTGCTGGAGTGTGTCACAAAAGTGATGCAACTCCAGCAATGCTTCCTTTCACATGGGGAAAGCCCCATGTGAAAGGGCTTGCGTCAGTCTTACGCCTGCTGTGAGACAGGCGCAAGATTTTGACGCAACAGCGCCCTAAAAGTGACGCAGTGAAATCTCATAGATTTCACTGCGTCACTATTACGAGGCTTTTTGCGGGTGAACGCCCCTCTGCATACATTATACCTGACGCAGCTATAATGTAGCGCAGGGGTTTACAAAGTAACGCATCTGCTTAGATGCGTCACTTTGTAAATAGTGTGCATCAGGAGGCATGTTTTACGCCGCCGATGCGGCACAAAAAGTGACGCATCGGAAGCGCAAAACTCACGCAAGGCCTCATAAATGAGGCCCCGGGTGAGGGCAGCAGGGCCTGGTAGGCCTAATCATCTTGAGTTCAAAAAATAAAGCTGCGCAGCAGCTTACGCAGCACCAGGTGAGGCATGGCCTGGCAGGTGCCGCTGCCTAATCAGTTAGTGTTATGAAGCTGCGCGGCAGCCTAATAGTGGTCCCGAGTCCCGACTCTCCCCTCCCCCCAAGTGAGTCATGTCCCACCGTCCTACTCCCAGACTCCCACAGTTCCGCTCAGTTACTTTAACTTTCCCCAATTCATACAAAGTACTCTGGGCTGCCCTGTTATCGTGACAGGAAAAGCATGTGTCCAAATGGATTAAGGAACGAGAATGGCACAGAAGAGGTGTAGAAATGGGCCTAGTGCCACGCGGGAAAATGGAGAAATGCCCCCGCCAACTCTGCTATGCTAATAGCTGTGAATAAAATGCCCTGAAATGAGTGAGTTCAGCGGGATATGCATGAATGATATCGCTGGAATGGAATGTGAAGCAGAATCCATTTTGTGTAAACTCAATTTCTGTAAAAAGATCCCATCTCGATTATGCAGTTTTTTGTAGACGCAGCTAGTATGCAAACATTCTTGCATGCCTTTAACTTTTGGCCTTGCTTCTCCAGGTAGCAGTAAACAAAGGAGACATGAGAATGTTGTTTTACGGTGTGTTCTGCAAGAGCTCTCTATCTCAGTATCGTTATGTTGTTAATGACCTCCTGCTGGGTGTTTTTATATCTCATGCAAATATTCACCATCCCCAAGACCTCTTGGATTTCACAAATAACTGACTGGCTAAACTTTTCTGCCAAGTTGAGCAAAATCAATGGGGCCATTTTGAATATCTACATCAAAATAAATAAAAAAAACAGTTCCAAACGTACTAAAAAAAAGTCTACATTTTCACTGGTAAATCTGATTCTGCGCAGTCAATCATTTTTATATGAATTGATTTAGCTTTAATTCGGTAGTCATTTTTAATAAATAGGAGAACGATGAAGTATTGCTGGGAGGGAAGGAGGAAGCACATGCAGTCTCACTGAGTGAGTGCAGTCTTACGCCATGGTTTGCGTTCATGAGTCCACCACACTAGAGGCTTACATGAAGCGAAAGCTGGTAGCATGGATACCATGGACTGGCGGGGCACCACACAAGTACATGTTGAGGTGCAATATATTTCGATTTATACATAAGGTGCTGGAAGATGAGGCGAGAGTAGATAAACAAATCGTGATAGTCAGTAACGACATTGAAACAATAGCGGGTGCTTGGAGGCTGAAGCAGGTTCCTGGATGTTGGCACTGTTGCTTCGAGTACTTATTCAATGGCCTTTGAATCGTTTTTTCTGTTTGATTGAAGTGATCACTAAATAATAAGAGGGAACTATGCCTGATTACATTTTTTGCTGGGAGGAGGTGTCCATGAGATCATATTGGCCCAAGTCTTTGGTTGTGGTTATGTTATGTTACGTGAATTTGTACTGCGCACAGCTGCCCCAGCTAAGGGGCGTCCTGGCGCATGGCAAGGTAACACGCAACAGTCACAGGAAACACAACAGCCAAAGAAAAGGAACCAAGTTAAAATAAGAAGGTTTTAATAGCCTTACGGAAGGAGAAAAGATCCTCCAACAGCCGAATCTCCACCGGGAGGGAGTTCCACAATTCGGCTGCTTTGACCTGGAAGGAACGACCACCAACACGGCACAACTTATATCGAGGGATGATAGTAAGAGCTTGGCCCAAAGATCTCAAAGGCCGAGTGGGGACGTACCAGAACAGGAGGTCCATAAGAATTTGAGGGGCCGTACCCTTTAGAATTTTAAAGGCCAGGCACAGTACCTTGAATTGAATTCTGGCCCTAACTGGCAGCCAGTGCAATGCTTTCAAAGTACTGGAAATGGGGCAGAATCTAGGAAGACCAACAATTGCTCTAGCGGCAGCATTCTGCACACGTTGGAGGCGGGTGACTTCAGCCAGGTTAGCCCCCACCAGGAGAGAGCTGGCATAATCCAGGCGCGATATACCAGTCGCCTGTATTACCAACTGCCGGGTGCGGGGGTCGAAGAACTTCAGGACTGATCGCAGAGCCCGGAGGATTCCAAAACAACAGGCGGCCGTTTTCTTCGTGTGCCCCACAAAACTGAGAGTGGGATCCATCCACACTCCCAGGTTTTTTAATTCCGTCACCGGAAGAGGGGCCGACCCAAGCTCCGAAGGCCACAACCTGTCCCCCCCAGAGATCCGCCCTTCTACCGACAATCATGATCTCGGTCTTCTTCGCGTTGAGCTGGAGACAGTTTGCCTTCATCCAGCTTGCCACCGCCCTAAGTCCACTCTGAAACCTGGGAGCATCTTGGTCCGCATCCCCGCTGATCGTAACCGCTAGCTGGGTGTCATCGGCTTATGACACCATGGTCATGCCCCACTGCCTGACCACCTCAGCCAGCGGTCTCACGTATAGATTGAACAACGTGGGACTCAGCGAGGATCCCTGCGGAACTCCCTGTTTCAGAGGATGGAACTTGGACTGGAACGGTGGCACCGCAACGCTGAAGAAGCGACCATCGAGGAAGGACCGGAACCACTGGAGGGCAGACCCACCCACCCCAATCTCCTCCAGGCGATGCAACAGGATGGGATGAGAGACAGTATCAAAGGCGGCGCTTAGATCTAATAATACCAGCGCCGCCGTCTGTCCTACATCCATCACTGTGCGAAGGTGTTCAGCCATGGTGAGACGGGCGGTCTCCGTGCTGTGACCAGCACGGAACCCGTTCTGGGTGGGGTCTAAGATGTTAGCTCGAGTGAGATGGTCGGAAAGAACCTTGTTCACATGGGCCTCCACGACTTTAGTCGGCCAGGGGAGCAGGGAAATAGGCCATTAATTTTCCGGTTTTTCCGGGTCCAAGGAGGGTTTCTTCAAAATAGGAGAAACCACAGCCCTCTTCCAACTGGCAGGAACCGTACCCGAAGCCAGCGAGATATTAATCAGGGAGAGTACCGAGGTACGACCCACAAACAGCTGGTCTCTAAAAAGGGCTGGCTTAAGCGGATCAGCGGGCGACCCGGATTTCACCTGCTGAGCCAAGATGTCAAATCCCTCAGATGTCAGCGGGGGCAACACATGAAGCAGAGAATCTCCATAGATGTTACATAGAGTACCTACCGGTGGCCTAGTGACAGGGAATGTTAAGTAGATGTTCTGAACTTTTTCTAGGAAGTACAGGGCAAGAGCCTCACAATGCGCCGTGGAGCTCGTTGTTATAGCCGAGGCCCGCTTTGCCACAAGGTCCTTCATCACTTTGAAGATGGTTATTGATGGATTTGGGCTATTGCCGAACTCCGCAGCGTAAAAAGCTGCCCGGGCCCGGCATATAGCACAATGGTAAATTTTAACGGCAGCGAGGTAAACAACCTTCTTCCCGCTGTCGTACATCTTCCGCCACTCCCTCTCTGCTCGCCTACAACTGCCCTTGAGTGCGCGTAAAGCACTGTCATACCAAGGGCTTGACTCCCTGGAGCTGATTTTCCTAGCCGAGATGGGAATCAGGGAATCAAGTGCCTTAGTAACCCAAGAGCAGAACCGATCGTAACCTGCATCTACGTCCTCCAAAGGTCCCAATGGCTCTGCCGCGAGGACTCGATGAAGGTCCTCAAGTCTCAATTTACTCCAGTGTCGTGTGGAGACCATCCTTACGGGAGCAGAAGAAGAAATTCCCGGCAAGGGGACATGGATGGCCACCGAAGAATGGTCCGTCCAGCCGAGCGGAGTAACGGCCGTAACAGTGGCCTCTGTCAAGTTCGTAAAAAACGGATCTAACGTGTGGCCGCCTACGTGTGTGGGGTGCAGCACTATTTGTTGGAGTTGAAGAGCCTCCAAATCGGCTAGGAAACTACACACCGTAGGGATATTCTGATTCTCAAAGTGCAAATTGAGGTCCCCCAAGATAGAAAAATTAGCACACCCCAACGCCAGAGAACTTACAGCGTCAGGAAAGGCAGCCCTAAATGCCACTTGGCTTCCCGGAGGGCGATAGACTACCATCCCTGAAAGGGAGAACTGAGGGTTAACCAAGATTTTAAAGACAGCACTCTCGCAGCCTGTGATGTTAAGGGCAGACCAACAGCAAGAGAGACTAGATCTCACTGCGAGAGCGATGCCCCCTCCCCTAGTCAATCGATTCAGGGTGAAAACCGAAAAATCCGAGGGGAATGCCAGATTAATGATGGCCGTATCGTCGTCCTTCAGCCAAGTTTCCGTAATAGCCACAATGTCAGGGGCCTCATCTCGTATCAGGTCCCTAACGGCTTGGTGATGTTGAACTAAAGACCTCGCGTTAAGGCTGAGGATGCGCAGAGCGTGAGCCTGACGGCTGCTACACGGAGCGACCGGTGGAGCCTCCTGACAGATCTTAACCGGAGAGTCCACCGCCCACTGGCCACAGGCGCACTGATAAGGGCCACTGAGCGGGTGTATAGGTGCATGTATACATCTCGGGACAGAGTGTCCTAAGGCAGCATGGCGGCAGAATATACAAGCATAGCGCAAACCCGTGTAGCCGAACCTGAGGATGTGGAAATACCTAAAGGCCGCCGCGCCCGGCGCGTACTTAGCGCGGACGGGCGCAGACGGGCAGGACTCAGGCACAACTCCAGCTTAGCGACGGCGTCCCACTGCGCGATCCCGCTGCGCGGGAGAGGACGACTTTAAGTAGGCGAGGCGATTAGCATACCGAGCGTAGAGACGCTCCAAGATGGCGCCCGTGGAAGATCTGGACAGCCCAAGGCAAGATGGCGCCCACCGAACCAACCCCGGGACCCGGACCCGCCAAACGGCGGTGCGTTTACACTTTTATATGCAGGTGAGAGGGCAGGAGGGTATTCCCAAGCAAAGCGCCTAAAAACAGGGGAAAACGAAAATCAAAATAACACAGATAAAAAACGGGCAGTTAAAATAGTAACTACACAGTAGTGGTTCCACCATTGTAGGTGTCGTATTAGGGGTACAGGTGCGTGAGACTCACGTTCCAGCTTATCTCATTGTGAATTAGTAATGGTTTGGAACTAACACCTGCATACCCATGGCACACACCACGAGCGTAGAATCTGAGGAGGCAAGACGTGCATGCTCAAGGCAACCTGCCGATGTGCAAGCGCAAACTACCTCTATGGATTACACATACACAAAGTCCCCTCTTTTTCCCGATCTACATTAACCTTGGTGTAGATCTGGGAACAGGGGTTGGGAAACAGTCCCTTAAAAGACTGAATAATTGAAGAAGACTTTAAACATTGCAGATTCAATCGAAGATCTCAAGAAGATGAAGGTCAAGTGATGATGCTCATTTTAACAGTATTTCTTGTATCCTCTGCTTACCTAGGCAGTTTCGACTGTGGCAATAACAAATGAATGATGTTTAAGGGGGTGGAGTGGAGGATTGTTAATGTATAAGAGGTGTAGAAAGTTTAAGAATAATCTTATTAATCAGTTTGTGGGAGTTCCTATTTTTTAGATGTGGTGGGTTAAAGTTGTTTCACTTCTTCAAATGTAAAGCGGTAACCTTTTCCAAAGAGATGTGTGTGGACAACTATACCATTCTAATTGAAGGATTGTGAGATGAGGTTTCTGGCCTGGGCTGGGTGCCTTTGTGTGATGTTTCCATGCTTTCTGGCCTGGGCGCCTTTGTGTGGCGTTTCCACGCTTGGTCTGAGTACAGTAGTTAGAGACTCTGCTTTGGCTTGGTTGAAATCGTTCTTATTTGAACGCACCCAGTCTGTCTGTCTGGGATCTTTTTCAGCTCCTAAACTTAATTCCTTTTGCGGGGTCCCTCAAGGCTCTTCCCTTTCCCCCTTATTATTTAATTTGTATATGCGGCCCCTTCTTTTTGCTCTGAGCAAACACAAAGTCACTGTATATAATTATGCAGACGATCTGCAGCTAGTTTTCACACTCAATTCCCCAAATGCTGTGGAGGATTTTCAATCAACCATGACTCTAATCCAGAACTGGATGTCTTTAAACCATCTAAAATTAAATCCGGGGAAAACCGAGCTGATTTTGCCCGGTATGAGTGAAATTGGCTGGAGCCCCAATTTCTGGCCCACGGACATGGGCCTTCCCCCAAAGAAATCACAAACAGTAAAGAGCCTGGGGGTTACTCTTAGCGAGGATCTTTCTTTAAAATCTCAGATCGGTACGGTGGTGTCCTCTGGTTTTTTCCAATTGAGAAAAATCAGGAAAATTGCACACCTCCTCACCCATTCTGCCCTAATCCAGGTGGTCATGGCTCTAATCCTTTCCCATATTGATTTTTCCAACAGCCTCTATTTAGGCCTACCTATAGGCCAACTTAGAAGACTGCAATATCTGCAGAACCAAGCCGCGAGACTGATTTGTAACGTTCCCAAATGGGTCTCGATCAAATCTGGCTTGGAGACCTTGCATTGGCTTCCTGTGGCTCAAAGAGCTGAATTTAAAGCTGGCTGTATTATTTTTAAGGCTTTGCAAGGGAAGGGCCCTTCTTTTATCAAACAGCTGATTGGCAGATACGTTCCTTCACGTAGCTTGAGGTCAGCCCACAAAGACCTACTCGAGGTACCTCGCTTTAAGAAGAAACGACAGGGAGGTAGTAGCTTTCATTTTTTAGCAGCAACCCTGTGGAATTCTTTGCCGCCAGTTCTTAGGCAGTGCAAGGAGTTTCTTGCCTTTAGAAAGGCATTTAAAACGCATCTATTCACACAGGCATATTTGAAATAGAGACTTTCGTTGTTTTATCCTTGTTATGTTTTTTATCTCTTTCCAGCGCCAAGAAGCCTTTGGGCGTATGCGCGCTTAATAAATTTTAATTAACATAACATAACATAACATAACATAACAGTAGTACAATGTGAGATTTCCATGCTTTCTGGTCTGGGTGCTTGTGTGATGTTTCCATGCTTTCTGGCCTGGGCTCGACGCTTTTGTGTGACGTGTCCATGCTTTCTGGCCTGGGTGCCTTTGTGTGACATTTCCATACTTCCTGGTCTGAGTACAGTGTGAGATTTCCATGCTTTCTGGCCTGGGTATTTGTGTGGCATTTCCATGCTTTCTGACCTGAGTGTTTATGTGTGACATCTCCATGCTTTCTGGCCTGAGTGCTTATGTCAGGTCAAGACATCATTTACGATTTACTATGCTTTGAAAGTTAATACAGCTAAATATGTAATGAAAAAATGTGTTGTACACCATTTTAGTCATTCTTTTTTCATTCAAAGCATCTTTATTCGATTCACAGAATCATCAAAGCATCAATAAATACAAAAACATTATTAAAACGGTATATACAGTACATTGATCCTCATGTTGGTTGCAGTACATTAATAAGATCTGGTTTTTACAGTTAGTAGCAATATGATTAATTCCATAAAGTGCAAAGTGCAGAGTACTTTATCATCAGGGGAACTTTAGCATGAGCATTCCACTACGGTAGATAAAAGCTGTGTTTTGCAGTTAGCAACAATATGATTAATTCCATAAAGTGCAAAGTGCATAGTACTGTATCGTCAAGGCGACTTTAACGTAACATAGTTCAGAAATTTAAATCTACACTATAAGTATATGCTTTCTTTTTACAAAATGTTCTTGAGCGGAGAATTCCCCACCACTCCCGCCCCAACACCTCTGGCAGTAGTTAATCTGGCTTGGCATGCACTGAATGGGGACTAGTCTAAAAAAACTATTCTTAATGTCTAATTGCACATATAGCTACAGGGGAGTAAGTTATAGTAACAAGCCCAATTGGTAATCATCTTTTTTCAATTGTTTCTCTAAAAGTAATCACTTTAACAGAATACTCTACAATTTATGAACCCTAACCCCTTCAGCCACTGGAAATAACAGTGACTGATGCATTCAAGTGTATTGCATGGTTTTATTTAGTTTATCTGTTTAATGTGTTTTCAAACATTTTTGGATTAATTTGTTACCTAAGCTATGTAAAAGTTGTATCTTTGAACTCATAGACTGTTAAAAATGGCATACAACAGTTTTGTCCTTTCCCCAAATTAGCACACAGGGCACTGAAATTGCCCCTTTTCAAAGCTTTAATGATTTTAGCTAATTAAGTCAAAAAATTGTGCTTTAAATGCACTTTTCATTTAATATTTTTCAGCATTTTCACAGGGCAGGAAACCACCTATCAAAACCTTATTATGAGGAAGGCTCCCTTGCTGAAATTCAGAGGGGGTATTACATCTGACTTTTAGCAGTGCCAGTTGAGGGTGAGGGTGGAGCTAATAGAGTAAATGGGTTGAGCCAGTGGAGGAAGTGGTTGGAGATGGAAAAAAGTAGGCGTGGTCTCCGACAAACATTTGAGCACCTGCCCTTCATATTTTACAAATTAATCCTAAAATTGCAATTCTTTATCTTTTACCAAAACTTCATAAAGATCCTGTCAAATCCCCAGGGAGACCGATTGTGTCCTCAATGGGATCCATGTTGGAGAAAACTTCCAAATACATTGATTATTTCTTACGTCCTTATGTAGAGGGTTTACCATCATACCTTAGGGACAGTAGAGATTTTTTGAGCAAAATCAAACATTTTGAGTGGAAGGAAGGCTTCATTTAAATTACTCTGGATATCTGTAGCCTGTAAACTTCTATAAAACACATGGACGTCATTCAAGCTTGCCACAGGTACCTTAGCTCCCACTCCATCTCATATTTTAATCACACGGAGATGGTGCTACAGATGATGCAGTTCTGTCTGGAGAACAACTTTTTTGTGTTCAATGACACGGTTTACAGGCAGAAGCAGGGCACTGCAATGGGCACCTGTTTTGCTCCCAGTTTTGCCAACCTATTTATGGGGAACTGGGAGCAGCAGGTGTCCAGGTCGCAGGTATTGTATCGTAACGATACATTGATGATTTGTTTACAACTGGGGAGGGTCACAGGAACAAGCTAAAGAATGTATCTCTGTTTTGAATAAAAACAAGTTGAATGTGACTTTCGAAGGTAAAATGAGCTTTGACAGCATTGAATGTCTGGACCTATGTATAAAAGTTGAGGAACACAAACTTGTCTCTAAACTCTATCGTAAGACGACAGATAGTGAACATCCCAAGACACTTATCCACAGCATACCCTTTGGAGAGTTCCTCTGGGCTCGGAGGAACTGCAGCACATACAGTGATTTCAATTTAGAAGGTGCTTGCATGACTGAACGATTTTTGGAAAGGGGATATATCCAGCAGGTTATCAAAGAGCCATTCCTTAAGGCAAATCAGTTTACTCAGGCTGAGTTATTGATCCCAAAAGATAAAACTACAGAGACTGATCAAACTATTAGGTTTGTCCCTACTTATCATTCGAGTTCGTGGCAAGTACGGAAATACCTTAGTAAACATTGGGATGTGTTGAGAACTGAACATACGTTAGTTGATGTGATAGGTCTTACCCCTAACATTACCTACAAAAAGGCAGACTCACCTAGAGACAAGCTGTGCAACAATGAAGTTTCCAGTATCAAAGGGAGCTCCAATGGTGTACAAGGATTTTTTACATGTATGTCATGTAAAGCATGTAAATTCAGCTCCAATTTGAAAAATGTCCATTATCCTGTAAGTGACACAGTGAGAGGCATAGAGAAACACCTTACCTGTCTATCTGATCACTGTGTCCATGTGTTAGTCTGCCCCTGTGCCAAAAAATACGTAGGCAGCACCATGTTTCAAGTCAAAAAACGTATTTTGGAACACATGAGGGCTATTCAGAATAAAGACAAACTTTCACCTGTGGCAAGAAACTTTGAAGAAATGCACAAAAGCAATCGCAATTTATTGCGATTCTTTGTCATTGATAGAGTCACCAATATGAATAGGGGAGGAGACAGGATCCGCAAATTGCGACAGCTTGAGTCCAGGTATATTCTGGGCTTAGTTCTCTAAGATCCCAGGGGGACTGAATTCTGAAGAAGAAATGTCCTGGTACTTGGGTGTTTGGATCTACTTCCTGGGTGCCAATTATCATTATGTGTGAGCTACTTGAATATGCCTTGGGTGACAGGTGACACTGGTCTGGTGCTTTAAATCTCAGTGTAAAGCTTAGCTGATGAAACATTATACATACAATGATCTCTGAGGGCCTCCTGTATAAGAACTCTGTTACAATTTTAATTGTTTTTAATTCACATTTATTTTACTACCTCTGTGTTCCTTGATTAGTTTGGGCCTACAGACTGTCTGGGTAAAACTAATTGCCCCTCCTGTTGTGTTTTTCTGTACAGGTGACGTCACGTTCTGTATAGACTATGTTAATCAGGAGAGAAGATGGATGGTTTACTCACTTGGGGCCATCACAGACATTTTTCAATAGTAACGGATGCAGGTTATCTGTTTACTACAATTATGAGTGTCCATGTAAATATATGTGGGAGGATTCCTGGTGCACACAGCAGAGCCATGCCATGAGTTGTGGAGAGCAGTTGCTATTGATTTGACCCACTTCGGATTTTTATATCTTTCTAACATAAAAGGTTGGTCCTCCACTTCACTATATGAACTGAACATTATCTGTTTGAAGTGATGACATTTATTCAGTGTTTTCATATATTGACCAACTTGGGATTATCAAATTTTACTGACATTAACGATGGTCCTCCTCTTCACTGTATGAACTGCATTTTGCAAAACATTATCTAATTGTAGTGATGAAATGTATTTATTGTCTTCATATATTGTGGTCTCTTGTACCATGTTCATTCATGGGGGCTTATGACGTAATATTACTGTCAGGTTGGCTTCATTGTCGTCGTCTTCACCGTGTAGAGCGTCATTTAGCATTTCTCAGTTGATTATCGATGTGTATGGAATATGGGTGGGGACCTATATATTTTATATTTGATTGTGCTAATACTTACAGCGGTTTTTCAATTCAAATTTAAGTGCGCTGTGTTTGCACATTGTTTTTCTGTTTCTCTGTTTCAAAAATGCTCGATGTGAGACGTGAAGAGGTGTATTATTTGACGATATGTAACCACTTCAAGATGGCTGAAACAATCTGGGAACGGTAATCCACTTTCTAGCTTTATTAAGTCACGTTTTCACGTATTTTGTATATATACATGATGTATTACACCATTCTGTTACCCGTGAGCAAGGTGGTTTCCGACAAAACGCATAGGGTATTTTTGCTTGGCCCACATGCTGGAGAAATAAATCAGTTTTTCAATGGATCCTGTTTTGGCGTCATTTTCTGGAATGAGTGCACTCGCGCTTGTTTGCGCTTGGTGAGCGATATTATTGAATACTGGGCGACTTCTGACCCTGAAGTACACCGCTGCCTAAGAATCCCGTCGTATTGAAGGATGTAAAAAGTTTATATATATATATTTATATATTCCACAAACGCTCAAAGCTGGAGGACACCACCGACAACTCCCAGGCGCCGCTGCAGCAAGGAACACGAGACCCAAAAGTTCAGGTGAGAAGATTTTAATCGGCACCTTCGTCAAACATAACATTTCGGCCTCCGAAAGGCCTTGGTCACATGACACACAGAGAGCTCGATCAAAATTTAAAGTGCTAGTGCTAAAATTCGACCACTTTTGATAGGACACCTAGTAGTCTTCAAAGAAGATATAGAAGACAGACTTTTAGTACATCCAAATAACCGAATAATCCAATTTAAATTTCATTTGTACATTAAAGTGACATAGTGCATTATTATTTGGCATGTAAAAACATATGTTACTGAAGCTACCTATATAAATATATCTAGCATTCTCCTAACAATTAGCTCTGTAATGCATTGCAACATACTCGCTTAATCCGTTTTGCACAACATAAAGAGCAGAAAAGAGTCATCATGCATCTGTTACGGTTATAAATAAACCAAACAATAACATCTTGATTGTATAAATACAATGACACAAATATCAAATTTGCACCAATAGTCCCCAAAAGGTAAACGGAACCAACATGCCAAAATAATCACCCATCCAATGTCCAGAACTTTTTCGGGTCGAAGTGAATAAACAAACAAATAAGTGAATGTGCAAACATATACATATAAGTGATTATGCATATGTAGCTAAAATCAATTGAATTCAAATGCATAGGCTGGTCCCAACCTATGATAATGTATTAAGTACACAGTTACTTCCTGAACCGACCACAAGCAAAGGTAGTTAGAAAAACCCTGTTTCTTCTCCCTGAATTCATATATGCTACAAATGCAATATAAGAGGAGATAATCGCACAGTAGCACAATGGCCCAAAATCAAGACTTATGTAGATGGAATAACAGCAACACTGGTTACTTGTGTCAAGATATTTCAAAGACATGTGTAAAGATCTTCAGTGTAATTTAACCCCCAAGGGGATTTGCTGTTCAACTCAATAATATACTTAGTCTCCAAAGCTCTAAGGAGACCCTCCCTATTGCCACCTCTTCTGAGAGGACCCACTGCATCAATTGCATAGTACCTAAGGAGTGCACTGTTGTTACTGTGACACTCCTTAAAATGCCTAGCAACCGGGTACGTGGCATCGTTTGTGTTGATAGCCCTAATGTGCTGGAGCACCCTCTTGTGGACCTGCAGTTTGGTACTACCAACATAACGCAGTCCACACGGGCACTCCAGCACATATACCACGTACTCGCTTTTGCAAGTAAGTTGCTTCAAGATTTTACGGGGCGTAGCTGTAAACGGAATGGTGTATTCAGTTTTACTAACACCATGCATGCAGGCTTTACAGTTGGAACACTTTCTGAAGCCCTTACTACCTAGCATCCAATTATCGGGCAGAACCACTTCAGGACTAGATTTTACTAATGCGTCCTGAAGAGAAAATGCCTTCCGATAAGTAATACAAGGTTTCCTAGGCATACGCTCTCCTATTACCGGATCAAATCTTACAAGATCCCAGTGTTTGTTGATGATCTTTCTCAAAGCCCCATGCTGTCTATTGTAGGTCCAAATCAATCTGGTGGGTTGTTCCTTAACCTCAGTAGTGGTTATTAGGGTTTTTTTGTGGATGAGGGCAGTATCTCTAGATATCGCATTAGCCTTGTTAATAGCAGCATCTATGATATTAACACTGTAACCCCTTGCAAGGAACCGCTATTTACTGGCCTCCTGGACCAGCTTGCATTGGCTCATAGTACTGCATACCCGCCTGATTCGGAGCATTTTCCCATAGGGGATGCTCCTAATCAGGTGGGGAGGATGATGGCTCTTTGCATGCAACACTGTATTACCCGCAGTGGGTTTTCTATACAAGGTGGTTTGTAACTGACCCTCACTGACTTCAAGAGTAACATCCAGAAAGTGTGCTAAACTAGGACTCACTTCTGAGGTAAATGACAAATTGTATTTGTTACAGTTTAACTTGTCAATGAACTGCTCAACTTCTGTCTGTGTTCCATGCCATATTAGAAAAACATCATCGATGTATCTGTACCACCGGATGATGTTCTTCATACAGATGTCATGGTGTTCGCCAAAGAGGACCTGTCTCTCCCAGTAGCCCATGTGCAGACAGGCATAACTGGGAGAAAAACAGGCCCCCATGGCAACACCTCTCACTTGTTGGTAGTACTGTTTGAGGAACAAAAAATAATTATTGTGGAGACAGAAGCTAATCATGGAAGTGATCATTTTGTTGTGTTCTAGCAGTTCCAATGGTCTCTGCCCCAGATAGAATTGTATCGCCCAAATCCCATCCACATGCACTATGCTGGTATACAGAGATGTAACATCCAATGTTACCAACAAATATTCAGGACTCCATTCCACCTCCCTGATTTTTCTTAAGAAGTCACTTGAGTCCTGAATGTAGGATGGTAGCCCACAGACGTGTTCCTGGAGGAAGGAATCCACGTAGATTGTAGTTTTTTCCAACAATCCCCCACATGCTGATATAATGGGTCTCCCCGGAGGCTTAAAAACGTCTTTGTGGACTTTTGGGATAAGGTAGAGGACTGGGGTGACAGGGTGGTCATTTTTTAAGAATTTCAACTCATCCATGCTAATAAGACCTGATGATCGCCAGCCCATTAGCATGGAATAAAACTCAGATTGAGCTTTCCTGACCACTCCCACGTCACAATGTTTGTAGCAGTTGTTGTCATTTAGTTGTTTGAGCGCTTCCTCCAAATACAAACTCCTTGGCCACAACACCACATTCCCGCCTTTATCTGATTGGCGAACAATCATATTTCTGTCTTTCTGGATCCTCCTGACAAGGTCAAAGTACATTTGGTTCTGTCTGTTCTTGTATTTATTGGTTGCTAGTGTCTTGACATAGAGATCTTTGATCTCCTGGGTAACGGCTTCGTGAAAAATGTCAATATTGTCAAAGGTCATTAGAGGTGTAAAGGTTGACCGTGGTTTGAAATTAGATTGACATTTAGAATTAGTGATGGGCAAGTCTTGTATACTTTGTGAGATTGATTGTTCAAATCGCAATGCCTCCAAATCTTCCAAAAGAGGTGCATCATTGACTACAGGTCCTTTTATTGTAGTAACATCAGTTGGCCTCTCCTGCACCTTTCGGGATTTACTGCCTGAAAAATGTTTCCTTAATTTCAACTTACGTGTATATTTAAACAGATCTATGCGTGTTTTGGCGTAGTTGAAATCATTCGGTGGGCAAAATGACAGGCCCATAGACAAAATGCGCAAATCCGAACTAGAAAGTTTTGTAGGGGTAAGATTTAGAACTGAAAGACCACAATCACGAGCTAGTGCAGCACCCCTTACTTCTTGTTGTTCCATTTCTTGTTGTTTTGTTTTTTCCATTTTGGTTTGGCGTCTTGCGTTGGCTTTCCGTCGCTCTCTACGCTTGTGGTTGAGGTTTTTGTTTTTGGCTGAGGCCTGACCCTGGGACGTAGAGTATCGCGTCTGTCCTGTCGGACACAGTCCAATTCCTGTGCCAGGGTAAGCCGTGTAAACCCCAACTGAGCCCTATTTGCGCCAGCTTCTGCTTCTGAACCACTATCCATATTCGAACTCAGATCAGTATTTGACGAGCTCTGAGATAATCTAGAGGAAAAGGTTAACACATTATTGGTAGATGCTTGAGACATATTGGGTTTAGCAGCTTTAATTGCATCGTATTTTCGCGCAAACGTGAAAATGCGCCCCTGTAAGTAGTCATTTTTGTCCCTTTGAAACTTATATTGTTTCCTTTTGATGATGATATCCTCTTCATCTGAACACGCACTAACATTTCATCTCTAAGTTTAGTGCATTCAGCCAGTAAATCTTCTCCTAGTTTGTCTATTTCCTCATTGAGTTCATCAATTATTATTTGAATTTTTTTGCGATCTGAGTCTGCATAGCGGATCAAAATTTATATATATATATATATATGCAGGAAATTCCTCCCCGAAAGAAAGAAGCAGAGGCCAGTTAGGGGACATCAGGAACCGCTTTAATGAAGTCCAAACTCAAATTACGGCGGATGCATTTCGGCTATGTAGCCTCGTCAGCGCCTGGAGTTTGATGAAAGGGGTGTGGGCGAAAGAAGGTTAAAACAATGTCCTGCCGCACACCGATTGGGTCGCATCTGGCTCCTCCTCCTTGATAGTTCATCTTGCACACCTGAAGATTCGGGGAAGTTGCAGGGACTGCAAATCCCAGAATGCAGTTCTTCTTGAAGGTGAGTGATGCGGGGGGGAAGTCCGAGGCAAGTGCGGAATTCAGGGCTGTTTACTGTCGCTTGCACAGGTGTCCCACTTCTAGAAAGGTGCTCCCTCGGGTCCCCTGGACCGCAAAACCACCGGAATGCAGGAAAAGTTAATGACGGGGGCTCGTCAGGAAGTCCTGCTTGCCCAGAGTTGTGCATGAATGCTGCAACACCGCTAACGCTGCTTCCCGCTCCGTTGGTGGGCCTGGTTCTTTCAGAAACCTGAAGAGCAAATGTGCCGGAGCAATTGCCAGTGAGTCCCAGGCCAACTTGAATGTGGAGGCCTCTGTGGCGCGATACTGGCATTCGCGCTATGAATGCAGGAAATTCCTCCCTGAAAGAAAGAAGCAGAGGCCAGTTAGGGGACATCAGGAACCGCTTTAATGAAGTCCAAACTCAAATTACGGCGGATGCATTTCGGCTATGTAGCCTCGTCAGCGCCTGGAGTTTGATGAAAGGGGTGTGGGCGAAAGAAGGTTAAAACAATGTCCTGCCGCACACCGATTGGGTCGCATCTGGCTCCTCCTCCTTGCTATATATATATATATATTCACTGAAAAAACCATAGGTTTGACACCAGTTATAGTTAGCTGGAAATTTTACTCGCATAAAACCAATGAAATTCCCACTCTTTATAGTTAGTTGGACTCACTATAACTTGCACGTGCAATGCACTGCTGATGACGTCACATATTACATCACTCATGACATGGTCAGTGACATCACTCATAACATCACTGATGACACCATCCAGTGAATGTGTGTCTTTTTGAAAAATAAATATGTTTTATATATGTATATGTAAAAGTTGATGGAAGAATAAATGTTTAAATAAGTGTCTAAATGGATGTTTTTTTTATAAAAAATTGATTGGTTAACTGGCTTATTAAGTGTATCTTAGTGAATACATATATTAGTGAGTAATGTGTAAATATTTAAATATATGGATTAGTGTTTCACTTTGTGTATATGTGGCTGCATGGGTCGGTGAGTAGCTACATGTGTAGGTATATGGGTTATTAGATTTTTTTTTAGTATCAGTATGAGTGTTTGTATGGTTTGGTGGGGGTATTACCTAGCACATAGATGCATGAATTACTGACTCTCTCTTTGTATGTGTTTTGAAGACAGCATATGTGCAGGACTGTATGGGTGGATGAGTGTATAAATGTGTGTGTTAGTGACTGAATGACTGTCTCAGTAGTGTCTTTATCAATAACTACATATGTTTTAATCTAATATATGTGACTATTGATGTATATAAATGAGTATATGTGAGAGTAAGAAATTGTAAGAGTTCCTGTTTAAATACGTATGTGTTTCTATAAGTGATTGTGTAAGTTTCCTTAGAAGTAAGGTGGTTGTGTGTGTATAGCTGTATATGCAAATAAATGGATGTTCAATAGTTTATTTGCATGTGTGAGTATGTGTGAGAGTATCATTTGGATGACTGTCGGTGTGTAACAGGATGTATAGGTGTATCACTACATATGATCAGTGAGTATATGTATGAGTGACTATATAGAACTGTTGGTCAATGAGTGGATATGTATATAGATGGTGGAATTATTGAATTGGTTGTTGTAACTGGTATGGGTATCTCCATTTTTTAAAAATTTAAGTTTCTATTTTTGAATATGTGTTTCAAGGGTTACATTACAGTGAAAAGAGGTCTGTCACTCTGTCACAAGGATGGTGTCATCAGTGATGTTATGAGTGATGTCACTGACCATGTCATGAGTGATGTAATATGTGACGTCATCAGCAGTGCATTGCACGCGCAAGTTATAGTGAGTCCAACTAACTATAACGTGGGAATTTCATTGGTTTTATGCGAGTAAAATTTCCAGCTAACTATAACTGGTGTCAAACCTATGGTTTTTTCAGTGAATTTTATAGCTTTTTTAAATGCTAATTCCTAACTATAACTGATGTGAAACCTATGGTTTTTTCAGTGAATTTCATAGGTTTTTTAAATGCTAATTCCTAACTATAACTGGTGTGAAACCTATGTTTTTTTCAGTGAATTTCATAGGTTTTTTAATAGCAAATCTCTATAGGTATGAAATGTAATATTGTTTATAATGAATTTTATATTTTATAATTATGTAATACTATTTTGTGTATGTTTTTTGTTTTTTTTTGGCCCGGAGCGCTCCCGGGGCGCCTACCGAGGCACTCACCGGTAAGCGCAGTGTTACGGCGCGCCCCGGGGCGCGTATCGTTGAGCGTCCCGTTAGCGCTATTGCCGCGAACAAAAACAACATCGTGACGTATCGCGTAGCCGCGTGATGCGTCATATGACGCACTGCGTAAGCGCACCCGGAAGCACCCGAACGCATACGATCGCGCAACGTAAGCGCCTCCGGGCGCGCCCCGGGGCGCGTAGAGTAAGCGCGTCGGGTCATGTGACCTGAAAATAACACTTTTCATTGGTGCAGAACAGTTTTGGTTTCCAAATGATGAAAGTCCGGGTCATGTGACCTGAAAATAACACTTTTCATTGGTCCAGGACAGGTTTTTTTTTCCAAATGATGAAAACCCCCACCTTTTTTCCTTATTCTGACTTTGTCCTTTGACTGAGGAAGACCTGTTTGGAGATCTGTGACTAATCTTTTGTACTTTAAAATGGCTACAGTAGCAGCAGCAGCTGGAGCATCTGCACCACCACCACCACCACCACCACCACCAAGAGTACCACCACAACATCACATTGGTGGTCAAGAAGAAGAGGAGGAGGAGGAGGAGGGGAGAAGGACATTCCTGCCAGAAGACAATACCCCATATAGGCCAAAAGAGCACATTGTATGGGAGTTTTTTTCCATCCCAGAGGGCAAGAAGAAAGTGAATGCGCCAAAGGTGACTTGCGGAATCTGTGGCATTGAACTTTCAAGGGGGAACCCTAATAAGAAATATTCATTTGGCAATTACACCATGATTCGGCATATGCAGCGCAGGCATCCCAACAACTATGCTGCTGCAGAGGTGAGAGAACTGGCCAGTAACCCTCCCCAATCTTCACCCAGCACCTCCAAAAGAAAGCAACCCACTCCATCGGGACCAGAGACAAGGGTGATGATCCCAAGCATACAACCACGGTTTGGTGAATTCAGGATCACATGTATTTTTTGTGGTAAGACCATCACCTATGGTGAGCAGAGCATAAAGCTCATCATCCTTGCTGGTGACAACCACAATTGCCCCAAAAAACCATAATTTTTTCCTGATTTTTTTTTTGCTCCAGTTGAGCCATTTACAATTCCCTGTTTTTTGTTTCTCCCCATAAAAATATCAAAAAAAATATAAAATAGTTCATAAAAGCAAAAAAAAGTACAAAATGTTCAATAAAACATAAAAAAATATAAAACAACAAAAAGAAGAAAAAAAACAGTTCTTTTTAGAACTACCTCCAATTTATAAAACATGGCTTTATTTTTTAAAAATCTGTCATTCTTTTTTCGCCAAGGTACGCTCCCCGGTACGCTCCCCGGTGCTCGTACCGGGCGCGCCCCCCGCGCAAATCGAATTATTATTTTTTTTTTTGCCCCGCGGGGCCCTTTTATAGCCCCCACATCAAACATAGGGGGTCAGGGGGGGTCTACTCTGCCCCCTTATGGTCATTTCCCCCTTTGTTTTTGCCACCTCTTGTGTCTCGATCCTACCGAGACACAAGATGGCGGCCGCTCCGGACTGTTTGGAATGTTGACAGACACCCGAGAGCCAATCAGCTTTCCGCTCGCGAACTCGCGTAGCGCGCTGGTACGCGCCCCGGTGCGTGTACCGGGGCGCGCTTATAGATATATATATTTTTTTTAACCTAAATTACTCAAAATCCACTAGAGCACATATCTTGAGACATAGCAAAGGCACATCGGGCTACCAGTCCCTACAATTTTGCCAAGTTTGGTGGAAATCCATTCAGCCGTTCGGGCTAAAAGTGAGTCCAACCGCCCTATGGAAATTAACATGGGGAAAACACGTTTTGGGACCCCCCTTTTTAAGGAAAATTACAGGCAGATCCCTCAATCTGCGCCAAAGTTATTCCCAATAGAATGTTGCGGATTTCCTATGGAAAACAATCCTAACTATAACTACCTACTGGCGACCGCCAGTAGGTAAAAAAAAAATATATATATATATATATATATATATATATATATATATATATATTCACTGAAAAAACCATAGGTTATAGACCATATATAGTTAGGAATTAGCATTTACAAAACCTTGAAAATTCACTGAAAAAACCATAGGTTATAGACCATATATAGTTAGGAATTAGCATTTAGAAAACCTTATTTTACTCACACAAAACCATTGAAATTCCATATATAGTTAGTTGCACTAACTATATATCGCGCACCCGCAATCCACTGCTGATGATGTCACATATTACATCATTCATGACATGGTCAGTGACATCACTGATGACATCTCAAATGACATCACTGATGACATCACTGATGACATCTCAAATGACATCACTGATGACATCATGACACACCAATACCAGTTACTACATACGCACTCACTGATTCCTACGTCTACACACACATTCACTCATTCACCCATACAATCACTCATACATACAGTCACTCATTATTACAACACTATCATATGCACTCATACACCTATGCAGACAGTCACACACTGCCACTCATCCATGGAGTTACTCACACACCAAGTCAGTCCTGTAAAGAATCAATCACACTTCCATTTCTTCATCTATACAGTTAAACACAGAACACCATACTTCAGTGACATCACTGATGACATCACTAATGACATCTGAAATGACATCACTGATGACATCTCAAATGACATCACTGATGACATCATGACACACCAATACCAGTTACTACATACGCACTCACTGATTCGTACGTCTACACACACATTCACTCATTCACCCATACAATTACTCATACATACAGTCAGTTATTATTAGAACACTATCATATGCACTCATACACCTAGTCAGTCCTGTGAAGAATCAATCACACTTCGATTTCCTCATCTATAGTTAAACACAGAACACCATACTTTTCACACATATACTAACACATACTTACTCTCTTATACAATCACTGATACAAGTACACATTGATATGCACAGAGTCACACACCTCCCAGCCAGCCACACACACACTCAGTCTTCCATACATCCACTCATTCTTCAATATGTAAAACGTATTTAAACTTTACAAAAACACACAGACACTAGATGATGTCATCAGTGATGTCATTTGAGATGTCATCAGTGATGTCATCAGTGATGTCACTGACCATGTCATGAATGATGTAATATGTGACATCATCAGCAGTGGATTGCGGGTGCGCGATATATAGTTAGTGCAACTAACTATATATGGAATTTCAATGGTTTTGTGTGAGTAAAATAAGGTTTTCTAAATGCTAATTCCTAACTATATATGGTCTATAACCTATGGTTTTTTCAGTGAATTTTCAAGGTTTTGTAAATGCTAATTCCTAACTATATATGGTCTATAACCTATGGTTTTTTCAGTGAATTTCATTGGTTTTTTAACAGCTAATATCTGTAGCTGTAAAATGTATTCTTCTTTAAATCCAAAAATATATTTTATATGTTTATGAATAATTTTTTTTTAAAATATTTTTTTTTCTTCGTTCCCGCTTCGCGAATCGGGAAGCTTCCCGTTAGCTGACCTTGATGCCGCGAAATAGACCGCGAGCCGGTAAACGTTTCTTTACCGCAAGTGCCGCGTTAGAAAACAACATCGTGACGCCTCCCGTCCGCATGACGTTTCACGTTCTCGCGTGATACGTCATATGATGTGCTACGTTAGCGAACTGGTACGCGAAGCGAGTCGCAAAGCGCAGGTTTCTGGAAGCAAACCGGGAGGCCCTGCAAAGCGCTTAACGTAAACACAGCAAGTCATGTGACTTGGTAATAACACTTTTCATTGGTTCATTTCACTTTTGGTTTCCTAATGATGTAAGACTAGGTCATATAATCTAAAATGAACACTTTTGATTGGTTGAGAACTCTTGTTTTTCCCAAATGATGAAAATCCCTCCTTCTTTCCTCACTCTGACTTTCATCATTGTGAGAGAAAGACCCTTTGTGATCACTGAGCAATGGCTTCTTTAGTAGCTTCAGCTGGTGCTTCCCCACCACCTCCACCACATCCAAGGAAGAGTGGACCACCTGCTCAAGTTATAATTCAACAAGAAGAGGAAGAAGAGGAACAGGACGACGAGCACGAAGAGAGGCAGTTTTTGCCTGAGCAGCCCAGGACGTCTCACCGGAAAGAAAACTTCATTTGGCAAAATTTTTTAAAATTCCCAAAGGTCAGAAAAAAGTAAATGCAAGATACGTAACTTGCCTTATATGTCAAGATAGACTGTCCAGAGGAACCGAGAAAAAATACAGTTTCGGAAACTACACAATGCATCGCCATATGACTAGGTGGCATCCTAACAACTACAGTGATGCACAGTTTCGGAACGACCTAGATAATCTCCCTATTATGGCCAGAAGATCTGTTGTACCGGAAGTAACGGGACCAGAGGGCAGGGAGATGGTGCCAAATATACAAATGAGATTTGGTGAAGTAAAACACATCTGCGTATTTTGCGATGGATTCATTTGCTACGGAGAAAGAAGCATCACTCTGATCAACAGAGCTATTGACTATCATATGCAAGTTTGTACGAAACGCCCAAAATAATAAATACTTCTTTTTTTGTTTTGTTGCTCCTGTTGAGCCCTTTACAATGAATCGTTTTCATTGCCCCCTCCAAGAAAAACCCCAAAAAATATAAAACTGTTCAGAAAAATTCAAAAAAAGTAAAAAAATGTTCCGAAAAATAATAAAAAAAATATAAAACAACAAAAACAATAAAAAAAAAAGTTCTTTTCAGAACTACCTCCCCGTTATTAAAAAATTGGTACAATATTTGGAACTGTGCCAACCTCTATTTCTCTTAGTTCGCTTCCCAGTTCGCTCGCCGGTACGCGAACCGGAAGCGAACCAAAAACAGTAAGTATAAGGGAAGGAAACAGACACTTATGTTAAAAGAAAGACAGCTATAGGGGAGTAAACTAGAGATACTATTACCCGTAATCCACTGCTGATGATGTCACATATTACATCATTCATGACATGCTCAGTGACATCATCAGCAGAGGATTGCGGGTTTTTTGGCAACGTGCCTTATCCACGGTTTAATAACGCTGCCTTTTGCTTTATATAAGTTTTCAAATTGTATGAAATATATACCAATAGGTCGTTATGAACCTTTAGGTAGTGCTTTTCTTCATGAGGTCTGGTCGCTTCCATACACATACAGATGTTTCAAAGATGATCAAGAAGTTTATCTGAATGGAGAGGAATGCACTGAGACGCCAGATCATTCACTAATGTGTAGGCACATACAGTTACACGGTTCATGCAACAAACACCGACCAAATATGGCTTGCGTGTTGCAAGGCACGCCAGTTCCTGCTATCATCCCCACGTTCAAGTTGTTGGAAAATTGTAGTTATTTGATGCTCAATAATGAAGATTGTTCTGAGTTAATTAAAAGTATTCCTTTTATCGTAACAGTAAGTGAACGGGTTATTTGCTGCAGAAATGTTCTATTTCCTCCCACACATGAACATAGGGAGTTTTCAATCTGGCCACAAATACCAACCTTGGGACAGATTTCAACGGCATGGCAAGAATAAGAGCTCTTTTGTCTCAGAGAGAGGTGGCCTTGAGTTCGGCCCGTGAAACTTTCGTGCTTCACATAGCGAACACCCGTACAGAGGTGCAGACCCTTTTCAATTCAGATTTGCCTTTCAATTTCAGCAAGATGGTTCCGACTATCTTTAACGCATCCTCCACAAAGACCCTGGCGCACTTTTTTAAAGTTGTTACCAGTGGTCTCGTGACTTCATTTGAGAAAATCTTTGGAGTCATCCCTGCTTCCTTTCATTCTATTTTCTCCACTCTGGTTCGTGGATTGGCATTTTTACTTGCATTACCAGCGGACGCTCTTGTGCTTTTTTACATTTTTAAATATGGATGTCCCTCCTATGCAACCTCCCACCCTGCAGCTGCTGACACTGTTCCGCAATCGCATGCTAGAATATTATGGCACAATGCCGTTGGCGATATTAAGCACGGCATATGGATTATCTTTTCGATTCTCCTACTTCACCTGTGTCCAGCCTGTATTTCACTGCCTGACCTGTGATTTCGATTGGGCCATTGATTTGTGTCTCTGCGGACCGGTTTCTCCTGACGTCGACTTTAATCAGCTGATGACTCCTATCATTACTCACGAGTTGGTTTGTCCTGGCGAAAGGATTATGGCTGTGGCATTGATGCATGGACTACTTGGTCCCTGGAATTTACTGGCGGCAGCACAGTCTTTCTTGGAACAGAGCTTTCTTGAAAACCCACCGAGCTGTCCTCTGATGGTGATAGAGGATCCGGTGCTGGGAGAGCACGTATGTTCTTTTCCGCTTTTAAATTGGATGGCTGAACTGTTTTCGGATGAAGACGGTGACTTCCTATTGGAGGCTGTTGCAGCTTATTTTGCATACACAGTTATGTCATAGACCTTTTTCATGTTTGATATGCTGAGTACTAGCATTTCATTGACAATTCATTGACTTATTTGTCAAGTTTTTATTATTTACCTTGCCTATTGGCTTAAGACTCGATAAAGTACTTGGCTGTTTTATTTTTCTTTAGCATTAAATTTTCCTAGTTTTTAATGCTTTACCTTGCGGACCGTCCACATATAAACTTGCAATCTGCTCTCATGAGATGGCACTTCTATTATCTTATTCAGTTCGTTTCCGGATCATGGGGAGGTGTCATCTAGGTCCTGGATATCTTTACACCGTGTTAAGTTAGCATGGGCTCATTACCGGTTTAAACGCCATTTTTCCTTTTTTGCAACTTCTGCACACGACACTTAGTTGTTGCTTTAGCTTTCCACCTAGTAGTTCATCGTGGTTTACATGAGAATAATATGTTATTGCTCTACTATCTGCTTTGCTTGTTAAACTATATGTGTACAGCGAGTGCTAAAGTTTCAAGAACAACACGATACAGAATTGTTATGAGGTCTGATCTCCACGACTTCATACTCATAACATAAGTGCAACTTCTGCCAATTCTGGGCATGAGGCGGGTTTTATATTGCTTTGCCGAACACACATACACAACAGTTGATGCGGTTCACATGAAGAGAGAGCTGGTGTATGCTGATGTGATTCCTTCAAATCTAAGACACTAAAGTATGGGCACGCCCTAAACCAACACAAAGAGACCTTCTTAGCAAATAATATAATATGTGTATTAGGGAGGGTGAGATATAAGCAGCCGCGGGCCGTGGAGGGAGTTACGGTGAGGCAGGGAGGCGGGGAGGGGGAGAAGCAGGGTGGAGCCCTCTCTACCTTGCCCCTCCCCCTCCCCGCCTCCCTGCCCCACCGTAACTCCCTCCACGGCCCGCGGCTGCTTATAAGTGTTGCTAACTCTTATTCAAAGTCAAAGTCAAAGTCAAAATAAGCTTTATTCGGCTTTTGAGAGTAAAACCATAAAAGCAACAAAAACAAATACATAAATACAAAAATAACTCAGCATAACATTGCATAATTAAAAGGGAATACATTTAACCCAACTAAAATAGTTTAACAAATCAAGGATTCAAAGCAAATCAGTAACCCCAGATACACAGAATCCCCCTTTTTCATCCAGTGTTATAGTGATTTGGTACTCGGGAACCAGGGTAAAAGTCATGCAGGTCCCAAATACAGATGGAACCATCTCCGAGTTTGGGCTGGGTAGATCGCAAAAAGGGGGTAATGTTCCTACGTTTGAATTTGATTAAAATCAAGTCCCCCGAAACATTTTTGGGCAGATGACCAAGCCACCCCACCCTTCTGACACTCAGTATCCCACCATCTAGCGCGGATGGTAATGGTCTATTGTTATTGAGCCAATAAATGGCTTTATTCAGTAGGTCCTGGTGTGATTCACGTGTGCCTGGGCTGAGTGCCGGGACCCCAGAAAGAACGGTGACATATGGGGCGGCTTCAGGGGGTAGATCAATACGATGCCCTCTTTCTACTGAGTTAATAGAAACTCTATGTGGGGCATGTTCAGGGTTCAGAGTATCACTACGACCAGATAGAGTGGATGGTATAACAGGGGAGTCACAGGTTTGAGGTATCCTGGGAGCATTGTTGATAGACCTTTCCTGGATGTTAGCGGGGATAGAACATGTAGATATAACAGCGTTTCCAGGAGTTGGATTTGACCTTGTTACAGATTTTTCGATCCTGGACAGCCTGTCCCCCAAATCATTGATTTTTGCTATCAATGGAGATAGAGCAGTGTATAATAGGCGCTCGATTTGGGCCAAAAGAGTCAATTGTAGGGGGGATACAAAGTCATTTGGTCGGGTCTCAGGTTTATCCAACGTTGATGAGGCTGGGTTGGGGCCAGGTAAAAAGGGGCTGCAGTTATTGGATGGAGAGAGGGTAATAAGGGGGGAAGCCTGGGGAGTGCTAATTGTTTGATCAGTGACTCTGGTCACAATGGGGGGGGGTAGAAGCATCCGGGATATAGTTTGTGCCGCACAGTGCGTTCAGCTCTTCCCAGATGGACATAATAGGTGGAAGACAGGATCCCGGGGACCAATGTAGATAGTTAGAACGGTAGGGATTGAGAAGATGATTAAGTGGGTGTACCTTCTCATATGATGGGGCCAAGAGTGGTGGCCCGTCCCGTCCTCCTTGTGCCTCCGAGGGCCACAGAGGGCCCGCCCTTTGCCCGGGCTTCGCCCGGCGCCGATCCGCGCGCGGTCCCGCGACGCGGGTGCTGGTGTCCCTTTTCAAGCGCCTCCTGGCGCGGGCTTCCCGTCCGGCGGCGTGTCCCGCCGCTAGGGCGTCTGGGTAGTGTAGTTTGTTCAAAGAAATGCCCCCCTCGCACTGCGGCCGCTGGTCTGTGTGTGCGGCGGCGGAGGGGAGCGCTGGAGCTGCGTGGGACCTGGGTGTTGGGCAAGGTAAGCCCCCAAGTGCGTCTGGACCCCCCGCTCCCCGCTCCTGGTGTCCCTTTTCAAGCGCCTCCTGGCGCGGGCTTCCCGTCCGGCGGCGTGTCCCGCCGCTAGGGCGTCTGGGTAGTGTAGTTTGTTCAAAGAAATGCCCCCCTCGCACTGCGGCCGCTGGTCTGTGTGTGCGGCGGCGGAGGGGAGCGCTGGAGCTGCGTGGGACCTGGGTGTTGGGCAAGGTAAGCCCCCAAGTGCGTCTGGACCCCCCGCTCCCCGCTCCTGGTGTCCCTTTTCAAGCGCCTCCTGGCGCGGGCTTCCCGTCCGGCGGCGTGTCCCGCCGCTAGGGCGTCTGGGTAGTGTAGTTTGTTCAAAGAAATGCCCCCCTCGCACTGCGGCCGCTGGTCTGTGTGTGCGGCGGCGGAGGGGAGCGCTGGAGCTGCGTGGGACCTGGGTGTTGGGCAAGGTAAGCCCCCAAGTGCGTCTGGACCCCCCGCTCCCCGCTCCTGGTGTCCCTTTTCAAGCGCCTCCTGGCGCGGGCTTCCCGTCCGGCGGCGTGTCCCGCCGCTAGGGCGTCTGGGTAGTGTAGTTTGTTCAAAGAAATGCCCCCCTCGCACTGCGGCCGCTGGTCTGTGTGTGCGGCGGCGGAGGGGAGCGCTGGAGCTGCGTGGGACCTGGGTGTTGGGCAAGGTAAGCCCCCAAGTGCGTCTGAACTCTTATTCATTTACAGCATGTTAACATACTGTCACCATTCGCTTTTTATGTACTAGTAACTATGCTGGTAATTTTGCTACTGATAATATGTGTACTTGTATTCTCCACCCTGCTTCTCCCCCTCCCCGCCTCCCTGCCTCACCGTAACTCCCTCCACGGCCCGCGGCTGCTTATAAGTGTTGCTAACTCTTATTCATTTACAGCATGTTAACATACTATCACCATTCGCTTTTTATGTACTAGTAACTATGCTAGTAATTTTGCTACTGATAATATGTGTACTTGTATTATCTAAGATACTACGCCTGAGAAGACGGCATTAGTAAATAAACATTTCAAATACACATGTGTTCTTCTTAACTCCATGTTCTGGTTTCTAAGAAATATATAACGACCGACTGTTCATGAGTTCCACGTATCCTGAGGTACTATAAGTTCATATTCTGGATTGTCTAAACATTGAGAGTTTGTTATATCCAATGTGACACTGTACCTAGCTTGCTAAGGAGTTTTTGATTACTAACGTGAGTTTTGGGACACCCTAATTCGCCGAGGTTCCAATCCTCTGTCCACAGTTCTGTGTGAGAACAGAAACCCTGCGACAGGGGCACCCCCGACCCTTGCTGGAGCTTCATCACACTTGCGATACAACTCCAGCAATGCGCCACCTTTACGGCACAGATACATCACGCATCTGTGCTGTTTTTGCCCCATGATGCGCCGCATTGTAAATGCAGCACACCATAGGTGACGGAACAGCGGCACAGAATGACTAACACATCCCTGGTGATGCGCCAGTCATCATAAATGTATCCCTATGCTTCTTATCTTGTTAGAGATGAACCGCCATATGTATCATCAAAGTTTTTTGCATTTCCTAAATAGCGAACTTTAAGGAATAAATAGCGATTCTTTACCATTCCTAGTTTGCGATTAGCTATTTGCTAATTACAAATTACCCATTCATTTCCTTCATTTCCATAGGGCGGTTGGACTCACTTTTAGCTCGAACGGCTGAATGGATTTCCACGAAACTTGGCAAAATTGTAGCGACTGGTAGCCCGATGTGCCTTTGCTATGTCTCAAGATATATGCTCCAGTGGTTTTTACGAAAATTAACTTTGAAAAATATATATTGGGCTACATTGGCCTATATATATGTTGGAGCCCAAATGTAGCCCAATGTAGCCCAATGAAGCCCAATGTAGCCCAATGTAGCCCAAAGATGGCCGCCAGACACACAAAAAAAACAAATGTAGCCCAAATATCAGCCAGATGTAGCCCAACTATAGCCCAGTGACAGAATGACCAATCAGCTTCGCAAACCTCCGTTACGCGAAGCGGAGCGCTGTTTCAGATATATATCTTTTTTTGAACGTTAATTTCTCAAAATCCACTGGAGCACATATATTGAGACCTAGCAAAGGCACATCGGGCTACCAGTCCCTAATATTTTGCTAAGTTTCGTGCAAATCCATTCAGCCGTTCGATTATTATTATTATTATTTTTTTTTGCCCCGCGGGGCCCTTTTAAAACCTCCACATCAAACCTAGGGGGTCAGCGAGGATCTACTATGCCCCCTTATAGTTATTTCCCCCTTTGTTTTGACCTCCTCTTGTCTCTCGATCCTACCGAGAGACAAGATGGCGGCCGCTACGGACTTTTTGGAATGTTGACAGACCCCGGAGAACCAATCAGCTTCGCTTCACAAAGCTCCGTTGCGCGAAAAGTACGCGTCCTGGGACGCTGCCAGGTCCGCTGTTACAGATATATATCTTTTTTTAAACGTTAATTTCTCAAAATCCACTGGAGCACATATATTGAGACCTACAAAAGGCACATCGGGCTACCAGTCCCTACAATTTTGCCAAGTTTCGTGCAAATCCATTCAGCCGTTCGGGCTAAAAGTGAGGCCAACCGCCCTATGGAAAACTCAATGTTAAAAACACGTTTTGGGACCCCCCTTTTTTCTCGGCCCCCCCTTGACGAACCCCCCCCCCAAATTTTCAAGGGCTGCTCAGAAACAAAATGTGCCATTTTCCTGAAAATTTCAGCCAATTCCGTCCACAAACGCCAAAGTTATTAGACATAGAATTTTCAAAAATCCCATAGAGAAAAAATCCTAACTATATATACCTACTGGCGACCGCCAGTAGGTAATATATATATATATATATATATATATATATATATATATATATATATATATATATATATATATATATATATATATATATATATATATATATATATATATGTTCAAGCAAAAGTCCCTTCTGGAGGAGGAGCGACCATTCAGCTGGTGCCGGTGCCGAGTCAAGGACGAGACTCGTTACAATTTTCAAAAGCAACTTGAAATAAAACACCGCACTCTTCTAGGTTTTGATTAAGCTTATTTAATCCATCAAGGAAACGACTTCCTCACCTACGCGTTTCAAACAGATTACTGTTCTTGCTCACGGTAGTTACAAGTCCATTTTTTCTTTTTACTATTTATACCCTCCTACCCATATGGCAGTTAGGATGCATTATGGGAGGGGTAGTTTTTAGTGAAAATACACCATGTCAGGTCTCTTTCGCAAGATATAACAATCTGATTTTTTGCTTTCAGATGACATAATGGCACAATCTTCAAACCTCCACAAGCAGCGGCGAAAGAAGAGGCAGACCCCACGTTGTCCGGGCAAGATGTTATTTATTTCCAAGTGCCTTTCAAAAAATGCAACGTTTCGAGTACTAGCGTACTCTTGTTCACACACCACATTTGAAATCGGAAACTTCTTTTATCTAAGCAGTTCTGACCCACCCAGTTGGGCCACACCTACCACACGTGGGTCACATGGTTCTACCTGCTGCTAGATTCAAGCAGTTTAAAGTTGCAGTACACAAAATAGCTATATCTTTGATATATTGTTGCATTCACAAAGAACCAAACAGTTTGTGTAAAAATGCTTGAAGACAAATTTGTCATCATTACTGCCAATCCATGGTAATTATTGTATAAATACACAAACGAAACATATATAATGTCGTATAACTGCATAAATGCAATAATGTTGCTGTGTATTGACACTTAAATATAGTAATATGCTTGAATGCATAATTCAACTCTTAATTAATCAAAAAAAAACACACTGGACTGTTCAGTAAATAGAAGCATAAACAATGTTGTGAAATTGCAAATAATAGCTGTGCCGTTATAAACTGCTATGCAACTTAGCATGACCTTATGACAAGACAAAAAATATATATCACCCAAAACAACAAGCACCTTAGTGTAAAAATCACATTTTCGAGCTGCAGTCCTATATACTTATTTAAAATCTATACATTTCAAATTTTATATAACATAAATATTAAGGACTATTTACAAAAAAGGGGTTATATATATCAAACCAAAAGTGCTTGAGTAAATTCACTGTGCAAAAAAACCACCTAAAGAAATTGCTTTTCCATAATTGTTTAAAAAACTACACTGTCCAGAAACCTGAACAGCTGGATCAGATTCAGAAAAAAAGAGACTACAGATTCCATGAAACAGGTGCTTTGATGTAAAATTCATATATATGTAAGACATGTGTGATTCATCATTTTGTCTTAAATAATCTAACAACAGAGACATGATTATAGCATTTAAGTGTTGGATACAGAGTGTGTGAGCTAGATCAATACCCCTACAGAAAATTGTGCATGTCCTCCGTCGCGTTTAGACCATTGGGTTGTTTGCTGTCGAGCTTAATAATATACTGCGTTTCCAATCGGCGCAATAGTTTTTCACGATCGCCGGCACGCCTTAGAGGAGCAACAGCATCGATCACATAATAAGTAAGACACGACAGATCCCTGTTGTGCCTGCTGTTAAAATGGCGTGCCACCGGGTATGCCCCGTCGTGATTAACAATTGCACGAAGATGCTGCAGTATTCGAACATGCACCTCTGCGCCGGTACTACCCACATAACGTAGACCGCAGGTGCATGTTAGGACATATACTGCGAACTCCGTGCGGCAGTTGTAATTGCCGCAGATCGGATATGCAGTTTCAGAAAATGGAGTGCGGTAATGCGTGGTATTCAGTCCAAATTTACATGCTCGGCATGAAGAACATTTGTGGAAGCCCTTGCCTCCAAACCATTGAGTGACCATAGGTAATTCAGGGCTGGATTTTACTAGTTTACTGCGCATACTAAATGCACGCCTGAATGTGATCACAGGTCTATCAGGAGTCATATCTCGTAACACACCATCAGTTTTTAAGACTGCCCAGTGTTTGTTAATTATGGATTTGATCTTGCGGTGCTGTCTACTGTACATGGTTATTAACCTGGTAGTGTCCAATGTGGCATCACTGTCGAGGGACTTAGGTGTCAATAAAGAGTCTCTAGATCTCTCTTTGCTTTTTTGCAATGCATTGGCTAGACAGCTTTTGCTGTAACCTCTTGCCTGTAATCTGTCAAGCATTGCACTTGCCCCCTCCTCAAACTTTTCCTCAGTGTTGCAGATTCTCTTTAAGCGCAACAATTCGCCAAACGGGATACTCGTAATGACGTGTTGGGGATGGCTACTGCTGGCATGTAATATACTATTGCCAGCAGTAGATTTCCTGTGTAGGGATGTAACAATCTGGGTACCTTCAATATTAATAGAAACATCAAGAAACTCAGCCGATGTAGTGCTGATATTAGAGGTAAAAAATAGATTGAACTGGTTCGTGTTGAGTGTATTTAAAAAAATTTGAGCACTCATAACATCCCCCTCCCAAACACAGAAAATTTCGTCAATAAAACGCATCCAGTACTTTATGTGTTCAAAACCAGAAATGCCAGGTAAATCCTGCTCCTCCCAAAGCCCAACGTGCAAGCACGCGTAGCTGGGGGAAAAGCAGGATCCCATGGCTACACCGCGTATTTGTCTCCAAATATCTTTTCCAAACAAAAAATAATTGTTTTCCAAACACCATTGTACCAAACTGCAGTATATTATATATATATTTATATTTGTTTGCAGGACCTGGCCTTAGTACACGACCCCCAGTTCATTTCCAGTATGAGCAGAGGCAATGCTACACTTGTATAATATGCAACATATTTAAACAAGCATTTACAATGCAATTGTTTTGCCTTTGTTAAAGTTAGAGCTATTGGCATTGCTCTTGACATTATTTTTATTTATGTTTTTTTTAACATAAATAAATGGCATTGTCATTTACAATGCCACTAGCTTTATCTCTCGCAAATGACACACACAAACACACACACAGAGCCTCCCCACACACACACCCACACAGAGCCCCCCACACACACAGCCACACAGAGCCCCCCACACACACAGCCACACAAAGCACCCCACACACACCCACACAGAGCCCTCCACGCACAAGCAGGCAACAGGGGCACATGGAGGCACAAGCAGGCAACAGGGGCACACGGAGGCACAAGCAGGCAACAGGGGCACACGGAGGCACAAGCAGGCAACAGGGGCACACGGAGGCACAAGCAGGCAACAGGGGCACACGGAGGCACAAGCAGGCAACAGGGGCACACGGCACAAGCAGGCAACAGGGGCACTAAAACGAAGGCACAAGCAGGCGACAGGGGCACGAAAACGGAGGCACAAGCAGGCAACAGGGGCACACGGAGGCACAAGCAGGCAACAGGGGCACAAGCAGGCACAAGCAGGCAACAGGGGCACACGGAGGCACAAGCAGGCAACAGGGGCACACGGAGGCACAATCAGGCAACAGGGGCACACGGAGGCACAAGCAGGCAACAGGGGCACACGGAGGCACAAGCAGGCAACAGGGGCACACGGAGGCACAAGCAGGCAACAGGGGCACACGGAGGCACAAGCAGGCAACAGGGGCACACTGAGGCACAAGCAGGCAACAGGGGCACACGGAGGACTGATGGAGGGCCCCTGACACGTAGGGGCACTCTCAGTGGATATCCCGCCCCCTCCATCGCGTCGCTGGGGCTGCCGGGGCCTGCGTTACACCAGCATCCAGTGTGTGCCATAACTCGAGCTGAGCATCACCACCGTTCCTACTCCCAGCCATAGCTCACCTTTCTTTTCTCATGAGTTCGCCCTCTCCCTGTCCTCAGTCTTTCCTCACTGGCCCCTGCTGTCCTTTACACCTGTTTATTCATCTTCGCCCGTCCCCTCTCCCTCATTAGTACCTGCTCCCCATTTCATCCGTATTCTCACTCCTTTATCTCTTCCTACTGTCCTTTTTATCAGTCCAAAATCTATCTCTTGCTCATTCGTCTCTGCACCCCGTTTATACGTCTGCCCTCCCCCTCTCTTATTAGTCCGTGCTCTCTTTCACTCATCTGCCCGCAACTGCCCTACTAGTTTGTCCTCTCCTTTCACCAGCCGACCACTCTCCGCTCACACATCCCCGCTCTGCCTCCCGCCTGTCGCCTCCCACTCACTAGCTCCTGCTCTCTTTTAACCAGTCTGTCCCCAGTCAGTCAGTCTACTCTCCTGTCAGTGTTCCCTGCTCGTTCCTCCTTTCATCCGCATATCTACTCTCCCCGCGCTCTTCTTCTTCACCGTGCCCTCTCCTGCTCACTAGCTCCCGTGAACATTTGCCCCGTCTGCCACTCTCCCCACGCTGGTATTTTGAATCTATTCACCATTCGACCCTCCCCCCCGGCCCCCTGCTTTCACTCGCATCCGTCTGTCCTACCTCTCCCTCGTTGGTATCCGCTCTGCATTTCATCCGTCTGTCCCCGCTCCCACACTGCCTCCTGGCTGCGCTTCTCTCAGCAGGCCGTCCCCGCTCCACTCACTGGTCCTCTGCTCACCTTTTCACCCGCCTCTCCCCACTAGTCCGGGCTCCGCTTTTCATCATTGGGCCTCTCTCTCAACTCTAGTTCTCCATTCGCCAGTCTGCTCTCGCCACCCACCCCCCAAATTCGACCCTCCTCTCCGTTTCGTCCGTCTGTCCTCTCTCCCTCGTTAATATCTGTCCGTCTGTCACCAGTGCCTGCACACTGCTCTCCTTCATACCAGCCCATAATCTCCGTCCCTCGTTTGTCCCTCCTCTCTTTCTCCTCAGCTGGTCCCCTCTCCCTAGTCCCCGCTCTCTCTTTTTTCCACCCATCTGTCTCCTGCTCCTCTCACTGGGTCGCGTTTTGCTTTCGGCAGCCTCAGCCTGTCCTCTCTCCGCGCACTCGTCCCTTCTCTCTCATAATATCCATTCGCCTACCTCCCACTCACTATGATCTGCTTATCTTTGTCACCCAACAAGTTGCTGCTTTCCTTGCCTCTCCCCGTCGGCCCGTCTCTCTCCCAGTAGAGATGCATTTCTGAGCCGTGCTCACCCATCAGCCGTCCTCCTCCCCATCCAGCAAGGGTGCAAGGACGTGCAAGGGGCCCGCAACCCCCAGCTGGAGTGAAGTGGGCTCCTCTCAACCCCCCTGGGCCCTGGTGCCACAGCTGCACAAGTAATGGGGCGCCCTCGCCCCTTCTCATAAATGTTATATAATGTCCGCCCCTATTCACCTTGCACCTAACTCTATGCCGTCACTAAATAGAAAAAACAGCGCCGTTGTCGCCCTTTGCTGGCGTTGTTTCTGCTTCAATCCCTGCTCACAGACAAAAGGGTCCAACCCTAAAAAAACACTGATTAGCTGAGGCACTACTCACTGCGGGCGGCGTGGTGGTGCTGCAGGGCTCTCCCGCCTCTGATGCCGCCGGGCTCCCTCAGCTCACGGGAGCCCGGCAGAGCGCCCGCCATGGTTGTTCTCCTGTCTCCCGGGCTGCGGGGGGCGGGACTTCGGGCCGTGCTGTGATTGGCTGACGTCACGGGGTGTCCCGGGTCGGCAGCCAATCACAGCGCGGCTCGGGATATGACGTCACTGGGGTGTCCCGGGCCTGCAGCCAATCACAGCGCGGCCCGGGAAAAGGGGCGGGGCTTAAAAAAAGCCAGAGAAACGCCCCCGAATCGCGTTTTCCCCGAGAAAGCGTGATTGACAGCCTCTGTCTCCCAATGGCTAGCCTCCATTTATGGAGCTAGCCAATGAGAGACAGAGGCGGGTCATCGATCCGACATAGAACTCAAGAGGTTTTTTAGCGGATGCGCACTACGTGCGCACTTGCAGGCAAAACCTAAAAACAAAAGAATTAAAGACTGAAGCTTTGCTGCCTGTCCTCAGGATATAGCTCTCCAAATTATAGAGATAGAGGCACACTCTGTAGTACGACACTGTCTCTGGCCCATCTTGCTGGTGAGCCAATGAATACATATGCGCTGGTCACGTGTCAATTCTTACATACTTATTGGTGGCTCGCAAAGTCAAGCCCCACATGGAATGCAAAGGTCTCCTGCATGAATCAGACAATTGAACGCTTCTAAAAAAAGTGTGCAACTCTATGGTACACATCCTTAATACGTCCTGAATAATTGCACGGGCTTCAGTAACACTGCCAAATCCAATATTTTAAATATATATACTAACGTCCCGATTTATTGCTAATCATTTTCATATGTTCCTCTTTTCAGAAACGGAATGGTATTGGCTGAGAAAAAGGCACAAAACTATTTATGACCCAGCTGATTCATGGCTAACTCTTCTTTTTAATTCTTTGCGTTGCGCAAGTAATTTGCTACTCATTGTTTCTCAGAATGTTAGATAGTTTGGTGGTTTTATTAAATGCCGTAACTAGTACCCTATAAGGTGAACATTACAAAAAGAGACATCCCAAAAAATTGGACAGTTTTTTGATGAAGTGCTAAACGCAGCGTTTTGTCAGATGTTCATTTCCTTTTTGGGAAGAATTTGCTCATAAAAAATTCAATCTAATTTAACAGCAAATACAACATAATTTCAGTATTCCATAAACATTTAACAAGACACACATTTCCTCCAATGACACATTAGAGTGCCGATTCTTTCAGCCTTTTTTTAAGTTACATTATGGAAAAAGGAGAATTTCAGGACATCTGGTGAGTAGTTTCTGATTACAAAAACTTTGTGGGAAAAACCATTTGACAAAATTGGAGCTCTGAAAAATATGTTCATTGTTTACTTTCCTGCCAATCTTTTCTCCCCACCACATAAATGCACTTGAATACATTGCATATGTGTTTCTATGAAACAATAGCTGTACGGTTTGAAAATGCAAGTGTAAGCAATTTAGGCCATCCAGCCACTTTCTCTACAGTCTGGGACAGGGGTCTCAAATTCTTTCTGTAGTAAGAGCTACTTCTGATCAGTGAATATCATTGAGAGCTACTAAACGCCAAGCAACTGTGCATTGTGTCCAGAGACACCCATAATGATGAAAATGAGCTGGGTTGTCACCGTGCTTCAAGACCTTTCAACTAACAATGATCACAGAAACAATAATTCAAAAGAAAAGAACTCTCGCAAAGGTGGTTTCACACAAGAAAGCCTTACTGCGAAGACAAAGTGCAACTATTTGTGATTCTATTTCTTCTTATTTATCCACCACCAAAGGCCACTGGATTTAATTAGTCAGGACCACTGGAAGTATGAGGCATGGGATGACCACATTATGTGGTAGGATTGACTAATTATGCAGCTAATAAAGGCAAATTATGCAGCGTAATGCATCAGATTTTGTGATAGTTTTACTTAATTATTTTGTCTTTTTTTCAATGTTAGCATTGCCTGGGCAAAGGTTTTACCTCATTAGTACCAGTTTAACACCCAAATCCAGCAATAAGCAACAGACCTGGGACCAGTCATTCTTTGCAAACAGCCTTCCACTGCGCAGCAACACGTATTTCTGCCTTTTACTATTCCCACTCCAGAGAGTGCAACAGTAGGGAAAGTGTTGGATAGTTTAGGGGTATAAATTGCTATTCCCACTCCAGAGAGTGCAACAGTAGGGAAAGTGTTGGAAAACGTAGGGGTAAAAATAACAAACTTATAAATAAATGTATTTTTTTTAAATAATAAAAATATTAACTATTAAATAAATATAAACCATTTACGAATACCAATACATAATTATTACAAACATGATTAGCAAAATATTTTTAACCCAAAAAATAAAAAATAAATACCATATAATAATATTTAATTACCAATTAATAATTCATTAACAATTATATAATTAACAAAACAATTAATTAAAGAACATTATTACTTCATTACATTTCAATTACTTCCCACCCTATTCCCCTATAAACCCACAACCACTACAGAACATAATTATCAATTAATCAATTAATTAAAATTAATTACAAATTAATTAAAAATATTTAGCAATTAATTATATTTAATTTATAATTCTTACTAATTAATAATCAATTGAAACATATTTAAATTACTTCCCACCCTATTCCCCTATAAACCCACAACCCACTACAGAACATATTTATCAATTAATCAATTAATTAAAATTAATTACCAACTAATTAAAAATAATTACCAATTAATTAAAATGATTTGATATTTCCTACTAATTAATAATTAATTTAACATAATTAAATTACTTCCCACCCTATTCCCCAATAAACCCACAACCCGCTACCGAACATATTTATCAATTATTCAATTAATTAAAATGAATTACCAATTAATTAAAATTAATTACCAATTAATTACAATTAATTGATAATTCCTACTAATTAATAATTAAATTAACATAATTAAATTACTTGCCACCCTATTCCCCTATGAACCCACAACCCGCTACAGTACTAAAATACAAAATTTAATTAAATTACATAAAAATACATTAAAAACATAATAAATACATAATAATATACACAAACATAATTTAAAAATCGATATTAGTAACATCGAAATTATTAACATCGATATTACTGACATGGATATTTCTAACTTCGATATTACTAATATCGATATTAAATTTATCGATATTACTTAACTTCTATATTATGTCCCTTCGATATAATTGTATATCGATATTTAAATATCGATATTTTGTCTGCATACTGTATGAACATGTGTGTTTGAATAGGAAATACGTGTATGCGTGACTGAGATCCTGTGATGGATGTACTTGTGGCACTGGACATACTTCAGGCTTTCACTATATGTTGCACAGTGACATTTGTTTTATTCATAAAGTTTAATTGCCATTTGTTAATAGATGCATTACATCTGTATGCGTGGGCCTTGTTTACATTTGGTGTCCACATATTGACAATGTACTGACCCACACATTCCTTTCTAATATAATGCACAGGGAACGTTTCATTGAACTAACTCCACGCCCTCCTCCCCGACCTCCCCTTCCCCCTTCAATCTGTGTCAGGTTACATGGTTGCATGGAGAATACAATACTATATCTATTTACTTGAATAACAAACATGGTCTAGGCAGTATTACCCCTTGTTCCCTTTTTTGGAGGCCTCCCCCACCGAGGTCCCATGGGTTCTGGGGGGTTTGATCTTCTCTTAATTTTACCAGTATAGAGGCCCATGCCATGAGATTCACCCCTACTTTATCATCCTTCCACACAAATGTCTTTCTTACCGACTCCGCTGCCGCCCATTCGCACACATCTCTAATCCATTCCTTGGGCTGCGGGGGCCAGGGACGCATCCATGTTATAATGACATGCCTCCTAGCTAAGACAAGTCCAGGATAACAAATCAACTAATTAGTTTTTTGTGCTTTGGCATGGGTAAAAATCCTATTAGTGCTTGCTTAATATCTCTAGGAATGTTCCAGTCCATGGCCCCTATAGTTGTGTGAGTACTTCCTCACAGTAAGAGAGCAGTAGCTGGCAGGACCAAACCATATGGAGGAAGTGCGTCCCTTGCCGGTTACATCTGGGACATTCATCCTTAGGGATGGGTAGATTATGTGCAGTGTGCTTGGGGTGAGGTATACTTGGTGTACTAGATTGTATTGAAGGAGTTTAACCCCTGTCTTGGCGCAAACCTCTTGTGCCCCCTCATGAACCTTCCTCCATTCAATCTCTGTCAGGGATTCATCAACCAGCACATCCCATTTTTACTGTATTCCGAGGGCATATACCGGCAAGTCACCTCTCAGTGCTCTATAAAGATAAGAAACCAGTAGCCTACCCTGCGCCATGTACAACCTGACTTTCAACATTTTATTGGTAGGAGGTTCCTCCGGGAACCCCAGCCAAAGTTTGCGGGCGACACTAGAGATTTTCTCTTACTGCAGATATTATCCCGGTCGTAAATTAAAGGTGACCTGTGCTTCTTCCTGGGTCACAAATTTCCCGTCCTTATGAAGGTCACCCGGTGTCTGGCAACCTCCATCCCTCCAACGGCGCACAGACATGGAGTCCGCAATACTGGCGAAAGGGCACTGCACCCTCAGGGGCATATCAGGAGCGAACGGGGCATGCTGCACCCGTCGCACCACGTTCTCCCATACTGCGGCTACATGCCGCACAATATATGGGCCTCACCTGGGGGATCCGCAGCCCAGCATCAGTAGCCTTGCCAGCGAACGATCTCCACACGTCCCTGCTAGCAGACGTTTCTCCCAATTATCCTCGCTGTCCATCCAGTGGACCGCAAGCTGCAACTGAGAGGCCATGTAATAAAATTCCAACGGAGGCACCTCCAGTCCTCTCTTAGCCCACGTTCTCTGTAGCATTGTTAGTCGCAGCCTTCTACATTTATTCCCCCATAGGAGGTCTACCATTAAACTCTCTAGTGTGTGGAAGTAGTGTAGCGAAATTATATAGAATGAGTGTTGAATTGCATATAGACAGCACGGTAGAACAATCATTTTAATGATTGCAATGTGCCCCATGAGCGACATTGGCAGATCCGTCCTGAAGCGAACTGACCCCCGCAGCCCTTCAATGACCCGACCAATATTAAGCTCATGATAGGTAGCGGCTGTATTCTCCAAGCGAATCCCCAGATATCGCGTCTCCTCTCCCACCCGCGGTAACTCGGTGGCCAGCAGCTCCGATATTGGGACCATGGCCAGGCTACCCACGGGGGTCACCCTGACTTCCCGGGGTTGATGTGAAATCCCGAGATGCCACCGAAGGGCCGCAGCTCCACTAGGAGCACAGGTATAGGACTCTCTGGGTGTGTTAAAGAGGCCAGTGTATCATCTGCGTATAGGGAAACTATATGGTTGGTCTCTCCTAGTTTGATACCCCAGGGATCCAGCACGGCCTGCAGGCGTGCGGTCAGAGGCTCCACTACCATCGCAAATAGTAGAGGGCAGAGCAGGCATCCCTGACGGGTGCCCCGACAAAGGGTGAGCTGTCCAGACACCATCCTCCCAACTCGGATCCTAGCGATAGGGAATGCATAAAGCAGCTACAGCCATTTTAGAAATCGCTCACGCACCCCAATTCGCCTAAGTACCTGCCACATCTGTATAGTGGCCAAGCCAATTATAATGTGCTTTGAGGGACCTCCTACGTCTGTCCAGTAAGGCACAATAGTCTCAAACATGTAGGGAAAGTAATTTAGTTAAATTTAGAAGATAACATCGATAAAAAAGGTGTCCCAAAGGGCAGGGAATAAAGCAGTCTTATCAACAAGTGAAAGAATGTACCATATACGATGCAACCAACCCATGGGAGTAGGTAGGCGGCTGGTTCCCCAATGTGTAAGAATATTTTAGAGAGACGCCTCCAAGGCTGGTGCTATTTGGCGTCCCCTGCGTGATTTGAGAGGGAACATGAGAGCATTCGGTAACCCCAAAAGAATGTATGCCAGGAACAGGGGTAGTTCAGTATCAAAGTGAGTATCTATATCCTAAAGTACCTGTACCCAATAGGACTTTAACAGAGGACACACCCACAGTATGTGGGTCAGGGTGCCCGGTGAGCCGCACCCACGCCAACACCAAGGATCTTTTGTTGGGTTGCATTTGTGGTGTCTTATCAGAGTGAAGTACCAATAGGTTGTTATTTTAGGGGCCATTTACACTAGCCACGTTGCGCGCAGTGTGCTTAGCTCTGTAATAAATGTCCTCCCATTCTCGCTGGGTGAGTGTACGTTCTAATTCTAGTTCCCATCTCTTTTGGCTCGGCGCTTATGAGGTGTTGGGGCCTGTCTGATTAAGCAGAATAACTGCGATTTGAGATGGGCGTCATCAGTTTTGGATAAAAGCCACTTTTCAAATGGAGTGAGGTGACGCTGCGCCAGTGGAAGGACATAGGGTGCAAGACCCAGTGCCTTATCTGTTGATAATGAAAGCGTTCTGATGTGAAGGGACCCTGCTGGCTACAGAGGTCCTCAAAAGAAAGCGGGTCTTCCTTGTCGAAGAGGTGTCCAATCGATCTGCTTCCTTCCCTTGTCCACCGTGTAAAGGCCTTTGCTACCATCCCCGGGGAGAAGGCAGTGTTTTCTACAATGGAGCCCAGGGGGGACGGAAAGGTGGTGAGATTCCTTTTGACCGCTATTTTATCCCAAGCCTTAAGAGGAACTCTCGTTATGCACTAGATGTAGAGATTCTTAGGCCTGGCCGCCTTTGGCAGGAAAAGAATCTGCCATAGTGACCGCCCTGCCAACACCCTGTCTATGAAAAGCCACTGCTTTTTGGACTCTGGGCGTGACCATTACACAAACACCTTCATAATAATACTGGAGGTTTGAGATCCCTAGGCCCTCCTCCCCGGAGGCCTATAACCGAAATCACGCCACATTCTAGGTCTCTTGCCTGCCCAAATGAAGGATTGTAGCTCCTGCTGAAGCGTGCGTAACATGTGACCCCAATGGAAGGGTCACACGGTTCCGCAGCGGATTGAGAGGACCCCTATGATGAAGCATGCCACCAAGGGGAAACCCTAAGGGGTAAGGGGACTCTAGAAATACATTTTCTTCCTGGATAGAAGGTTTTCTAATCTAATATAGTAAAAGCCCCATTTTCTCCCATGGTTAGGTTCTTTATTCTGGCATTCTGGGTTTTGTGGTTATGAATAAAAGGATAGCCACTCCTGTTTCTTTGTAGAAAGAGAGGAAAAGAACTGATGTGGGAATGCACATGTACAAAATCTGTTTGTGTCCCCTGCTAGGAGATGGGTCTGTTGGAGCAAGCAAATGTGGGCTTCAGAGCGTTCTAAATACGACGGAATGGCTCGACGTTTGTTGAGGTTATTCAAACCTTTTACATTCAAGGTCAAGATCTTAAGGGGTTGGGTCATCACAATAATCCTGCGTATACAGCTAAGGAACTATGCTGTGCTTAATTGGCGTGTCAGGTGTATGTTGGCATGATGTGGCGGCCTAGCCTAGCCCTTGATTGAGTGATGTGAAGGACGCGGGCGTCTCGGGAGGGGTACCCCAAACTGAATAACAACCCCAACAGAATATAACAAGTTAACAACACAACACAAAACAGTTCGTAAATGTCCTGGGACTGCATTCCCATGGGATGGGGCTGGAAGAGTACCAGTTCTTCGAGCCGCCCTGTTCCCCCCGGGCCCCGGCCTAGTTATGAAGGCATGGATGCACCATTTGGATCTCTAGTACATGGGGTGCATATCAACTCAAGCCCTGTTGCTGGCAGACTCATGCCGGACCCGTGGAGTCCTCTCTCAAGGACGCCAGGACTGCCTGCCTCTCTCTCGCCAAGGTTTCTGGGTCAGACACTGCTTCTGAGGGTCTGTGCCAATTGTTTTTCAGCTCCTTGTTCTATGACCCTTGCCCGATCCAACAGGTGAGGGTGGGCCCGCTGCAGAGTCGTCTGGAATGTTCAGCAGTTGGTGAGCCTCCTTGACCAAGCAGATTTGTGGAATCTTCCCGTGAAGGCGAAGGTGAGACGGAATGGGTGCCCCAGCATGTACGGGCCTTTGCTTCCCCAGAGGCGTGATATAATGGGCCGGAAAGCTCTCCTCTTCTGGAGAGTTGACGCTGCCAGGTCCTGAAACAGTAGAGGCTGATGCCCCTTATATTGTAGAGAACTAAAGTCTCTGGCCTTTTGTAGTATTCGCTCTTTCAATTGAAACTCATGCACGCAGGTTAGGATATCAGGGGGTGGGGCCGGAGAGGGCCTCCCGGGGCCCACCCAATGCGTGCGCTCCAATTTGATCTCCATTTCCTCTGGGACGTCGAGGATTGACCAGAATAGACCCTCCATTATTGCTGCAATGTTCTGGGCTTCTGCCCCCCGAGTGATGTTGCGGATACGAATGTTGTTGCACCTAGAACGATTCTCTAGGTCCTCCGCATGAGCCTGGAGGTCTAGGTGTTGGTCCTGCAATCAAATTACCTCCTACTGAAGAAGTTCGATCTCTTCGTCCCTGCTCGAGATCCGAGTCTCTAATGTATCTATTCTATCTCCTAAGGAGCTCACGTCGTTTCTCACCTCTCTGATTTCCTGTGCTATTTCAGTCTTCATCTGCTTTAAATCTTCTCTTCGAGATGCAAATTATGTCTCAATGAAAGCACGAGTAATTGGAGCCTCGGTTTCCCCGGCTTCCGTTGACTCCGTTGGTTCCACATTGTTTGTTGCAGGTGTTTTAAGTGACATCTCTTTAACTGATCTGTCTTTTTTCCCCCCATTGGCGGCCGCCATGGTCTGAGCTCTGGATATTCGGTGTGGACCCCCTCCCACAAGTGTTCAAAAGGCAAACTCCCTTATTGCTGCTCCTAGGGGAGGGCCGGCACTCCATCTGCTGGAGGGTTTGCTCTGCGCCTTTAGGTCTTTGACGTGTTAATTGTGCTTTATCCAAGGCAATGAGGGACACTGTCCTTCTGCAGGGGCCCAGGGATCCTCATGAGAAAGTATGCTACAAACACTCCCTCAAAAGCTGGCTCTAGTCAGGAGACCTCTTAAGGCTTTGCTGGGACTCCTCTGCTCATACCGGCCCTGTTATATTTAGGGGTCTATTATTGTGGCTCTGCAACGCGGGCCCCCTCAGAGGGAATTGTATCCTCTCTCTAGCTCCTCTTCGCGCGAGCTCGACCACGAGCACCAGGTCTGGGTTCTACCCCAAACTTCTCTTGCTTCGATACTCCCGGTCTGCATTCGAGACTTCCACTCATTAGGCCCCCACTGGTCGGGTGTGTTTTGGCGGGGGCGGCCAGGGACTCCGCAGGCCTTACAATTAGGAGAGGAAGCAAACAAAGCACCTTCTCGGTCCAACAGTACACCCTCCTTCGGGACGAGTGCCCCAGGGCGATGCTGGATGAGCCGCCCGTCTGACTTTTGCGGGCCGATCGTGACCTGCGCTGGGTATCACGGTTGCACTGGGGATAAGCAACTGTGACCACGTCTGCCACTCTGGCTTCCTTTGGTGGTTCAACTCTCTCTCAGGCCCTTGGGCCATCGACCCAGCCCAGTCCCATCTCAGCTGCCTCCTAACACTTCCGGCTAGGCTCTCTGCAGCTCCCCCCACCCGGGATCGCTCGCTCACCTCTTCAGGCCTTCCAGGCTTCACATGCAGCTTCACAAGCCGAGGGGGGGTCAGCACAAGTGAGCTTGAGTCTTCCGGTCTCACGGCGCTCTTCCCTCGAGGCCGCTATCTCATTACTCCTGGGCACCACACGTCGCAGCTCCTTTTACGTGGCACATCTCAGTTTGGCCTTGGTCCAGCTACCGCACTTCACCGCAGCTTCGCTGGATGGCAAGGGTGTCGAGGACGTCTGCTTCGGGACCGCTGCTGCGACCCCACTATTCCTCTGTGCAAGCGGCTCGCTAGCACCTCGGCTCTTAATGCCACAGATCCGCATTTGCCATCTCTCGGCCTGTCTCAGGGCCTCACACCGGTGGCCTCTCCCAAAACCGCAGCACATCAGTGAGGGACTCCAGGCACAATGCGTAGCCAGCGGCTGGTTCTACTCGCTCTCCGCAATTGCCGGAGCGACGAGCAGGCAAGTCCTACTCGGTCACCTCCTTGGCCACGCCCCGTCCTTATCATTCTTAAGTATCATGGCCACCAGTACTTCCTGCATAGAGGGCGGTAGAGATCCCTTTCCCAACGCCTCATTCTAAACTTCCAAGAGTCTATCTGCCAGCAGTGGGGCAAACTGCCTATAAAACTCCACCGGGATCCCATCGGATCCCGGACTCTTAGCTGGTTTAAGTCGGTGTATGGCCAGGCTGAATTCCTCTTTGGTAATCGGGGCACTCAGCGCCTCAGTCTCCTCGGGCTCCAGCTGGGGAATCTCGACAGTATTCAAATAGGAGAGAATTGCCTCCTGATTTGAGGAAGGTCGCCCTTTATATAACGCCTGTAAATGGCTTGCCAACGCCTCCTCTATCGCTTGTTGTGTGCACGCCAACGTCCCTTAGTCAGTGCAAATCTGCATAATTGGGGCCACAGGAGTTTTCTGCCTCACTAGTCGTGCCAATAAAGCTCCTGTTCCGTCCCCCTCTCTGTACAATCTTTGGCGGTAGGCCATATGGACATGTTTTTCTAGTCTACGGAGGACTGCCAGTAGGGCCTCCTTGGCCGTGAACCACTCCGTCAGTGTCTGGGGGGCCGTGGGTTTCTCAGCCTCCAGTCTACCCAGGATTACCTCATGTGTAGCTACATCCCGCTCCAGTTGCCGTCAGACCCTTAGGATGTTTTGATACAGATTCCCCTCATGACCTCCCATTCGTTTGCGCTACAGGAGGTCGACTCCCAGTTTCTCCACAAAAGTAACGCCTCAATTCTTCAAAAACGGTGTTGGATCTAGCCCTGATCTCTTGACTGGGTGAGAGTACTCTGCTTAATTCAGAGACTCTGTCCATCACCACCCCTTGTTGTAAATTATTTTGTCCACCCTAAGCGTGGAAGGGTATACTCAGATGTGAGTCCCTTGCTCATTGCACCATCAGGATTCAAGCAAGCCGGGCCGAAGACGCCTGAAATGGCAGAAACCGGTCCCCGGAAGCTTGTTTCCTTCCCAGTGTAAGAATTGGCTTTTGTAGTTTGGTCTGCCCTGTTCCCATGATGCACTGGGCCAGGGACAGACTAATTTGCATACAGCCAGGTTCTGAAACTGGGATGGTGCAATGAGCTAAAAAACGGTGTTGGATCTAGCCCTGATCTCTTGACTGGGTGAGAGTACTCTGCTTAATTCAGAGACTCTGTCCATCACCACCCCTTGTTGTAAATCAATTCTTCAGAAAGCATGGCCACAAATGGAGGGTCTGTCAGGGCTTCAGTGTTAAGGCGCCACATGGGGATCTCAGACCTAACCCCTCGCCCCGAGCTCTAGCAGGACAGGGGAGTGATCCGATAGTTATCTAGGTAGATAAGTTATCCTGCTCACACTCCAACCACGGTCTATAGGGAGAAACCAATAATCAAGTCTACTAGAGGTCTCCGTGGCAGGAGTGTGACAGGAGAACTGCCTAATTCTTGGGTGGCACTCGCACCATACATCACTTAGATGCATGCCCTCTAGTATATCCTGTAGTGTGTCAGTCATTTTGGGTTTATAATGGGATCACGTAGGTTCAAGGTTGAGGGAGCCATCAAGGATGCAATTAACATCCCCAGCCAGCATCATTGGTGCCCCCAAATATGGTGGAGGTGCCTCCATGAGATCAGGAAAGAAAGAAGCAGTATCATTGTTCGGGGCATATACGTTGATAATACACACTTCCATACCATCTAATCTCTCTTGCAGAATGACATATCTTCCCTCTGTGTCTACCACGTGATGTAGGCGTTTAAAGGGAATCCCCGGTCCACCCAAATGAGAGCCCCTCTGGAAAACCCAGCATATGTAGTGCCATACAATTATCCTCTCCAACGCTTCTGCCGGCATGGTATAGTGTCCCCCCATATATGCATTTTCTATAGGCAGGCCACAGCGACCTTATACCTCTTCTGGTATGCAAATACATGTCTACATTTTTCAAAGGAAATTATGCCTCAAACATTCCATGTAAGCAACTTAGTCATGGTGGCCACCATAGAGTGCATTCATCTTCCCTTTTGCCGTAATGCAGCCATTCTGCCACAGACCATTCATGTAACCTTGACCCTGCAACCATCACTGCAAGTTCTGTCGTCTGACACTCAAGAGGGAAGGTCCCTTTGAACAAATACCCAACATTACCAACTCCCCCCAAGTCTTGGGCAATATCACATTTCCCTCCCGATCTGAACCTAACAAGGTGAAGGGATGTAGATGTCGCCCCATAGCCCACAATGGAAATCCCAGAACTTAAAATCCTTTTAAGAAAGAAACCCACCACTACAGGTAGAAACCCCCTCCCGCTCATCCCAAATGTAGTGGCTGGCCAGCGGTGAGGTGCGAGGGCTAGCCTCTAGCTCTCCAACCAGGTATCTGCCTCTGGGTGCAGGCCCCCATCAACTATCTTCAGTTCGTTTGTAGAAGCCTCCATCTATATATGTTCTCAGGTCCTCCCTGGCAACCATCCAATGATTTATTCTTACCAAACGTCTTAGAATGAAGTTACCGTTAATTCCGCCTATCTGTCTCTCATTCCTCTGCTGCATGTCTCTGTTAGTTGTCTGTGTCTTTGCTGGGGATACTGTTCATGAGTCGGTTAGGTGACAAAGCCCTTGAGTCCGGCACAACATCCGAGGCCTGTAATATTCCATCCGGACAAACCCTGATTCAACCAGGGCTCTGAGTCCTGTCGCTGACCTGTGAAAGAGTTTGCTTGTGCCGAGCCCGGGGTGGCCTGCCCTATGCTGTAGTCCGGGGCGTCACTGTTGAAGGCACCAAACTAGCTCCCGGTGAGCCTGAGCATCCAGCCAGTTGCTCGTCTCTGCCGCAGAGAAGAACAGTTCTTTCCATTTGCTCTAGACTCTCTGCTTTGCCTGGAAAAGGAGACTGTATTTGAGGTTTAGATCTCGCAGGCACCTTTTTACTGCCAGGAAAGTTCTTCGTTGATCCTACACTCACTGCGTATAATCCGGGTAAATGGAAATCTCGTGGGCTCACATGACAGTGGACTGCGGCTTCGGGCAAGTTGCAGGATGGCATCTCGGTCACGGAAATTGAGAAATAGGGTGATGAGAGCCCTGGGTGGTGCCCCTGGTCTCGGTGGGGGGACAAGTGATCTATGCGCCCGCTCCATGGTGAAAAACTTTGAGAGACTCTTGGGGGCCAGTGCGGCAACAAGCCAGTCCTCCAGGAACAGTTCAGCGGACTGTCCCTCTGCTTTTTCAGGGAAGCCTACAAAACGGAGCTTGTTCGTGCGTAACCTCCCTCCGCGTCCTCTGCTTGATCATTGAGGTGCACCACTTGCTTCTGAAGGTCAGTCACTGTTTCCCTTAGAGCATGGAGCTCCATCTTCAGAGTGTCCACTGTTTGTTCAGTGTTGGTCATCCTATCTAAGACCTTCCTCAGATCGCACCGGAGCAAATGAACATTGATGGCGATGGAGTCTATTTTGTGGATCATCTCATCCCTTGTAGCATGGATAGCTTTCAGGACATCAGCAATAGAGGGGGCTCCCTCTTCATTTCGTGGCATCTCGTCCTCGTGTGAGGCCAAGGCCGCCACTTGTGCCCCTTGGTGCAGAGGGAGAGGGTGCGCATAGTTTGAAATTTTGTGGGCTTGAGCCGCCTTGCCTCCCTTCTTCTTCATGATTCTTACTCTATGGCCTTTCTACGCTCTCCAGGAAGCCCGTTTATATTGCCAGGCCTGTGTTCTTGACCAAGCTCCCAAGTAGCAGGACCATCTGTCTTCACTCCGTGGACCTGGACCGGATCGCCTTCACTTGCTCCAGGCCATCCAGACACTCCTCAGGCCCACCTGCTTCCTTGGCATGCAAGTGTTCTCCTTACGTCAGGCAGGTTGAACTATGGGGGGACATCAGACTTTGCTCCTACTGTTGTGTGCGGAAATCCAGCGCCATCTTATGCCTTCGGTATTTATGCCACTGTGCGAGCCCCGTTCAGGGGCTCACACCACTGAATGTAGTGTTCCCCTCAGCTCACCAAGTGTACGTACATCTGGGTCATGGCCACCAGTTAATCATTGCCTGCGCTGGCCATCTGTGCGTGGCCAATGCCCACATCTCAGTCGAGACCGTGTCTCAGGCCCTCTTCATTGGCCCCCTATTCCGGTACAGCACTCCAGGCCCTTTCTAATCCAGGCCTCAGTTCCTAAGGGAGTTTTACGTGCCTCAGGGGCACCGTGTCTTGGTTAGGGGGTCTGAAAAAATGGGCCGCCCCTATCAGCACAGGTGTCAGGTGCCGGGCGCCTCCGCACCCATACAAGCCCTTCTCTCCCTGTGGTTCCGGCCCTCCGTTGCAGTCCCTGTAGCTGCGGGGCCATCTCATGGGTGGGTGCTGCCTATGTGTAACCTCACCCGGCCCTGGCAGCCCGCTTCTGTCTGTCCCCTCAGTATCCCTGTATTGTGGAGCCGCCGTGCACGGACCGGCCGCTGTTGGCTGAACCGCTCTGCGACACTGCATCCGCATCTCCTCACCTGCCCTCCATAGCATGGGTACTCACGAAAATGTGCCCAGGGGCCACAAATTACGGTCTGTGGTGTGACCGAAGGCCGCACTGATGCCAGCAGAGTGGCAATAGGGGGTCTGGGTGGGTCAGGGATTGTGTAAGAAAGTCTAAAAACATGTTAAATAAACGGTAAAGCATTTATTTGCAGGTTAATAAATGCCTGCACGTTTGTTTAACATTTCTTTCTTACTATTAGTGCTCAGAAACGAAACATGCTGCTGTTCACCAGGAGGGCCACATGTAAAGGTCAAGAGGGCCGCAAATGGCCCCCGGGCCGTACTTTGAGTATCACTGCTCCAGAGGAACCGGGCCTCCTCAGCCGGGAAATTAGCTCTGCGGGTAGCCAAGATCACTTTCCTTCCGCAGTCAGCCAGCGGCCCCCACCACGTATCACGCCTCTGTGCACCGCTGCGGTCGCCCTACGGATCACGCTGCCAAAGTTCCACCATGCAGGCCACCAGCAGGGGGTGTAAGATGGCTGCCAGTCTTTTCAGCCGCCTCCCGATTCTGCCCACGGACATCGCCTCAATTCAGCAATGCCGGGATTCCCGGTGGCACCAAGGGAGGTGATACAATCCCTCCGCTTTACATATGATTTTTGTGGTCGTCTTCTACACTCAGGATGGTTCCGGGGTTACTGGAGGTAATGGAAGCTTCAGGGAACACGTCTACTACGCCATCTTGCTGAGTCGGCACTGTGACATTTACAACAGCAAAGTACTGCCATTTTTTAAATGGGAAAAATTTAAGGGAAGAAGCATGTTCCATAATATAGAACATGTTTTTTCACTCCAAATTTCTCCCATTTAAAGAAATGACTGTAGTTTTCTGTTATAAATATAACATCATATCTACCGGCTACTAGGAGCAAGGTGCCTGCTGTTTGTAAATGAAACAGTTTCAGTGGGAGAAGATTAAAATGAAGAGTTAACTTTATGTTTATAATGGATTCCATAAAATTCTTAACTAATTTTCTCCCAAGTTTCGCATTTACAAACAGCAGGCATCTTGTTCCCAGTGGCCGGTAGGCACAGTGCCATATTTAGAACAGGAAATTACAGTATTTTTTTGTAACGGGAAAATTGACACCATGGAAAAATGTTTTATAAGACATAACTGACAAATTGAATGTGTTTTATAAAACATTTTTCTTCACTTTCAATTTCTCTTAATTAAATTAATGATGGTATTTTTCTCTTATAAATGTGGTACCATGTCTGACATCCACTGGGAGCAAGATGCCTGCTGCTTGCAAATGCAACACTTCTAAATGGGAAAAAAGTTAAAATGAAGAGTGAAGTTAGATTTTCATTTTATTTTTCTCTCCGTTAAAAACATTCACAGCATCTTACTCTCTCGCCCCCATAATTTAATTGATCTTGAGTTTTACTTTAGTGCCTTAATATTGTGTGGTGAGGAAGAACAGAGCCAGGCACCACTTAATGTAAGGCCCTACTCTTTGTGGCTTGATAGCAGGACTCTGGCAGGACTGTGTACTTGGTGCCGCCAACACATACAACCACATAGCCACTGCCCTCGGCCTCTCTGAAAACTCCAGTGCTTGGCTGCTGCTGGTGTCAAGCCAGAGCCTGGAGAAATCAGTTGCAGATGCTTGCTTGCAAAATTAATTAAGGCTTAATCACTACTAAAATTTCCAATATTATGATTTTAGCAAACACAAGGTCATGAGCTACTCCGAGGGTGTTGTGTGGTATTGGTAGCTCGCGATCAACTGGTTGGAGACATCTTGTCTAAGACTTCAGAGCCCCATGATTTTCGAATGGAGTGAATGATTTCAGGCTTTCTGCAGTAGTCTATAGTTTATAAACACTACAATAGTAAACACTTGTCTTTTCTTGGTTTTGTGTCGGTTTGGGCCTTAATTACAAATGCTTTTATCAAATATCACATTAGATATGTGAAACTTATGTGTGCAATAACTCAATAAGTTCCTAAATACGAAGGCCATATTTACAAAGATTTTGCATCAGGTTTGTGTCGCTTTTTTAATGCTGACCCAAAGCAAGGTCTTCTGGTAAAATTTACAAATGAACGCAAATCACAAGTGCAAAAAGTGAATTTTTCTAGGAATTTGAAAATGATCATCAACTAGAAGTTTGTGGTAATTTGCGATTCCTAAATGCAAATTTGCAATTTGCAATAGCTACAAGAATTGTATTTAGGGAATCACAAATTGTGATTCCCTAACTGCATTCACAATTTAGGTAATCCATATTGCGAATTCAAAAAATGTGATACATTCAAAGCGCATTTATGCATTCACAAACTGGCCGATTCTGCGAATCTGCCTCTTTGCGATCGCAAAAAGCGTTGATACAACTGGCCCTTAGACCTTACTCTACACAATATTATGGCTGCCATAAACGACATACATACCTCACTGGAAACTAGACTAGACCGTGTCTCCACGGAGGTCTCTCTGGTCAGTGCCGATATACGCAACATGGATGCTAGAGTCAAGGACGTGGAGAATTCAACCAAATCGCTACTTAAAACAACAAATGAGTGACTTTCAAACCAAAAGTGACTCACTGGAAATCCAACTAGACGACTACGAAGGCAGGGCACGACGAAATAACGTCCGTATTCTTGGAATGCCCGAATGAGCAGAGGGACCAGCGACAGACCTATATTGTAGAAGACCTAATCACAAAATACCTACAGCCAGTGGGCTCAAAAACCGGGAGCCCCCCCTAGGCCTAGATGAAACAGCCTCAAAAGAAAGTGTTTGTGCATGAAGGGACCTCTCCCTGCACAAATATTTCTTACCACATCACATTATGGTGCATGGGTACCTTCATTAGTGCAAGGCAGCCCATAGTGCGGCGACGCATGGAGAGAGCAGAACTGCAGCATCGATTTGAAGATATGGCACAGCTCTGCTCTCTCCAATTGATGCAACACAGCACAGCAACTTTACTTGGGCTATCAGCAGCAGCTTATTTAATTGGCAGTGGAAAGCTATAATATGTAAAGGTCTTTTCCTCAGGCCTTACAGAAACAGTGTTAAGTGAGTGGGAAATGACTGAGTGGGAAATGACTCCATATCGAGAGCTCTACCCTCTGGAATAGCCTGCCTCTATCCCTAAGTCTTGAAAATGACTACTTGGCATTCTGGCATGACCTGAAGGCCTTCCCTCTCTGGTCAGCTTATTGCTTTTGCCCCCAAATATGCATTCTTGGCCTGGGTAGTTGGGTCTAGGGGCCCTATGTCAGTTCTGCTATCTCTGTGTTGATTTTTCTGGTTGGTTGTGAGACTAGAATGAAAGCCAAAACAGTAACATTTAATGTAAACAGGAGAAGGAGGGAGCATAGGAGGGAGGTAGGAAGAGAGACAGGGAGAGAGAAAGAGAGAGAGAAGAGAGAGAGAGAAAGAGAGAAAGAGAGAGAGAGAGGGAGAGAGAGTGAGAAACCCATCCGGTGGCTGAAATTCAAAATGTGAAACCAGATAACCTGGAATAAATAGTGACTACCCTATTTGTCCAAACTGTGTGATCCTAGGCGCATATTTTATTTCACAGAGCCTTTTTTGTTATCACATATGCATATGAGCGCTCTTTTAAATGCTAACACTCAGGATGTGCACTGTAAAAGCACCTCCTAGATTTGATTTGATAGACTGTAATGTTCCTCCAGCTATAATAGGAATCTAGGCCAAGTTTAGGGTTTACATGACTACAGACTTGCCTCTTTGTTAACAAGTATATTGTCGTTGGGAGAGTGAGACATGAATGTTTCTAAAAGCTATCCTTTTTAATAAAGTCTGTCTATACAGTGACATAATCTGCAGTACTACAGTGAAACTCTTTCACATGTTAAAGAAATGAAAAAAAAAATATTTTGAAGAGATTGTATCATATTTGAACATTATGTTTGTTCCACAAAATTTACAAGCCAAACATTTTCATGGCTCAGCTTGTGCACAGACTCTTACAACCAAGCCACACCCATGGCTTGGCTCTGGCTGTGCTCGGCCAATTAATTTGCCTGCGGGCAGTCCTCTAATTGGGACTCAGGCTTAGTACATGGGGTATCAGTCACTTGAAAAAATTATTTGTAAAAGATAAGGACTAGAAACACGGAGTCCTGCCAACATGCACCGATTTGACAACTCTTCCATCAAGGCTTGTTGTAGAAGAGAAGAAGAGTGTGTGCAGTGAAAATACATTTAAAATAAGTGATCCCAGGGACAGGGACTCTAGGCCGTTTTGTTGTAAGTGACCTTAGTCTTGAATACCCGTGTAGTACTACCAGGCCCAGCTGGAACGGGCAGGGGCATAGGTTCAGCGAGGGTGTTTGGGCTGTGATACACATCAAATAAATCCGTGGTTTAGTAGTTGGGTCAGGGGTACCTGAATCGGGTCTGCTATGTTTGTGTGGGTTTTACTCATTGTTTTATTTCACCAAGAGGTTTCAACTTGTTAATTGTTTGGCTCAGGATCTTAAATATCATATTGTGCTGTTGTGGAGGTGCTGTTTCTCACCTGCACTGTGCCAAGTTTTCTTGTTGTAGGTACAGTGATGAAAGGTATTTGCAACTTGTGGAGTGATTATTTGGGGAAACTGATAAATGTGTGTGCTTTGTTGAACAGAATTTGGCAGATTGGAAAATTGGTGAGGTGCCACGGGTCTTAAGGGGCAAAGGGGAAGCAACGTGTATGTATTCCTAAAAATAGAGGTGGGTATTGATGGGGATTCAATTGCACCTCTTTCGTAAAGTGCAACTACGTAAATATTGTCCAACAAACTCATTTCATTTCCAGGGTGCTGCTTGGTACATATGCATCATACTACCCAAATACAATTATACATTTTAGCCACAGCTCCCGTGTTCCTCATAAAAAATAGATACCCTTGCACTCCTGCCAACAATCTATGAACAGTTATATTTCTAATTTCTGCTATCGTCATTAAACATAAAACAAAAATATTCCACAATACAAAGTCAAATGTTTTTCAATGATATTTATTAATTTTTTCAGTTGGTACAGGCAACAGCCAGTCCGGAAAGTACAGCCGACATGTGTTTCGTCACGTCAGTGACTTTTTCAAGGCTATGGCAGCGGTGTTAAAGCTGCTGATCTTAAAAGGCAATCCGGTTAAGTCGTCAAGATAAAGCAGTGGCTGAAACAATGCTGGAATCCAAAAAAGACCTATGATATAACAAAGATGTGGAACTTCAATGGTGGTCACCACGAGGTCCAAAAATAATAAAGGACATCTGTATTGTCTTCTCAGTAAACAACATATTTAAGTGAAATCCAGTGATTGACTTCGCTTAATTACGTCATTTACTGAGAAGAAGTTACCCTGAAAATTTAGAGGATGCTTATCAAGGCTCACATGCAGGACGTCCCCTGGGTAGATGGCAGGAGGACACACTTAACTTTTGAGATTTCTACACAGTGCTCTACCACAATAGGACAATACAGATGTCCTTTATTATTTTTGGGCCTCATGGTGACCACCCTTGAAGTCCCACATCTTTCTTATATCATAGGTCTTTTTTGGATTCCACCATTGTTTCAGCCATTGCTGTAACTTGACGACTGATGCCATTATGCAATAGGGGGTGCTTCATGGCTCCAGTGACGTCACACAGGGCTGCGTGTGGAGCCGTCCTCAAGCTGGCACTTCATATCGGTGTGAGAGAAGCTATTGAAAAGTTTTTGGTCCAAGCTGGCAAATGGGGATATTAAAAAGGTGAGGAATCTGCAGGTAGATGTATCCATGAGAATCTACATTCATCCTATTCCATAGATCCAACCATCTCTCTAAATTATGCCCAATCTCTCAAGGATTAATAATTTTACAATGTTGAATTCCCCTCCTACTATTACTTTTCCTTGATGGAAAGCTGCAAGTTCATCTGAAAGAAGATTCGAGTATTCAAATTGATCTTGATTTGGACAACACATAGTTGCCAATTTAAAGGTTTTATTCTTGATATTATATTTCACAATCAATACTCCTAACTTCTTTACTGCACCACTTCAACCTCTAAAGTTCAAGCACAATAAAATACCAACTCCCTTTTTCTTTCACAGTCTCCAGTATAAGAAAGACCTTTTTTAACACTGTCATCTTTGGGACTAAAATTCCTTTCCTTGGCCAAAATGTACCTCCTGAATTAATAAAACAGATGTCCTCCGTATTAGAGATGGTTTATTAGCGGAATTAATGCCATTTATGTTAAGTTTGTCCAACGTGAAAACAACCTTTATATCATTCTCATCCCAAAAAAGGAATAGTACACAACTCTGCTTCAGCCCAAGATGTGCGATCCCCGAGGAAGTAAAAGCCAAGATCAGTGCACCATGGGAGTGCCCAAGAAAATCCTCTTAGAAAGGAAATAAAAAACTGTGTAGACCAGAGACAAGAAACCGGAAAGTAAAGAACCTAATGACATGGTGACTGTGTACTTCAAACTTTAACATGGCTGGGGGGCGTAGGCCCTACCAACCCCAGTTAAGCAAATGTCTCATCAACATTTTTCCACCACCTGGTAGCAGTAAGAATGGCCTATGGTCCTCTACCTCCCTATTACTAAGGGATAAGACAAATTTCATGCCCTCCATTTACTTTCAGCAAGATGATATGGTCCAGCATTTTCTCATAACACCCAATAGGAGCAGCATAAAGCACACCTCCACATCTTTACTCTCTGCACTCTCTCCCCTGCACCCACCTAATCCTCCATCCTAGTATTGGAGCAGTTTTATAAGTTTCCTTGGGCTTTAAATTCGCCCTCATGGACATACAGAGAAACAGAGCCTCTCTAAACTCCTTCTGAACGTGGTGTTTTCCAGTCATAGAATGTAAAGTTTGAAATGTTAACCGATTGCATGTTTTACGCTGTTTCACGCCCACTGCTAATGCAGTCGCATGTACATTGTCAATTCACTTCCAAACAGTGGACCCCTCCTGTGTTACTTCTAACTCTCTTACCCCGTTCCTTTCAGCTGATTATGCTCATTTGATGTCTCTGCAAAATTCCCCTTCTCCATGTGCCTTTCCATCTTTCAAGTCCTCAATCAAACAGCAATGTAAGCGGAGGTAGTAACCTGAAAATTTCTTATCGGTACTCAAGACAGAAGGAGAAAGTAAAGCCCCACCAATACTTAATTTGGTGTTCTTTTAGCCATTGTGTCAGGGGCCTAGAATCCCACGCTTAAGAGCAGTCATGGGGCACCATCAATTTTGAGCCTTTATAATTGTCGGCTTACTGCTCTCTAAGCCTAGATAGAAACTTAGCCTTCTTCCTTTCATAGTAACACGGTGCAATGATGACTTTTGGGCATTAAAAGTTATTCTGATCCCTGTCAGCTCTATCTATAAATGTGTCAAGTCCCTCCTTATCTGCACAATGATGTGCACTATGGGGCAGATTAACAAGCCCCTAGAAACACTTTTGCGCCACCGTTGCATCACTTTTGTGACGCAGCAGCGGCGTAAAAAATGTGACCAATTTACAACGTGACGTATCGAGGGAGATGCATCACGTTGCAAAAAAATTGCGTTACATTATACCTGTGTCAGGTATAATGTGTGCTGGATGGGCATTCCCACGCAGGAAAGCTTTGTAGAAATGACGCAGTGAAATCTAACAAGATTTCACTGTGCCACTTCTAGGATGCCACTGCGTCAAAAGCTTATGCCTGCTTGAAGCAGGCGTAAGGAGTGACGCAGTACAATGAGTATAGGCATCCCAAAGAATTGCTGAAGGTGCATTGTGCTTGCCACAGGACTCCAGCAATGCGTGATGTTTGGGCCAACAGATGCAACAGAATTTCTGACGCATCTGTCACTCCTTGCATGGTGCGGGGGATTTCAAACACAGCGCATCCATGGTGGCGCAAGGGTATCGCAGGCTGGCGCAGGTAAACTGACGCATCTCTACAGATGCATCAGTTTCTTGTAAATCTGCCCCTATGTCTTTAATTAGTAGTTCCATTTCTATAGGGTTTCGCCTAACTCTTTAGAGCCCCAAATGAAGCACAGCTTACATGTTGGTTTGCAGTTCTATGCAGTCTCAGTTTATGTGCCAGTTCTTGTTCTGCAGCACTTCCTTCCATGTGATTGTTCTTGATGGTCCCTGCTTTCTGTGTTTCTCCCAAACTGGCCACCATTTCAGTCGCAGCCGGCATGACTCGCGGGTCACGCACCGGGAGGGGGGCGGGGGTAATTTAATAATACAAAAATTTTTTAATTTAAGATCTCCTCCGGTCCTCCGTCGCATCGAGTATCCTCGCTCCACTCCATACAGGAAGCAGGTAGCCTCCCTCCCCTCCCAAAAGTCAATCAAAACTATTGCAATGGCAGTGTTGTGATTGGCTAGGATGCTGACCCCACAGGCGTCTATAGGGAGGCCATTTTCTCTATGTAGGCTGCATGCAGCCTATATAGAGAAAATGCAGAGTGCGTATGACTGGTTTAGTCGGCCCTGGGGCCGACCAAAGTCAGGGCACTCAGAGTGGGCTAGGCACTCCTCCCCTGGACTCCTGCAGGACTGCACACCCACCCACCACCAACCTTCAGCTTTCTTGCAGTGCTAGAAGCAGAAGCATAAAATGGTATTTAAATACCATTTTATGTTTCTGCTTCTCGCACTGCGAGAAAGCAGTGGGGCGACGCTCCTCCGCCCACGTGGAGGAACCGCCCCTGCACCCTTTATTCATCTCCATCTAGTCGATTTCTTAATTCTGATATAGAACCAGTAAACTCTGCTTGCATGGAACAGCAATGCTGCAGAAGATTTTTGATGTCACTTTAGCCTGTGCTTCCATTAGTTTTCCCTCCAAGTGTAAGTGGTCTCCTGTGGCATTTTAACTAATTTATGTACCAGTTCTGTTGCCAAGCATCATACTGCTAGCTTTCCATTACAGTGCACGGACCGCTGCCCTGCCAAATTTGACAACTCTCCCTGTACTGCCTTCATCTGTGATATTTACAACAAGTTCTCTACCTACGTAGCATAGTAAGCTGAAGAGGTCTGAGTTCTGGTATCAGTCATCTTTTTAGAAGGGTGGCTACAATCCATCATGTCACAACCTTCTCACTCATCCCAGCCAGGAACATCAATTCACCAAAATGTCAGGGGTAGGGGAAGTGATATCAAACACCATTTGACCTTTACTTTCACTAACACACATGCTTACACATACACACACATTCACATACTTTCTCTTGCATAAATACACTCTTGCCCACAAGCATGCATACAACATAAATTTAAAATCAGTTTATACTTACCTCAGCTGCCAAATAGGGTCATATTACAGCTAATTGTACTCCATTTTTATTACACTGAGTAAATACAATTATTCACTATTTGTGTAATAAACATTTGACAGAAAACCAGGAAAGTAGAGCTCCAGCTGGACGAGCAGCCCTTGTGTTCCAGGCACTGATTTTGCCACCTTTGAGGCCAAGGGTCACAGAGGCAAAGCCAGGGGGCAAGCTGCGATCCTGGTGACCCCTAAATAATGCAGAAAACACAAGGAGATGATGGACAGAGCGCTCAAACTTTTGAGACACTCACCCCCAGTCCCAGTTCTGGGTTTAATCCATCATCGTTTTTTAGCTCATTTCGCCACCCCAGTTCAGACCCAGCCATATGCAAATCAGTCTTGACCCTGTGCGTCATGGGAACAGTCCAGCCTGAACTGCCAAGCCAGGTCCTCCCTGGACCGGAAACGAGCATCCTGGGGCCGGTTTCAGGGCTTCACCCCTCATCAGACAGACTAGCTTGAATCCAGTGGTGCAGTGAGCACACCACTAAATAACGCCAATGATCCCATCATGAGTCTATTTCACTTGAATTTATTACCACTGATGAGACGATCCTAACATGCTGTCATTCCAGCCTCTAATTCACAGTGCTTCCTCGTTATTCGTATTTTCTTGTCTTTGACTTAATTCTGTGCCTACAGAAGTGTCCCTCAGCACAGGTTTTTCCCCTTTTTGCTTTATAATATCCCTCTTCCTTCATGTCTATTACCAATCATCACTTTGCTTCACAGCGTAGTCTAGCGTATTTTTGTTCTTATATAGCAAGCCCTCCCCACTGCCTAGATAATTATTCTCCTTCCTCTGAGTCTAATTGAAGTGCACAGCCCTACTACTTCTCCTCCAGATTGGGGGTGAGGGGGGGAAGGGGGGGGAGGGGAGGGCTTCAAATTTTCTGTCTAACAGCGTTCGGTTTAAATCCCTGGTACTGGCATTTGAGCATCGCAGGGTCAGGGGCCTGCCTACCTTACAGTCAGACTGACGCATGCCCAGTCCTCCCGCTCCCTGAGATCAAACCATCTTTTCCTTCTACATACTCCCCGTTTTCGCCACTCTAGAATGGGGGGAAGAGCATTTGCTGTTATCAAGGCCCAAGCTTGGAACAACCTGCCACTTATCCTCCATCTGACAGAATCAGAATGCTTATTTCGACGCAATTTAAAAACCTGGCTGTTTACCTACCCTTAATTGCATAGTGACACTTACAAATGTCTGCTGCTCGCAGCGCCGGGACACCCCCGTTGGGGGTAGCTGCGAGCTATATAAGATTCTAAATAATAAAATCACGCTGGCATATCATTTTAATCATTACATGGGAAGCAGCGCATGAGGAAGGCTTAAAGGCCAGTGGAAATTAAATGGAGTCCAGATTGTGGGGGGTTCTTATAACACCTTCAAAACGGAGATGAGAATGTGTGTATATGTGTTTTTGTCTGAGTGAGTATTTGAAAATCCCAGTTGAAATCCAACAGATATCTTACCATACCCAACTGAAAGCTCCTGTACCCAACTATTAACCCCTTCGGGGCTGATGACGAGCTGGGCTCGTCATGGCGTAGCCTCCTCGCACGCTCATGACGAGCCCAGCTCGTCATGAGCCCCACCCTCGGGGGAAGCGCCAGCGCTCCCCCCGAGTCTGACCGATTTTGTTCGTTTCTGCGGGGATGGCAGGGGAAGACCTTCCCCTGCCTCCCCCCGCCCTCCCCGCCCGCGTCATCAATGACGTCAGCGCGCGAGGCGCGCTGACGTCACCGGAGGCTCCTTTTGTTTACAGACGGGCAGGGAAGCCATTTGCTTCCTGCGCGTCGTTTGCTGAACAGGTTCGTTTTGCGGCTGGGGCGGGGGGATTGTGATGAAACTTGCATCGAGGGAAAGGAAAGGTTTTTCCTTTCCCTCGATGGCACTTTAGAGGTTTCCTGCTGCACGATCGTGCGATCGTGCAGCAGGAATGTTAGGGATTTTTGGTTTTTTTTGTTTCGTGATCAATTTCGTAGTTCGGGGAGCGGCCCCTTGGGGAAGGGTCGCTCCGCTTGTTGGGGGAACATTATCTATGAAGTCTTCTCTTGGCTGCAATGTTGTTGAAAGGCCGTTTTTTCTACAAAAATGCTGATGGGGGTCATTTATAAAGTAAAATGATAGTGCTCATTGTAATGAAGGATGCAAGTGCCTCTGTCCTTCATTACTTATACTGATGTGTGTTTCTGAAGTGGCTAAAAAACACACCTGTGCTGCCTAGGCAAAGCTCACTAGTGTTTTTGGCCTGATGAATGTTTTTTTTTGTGTGCTGCTTTTCAAACACATGCTTTGTCTCCAGTGACCATGTGTGTGTTACTATGCCATGTGCGAAGGGGTCCCTTGAGTGAGCTGTCCATCATAGTGGGAAGCTCACAAATGTTTTTGGGCTGTTGATTGTTACCTGAATTTGTGCTGCAACTCTAGCGCCATCTTTGTCTCCATTGACCATGTGTGCGTTACTATGCAACTGCACAAATGTGCGCAGGGGTCCCTTGAGTGAGCTGTCCATCATAGTGGGAAGCTCACAAATGTTTTTGTGTTGATGATTGTTTTCCTGAGTTTGTGCCGCAACTCGAGCGCCATCTTTGTCTCCAGTGTCCATGTGTGCGTTACTATGCAATTGCACAGATGTGCGCAGGGGTCCCTTGTGTGAGCTGTCCATCATAGTGCTTGGGGTATGCACGAAACATGTCGACGATAGGAGTTGATAGGTACATCTGGACACATTACGTTTAGGGCAGCCTATCTTTCCACCCCGTTTATTACCACCTAGAGGCAAGAATAAAGTTTATTGTAAACCTACTGGGCAGGTATTTCACACATCACATAGTCCACTCCTCAAATACACATGCACCACACATAGTCTAATAAAGTGCTCCTACGTAACTTTCGCAAGTCGCAGCACGCCCCAGCCCGTAGAGGACTGGGATGGCCCCAATGATGAAGCATGTCACCGTGGGGCAACCCTGGTGAGTGAGGGGACACCTAAAAGAGGAGCATTTCTCCCCTTTTTTGTACACAATACCATATTTTCACAATCGACCCCAGTGTGTGTTGGTTGTTATCTGAATAAACTAGCAAGGCTCTTAGGTATCTGGAAACAGAGACCATTTGTTCATCATAGTGGGAAGTTCACAAATGTTTTTGGGCTGATGATTGCTTTCCTGAGTTTGTGCTGCAACTCGAGCCCCATCTTTGTCTCCAGTGTCCATGTGTGCGTTACTATGCAATTGCACAGATGTGCGCAGGGGTCCCTTGTGTGAGCTGTGAATCATAGTGGGAAGGTCACAAATGTTTTTGGGCTGATGAATGTTTTCCTGAATTTGTGCTGCAACTCGAGCGCTTGCTTTGTCTCCAGTGTCCGTGTGTGTTACTATGCTATCGCACCAATGTGTGCACAGGTCCCTTGAGTGAGCTGTCCATCATAGTGGGTAAATTTAGGAAAGATGGTGCACTCCGCTAGTTGGTGGGCGTTGCCAAACGGGGATCTTCTGTGTGAGTTCACATGCCTCTTATGTGTATAAATGGTCAGAGACTGTTGAGAGCAGCAGATGGGGAGAAAGAAGCTCCTGGTCATAGGAACTGTTTTAGGATTGCGCTTGTGAAAATCAAGGATGCAAGTGCCTCTGTCCAGCATCGCAGTTAACCACAGTAATTCTGTTGTCCCCCTCCCCATGAGAATCCCTGATGACGTCAGCGCGCACAGCACGCGCCAACATCTTCAGGGATTCCCAGGCGGTCGGGAAGCCATTTGCTTCCTGCGCCTGGAGGTGTTAGGTTGGTTTTGAGATATTTGGGGGGGTTTGCAAAGAGGCATCAGGGGAGAGGTAAGTGATTTTCCTCTCTTCTGATGTCTCTTTGCAGGGCATTTCTGGCTCACGGTCGCGCACAGCATTGCGATTGTGCGGTGGAAATGCCCCCACTAGCACCCGGGATTTTATTTTAGATTGTAGGAAGTGACCCATTGGGCAAGGGTCGCTTTCAGGTGGGTCGGATTTTAAATTTAGATTTTCTGGCCTCCCCCCCCGGTGGGCAAATCAACCCGTACTTTTGTCCGTTTTGCCCTTTTTGATGGCCCATCTGTGTGGATGTGATTTTGGGGGTAAATTTGTGTATTGTTTATTCATTTGTTATGTTGTTTGTGAAATGTAGTATTAAATTATTTTTTTTCTTCTTTGTTTTTGATCCAGGCTTTTGCTGTTTGTATTGGTGTAGGTTGTGGTTCGGTTAATGCTGGTTTTGCAGCTTGTGTAGTTGCATGTGCTTGGTAAGTAAATGTTTTTTGTACTATTTTTCCTAGATAAATGTGTTGTTATGAAAAGTGAAGTTATTGCTGTTTGTGTGGCTTTGTGTTTCTTGATTGTTAACTTTTTTTTTTGTATTGCTGCTTGATGTGTACTTTGTCTAATCTATACTTTTTTTTTCTTTCCAGTGGGATTTCCTTTCTTTTTGCTGTGTTTCAGCAGAGTAGGTGCTGGTGAGTCTTCTTATATTTGGTTAGATTTGAATTGTTTTTGAGTGTATTGATTTTTGTGTGAAGACTCTACCTTGTTTACTTCTTCCTTTGCACAGTGTAGGTTGTTGTTCACTTGTGTGTGTGGTCTTCTTGATTTGTAAGGATAATGGCTGCTCGCAGGATTACTGCTAAGCAGGTTGTTAGTTTGCTTTTTGAGTCTTCCTCTGACCATGGTCCAGACACTGACTCCGATTCGGAGCATGAGGTAGGTGCAGAAGATTCAGGCAGTGAGTTTTCTCTTCGCATGGTATCATCGGATGATGATTCTTCTTCTAGTGCTGATGAAGTGCCTGTGGTAGAGAGGGACATTGATGTGCCGGTAGAGAGGCAAGAGCCATGTGAGCGGCAGCCTAGGTCCTCAAGGTTTCCCTTTTTTTCTCGTCAGGAACAGGCAAGTGTGGTAAAGGCTGCGCCCAAAAGGTTTCACATTGCTGTGGTGCGCCAAAGGTTATCTGGTGCTGCTAGTCTTCCTGTTGTAGAGCAGCATGAGGCATCTGGTGCTGCTAGTCTTTCTGTTGTTGTTGAGCAGCAAGTGGCATCTGGGGATGCGAGTTCTTCTGTTGATGTTGAGATGCAAGAGGCAGCTGGGGATGTGAGTTCTCCTGTTGGTGAAGAGATGCAAAATGTATCTGGGGATGCTAGTATTCCTGTTGGTGTAGTGAGGCAAGAGGCATCTGGGGATGCTAGTGTTCCCATTGATGTAGTGCAGCAAGAGGCATCTGGCCTGCAGGCTAGGGTGGCTTCTTCTCCTCATGTTAGTGATGACGTCTGGGTTGCCCCTGGCATGGTGCAGCCGGAATTGCCAGACTTCACTGGTGTTCCAGGGTGTAGAGTGAATACTGACAATTTTTTGCCAATTCAATTTTTTCAGTTGTTTTTTGACGATGAGTTTTTGCAGGAGATTGTGGAGCAAACTAATTTGTATGCAGAGCAGTATTTGAGGGACCACAGTGCCAGCCTTAAGCCCCATTCCAGAGCTACCCATTGGTCTCCCACATATGTTGAAGAGATGAAGAAGTTTTTGGGATTAACTTTTTTGATGGGCTTGCTAAGGAAGCCATCAATGTCTTCTTATTGGTCCACTAGTCCCTTGATGGCAACATCTATATTTCCAGCAGTTATGACTCGTGATCGATATATGCTTCTTCTTCGCATAATGCATTTTGTTGATAATGATTTAGCGTTGCCACGCGATCACCCTGATTGTGACCGTCTTTTTAAGATTCGGCCTGTCCTTGATCACTTTGTTGATCGTTTTCCTGAGATGTTTGCACCTGGAAGAGAAATAGCTGTGGACGAGTCTTTGGTATTGTTCAAGGGCCGCTTGGTTTTTAGGCAATACATTCCTAGTAAGAGGGCACGCTATGGCATCAAACTGTATATGCTGTGTGACAGTGAGACTGGATATGTTTATAATTTCAGGGTGTACACCGGTAAGGATTCCAGCATTAACACTTCTGCTTGTCCGTCCACTTTTGGAGTGACTGAGAAAATTGTGTGGGAACTAGGTAGACGATTATTTAACAAAGGCCACCATTTATATGTAGATAACTTCTACACTAGTGTGCGTTTGTTCAAGGAGTTGGCCAAAGTGGGCACTGTTGCATGTGGCACGATGCGCAGTAACCGGAAAGGTTTTCCAATAGAACTTGTTTGCAAAAGGCTTGTGCGGGGACAGTCTACTGCATTGCGATGTGGGAAGCTTCTAGCTGTGAAGTTTTCAGACAGGAGAGATGTTTACATGCTGACTACTATCCATGACGAAAGCACTGAAGCTCTGCCAGTTTGGGGTGAGACTGCTGAAGTGCGTAAACCTGTGTGCATTTTAGACTATAATAGGCACATGGGTGGTGTTGACAGAGTAGATCAGAGGTTGAAACCTTATGCTGCTCTTCGAAAGGCTTACGTTTGGTACAAGAAGTTGGCTATCCATCTTTTCCACTTGGCATCCTTTAATGCTTTTGTTGTTTTCCAGAAATCTTGTCCTGAGTCAAAGATGCCTTTTGTTAAATTTCAGGAGACTATAATAGGCAGCCTTGTACTAGTGGAACAGGCAAGTGTGCCAAGATTTGGAGTGGTGGAGGAAGTGGCTAGACTGAAAGATCGCCACTTTCCAGAATACATTCCTCCCACAACTGCAAAAGACAATCCCACTAAAAGATGTAGAGTCTGTTGGCGAAGAGAAGTGCGGAGGGAGTCTCGTATGCACTGTCCTGACTGTCCTTCAAATCCTGGATTGTGTGTGCCAGCTTGTTTTAAATCGTACCACACACAAAAGAAGTTTTGGGAGTTTCATTGAGCTTGTAAGTGTACTGTCTGGTCTGTTTTCTGTAATATTTTTTTGTTTGCTTTTAGGTTTGCATTAGTGCAAAGCATTTAGGTTTTGAATTTGTGTTAGCAGATTTGTAGGTTTCTACATTTGATTTGTGGTATTTCTTTAAAAAATTCTAATTTCGATGGTGGTGTGTGCAGGATTGTGCTTGGATTGTTGGTGTGCGTGGACTGGCGCTTGGCTGGTGGTGTGCGTGGTCTGGTGCTTGGCTGGCATAGTGCATGGATTGGAGTTGTGCTAGGGGGGTGAGTGGATTTTTGCTTGGCTGGCGGAGTGCATGGTTAGGTGCTTGGCTGGTGGTGTGAGTGGATGGCGCTTGGCTGGTGGTGTGCGTGGTCTGGTGCTTGGCTGGCATAGTGCATGGATTGGAGTTGTGCTGGGGGGGTGCGTGGATTTTTGCTTGGCTGGCGGAGTGTATGGTTAGGTGCTTGGCTGGCGGGTGTGTGTGGAGTGGTGCTTGGCTGGCGGCGTGTGTGGAGTGGTGCTTGGATGGTGTTGTGTTTGTGGAGTGGCGCTTGGCTGGTGGTGTGCGTGGAGTGATGCTTGGCTGGTGGTGTGTGTGGAGTGGTAGTTGGCTGTCGGTGTGCGCTGAGTGGTGTTTGGCTGGCAGTGTGCATGGTCTGGTGCTTGGATGGTGGTGTGGGTGGACTGGCGCTCGGCAGGCGGTGTGTGAGTAGTTACTTTCTGTTGGTCAATACACACACTGCTAGTTGAGTGACACTCCACACAGTCCATCATTTTGTGTAGTTGCAGTGTCAGAAATGTGGGCGTGTGAAAGTGATGGGCCCTTGAATGGCGCTGTTTGCTGGTGTGAGTGTTGAAATGTGATGGGTCCGCGGCTGGCGGTGTGAATGTTTTGTATGTGTCACGCGTACGAAAGGTGTATGAATGGCCTGTAAAGAGGTTGGTGCCTTGACGTGGCTTTACAGCTCACGAGCTGCGAGTCAGTGGTTCAGTTTATCATACTTTCAATTATACGCAGTGTATTTCATTTTTGATGAAATTACTTGCGTATCCAATTGTATGTACTGAATCATCACTCACCCTCGTGCCAAATCCAACCAGTATGTGTGTGTGCTTGCGGATTAGATGGGTGTGCAGTAATAATTGTTTTTTTTCTCTTTCTGCAGTAGGGTGTACCTTGCCCCTTATTGTGATTGTTGTTATGTGTTGCTTTTCCATTCAGATGGTGTCAATGGTCTGGTTTGTATCAGGTATGAAAGGTGCGTGAATGGCCTGTAAAACGGTTGGTGACTTGTCGTGGCTTTACAGCTCACGAGTTGCGAGTCACTGGTTCAGTTTTTATGCATTTATTTATTGACAGAGCATTTCATTTTTTTGAAATATCTTGTTAATGAAATTTTATGTACTGAACCATCACTCGCCCTCGTGCCAAATCCAACCTGTATGTGTGTGTCTTTGAGGAATACATAGCTGTGCTTGAATGTTTGACTTTTGAGTAACTCTGTTAAGGTGTGGTATCCTTTTACTCGGGAGAACAAGGGGAACGCAGGGTAGTAGGATTTTTTTGCCAGCACGGCGATCCCACGCCAAAATGTTTGGAAAAGTGCTATTTTTACCTATTTTTAAGGTTTGCAAAGAGTTCTGGGTAGGAAAACATTGGGGGACCCACACATGCCATACCTCCCTGGACTCTCCCGGGTGTCTAGTTTTCAGAACTGTTTAGATTTGGTAGGTTTCCATAGATGGCTGTCTCGCACGGGGCCAGAAACCCAGGTAACCCCTCTTGCAAAAGCAGTTGAATGTAACAATGGTGAAAATCTTAAGTCCACCAGCTTTTGCAAGAGGGGTTACCTGGGTTTTTGGCCCCGTGCGAGACAGCCATCTAGGGAAACCTACCAATCCCACACATTTCTGAAAAGTAGACACCCAGGGGCTTCCAAGGAGGTATGGCTTGCGTGGATCCTCCAACGTTCCTTTACCCAGAATCCCTTGCAAACCTCATTTTTTGCATGGAAAAAAAACAGTTTTTTCACACGTTTTAGTGTGGGAAAGCGTGGCATCAGTGGGCACACACAAATTACCTCCCACCCAGCGTTCCCCAAGGTCTCCCGATAAAAATGGTACCTCACTTGCGTGGGTAGGCATAGCGGCTGCTTTAGGAAAAGGCCCAATTCATACTGTGGAGACGAAAACATTACCTTTAGCCAAATAATCTTATTTTTTGAGGGGATCACCTGAGCTTTTGGCCCGGGGCTTGGCAGGCATCTTTGGAAACTACCAAACCCAAACAGTTCTGAGAACTAGACACCCGGGGGAGTCCAGGGTGGTATGGCATGCGTGGGTCCCCCAATGTTTTCCTACCCAGAAACCCCTGCAAACCTGAAATTTTGGTCAAAAAACCCACTTTTCCATACTTTTTTGGGTGGGATCTCGCTGCCGGAACAAATGTCCTACCACCCAGTGTTTCCCTTGTTCTCCCGAGTAAAATGATACCTCACTTGTGTGGGTGGGCCAAAGGCATGTGACTTAGGATGGGGTGCTTAATTTGTAAAACGTAAATATGAGTAAAAACTACTTTTTTCAAAATTCATTTTTGGCGTGTTCTGCTTTGGGGCACCCACACAAGTGAGGTATCCTTTTACTCGGGAGAACAAGGGGAACGCAGGGTGGTATGACTTTTTTGCCGGCCCGGCGATCCCACGCCAAAAAGTTTGGAAAAGTGCAATTTTTACCTAATTTTAAGGTTTGCAGAGAGTTCTGGGTAGGAAAACATTGGGGGACCCATGCATGCCATACCTCCCTGGACTCCCCCGGGTGTCTAGTTTTCAGAACTGTTTGGGTTTGCTACTTTGCAAAGAATACCACCGAGCCCCGGGCCACAAACTCAGATGCCCCCCCCCAAAATCAAGGTAGTTTTGCAATAAGGTAATGTAAATTCACCACCGTACGATTTGAACCGTTTCCTGTTGCAGCCACTATGTCTACCCACGCAAGTGAGGTACCATTTTTTTCGGGAGACCTGGGGGAACGCTGGGTGGGTGGAAATTTGTTGATCCACGCAGATTCCAGAACTTTCCACCACAGAAATGTGAGGAAAATGTGTTTTTTTGGTCAAATTTTTATGTTTTCAAGGGATTCTGGGTAACAAAACCTGGGGGTAGGCAGGTGAGTCACCCCATCCCGAATTTCCCTGGGTGTCTAGTTTTCAAAAATGTATAGGTTTGCTAGGTTTCCCTAGGTGCTGGCAGAGCTACGGCGAAAAAACAAAAGGTAGTCTTTTTGTCCGAATCGTGCTAAATTTCACTGGGAAATTGAGGTGCGACCATGCTGCGTTTTGCGCTGTTTCATGTCGCAGCCACTATGCCTACCCACGCTAGTGAGGTACCATTTTTTTTGGGAGACCTGGGGGCACGCTGGGTGGGTGGAAATTTGTTGATCCACGCAGATTCCAGAACTTTCCACCACAGAAATGTGAGGAAAATGTGTTTTTTTGGTCATATTTTTATGTTTGCAAGGGATTCTGGGTAACAAAACCTGGGGGTGGGCAGACGAGTCACCCCATCCTGAATTGCCCTGGGTGTCTAGTTTTCAAAAATTTATAGGTTTGCTAGGTTTCCCTAGGTGCTGGCAGAGCTACGGTGCAAAAACAAAAGGTAGTCTTTTTGTCCGAATCGTGCTAAATTTCACTGGGAAATTGAGGTGCGACCATGCTGCGTTTTGCGCTGTTTCATGTCGCAGCCACTATGCCTACCCACGCAAGTGAGGTACCATTTTTTTTGGGAGACCTGGGGCCACGCTGGGTGAGTGGAAATTTGTTGATCCACGCAGATTCCAGAACTTTCCACCACAGAAATGTGAGGAAAATGTGTTTTTTTGGTCAAATTTTTATGTTTTCAAGGGATTCTGGGTAACAAAACCTGGGGGTAGGCAGACGAGTCACCCCATCCTGAATTGCCCTGGGTGTCTAGTTTTCAAAAATGTATAGGTTTTCTAGGTTTCCCTAGGTGCTGGCAGAGCTACGGCGCAAAAACAAAAGGTAGTCTTTTTGTCCGAATCGTGCTAAATTTCACTGGGAAATTGAGGTGCGACCATGCTGCGTTTTGCGCTGTTTCATGTCGCAGCCACTATGCCTACCCACGCAAGTGAGGTACCATTTTTTTTGGGAGACCTGGGGGCACGCTGGGTGGGTGGAAATTTGTTGATCCACGCAGATTCCAGAACTTTCCACCACAGAAATGTGAGGAAAATGTGTTTTTTTGGTCAAATGTTTATGTTTGCAAGGGATTCTGGGTAACAAAACCTGGGGGTGGGCAGACGAGTCACCCCATCCTGAATTGCCCTGGGTGTCTAGTTTTAAAAAATGTATAGGTTTGCTAGGTTTCCCTAGGTGCTGGCAGAGCTACAGCGCAAAAACAAAAGGTAGTCTTTTTGTCCGAATCGTGCTAAATTTCACTGGGAAATTGAGGTGCGACCATGCTGCGTTTTGCGCTGTTTCATGTCGCAGCCACTATGCCTACCCACGCAAGTGAGGTACCATTTTTGTCGGGAGACCTGGGGGCACGCTGGGTGGGTGGAAATTTGTTGATCCACGCAGATTCCAGAACTTTCCACCACAGAAATATGAGGAGAATGTGTTTTTTTGGTCAAATGTTTATGTTTTCAAGGGATTCTGGGTAACAAAACCTGGGGGTAGGCAGGCGAGTCACCCCATCCTGAATTGCCCTGGGTGTCTAGTTTTCAAAAATGTATAGGTTTGCTAGGTTTCCCTAGGTGCTGGCAGAGCTACGGCGCAAAAACAAAAGGTAGTCTTTTTGTCCGAATCGTGCTAAATTTCACTGGGAAATTGAGGTGCGACCATGCTGCGTTTTGCGCTGTTTCATGTCGCAGCCACTATGCCTACCCACGCAAGTGAGGTACCATTTTTTTCGGGAGACCTGGGGGCACGCTGGGTGGGTGGAAATTTGTTGATCCACGCAGATTCCAGAACTTTCCACCACAGAAATGTGAGGAAAATGTGTTTTTTTGGTCAAATTTTTATGTTTGCAAGGGATTCTGGGTAACAAAACCTGGGGGTGGGCAGACGAGTCACCCCATCCTGAATTGCCCTGGGTGTCTAGTTTTCAAAAATGTATAGGTTTGCTAGGTTTCCCTAGGTGCTGGCAGAGCTACGGCGCAAAAACAAAAGGTAGTCTTTTTGTCCGAATCGTGCTAAATTTCACTGGGAAATTGAGGTGCGACCATGCTGCGTTTTGCGCTGTTTCATGTCGCAGCCACTATGCCTACCCACGCAAGTGAGGTACCATTTTTTTCGGGAAACCTGGGGGCACGCTGGGTGGGTGGAAATTTGTTGATCCACGCAGATTCCAGAACTTTCCACCACAGAAATGTGAGGAAAATGTGTTTTTTTGGTCAAATTTTTATGTTTGCAAGGGATTCTGGGTAACAAAACCTGGGGGTGGGCAGACGAGTCACCCCATCCTGAATTGCCCTGGGTGTCTAGTTTTCAAAAATGTATAGGTTTGCTAGGTTTCCCTAGGTGCTGGCAGAGCTACGGCGCAAAAACAAAAGGTAGTCTTTTTGTCCGAATCGTGCTAAATTTCACTGGGAAATTGAGGTGCGACCATGCTGCGTTTTGCGCTGTTTCATGTCGCAGCCACTATGCCTACCCACGCAAGTGAGGTACCATTTTTTTCGGGAGACCTGGGGGCACGCTGGGTGGGTGGAAATTTGTTGATCCACGCAGATTCCAGAACTTTCCACCACAGAAATGTGAGGAAAATGTGTTTTTTGGTCAAATTTTTATGTTTGCAAGGGATTCTGGGTAACAAAACCTGGGGGCGGGCAGACGAGTCACCCCATCCTGAATTGCCCTGGGTGTCTACTTTTCAAAAATGTATAGGTTTGCTAGGTTTCCCTAGGTGCCGGCAGAGCTAGGGTGCAAAAACTACAGGTAGGCACTTTGCCAAAAAAGGGTCAATTTGTAACTGCTAAATTTAGGTGTGACCACGTTGCATTTTGCGCCGTTTCCTGTCGCAGGCACAAGGCCGACCCACACAAGTGAGGTACCGTTTTTATCGGGACACTTGGGGTAATTCAGATTTGTAAATAAACTGTTATTACCAATTGAGGCTTCATGCATTTCTCCCTTTGAATGAAAGACATTGTGTAAAATAAAAATCTTTATGAAAAATGACCAATAATTCTCATGCTAGTATGAGTATTCCCAACTTTGAAAATGTGCAATTATATACTGTTTCTGAACTCTATAATTTGTACCCAATTCAGAAATACATAGGTGTCTTTCATACAGATTATTCCATGTATACATTTTCCAAGACAAAGTGCACTATACCCAGTAAATGAAAAAATACCATTGCAAGTTGCTGCTCAGTTTTTGGATCTGGGTTCGTCGGGTTCTTGGTGAAACTACAAGTCCTATATATCCCCACAACCAGGAAGGTCTAACGGACGGTATATTGCTTTCCAAGAGCTGTCAAAATTAGAAAAAGTTATAGGTGAAAACGTTGAGACAAAAGGCTGTTTTTTTCAACAAAATTTCAAATATTCCAATATCTAACTGTTAGTTTCTATAACGAAACCTTCATGGATTTAGACAAATGACCCCTTTCTGAATTCAGAATTTTGTCTACTTTTCGAAAATGTAAAACTTTCCAGGATCCATTATTGCTTTCAAACTCATTTCTACCATTAACTGGAAGGAGGTGGAAAGCTCTAAAAATAGCAAAAATAGGCTATGTCCCAGAAAAATGCCAAAACTGAGTGAAACATTTCGGTTCTCTGACAAAAGTCTGTCATTCCCTGAAAGCTGAGAAAATGGAGATTTCAGCCCCACAAACCCTTTTGTGATACCATTTTCAGGGAAACACCCAGAGGCTTTCATTTGCAGCCCGTTTTTCCCATTTTTCTGAAAAAAACAAAAAAATCACTATATTTTGGTTAATTTCTGGGCCCCCTCCAAGGGAATCCACAAACCCTGGGCGCCTTTAGAATCCACATGATGTTGGAAGAAAAGGACGCAAATTTGGCGTGGATACCTTATGTGGTCAAAAAGTTACAAGGGCCTAAGCGCACACTACTCCAAAATGCCAAAAAAAGCCTCAGCACAGGAGGGGAAAAGGCCTAGCAGCGAAGGGGTTAAATTAATAATACATTTATTGGGGGGGGGTGTAACACCCCATACACACCCATTGAGGCTACGCTGCTGTGTATGCCGTCTCCCAGTGGCATACCACACTCAGTCATGCACAAGGTTGCTGGATGTGTCCTGGGTGCTCGCCCTCCAGCTTTTACCTTTTGCCCACTTCTCTGAATATATGATCCAGAGATGGCAGACTGCTGTCCAGATTCCCACTTTGGCTTTGCCCTAACTTTTCACCTTGCTCAGTGGGAACATTTATGACTGCTAGCCCCATTCTCACAGACCTCATCACTGCAGCCTTTTGTTATTGAGGCACATGGTTGCGCCTTTCTCTACCAAAAAGTTGAACTACTTCTGTCCTTTGCTTTCTGTGGTAGACAAGGGGTACTGTTACTTTGCTGCCATCTTGCCCATGTCCCTTAGTGACCTTCAGGCCTTCCTTTCTTGAGAGTACTGATTTTTACTTTTGGGAAATCAAATGTTCATTTCAAGTTTTCATTGAAAATATTTGGAAATGTTCATTGACATTCATTTCTTCAATGGACAAATACATATGAATGAGGAAAATTAGAGCACAGCAAGGGTGCCATTCTGAAAATGCCATTATCCACGTGCAGCATCCACCCAATATTTCGGATTTACTACCTTTACTCCCTGATTTACTACCTTTACTCCCTGATTTACAATTCTTTGACGCAATGCAACGCAGCAAGGGAACTTTCTGCATTGCCTGAAAATGCGAATATCTACTAAAATATGGCACATTTCTGCTCTCTCCTAATTCCGGCACACTTCTACCTGCATAGTGCCAACACAGACACCTTTGCAGCACAGTGCAAGGGTGCCTGCATTACAGCCACAATTGTTTTTATGCAGGAAGAGATAACTTCCTGCACTAACTCAATCCTTAGAGACATATTCCTCTTTCTACAGCTGCTGCAGAATGCAACACACATGGAAAGAGAAAGTAACAAGGAGAAATAAAGATGTTTCTCATTGTTATGCCAGCCTCAGGCAGGTGCACAATTTTAACCTTAGTAAAGCTGGGTTTGCATCATACTACATGGATGGATGCATGCTCCTTCCATGTAACGCCTCCCCAAGGCAGTGTAATGCAACAAAGCGCAAGGTGCAGAGTTCCATTACTTTTTTTTTGCAAAGCCATGCAAATCAACCTATGCATAGTTTTGTAAATTTCGACTAACGCTTTGCATTGTGGCTGTGCCAAACAAGTGGTGCACAATGCAAAATGTCAGTAAATCCGGCCTCTAATGTTTGCTATGGCATTAGCAATAACGTTTGTCAACCGTATATGCTGAAAGCCCAAAAGCGCTTTACCCTTGTGGCACATACCGCTTAGGGCTTTCTCAACGCTTTCACTGGGCACATCTTTACATGTAGGTAGCAAAACAATGTGTAGTAAAGATTAGTGAGTTACTGAAAATGTGAGGATCAATTTACCTGGTGTTACAAAAACACACACACGGGCTAAACTCAAACAATATAGTGGACAAGTCGATTGTCTAGGTAAATTATTGTCCAGTGCATTACTAGTTTTAACTCTTAACAGTAATAAAATTACACAGAAAAATGCTATTCTTATTGCTCGGCTACTTATTACAAATTTCAGAGGTACCTGGCTGTACACTTTTTATCATGTATGTCCCTTGATGATAAATAGAGGAATATAGAGGGATAAAGTTTTTCTTTTTTAACTTTATTTACCATTTTCATCAATAACAATCATCAGGTACATAGTCTTGTTGCGACACTTAGGAGAAGAAAATAGCAAAGCAAAAGATAAACACTTTACCACAGTCAATGGTGGACATCAGCTCCATACACAGCAATCCCCTATGCAATAAAATATAATTTTCCACATACAGGTAAGTAGCAAGCGAACCTCAACCCACCCCAGCGGGGACTATCCCAGAAAGAGCCTGTGGTGAGGAGGTCTGGTCAATTTCTAACAAATAGGTTTTGAGGGGTCTCCATATGTCCTTGGGTCTGGAGGACGCCGGCAATGTAGAGGAAAATAAATTGCTGTTTGTGTTGCAGTAAATCAGGCTATTTAACCATGCCTTAACAGTAGGGATACACTTGCTCCCCCAGGCCACAGCTATTTCCCTTTTTGTTAATAATAATGCTATTGAGGTGTAACAACGGAGTTGTTTGGGAATTTTCCGAACATATCCGAAAAAGGCGACTTGTGGTGTGAGCTGTAGGTCTGAAACAGTCATTCTACTCAATGCAACATATATCCCCCTCCAATATTTAGCAACCTTCGCACAATTCCAGGTCATGTGGGCAAAGTCTGCCTTCTGTGACCCGCATTTAGGGCACGTGTGCGGTCTTGAGTGATCAATTGAATGAAGTTTCGCTGGAGATATGTAGGCTCTCCCCAGGAACTTGAAATGCAGCAGCTTATGTTTCCTATTCAATGAGACTTTCTTAATTTGTGAGCAACAGAAGACCCATTGTGTGTCATGATTAGGGTGACCCAAACCCGTTCCCAAGCCGCTCGGACTCTGGTGTCTCTGGTCGGTAATAGCGATATAGAGGTTTTATACAGTTTGGAAACTAAGTGGTCCCCTTGCGCGCTAGTGATCGAGGTTGTCTATTGCAAACGGGCCACTTCGCAGTTGGGAAGAGCCCAAAAGCTGGACTTCAAGAGCTTGAGAGCCACATCAAGGGCCTAGGAACTTAGAGGCGTCTCTTGTGAGTCAGGAACTCGCTGAGGACGTGCCCAGGGGCTGTGGGGAGCCTATTATGTCCCTGAGGCTCTGATCAGGAGTCCAGCAGACTAGCTTTTGAGTCACTCTGGGATCCTGGGTTCAAGATGGAGTTGCAGGCCCTGTTCTGCTTCCTCAGGCAAGAGAGCAGAGAGCAGCAGGTCAGAACAGCAAGGCAGCAGCTCCTTCAGAGTAGCAGTCCAGCAGAGTGACAGTCCTTTCAGCAGCACAGCTGTCCTTCTTCCTGGAGGAGTATCCATATGTCCAGAAGTATACTGAAGTGGTGGTTTCTGAGGTTCCCTATATGAACACAAAAAGATGATGGATGGAAAGCTGAACATTGCCAAACACTCACGCCAATCACAGATCTAGGTTAAATCCATAATTTCTTTGCTCACCAGGCAGCCCCAGTTTGGACCCAGCCATATGCAAATGTTCCTTGACCCTGCTCTCCATGGGAACAGTCCAGCCTGACCTGCCAGGCCAGGTTTTTCCTGGTCCAGAAAACAAGCATCCTGGGCCTGCTTTCAGGGTATCACGCCTCATGAGCCACACTGAGCACGGGACCCACATCTGAGCATAACCTTCCCATTTAGGGAAACTATAGCAACCACAAAAAGATGATGGCTGAAATCCTGAATATTGTCAAACATTCACCCTCAGTCACAGATCTGGGTTAAAAATCTAGGGTAAATAGTGATATTCCCTTTCGTTCTCCAAGATCAACAGCAATACTGTGCTTAAACACTTCCATTTAGGTAGAAGCTAGTTAAATAGTGGAGTTTCTTTGCCATTTTCCCAGTGTCCGGCTAGGTAAATAGTAAAGGGTCTTTTTTGGTATATGAACGGCCACTGGAGGAATCAAATGTCATGGGTCAGATCATGAAACATGTTGGACTGGTGCTATCTCATGTCTTTGTTGGTAAGTTAAGGCATTTTGTGATGGAAACACCTTTTATCACTATATTATGAAGGCAGGTTTCTCAAGGTGGTAATGTGTGACTCGAATGTTTGTGTATACTAGTTGTGTGAAATTTTGGTGTGGTGGAGATGTGAACTGATTTTTTTGTGCAACTGTTTATGTGCTGCATAATGGCAATTTCATGTTCTTCTGTTGTACTGTGGTTGTTGTATTGCATTCTGTTTTGTTGTGCTGCACCCTGTTGTGCTCAAGCTGTATTGCCATATTGCGTGGGTATTTTATTGAGTTATGTTGTGTTGCTTACTTTTGATATGTCACCACATGCTGTTACATTTCCAGCCAAAAGCAACACATGCCTTTTAAATTTTTTGTGCCAAGCAACTATTTGCTGCTCTCTTAGGTGGTAAAATAGCGCTGCTCAGGCTCTTCTACTGTTTAAGACACCAGTAAGCCAAACACTGTTGTGGAGGTTGTGTCATAAATTACCATTTGCTCTGCTCACTTTATGTGATATGACCCCATCTCTACCATTAAGCTAGTGGCTGGTAAATAGTAAAACTTATTTGCTATTTGCGTGGCTATCATCCAACTAGTTCATCAATTCTGTTATCTATCCAGTGGCTAAGCAAATAGTGAAGTTTGCAATTTGATTGGCTGTCAGCCAAATTGTACATAATGTCTATTAATGAGCCCGTGGTTGAGTAAATATAAAAGTCTCTTTACTATTTGCACATCTTCAGCCAAATAGTTCCTAATGTCTGCTATTTAGCCAGCAGCAGTGTAAACAGTGAAGTTTCTTTGCTGTTTGCACATCAGCTGGCTGGGTAAATAGTGAAGTTTCTTTTCTATTTGCATGTCCATTTTCCAAACCATAATCTCTCTGTTTGAGCAATAGGCTAGATAAATAGTGAAGTTTATTTGCTCTATGAATGAATGCCATTCAAATTGTACATCTTTCTGCAGTTTACCCTGTGGCTGGGTAAATCATGAGGTTTATTTGCTATTTGCCTACAGATGACCAATTCATTAATAATGTCTGCTATTAAACCAGCATGCAGGCAAATAGTTGGTTTATTTGCAATTTCCATATCTGCCTCCTACATAGTAAATAATAATTTCTATTTAGCCAGAGGCTGGGCAAATAGTGAAGTTTCTTTGCTATTTGAACATATACCATTAAAACAGTACATCATTTACCAGCGACTGGGTAAATAGTGATATTTCACGAAGCTGCCAGTCAAATAGCCGATAATCTCTTCTATTTATGTGGTTGCTTCATAAATAAAGGAGAATATTCACTGCCTACCCTTTGGCTAGCTAAATACTTACCAGGATCTTGAAATGCTCTGCCTCTGTATTTAAAATTGGAAGCACTTAGTATTACTTGTTCATTCATAACCCACTTTCCTGGCTTTTTGGTATCATTACCAATAAGAGATCATTAGAATTCCCGGCATTCATTTCAGGTGATACCTTGCAAGGGCTCCTGCAGATGAAAATCAACAGCAACATAGATTTACATTAGACATCAGTTACATACTAGTGGAGGTGCTAAGTAAATTAAAGGTAACAACTCAAATAACGGATACAGGATCACATATTCTGAGCCCAAGAGGATAGTTATGCATACGGTTGCATGTGATTTCATAGAAAAGTTAGTTCATGGAATACCATTACTGAGACACCATTTCATCTAAACTGTTTAATGGAAATTTTCTGAATGAATGACATCTACCTTTTCGTAGAAACCAAATCAAAGAGACTATTTTTGGTCGAAATTGGCTTTTGAATGCTTATTTATTGGATGAAAATGCAATGGTTGCAGGTCTTAACTTCAGAAACATTTTTGTTTGACTTGGTCCTACAGTAATAAGAACAATCCACGCTGAACTGCCAGGCCAGATCCCTTCTGAATGGGAAACAAGCAAGTCAGACTGATTTCAGTTTATTGGGCCTCGTCAATAAAGTGCAGCTTGATTCCTGTAAAACAGTGAGATAAGGACCTATGTTTGGTCATTCCACTTGCACTTAGACTGTTGCTTTGAGGAAAAGCAAAATGGTAATGGGTGGAGTCCTTGAATTAAGAACATCCACTGGAAATTAATGTGGACTGCATTCTAATCAATGATATTTTTGCCCACGGTAAAAGAAAAATGTAAATCCGTATTTGTAAAGCTCAAACTACTCCCCCTTACGGGTCTCAAGGCGCTGGGGGCTGTCGTGGAAATTAGGTGAGCTACTGCCCAGAGTCACATGGTGCTGGGCTGAGCTGCCGCCAGAGCCAGGGATCGAACCGTGAACCCTGTGCTCCGAAGTTAGCTGCCATGGCCGCTGCACCACACCTCTCCATGGACGGTGCCCCTCAGTGTCAAGCATCACTCCAGCTTGAGTCTGCATACTAGTGATCAACAAAATGAAAGCCCTTAGGGCACGTTTAGCAGTCATTACCATACATACTGTGATATAACAATACCATGAAATCTGTGGAATTGGCCTTTGGTAACTGGGGCACACAAGTGATGCATGGTTTGACTGAGGCAAGGGCCAGGCTACTACGTACAAGTCAAGAGGATTCTACAGGAACAAGCAGTGCTTAGCAAAAGTGTAGTTGTAAGGTTCCCACTTTTCAGTTCAGTTTGCAGCTGTACTGTGGCATCCTACACGTGTGCATCGTTTCTAATATCGGTCCCTCATGTAGAGTACTCATATTTGCCACCTTGCTTAGTCTGGAGATTCATATGTTTGCTGCTCGTGGTTGCAGGCCTCTATTGCTTCACCCTGTCCTAGGGTATGACCTGGTTATTCCAGAGCTTATCATTGCCATTTTCTTAGAGAAGCCTGTAAGGCAAGTTGTTTTAAGTGTGAATGGTGTGTAATTATATATTACTCTCCTTAAAAAGCATCCACTATGTGGCACAGTATGTACACGCAGGCTCATTGACTGCTAGGCATAGGAAAAGTAAAAGTTATATACTGTATTAATAAAGAATTTCGGAATAAAATAATGTTCAACAAAAGTTATTCCTCTTGGTGAATGAAGTAACCGTAGCTGCTTTCAATTATGCCCTGTATATATAGGAGGATATTTCATTGCTAGTGGATCACCACCCTACTACAAAAATAGTGAAAGATCTTACACTTCAAACAAATGTGCTACAGGGAAACAAAAGAAGAAAAGAAGATGTATTCAAAGAAGAATTCATCAGTATTCACATATACATACACGTGTTAAGTTAGTCCTTCAGAACCAATGCAGATTGGCAATATCAAATGCTCCTTAATCAAAGAGGCAAGAGATTGTTAATGGCAAGAGAGCCCTGCTGATCACTCCCTTAAATATTGCTGCATATTGTTGAGAACTGAGACACCTTGCCTGTGAGCAGCAAATCAGGGTTGAGTTCTGTCTTAAGAGAAGTGTTTGCCACTAATTAGAATAATTTTCTCTTGCTGTGGAACTGGCAACTACAGAAGGTCCCATTCCGGTTTTGGCATTGAATAGAGCAATAGAATGCTTCATGGACAAGACCTTCACTTCTCAAACCACTATATCATTACAAACAAAACCTAGAGAAGAAAGAAAGAAAGGGAATAGAATGGTACTCCTTTAAGCTCAGGCAATATAATTCGGTAGGTTCTCATTTAGATTATCAGGTGGCTACTGCTGAAGGACACACTGAGCCTTTATCATTTGACCTCATATATGAACTTATGTTTGAAGCTGCGTCAAGCACATATTGGTTCAGAAGAAATAATCCAACAATTAATTGACAGGTGTCCTTGATTACCTTAACCTTGTCCATTTGTAAGGAAAAGGGTTTCTCCCAGAGAAGGTTTGGTAAAGATTCAACCATTCACGTCATACTACTGCATCCACAGGCTAGACTATCACTGAAGTGGGTGGGGTACCTCCACAATACCAGATGTTTGCAGATGTGTTTAGTTCCAAGGGAGCAGAACAGCTACCACTGCACAGGAATTAACACTGATCAGTAGATCTTGCACCTGGAGATAAGATTCTGTATGACAACATCCATCTACTCACTGTAAAATAAGAAGCAGTTCTCTAAGAATATCTCGAGGAGAATTTAAAAAAAAGATTTCATGAGGCATTCAGCGTTTGCAGTAGGTGCACCTGTAGTTTGTTTTTGCTCATAATCTTTGTATGGAACATATTTGATTGATTACAACAAGGTACGACATGGCTACCATATGCCAACATTATCAGATAGGAGACCAGTTGCCACAAATCAAGTGTACATAGTGCGGGACCAGTGGTAAATTACAAGGAAGTAAAGGGGCACACAGTAGTTAGACAGGCGTGCCTAAGGGTCATCCACAGCATGGCATGTCTCAAAGCAGAAAAGAAAGAACACAAACAACAAAATACAACAATTCCTGGTCGAGGCTTTTTTGATAGAGTTCAAAGATCTGGATAATGTTACGGTAATTATTATTAGTGAGTGAGGGGGGGGTCAGTCACTGGATCTAAGCTCTGGGGGGGATAAATCAAAGAGCTATAAAGCGAGTAACCTGAGAAGATTGAAACATGAAAACTCCAAGCGAGTCAGATAGTGGATCAGTGAGCGGCAAACACATAGAAATTTAGCCACAGTGTTTGTTAGATTGAGCGAAAGTTGTTCCGTCTGCAGCGTGTGCCACAGATGAGTAAACTGTTGAGCAATGGAAGGGAGTCTTTTTCCATGTCAGTGGCAAACGCTGCTGCACAGCATGGCACATGTGGCAAATGAGCTTCCAGTCATCGCTTCAAATGTAAGGGCCACATCTGAATGATAACCATAAGGTAGGAAGCAGGGAGCTGATATCCTTTGGTGGCTTTAATGTGGCAACATGACGGAGCACCCGACTGGACGGCATAGGCACGAACGGCGCCCGTCTCTCCCTCTACAAATCGTAGTAAGGATTGGGCCGGTCCGGGGTTGCTCATGGAGCCATAACTAGTAGCGCTCCTAGTTTTTTTTCCAGAAACACAGGAAGAAACCCACGTTTTTTTCATTGGAGACTCATTTTGAGCCTCTATTTCTGTTACCTGTGAGGATTGGGTACGCCTTAGCGCGCGCACACCGTCCCGCAGGTACTCCACCTGGTCCTGACGAAAACCTGTAACCTGACACATAGGTTGAAACATGTAGACCTTTTTAACTCACATATCCCTAGTTTTTACACCGACTGCCCTCCTAATTGGGTAACAGGTGCCCCTTATTTTAAACAGTACCCGTGACACTCCAGAATAAACTCCGTGAGTGGGTAGTACCGGATACTTTTAAAAACACTTGTTCTTTCCCCTTGCACATATAAAAGAAACAAACCAGCTTCACTGTAATCAGGTGTCGTAGCACACCTAGATGGCATTCGGCTATCCGGGTGGGACCCCGATGATGAAGCATGTCACCAACTAGGTTGGTGAGTGAGGGGTCTTCTTAAGGACAAAGGACGTCCTATAGGCTTGTGGCTAACACATTGACTTGCCCCCTCTACTGAGGTTGGGATCTATTCATAAGGTTTAACTCCCTTATTGTCGTTTAACTATATATTCAGGGGACAGGGAGTCCCATTCCTGCCTTCATTGGCAAATACCCTTTCTCTCTCTATTGTTTACCTGGCTTTAATGTGTCCCAGGATTTCTTTCCAGTAGGTAGTGATCAGTGGCGTAGCAAGGGGGGAGGCGGCACAAGTTTTGGGGGCGCTGTTCTTCCCCTGCTCTTACCTGCCACCTCAGTCGGCAATTGCCAGCACCTCCGCTTTTCAGTGAGGCCGTCGGGGGCGGTAATCTGTGGAATCGCCAGCAACCCCCACTACACTCCCACTCCGCTCTTCACTGCGGCCGCTGTAGGGTGGCAAACGCAAGGGCTGCCTCAGGCACCCATCACTCTAACGCCCCAACTATTCCGAGATGTATCATAGGTGGGTGGGCTAGTAATAGAAGATTAGGGCATGCCAGTCTACCATTGTCCTGTGGCTGCATCGGTAGGGAGCTAGAGATCATCTGCCATTTCCTGTTCCAAATCAAGGATTGGACGTCTTAGTGCAAGCGAAGGATATCCTCCTGGGGAACCAGAGTAGGCAGAGTCTGGAAAAGGTACAAGACCCATGGGAGGACGTTCATTTTTATGACATTAATATGGCCCAGCCAGAAGATGTGATGGGTCTTCCACTGCCTGCTGTCAGATTGGACATCAAACGTTGCACCCAATTGGCCTGCGCCCAGAGAGACAGTTTAGAAGTCAGGTTAAGACACAGATACCTAATTACGCTGGAGGACCACTGGAATGGTGCTAGGCATTGCAAAGCAGGAATTTCCTGCTGAGGTATAGTCAGATTAAGGACGCAAGACTTTTACATATTAATTTTGAAGCCTGGCACTGCCTCGAACGCAGCAAGGCTGGCAACAATTGCTGGTAAAGAGGTAGCTGGCTGAGAGACAGAGCAAGTGTTCATCTGCAAACAGGCTAATCTGATGGTCCCAGTCCTCAAAGGGGATGCCCACCATGGCAGCAGTGCGGTGGATATTTATGGCTCCATTACGAAAGCGAACAAAAGGAGTGACAACAGGCACCCTTGGGGTGTGCCCCTAAGAATGCTATTGGGAGCCGTGTGGCACCTGTTGACCCTAATGGTAGCTGTTGGGGTGACAAAGGAAGCCTCGATCTTGGCTATCATTCCCGGCCCCAAACCCACCTTGCCCAAAACCGCCCATAGGGCCGCCCAATTCACCCTATCAAATGCCTTTTTCAGCTCAAGTTAAAAGAGACAGGCCGAGACGTTGGGGCAGTGGGACTACTCGAATAAGTGCGCTATCCGGTGCACTTTATCTGCTCCCTGTCGAATGAGAATAAACCCCACCTGATCAGGGTCAATGAGGCCTAGAAGATAGAACTCCAAACTGGTAGCCAAAATGTTTGTAACGTTTTCTGCATCCATATTGAGAAGCGCTATGGGGCAGTAGGAAGAGCAGTGTGTAGGGGGGGTCTTTCCCTGGTTTGGGTATAAGGTAGATCGCTGCTGCCGCCAAGGTGGGCATAAGACCCATGTCGTGTATGAAGGAGTTAAACTGCTTTGGCCAATCTTCCTGCAGATTAGACAGAAACAGCCTGTAGAAGACGATAGGAAGCTCATCAGGCCTGGAATTTGACCAAGGGGAAGGGCCTGAACTGTGTTACAAAGCTCTACAAAGGTGATTGGAGCTTCAAGGAGGTCAGCTTGCTGGGGGTGGATGGGTTAACAACCATAGGCATTCAGGTACACATCTATCAACGCACAAGGCAGATTGTCACAAGTTTAAAAGGGTCTGATAGTAATCGGATAACGCCCACTGCTTGACCGACTCAAAAATCGCCCAGCCCTCATCCCCAACCTGAAGTCTACCAATGTGTGCTCTAGCCTGTGCTTGATGGAGTCGTCGAGCTAACATCGAGCCCACCTTGTTCCACCCGTGGTAATATTTCTTCTTTAGAGCTAAAAGGGAACGTTCAGCCCCAATTAGTTTGATGAACCTTCATTTGATTGCATAGCATTGCGAGTTGCCGCTTGTTCCGTCAAGTTGAAGCAGACTGCTTTTGCTTTTCCAAGGCTTTAATCACCACCACCAGGGTAGACTTCATCAAGTGCGCCTCTCTCTGTCTGGCAATGGTGGAGATCACTTCCTCGATGGTAGCCTTAAAGCAATCTCAAAGTGTATACAAAAACGTGTTGGGAATGGCGTTCATTGCAAAGTATTCTACAATTCCTTTATGTATTTCAGCCACATCAGCTGGATCCCAGAGGAGCCTCAGGAGTAACAACCATCGTAGTGGGCCCCTGCAGGATGGGGTAGTGGAGGATCAAACCAGTTCTACATGGTCATGATCAGAGATGGAGATATCTGAGATAGCTGCCACTTCTAGATCGCGCAAGAGGGAGTGAGTTAAGAAAACATGATCAATGCATGAGTATGATGCGTAAACATGAGGTTAGAATGAGTAGTCCCAAGCATCTGGGTGTTTATAGCGGCAAGCGTCTACTAGTCCCGGTTCAGTGGTGTCCTTCTTCAGTATGATGGACTTAGCCACAGTGCCCTGATATGTGGCTGTGCTGCGGTCTAGATCTGGATCCCACACGAGGTTAAAATCACCACTAATGATAATGTCACCTTTCACCTCCGCCAGTTGCTCAAACAATATGCATCTCAGATAAAGGTCCTGCAAGTGATTGAGGGCATAGGCATTGAAAAGTGTGAGGGGCGCTTTGTCTCTATGCATGTGCAACACCAGGAAACGACTCTCCATATCCCTCACCACCTTTGAGATAGAGGAGTGGAAGTCTGCTTTGAAGATAACACCCACCCCCAACGTTGTAGTAGGTGTATGGGCTCAGCATATCAATGGATACTTCGGGTGTACCATCCAATGGGTGTCTTCCCCAAAAGATGACTCTCCTGGAGAAGGACAACAACTTGGTCATGTTGCAATACGTAGCCCCATACATGTTGCGCTTGTTGGGGGAATTGAGACCTTGGACTTTTAGAGAGAGCAATTTAGTGCCCATTGTTAGAGTCATCTGTGAGTAAAGTGTGAGTTAGCATCTGCGGGAAAAAGAGATATAGGAGGGGTGAGGCCAGGGGGGGCAGGGTGGTCCTGCACCATGATGCCTTCTTCCCCCCAGAAATAGGAATAGGTGGTTGAGCAGTCCCCAGGGCATCCCAGAATGTCAGAACAGGGATGGGTGGAGCATGTGCCTGCCGTTGAAGGGATAGGCTATGCACTGTACATCCTGTAAAATTTCGAAAGCAACCATTTTTGACAGTAGTTGAACTAAGGAAGAAAAACAAATAGCAAAAACCAAAATCAGTGGACCAACTGTGTCCAACACAGTCATCCGCTTCCCTCAGAGACTGGCACACATATCCCCAATTCCTGTTTGAGGAGCCAGCTTCCTGGGGTGTGAATCGTGAGGAAGTGGACATTAAGAATAGCTTGTGTCCAAACTTGTGGGGATAGTCAGAATGGCCTCCCGGTCCCCGCGGCTCGATACCATCTGCTGTCCTAGGCCGCAAGGCCCGCAGAGGTCTCAGCAGAGAGGGGAGGCCCATCCCTCAGTATCTGATAGTTGCTGCATTACAGGGTGCTGTAGGTGGATTGAACCAGCGTGGGGTCCTTCTTCATGTTCTGGAGATGCTGAATGATGTCATGTTTGGTCTCCTGAGATGCCCCCTCTTTTTGTCACTTGTCCTTCGTTGGTGCTTCATCATGTTCCAGATGGGGCACAGGTCTTCTGTAGTAGACATGCGAGACAGAGAAGTGTCTTAGTCCTGGATATTGGCTGTGAGACCTAACGGATGCTTTGCCTCCGCCAAGGAGCTCATGGCTCATCCCAAGTGCACCAGAGAGCAAAGAGGCGCCCCATTGGTATTGAATGTCCAACTCACTCAATTTATCAGTGATTGGCTTGAAGTCATACAGTTGACGCAGCTTAACAGGAGAGATTTCTGGGAAGAGGTGGATGGTGTGTCTACGAAACAACACCTATGCCTTGCCTCTGGTGGCATGCAGAATAGCTCAATTCTCTGTTAAAATGTGGACACATGATAGGATTTTAGGGATGGAAGCAGGGCCCCCAAGAGCAGAGGCCATGTGATGGACCTTATCCAGGGTTGTGGGGGAGCTTCCTTGTCCCCTCAGATCGTCTTCAGGAGATCAGCAATGAAGGCTGTGAGTTTGCTTCTTTCTGCCCCTTTGGGGACACCCCTGTTGCAAATGTTGTTCCAACGGCTCCTTTTTTCCATGTCCTGTTTAGTTTGCAGCTCTATTTGTTGATCTTTGAGTGCTGCCACCCTACACCAAAGCATCTCTTGGTCTCAGAGTGGTCATCAACTGTGCATTCCAGGTCTTCCACATGTCCCTCTATCTCAGAGACATCAAGCCGAATGTCCTAGATGCAGGATTTAAAGTCTGTCTTAAGTGAGCCGATTTCGATCGAGTTTTCTGCAGGAAATTATCCATGTATACCTGTGAGCTAGGTAATGTGGATGAGCACCCAGTCGTAGGTGCAGTAGCTGCACCTGGCATCTCTGAGTCCGCTGGGTGGTTTTGCTCCAAAGGGAGATCACCTTAGTGCATTTGGGGCGCAGCATGGTGCTTGAATGGGGGGGGCGACAAATGTTGAGAGTTGAACTAGGCCTGGGCATCACTCCTACTGTGGTCCCAAACAAATGCCACATGGCTAGTACAGTTCAGTATGGGCACCACTAGTGGGGGACAGGATTTCGACCAGTCAGTCACAGGGTGAACATAGAACAGAAGACTAGGATACCATTGACCCCTCACAGGTAATGCCGGAAGCTTCAAAGTTTCGGTGGCAAGCTGCGCCACAGTGGAGGCACAGTCTTTCCACAGCCCAGTGGATCTAATGGAGTTTAATCGAGGAATAAAAGAAGCACTGTAGATACTGTACACCTGCTCCAATCGGGCCCTCTTGAGGCCAAGGGCTCTGCTCCTCTTGATGTCATCCCCACGCTCAGCATATCCCCAGCATAGAGATCCTAGAATTCCGGGCCAGTCCCCTTTTCCCTGGCTTTAAATACTCATAGGACATGGTGATTAGAGGGGGTTGAGAGCATGGCAGGCCCAAGCAGGTTGAGGAGCTTGTCCTGAGACAGAAGGCAATAGGAGTTGTAAAGATACGGCAAATCTCAGGGGCAAGCCTCAGTGATAGTGCTCTCTAGTCACTGTGCAAATCCCAGCCAATTAGGATCCTTGAACACCCCAGGCAACCCCCGTCCCAAAAGTAGCAGCTCTGTGTCGTTGCTCAATCCCAGGGTCAGCCGGGGAGGCCCTCTGCCACACAATTGTCCCAGACACCTCTCAAAGCAAGGTGCTAGCCAGAGGGGAAAGAGGAATGGGCAGAGCCCAGCCTCCAACACTAATCTCGCTTGTCATCGAAAGAGAAGCCAGTCTAACCAACTTCGAAATGGCGCGCCACGGAGCCAAAACAGGACCAGTTACGCTCACTCGCTCAGTCAGGTCTCTGCGCCATCTGGGTTTGCATAACTTAGGCACCGTATTGAAGAGGCAGGCATCACAGGTTGCCGTATCGTCTGAAGTGCAGAAATGGGGGCCCCAGCACCAGATCGTCAAAGCTCTTGCCGTAGTGCCGGGCGGGTGGGTGGAGAAATACGTTGGCTCCCACACACCTACATACTCTCTAGTGCAATCCTCTCAAGGGGCCCCCAAGCTGGCCACAGTGCCAGCAACTCAGGCTGCAGCAGTGTGCCTATACTGCTGGTTTGCACCTGCTAGGCAATGCGTGCTGCACCGTGGGCTTTGCCCCAGCGAGCCGCAGTGCCTCTCTCCGCAAGATGGCAGCCCCGCATTTACAGACCTTGTCAATGGGTTCAAAGCAGCACCTGCAGGAGACCAGGAGAAAGTAGGAGCAAAATCACTCGGGCTTTCTCACCAACAGTTCTCTGTAGCAAGTGAGCTGCCTCAGAGGCCTCCAGGCCGGACTTCCATTTCCTGTGCTGCAGATCACAGGCACAGCTCTACAAGATCGTGGCTCCAACCTAATGAAGCCCTGACCAATGGGTCATAAAGTTATCACTATAGGAGTCCAATTGAGGGACAAAATAGCCCTCTCTGGCTTCAGGGGGCGGCACGAGGGTCCTGTCGCGACTAGAGCTGGGGTATCACCTTCCCGGTGCTGTAGATGGCGTTAGATGGGCGATAGGGACTCGAAGGACAGACGAGATATGTCTTACTTCATTCCCTGCTAGCCCACACCCCCCACCAGTAGCTTTTTATACCAAAACCTGATGGAAGTTTTCAACCCTGCATAGACTACAGAGAGTTAAATGACATTATGATGAGGAACCCACATCGCCCCTCAATAATCTCTGTATCTCTTGATCACATGAACATGGCAAGTTCTTCTTAAAATCCAATTTGATAATCGGCATATCATTCAGTGTGAATCAAGGATGGAGATAAATAAAAGATTGGTTTCCATACTTAATAATGCTGTTTGGGGTGTTCCATACCCTTGCAACCTTCTAACATCTTCAGGGGTATACTTGAATCATAAAAGATTAGCTGTCTAGAAAATGTCCTTGGACTTTCTGAAACCTTAACGGATCATAATGAAAGTACTGGGCAGGCTGCAAACCCATTGTTTATATGCAAGACTATAATAATGTTGCCATTATACAACCCGTCTTGTTTTTGTGGCTACAGTCACCTAGTAGCCTTGTCCGACCTCTGCCAATGAGATCCCGATATTTTTAGGTTTCACTAGTTTCATTTTATGCAGGATTTTTCTTGTTTATTATTGCCACTAGCGCAACTGACAAAGAAGAAACTACTTTTATCTGAGATTAGGAACAATTAGAAGCTTTTGAATTTTAAAAGAATTCTTTGTCATCCTGATTGTACTTACAAATTGATCCTTGAAACTGATGCAACTGGCGCCATTCTCTGTAACAGATGCCATGAAACCAAAACAATAAATCTAGTGGCATTCTAAGTCCAAACACTTTCTAACACAGAAAGCAAATGAACAACATAAAACTGAGAGTTGTTAGCATCAAGAGCACATTTTCTCCCTGGAAACTTCACCTGAAAGTAGTTACGCAAGATAAAAACAGGGAATGGATTGAAACAGTGATGTATATTGGTACCAGTCTTATTTTACCTGTTTCTGCATGATTTTCGCTTGCAATTTACAAAACTCAGAAAGTTTCTCCCTAGATTGTGATTTAAGTCCTTCCACCTTTTTTTTTTTATTTTTAAAACCTTTATTCAATTTACACACGATACACAGCTGTCAGCCTACAACCCAGGGGGCCGGCCGCTATGACATCCAACGTAGCATGTATCACGCAGTAACAGTCCTCAAGGTAGTCTTTCAGGTAGAAACATTAGACATTATGGCTTGTACGTGGTTGAGGATAAAGAAGACTAGCATTGAAGGTTTAGTTTTAAAATTTTTGATGATACAAAACGAACAACATAAAACACAATCACATGGCGATAGTCGAATACTGGGAGTCAAAGGGAAGGGCGGTAGGTTCTGGGTAGCATACTATGATAAGCACACAATTCAAAAGGGGGGGTAGCGAGGAGATCAGTATTATACAAAATTGCGAGCATAGACCCGAAACGTCCACTAAGGGGACAATAAATTGTCGATAGTGTATTCTTGTGGGGGAGTGCACAGGTTGCCACAATACGAGTTCCATTGAGACCATATTCTACCCCATTTCTTAGGCCTGCCCCTAGCCACATAGACCGTTTTCTCTCTGATCATACACCAGTCCATGTTCTCCCTCCAGGCCTCTACGGTAGGTGGTCTGTGGGAACCCCAGAGTTGTGCAATGTCCCTCTTGGCCACCATGTTACCAAGAGTTGCCCAAAAAGTCTGGGCCGTGTTATAGTCCGTGGGTTCCCAGACATTGAGAAGACATCTTCTGACCTCGGGCAAGAGGGAGACCCCAGTGACTCTTTCCATGATAGCATGCACTCTGGACCAGAAAGCAACAACAGCCGGACACTCCCAAATAATATGCAAAAAGGCTCCACTCATTCCACATCCGCGCTTACATAGCCCATCAAGAGAGTAACCCATTCGCACCAGACGCGGACCCGTTACATATACACGGTGGAGGATCTTCAGTTGGACAAATCGGAGACGAGCGGGTATGGCCACCTCCTTAGGGGAGGAGACGGCCATTTGCCAATCCTCGTCATCCAGTTCAAGGCCATCTGCGGTCCACGAGGCTTTGAGGCGCCCAGCAAGTCAGCCCTGTTGTTAATGAGCTTCTTGTAAAGCAGCGATATGGTACTGTCAGGCAAATAGCCATCAAGGATGCGGTCCTCTAAAGGCGAGGAGTCAGGAATCTCAGTTCCCGGGGGGAAAACTGAGAGCAATGCGTGTCGCACTTGAATATACCTGAAGTATTCCTTATCATCAAGCTCATATTCCAGCTTAAGCGCCTCAAAAGTCTTGACGCTTCCCTTGGACCAGAGATCCTCCACTCTACTGATACCGATCATATCCCATTTATCGAATCCTTTCGTTCTCCACAAATCGCCCAATCGATCAGAATCAGACAGCGGGGTCACACGAGTCAATCTACCACTCCATCCCGTAGCAGCAGTAGCATCTCGCCACACTCGCACAGCAATTTTCGTAGGGCCAGTCAGGTCTCCCAGTGGCTGCTTGGAATACAGCGCCCTGCTAAAATTCCCGCCCGGCAAGAGATGCTTATCCATTGAAAAGGTAGGAGTATGGCCAGGGGCGTAAGTTACATGGTTGACAGCTCTAAGCTGCGAGGCCCAGTAATAGCGTCTGATATCAGGGAGGGCGATGCCACCGTCATACCACGGCAAGGTGAGCTTGGGTAAGGAGATACGAGCACGCCCATCCCAGATCAGCCGCCTCTGAAGGCCTTCGACTTCATGGAAATACGCCAAAGGTATAGGGTCATAAAAATTCTGAAGTGCATAAAGAAATCTGGGAAGCGACATCATCTTAAACAGAGCCGCATGACCCAATGGGGAAAGGGGAAGTCGCCGCCACCGTAAAACATCAAGTTTAAGCCTCTGGAGAGGGGCCAGAAGGTTACGTTCATAACGGACCGCGGAGTTTAGCGAGACATAAATCCCCAAGTACCGAAAACCAGACTCAGCCACCTGAATTGGAAATCTACGGGGCAGCGGGGGGAGATCTCCAGCCAAAACGTAGACGCATGACTTGGACCAGTTGATGACGAGCCCCGAGTTCTTACCGAAAGAGGTGAGAACATCGAAAAGCACATTCAGAGACTTTCGGGGGGAGGTGAGGTACAGAAGAATGTCGTCAGCGTATAGCGAGACACGATCTTCAAAGTCAGGGGACCACCGGATGCCCCTTATGGAGGGCTCCCAGCGAAGCCACTCAGCCAATGGTTCCAAAGCGAGGGCAAATAGTAACGGCGACAGTGGACAGCCCTGACGGGTGCCACGTCCGAGTGCGAAAGTACCAGAGACCCTGCCATTCACTAACACCTGGGCTAGTGGTCGTTCATAAAGGAGCCGCACCAGGTGATGAATTGAGAGCCGAACCCGAACTTAGCGAGAGCCGCCCAGAGATACGGCCATTCTATCGTATCAAAGGCCATAGTAGCATCGAGGGAAGCCAAAATGGCCGACTCCGTAAGAGTCCCAGCTCTCGCGAGAACTCCGTGGAGTCTCCTGAGATTAAGGGCGGTATTCCGGTGCGGGATGAAACCGGATTGATCCGGATGGATCAGATCTCCAACCACCTTAACCAGTCGATTAGCAAGAAATTTAGCTAGAATCTTGGGTTCAGCATTGAGCAGTGAAATGGGCTGGTACAAAGCACACCGATCGCGCTGCTTACCTTCCTTGTGAATGACAACGATGGTGGCCAGACGCTGATCAGTAGGAAGGACACCATTATCGAGAGCCTCGAGAAACATATCCCTCAAATAAGGTGCCATTTTGTCAGGCCGTAGTTTGTACAGCTCAATGGGTAATCCATTGGGCCCCATGGCCTTGCCGACCGAAGCTCGCGGATGGCACTGGCGATCTCATCCACTGTAATGGGAGCGTCCATCAAGGTTCTATCCTCATCAGAGAGGCAGGGTAATGCGATATCACGTAACAGTAAGCGGGAATCACACTCATCCCTGTCGCTCACCGAGGCATAGACTGTCTGGAAGTGGTCCACGAAACAATCAACAATTCCAGTAGGGTCAGACACACAATCCCCAGTCGACCTCTCAATCCACGGCACCACTCGATTTGCTCTCTCTTTCTTGTCCAGCCACGCAATAAGTTTACCCGCCTTATCACCCACATCATGGAGTCTACCCTGATGCTCTCTGCACATAACTTTAGCAGCATCGGTAACCAGGGCCCTATAGTCGGCCTGTTTCAGAGCCAGGGAGTGAAGAGTAGCAGGGGTATCGTTCCCACCCAGGGCGCCCTCAAGCACAACTATTTCATCTTCAAGGCGCGTCAGCTCCTCATTCCTGGCCTTTTTAGCAGTGGCAATCAATGACAGTGAACAACCCCGAATTACAGTCTTGAAAGCTTCCCACAGTGAGACAGAAGAGGAAACAGACCCCACATTTACATCAAAGTAGCAATTAATAGCCTTGACCAGCTCGGAACGTGTCTTGGGATTTCTCAAATGGCAGGGATTAATAGGAGCAACTCTCCCTGCACTACCCGCCCCAACAGCAACACTTAGCCACAAGGGAGAGTGATCAGAAATACCCCTCGGGAGGTGACGAGCTTCTCGCACTGATGAAGATTGGGCCGACGGCAGTAAGAAGTAGTCAATTCTGGAAAGACTACAGTGGGCCCCAGAGGGAAAAGTGTATTGTAATTGCACAGGATGTAGCATTCTCCAACTATCCACCAACCCAAAAGTGTCCAGGAGCTCGGAGAGCCACCTCTGGGAGTTCGGTAAAGCCCTGGGCGGGTAGCGATCAGAATCGCCCGAGACCACAGAATTAAAATCCCCTCCAACAAGAAGGAGACTATCAGGAAGCTCTAGCAAAAGCCGCCCGAGGTCGGCATAGGTAGTGGCTTGTAGACCCGGGGGGACATATAAGTTAACTATAGAGAGCCTTTTGCCCTCCCAACTCCCCGAAATTGCAACATATCGACCCCTTCATCGAGCGCTACATCGTCTATTTCAAGGGCCAGGGAGGACCGGATCAAAATGCCCACCCCTCTAGAGCCAGAAGTGAAACCAGCATGTGCCACCAGCTTGTAGCCACGCCTATTCATTGCCTGGCAAGCATTCCCTATCAAATGGGTCTCTTGCAACAATACAACATCAGGGGAATGGCGTCTAAGGAACTGAGAGACAACACCACGTTTTATCTTATCCCCAACCCGTTAACGTTCCAGGACAGCAACTTCAACTCACCACCCCCCATCCCGGAAACGGACCATTGCCCTCTCCCCTCGATACCCAACAACAGAAGGATAAAAGCAACGTGCACAGTGCCATGAGAAAGTAACAAACACAAAAACAATAACAATAATAATCCCCCCCTCCCTCCAACCACCCCCGGCTTCAACACCCCCCACCCTGCACCCCTGCGTACGACTCGAAAGCCACCCCAACATGCAGTGTGCCTGTCGCCCCTTCATAACTACACTACACAAAGAACCCAGGAGGAGGAAGAAGAGTCCCCTTACACCCTAACCACCCTCGGGCTCAACACAAACAATAGTGTGACAAATGGCATAACTCAGCTGATAAGCAAGTAAAAGAAACCGGACGTCAGGGACCACAATGTCACTCCCGATCTGAAGTGCCCCCCTCTGCTCCACCGGGGCGCCCGTTCAGATCGTCTCGTTTAGGCAGTGAATCAATCCAGTCACTGGCGCAGTCTGGTCGATCAAAGAAAAAGGTCCGCTCCTCATGTTCAATGCGCAGTCGAGCCGGAAATAACATAGCATACTTAAATCCAAGATCTCGTAGTCGCCTCTTCACTCCCTGAAACCCCATCCTTTGTCGCTGGACCTGCGGGGTAAAGTCTGGGTAGTTGTTGACCGTGCAGTTGTCAATATTCAAGGGGCCCGACCTCGGGAGGCTTGCAGGATAGCGTCTCTATCACGAAAGTGAAAAAGCAGAGCGATGATGGGTCTCGGGGGGGCCCCCGGTTGAATCTTCCCGCCCGGGAAACGATATGCACGTTCAACAGCAAAGACTTTGCTGAGTCCAGCGGGGGCCAGATGGTTGAGGATCAGATCTTCGACAAGCAGGTCAACTGTGGTGCTCTCGGGTTTTTCTGGCATTCCCACCAAGCGTATGTTGTTATGCCGGGCCCTATTTTCATGCTCGTCCAGTCTTCGAGCCATCAAGTCGTGCGACGCTCTCAGATTGCCAATCTCCGACTGCGCGTCCGCCACATCCGTGATAAGACTGGAGGTCTTCATATCCAAGGCCTTGACCCTCTCATTAGTTTTGGCGAGGTCCGCTCTAATGAGTGTAACGTCGACCGCCACAGTATCAATCTTGGAGGCCAGGGCTTCATATTGTTGTCCCATATCCGCTTTCATCCCCGTAATGGCACTCATCAAGTCCTGGAGAGAAACCTCGGAAGGCTCGGCAGAGTCCGTCTTGGGGTCAGCAAAAGTGCGGCCGGTACCACCGGGGGAGCCCTTCGGTTGTGTATACCGATCCATGACATTAGTCTGAGTGAGTCCCCCGCGGACCGGCGTCTTGGTCTTGCGCTTCTCGGACTCAGGTTTGGAGGCCATATTGGGATCAGCGCCCCAAAGGGGCCTTCTGGACCTGGTGAAAATGGCCGACGCCCGCGGGATACCAAGTCCAAATTTTAGGGCCAAAACTGGAAAATGCAGCTTGAGCAATAGTCCGAGGAAGTGGGGATGTGGCCGGACACCACAGTGGGTAAAGTTGCACCGCCGTGGGAGACGATCCGCTTGTAGCGCAATCACTCGAGGGTCCGGGGAGAAACCGAAACTGAAAGTGACAATCAGGCCGACTAGGGAGACGTCCCTCCGGCCGCTGTTGTTGAATTACTCCCCGGCCCAATGAAGCAGCCAAGTCCCCGGTCACGCTCGGGGTGTGCCCAGATAGCTGAAGTCGGAGTAGAATCGGTTCCCGACGTCCAAATTCGATTTCTGAAAGGATATCAGGATCAGCGAGAGTAGATCTTCAAAAGCCCATCAATAGAACCAGGATATTATAAGGATATGTGCAAGAGGGCGGCACGGGTCGCTGGAGCCCTCTGCTCACGCGACCATCTAGGACGCCCGCATAGCTCCTCCCCCGTCCCTCCACCTTTTGATGTATGCTGATGAAATGGTTTGATTTGATTAGATTCCTGCAGGCCTACAGAGAAACTTGGATGTGCTCTTTCTGTATACAGAAAAACACAATATTCAAATTTATATAACTAAAACTAGGAGGAGGAAACAATGTAAACTTATTGTTGGTCTTTAGGTATTGAGAAATTAGAGCAAGGTAATTCCTACACCTATATTGGCAGACTCTTTTCTCTCAACCTTGACAGTAAGCAGCATTTTATTTGGAATGGTAGTAACGCATTAGCACATGCAGGAGCATTAAATACATTTTATAAATCTATGGGGAGAAGAGATTTTTCGCACCTATTAGAAGTCTGTAAGGTAAAAATTCCATCCACCTTAAGCTATGCCCTAGAATACATACCTATAGCAAAGAGGTCATGTCTTAATTTATATGTGGGGAAAACCCTAAGGACGTTTTATTCAGTTAGTACTACAATTCCTGTACAGGCCTTATGTTTAGAACTAGGTCTTACTAGTACATTTGCTATGACAATGGCAAAGGTAATAAGATGGGGGTATAGTCTAATGCTTGCAGATGAAGGATCGCTCACATATATATTAAGACAGGAGGTTTTATTAGCTACGCATAAGTATGACTCCTTTACATTGAATTTGCAATTTGTACTCCAAAAATTGGGTTGTACCTTATCTCACCTGGATTCATGGTCTCTTGGGCAACTGGATCTATATTTAAGACAGGCTATCCCGAGACTAAGTTTTGCATTAGATATTGAACACTGTGGTAGTCTGATTATGTGTATATCTTTTATCAACAAAGTAACCTGTGGTAAGAAGCACTTGATCATAATACTGTAAGAAGGGCAATACTATTACTGCGGTTGGGTATCTCTTCTCTTAGATCTTACACAAGTAAATGAGCTGACCAGGGAAGTGACCCTTTTAAATTCCAACTTTGCAATAGTTTCAATCCGGATCTAAATACTGTTGTCTTTTTCTGCCCGGCACTTGCTGAACCTCGATAGCAGTTTTTAGCAGCCTTTTATTGCAGATTCAATTAATTAATATGGATGATTTGTTTGCACTTTATACCGTGTGCTCCTAATGAATGTGTGTGTTTTAATCTATTTACATTTTTAAAGAGTTTTTGGGAGATATTTTAACAGAAAAATATCATACATTTTGGGGTGTTATTTTGTATAGTTTTATGTTTGGGTTGTTGATCTCTGTTGGGGTCTAAATCAATCTTGAATAAACTTAGTACTCAAACAGAAAGGGATACTCATAGGATTTTGGTATGGACTTATCCTAAAAACCATGGCTTTCTCACATCAGTGAAATGTCCAACTGCACGTCATACTAGGTGGACTTTGTTTACCCTTAAGACTCTCATCTGAAATCACTTTTCAACCTTGTAAAAGATCGTTGGAAAGAAGATGCCTTACATCGTAAGGAAGAATCAGAACAAACAATGTAATCTTCTTCATTAAGTTTAGCTTCACAGTCAGCATGAGAATGCTGACTAGCATAGCCTGAGTTCTGGACTAAATGCATTCTCAGAGTGAAACTGGAGACCTTCTGGTTGTCTCCTCTGTTCAGGAAAAGCATGGATGCAAGAGATGGCAACTAGCTGTCCTACAAATTCTTAGATTTATTTCCAGTTTCAATCTGTGAATGTATTTGGTCCAGAACTCAGGCTACAACAAAGAATGACTACTCTTAACAATAATACAACATTTTCAGCTCAACCAGGGAGAAGAAAAAACAGATCATTTACTTGTATGCATTTTGTTGGTAACCCAAAAGGCAAAAGAGTACATAAGGAAGTGTGTTATGTGTGCACAAGGAAGAAATTATAACACTAAACAGTAGGTCTTCATCAACCACTGCAAATTCACTCACAATCATGGTCTTAAATATTTATGGACTTTATAGTTCAGTTGCCTCCTTCTAATGGTCTAACAACAATATTAGTTGTAGTGGACTCATTTACCAAACTGACCATTTTACTCCTCTTGCTAAGATCCTGTCAGGTCCTACACAGGTAAAGTTCTTTCTGAAAGAGATATTCTGTTGTCATGGACTCCCTGACAATATCAGCTGTGGACAGATTGATGATGAAGCACTATCCTTAATGATGATGTACCTCTTGAGCTCCATGGTACTCAGTGATCCTGCAGTGAGAGGGCTATGATCTGTCATGGTAGAAACCTATATGAGATGCTCTGTTTCTCTGTTCCTTTATTGTACCTTAGGCCTGCCCTCTGTAAAAATTTTATTAGGAGTCCTAGGAGGACATACTTATGTTCATTTATTGTTGGAGAGATCCTGAATGTGTGCATTGCTCAAAGTACAGGCGAATGAATGCATTACTGCTGTGGCTCTATATAGTTGTCTAGCATTAAAGATGATTTTGCATTCGTTTTTTATAAAGTTTGCAATGTTAATGAAAACTTGATCTGTTTTTAAATGTGTATTGCTTTCTCAAAATACAATGACATAATGCATTAGTGCTGTGACAATACTTAAACTGGCTTTATTTGGTTACGTGGCGTGCAGTACATAGTTGCATTAGTTTAAAGTTTAAAATGCAAATGCAAAGCTGTGACATTGCTCTCACTCATTCTTGACAGAGATTTTTGTTAAATGCTACAACATATTTCTCTGTTATACTCCTCAACCTAATGAGTGTAGATTCCCTTTATGGACCCACTTAGTCCCCACTCCCTGATTCTGGGCCTGCCTGTTTCCCTCCCACTTGGACAATGTTTTTGATAAGTTCCAGGACACATGAGTGCACCACTGGTCGCATGCCTCTGACAACCAAATCATGGAGATGTTGGTTATCCACAATGAATTGGTATAAGGATTGCTCAAGAGTCATGTCTATTGGCAGGTCTATTCCTCTGCACCAAAAGAGCTTCTTTTGATTAAGATTGCCTAATTTAAAGGGTAACTCCCTTGCAAATATCACTTTTTGGTCCGGTCACAACAAGTGAAGCCTCAGGACCAAACCACTTCCCCCGATAACCTCTATTGTATTGTCCAACACTCTGCAACTCCTTCTACGCAAGCTTCCATGTACCCAAAACCCAGAAATGATAGGTGTTAGAAATGTGTCCTTCCTGTAGAGTCACCCAAGATTATTTACCTTCTCATTGACCTCTGTATTTGTTGACTATAGACCTCTGTGCACTTTACCCCAGCTAACCAACGATAAAGTGCTTGTGCTCTTTTTAACACAGCAAAATTGATTTATTTAACATACCACCAACCCCAAGTCCCTACTGTATGGTACAAAGTGTACCCAGAGTCTGTGGGTTAAATCTAATTAGTGGACTGCATTACTCCTTACGCCACTCCAGCGACATAGTAAAGCACGTCCCAAGCCTACCATTGTAGCCTGACTGTGCAGTTTTAAACTGCCAGCTCGACCTGTCAAAATAAAATATTTTCACAGACCTAAACATTCCTTTCACATATTAATAAGTCACCTCTAAGTAGGCCTTATTGACCATAATGTGCATGGCATTTAAAAGTAGGCTACGTAGAAGTTTAACGTTATACGTGTCCTTATAGTGAAATGCCCCAAAAGCTATTCTCACTTTAGCTAAGCTAGATGGCCCATAAGAAATACTGGATTCCATTATTACTATTAATAATGCTAAATTCAGTTTGGTAGCAGTAGAGAAACACTTCAAGGACTATTTTCAATAGTTATCCAAAATTCAATTTAGTGGGAACATCTGATTTTGTCTAACTATTAGGGAAAAGGTACTTTTACAAAGTTTCCATTTTTCTCGCCTAACGCATCTGGATGCTTTGAGCCTGATTTAGAGTTTGGTGTTCAAGATACACTGTCACAAACGTGACACATATCCTGTCTGCCGTATTATAAGTGCATTATATCCTATGGCCTTAGTAATGAAGTGTACAAGATAGCCATCACAGTTGGGACAGGGTATTTCCTTCCTGAACTCTAAGCCAGGCCCTTAATCTGCATTTTGCTCACCCACTTCAGCCAACCAGTAATTAGTATTTGATTAAGTGTGAATGAGTTGTGATGTTGCTCCCATTACAGGGCAGCAAAGGTCAATGGGTGTGGGGAAGTGTTGTTGTGTTCTTAACCAGATGACCTGTGGGCTTGGCCCAGAAACTGGATTAAATGGAAATAGGCCTACCTAGTTACAAGCAGATATAGCTAACCACCAGACCTGCACCCTTCTTTCGTCCCACCAGCCTGATGGGTGCCCAAAGTGAGCCTCTTGTTGACGTCACAGTGTCAAGTCCTGCTGTAGTGTTAAAACCTGCTTGACAGGTGTTGGACTTGGCCCTTCTGGAAGGTTCACCCCTTAACTTTTTGCTTATGAATGTGAATTGGTGGTAGTGATTTTTGGTTTCAGCGCACTTTACCACTGTGTCCCAGGGTAAAGTGCGTGCATGTAGTGAAGTTGGCCTGCCCTCACATAGGAATGCATGGGGAATGTATGTGTCCCTGCTAGTTCTTGATGCGTGGGGTGTGCAGGCTCGAGTTTGGTATGTGCGGACTCGTGAGATTGAATGCTGCGCAATGATGTGTGCGGCGTGAATGTGTCTAGTGTGGAAGTGCAACTTCTAGAAGTTGGCATGTTTGTGTAATTTTTGTCTGGCGTGTGATTGGCTCGAGCTGGCTGGTGAGCCTGGCTCCAGGAGTCAGGATGGGTCTGCCCCGGTGGTGAGTGTTGAGATTAGCATGCTGATGTGAGGGAGGGGTGCACCTGGGACCTGAATAGGGCTGGGCTTTCCCCACACAATGCTGGCTCCGCCCCCTGTGGTGCGACTGATGACCCTAGCCTGGCCAGTGAATAGGAAGGGTGGCTGAGCACATCACAGTGCTCCAAAACCAGCTGTGACTGGTTTCCCCCTCACCCTGCACACAGACAAAGAGATTTACTGTATAAAAAGGGGCTGTGTCCCTTTGCAAAAGGTTCTCTTGCTGATCTTATTTTGGAGGGGGTCCTGCTGCTGCTGGGCGCCAGGAGGACGGCCACTGGGGATTGCCTCCCTGCCTAGGAGGACCCTGTGAGCTGGCCCTGGGCCCAGCCTTGCCCCCCCCCCCCCACCTCCTGAAGGACTTGTTTCTATCCTTTGGGGCATCCTCGCGCTGCGGAGCGCTTTGCCCTGGCTCCTGGATCTTTGTAGCGCTTTGGAGCGCTTTATTATGCCACTAGTGCTTGGGAGCGCTGTAATTATCCCCCTAGCGCTTGGGAGCACTTTCTGTGCGCTGCCGGTGCCCACCCGGCATTTCCCCGCTAGATTGCTGCATCACGGGAGCCCACCCCGTGTTATTTATTATTTAATTCACGGGAGCCCACCCCGTATTGCCGCCCCATCGAGAAAATCACCGCCGCCGGCCCAGAGATCGCCTCAAAGGCGCTGGGCCCGCCTCCCTACCGAGGGCCGCGCTACCATTGTCAGCCCCCAGTAACCGGAAGCCACGCAAGCAGTGGTGCGACGTGGGCAGGGCCTCAAACAAACCGGAAGCGGATGGGAGCCCACCCCGCACTCCGGGACAAGCAGAAGAAGAAGCTGGCGTCGTCCTCCCCTCGCCCTGGGGAGCGAGCGAGGATAGCGGAGGGAGAGAGCCCCGAGGAGCGGGAGCTCTCCTGCCGCCGCGTGGGAAGATCCGGTGAGTGCCGGCGTGAAGCGAGGGGGGCGTCGGGGCACATTGCCGGTGCCCACACCCCCAGTGGTGCAAGCTTCCTTGTGGGGGCGCTGAGAGGCCCCAGAGAGGCCCCATTGTTTAGAGCCCACGAGGGCTCCGGGACCATTTCAGTGATCTCGAGCCCCCAGAGGGGGGGCTCCAACGACGGTCCGCATTTTTCTTTAGAGCCTGCAAGGCTCTTGGGTGCATTGAGGGTGATAGAGCGGCCCCAACTGGCAGCGGGCCGCTCCCCCCAGTTCCCAGCAGTATTTCAGAGCCCACCAGAGGCTCCTGAGGGCCCAGTCAGTTGTTTAGGGCCACAAGGCTCCAACGTGTTGGCCCCATTGGTGATTTCAGCTGCCCAGCACTTAGTGGGCAGCTGCTACGTTTAGGCCTGGTTCTCCTGCGTAATCTTCCTTGGGCTGCCTGCGTAGCCTGCCCTGACTGTTCTGGACTAAGGGCGTTTCAGCCCCTGAGAGGCCAGTTGGCCTGGGGGACAGTCACAGGTTGTGGCCTATGTGATTTCTGCACAATTGTCCTTTGCTGCACCTCTGAATGTGTTTTTATGCGTTATGTGCTTTTCCCTACACCGCTGAATGTATGTTTATGCATCATATGTTTTTCCCTACACCTCTGAATGTTTGTATGCATCATGTGTAATGTTTTCATGCCTATACCCCTAAATGTATAGTGATACTTAGGTGGTTGTTCTTCCTAGTACAGGGGTTGCTAATGAGGTCCTGGTTCCCTGCGTAATATTTTCCTAAGGTGGTTAGGGTTGCGTAGGTAGTACTTACCTGTTACCAGTGGTTACTGGTTGTGAGCTTTATTTTCTATTTTTTCTACAATTGTTCTATGTGCTAAGGGTTATCCCTACAAAGTGCTAATTCTCCCAAGTACTAGTTCTAAAAGTGTTTATTCCTGACAGTGGTGCCCGTGGGCCTGTCCCATGCACCTAATCCCCTGTAAATTCTGCCCTTGCCATTATAAAGTGTGTATTTATTATCTAATGTGTTTTGTACAATACAAAGGCTATTTTTATATATAACCTTGTGTGAAGTTTCCTTTGTGGTGGGCCTTGGGTGTTGTTGCTGGGGGTGCGTGCGCAAACACTTAACTTACATAGCCTCCGGGATAAGCCTTACTGCTCGCGCCACGTTGCCTAGAGGGTGAGCAGGGGTTATCTTTGGCGTGTAACTCCCTTGCCCTGACTAGAGTGGTGGTTTCTGCCTGGCTTTGGCGCAAGCCTCAGCCAACTGGAAATCCTATTTCTAACAACAGGGCTACTGGGGTTTTACATATCACACTTCGGTGACACTTCAAAGGACGAGAGTACAATGCTGCAACAATTCTTGTGTATCCACTATCTGGTTGCTGATGAACCCTGCAATACCAGACACCTGTCTCTGGATTTCTTGGGGATACAGGGACAGCCTCATACTGGAGTTTGCTGTTAGATGTAGGAGGACACAAGTATTACCATAGTATACGCACCACACACCCCCAGCCCTCAAAGCCCTTAATGTTGTAGGCTGAACACTTTCACCATCAGAAAAGTGCCCAAAGTGAGTAGAATTAGTCCCGGGAACCTTTATCCCATTGGTTAAGGTGTGCTCAGGGGACTTTCCAACCCACTTGCTTGTGCCAGGAATACATGTGGCATCTCCAGGCACCCACTGCAGAGCACTCCTGGACCTGAGAAAGATTAGATGAGGACTAAACCTGCTATCTGCAATCTTAGAAATGAAATGGAGGATTGGATCCTGTTCTCTCTCTTTTACCCAGGACAAAGAAGTGAACGCCTAAAGTCATATGCCTGATGTCCTGTTCAAGCTACAGGGATCCAACAAGCTACAAGAGGCCTTCCTGCAACTGCCTAGCTTTTCTGTGGGGACTGGACCTGGACTGGTCACTCCCTGACACCCAGCAAGTCTCTAAGTGCGGTACTGAGGTGCTTAAGAAGTGCACTCCTGTGGTGGATTGGACTTAAAGGACCATAGTCAGATGGTAAAAATGTTGACCAGGCAGAATTTGTATGTGTATTTGACCTGTGCTCCACCATGGTCAGCATTAAATTGAGCATTGGTCCTACTCCACAGCGACCATTGACTATCATTTAAGCATTGTGCTTCTTGGAGCTATTTTTACTTAAAAATTTAAAAATTCATATCTAAGGTTCCGCATATTGGATTCTTGTCATTTTGGTGTTAATTTATGAATTAAAAAAATCGAATGTTTTCCTGTGTTGTATTTTGACTTAATTACTGTTTGAGTACTGCAAAAATACTGTGCGCATTGCCTCTAAATTAAGCCTGTCTGCTCTGTGTCATAGATACCAGGGGTTGAACTCAAGTTTATATAGTGGCTTTAGTGGTTCTCCCTGACAACGATAGTGATTGTTATTTGAATTGGGCTCTAACCCCTCTCAACTCACAACCCAATTTCTTACGATAGGATCTAAAAAAATCGTAACAGCTATTTATCTATTAAGCATAGGTCCAGGATCCCCTGTCCAGCAGACTAGGCTTGCTGCTGGCATTCCTAGAAGTGGCCATTTCCTGTCACACCAAATGCATACTTTATCACTACACCATCCCTCCCCAGAGCCCTTAAACAGGATGTAATGCTTAAAGTAAAGATGTCAGACCTATGCAATGAAACAAGAAGACAAGGACGCATTATACTAGCATACACAATATTCTGTAACTCTATCCACATTGTCTTCAATGTACCTCTTTTTTGGTGTTATGGAAACCATGCTTGTAAATTTCTCATATGATTTAAAGATTCCCAAATGCATCTACTAGAGCATAGGTATGCAATGAGTAGCTTGCCAGCACCCTGGAAATAGCTTCCTAAAGTGAAGTTCAGCCAATTAATCATTCAGAGAGATTATGCAAATTAAAAAGGCAGGATCTCAGGACCCTCAGTGTGGAAGCCAACCAACCCAATAGAAGAGGTGCATTCTGAGACACAAGCCCAAACTTTGTTGGCCTATGAGTCCAGCAACGTGACCATATATATCCACAAGGAGATTATACATATTATGGGCTCCACTCTATCAGTCACTCTATGTGTGTGACCAATCAGCTAGAATAGAACAGTGCCAGCAGTAGCTGGAGCTGGGCTAAGAGTGGAGCCACCTTAGCATGGGTTTGCAGGAGCCAGAGAGAAAGTGTATGAGTTGGGTGTGTGATCAGACACGAGTTGAGGAGAGAAGGGGCTGGATCTAATTCTGAGATCCACCTCTGAGCCTCACTGGCATGCATCTTTGTGTGTGCATGCATGCATGTGTGCACATATATTTGTGTATATGTTTGTGTGTATTTGGCTTTGTGCTTCTATCTGATAAACAGTGCCACTCCCTCGAAGCTATGCCTGGAGTCAGGGCCCACCAAAAGTTTTGCTTCTCCTTATACCAGGTTCGACACTGGCACAATTATGTCCACTCAAGGTATAGTAGTGCTACTGGCATAATAAATGTCATTCATGACATACTTTGAGCATTATTTGTCTAGTTCTGCATACAGGCCTTAAATTACAATTGTGAGCATGAGTGAGCTACTTTGGAAACCGCTGACATAGTGGTCGCTGCTTCTTGCACTAAACTGGATTGACAATAGATCAAAACTATAGAACTATAATGTATATCAATTTTATGCATTTATAAAAACCAGGTGCATACAATGTGAAGTAATAGGTGCGCAATTGGGATAAGTGCAGGTGATGGTCAAAGGTAAGGTAGTGCGTATACATACATCAACAATCAGTGGTGACGACCTATCCTGCCAGTTTTCTGGCAAACACAAAAATGAGAAATCATAACAGAAAGTTGCAGATATATATTCTCTGTCATCTAAGTTTGACATAAACAAAGGAAAGAGACAATGTCGACGTTTCGACCCCTATGAGAACCAGCAGACTTTGTGACTTGAAAGTGGGGTCTTCATCAGGACCAAAGAAGGGGGAGGTGGCACCGGTGACAGCGAGAAAACTTCAGGTTTGGATGTGACGGTGTGGGCTTTGAAGGCTCGATTACCACAGGTATTCGTGGTGAGTAGGCCAAGGTTTCTCAGTAACCTGTGGTCAAAGGAAGCAACTGTTAGCTGTCAAAAGTATCTATGCAACCACAAGCTATAGGTTACTAATCAACCTTTGCTCATCTATTACGAAGTTTAGGGTGATATTAGGCTCTGGTTTACCACCAGTTAATTCAATTTACTTAAATATATTTTGTTTTTATTCATTAGGAGGATTCCTTTTGCTGATCACATTTTTAAGATTTGTAGATTTTGTATTCAATTGTGTGGTTCTAAGCATGGTAGGTTTGTATTATGACGTACAGCTTTGTATAAGCTTTAGCTTTTGCTCAGCCTGCTAGAACGCATCAAGTTAGCATTCCAAATGTGTTTTGTTTACTGTAACAAAAAGTGAGAACCCACAAGGGAGCCTGAGCCAGGGTAATGTGAACAAATGAACTGCAGGCACATAAAATATGAATCTGTTTGAGTTTTACCAAATTTTATCAAGGAAAAATGTTTACGGATGGCATCAGTTTTTCGCATTACCATGCTAGATAGACTTTCTCAGACTGAACCGGCCGTGCTATTTATACGTTGAGAGGCAGTACTTGCATTACTGTAGTCTGTTTTTCATTTGTCAAGTAGGTCTGCTCAAGAAGGAACACATTGGATCCATGATATGACAATGCACTCTCAGTGCGCCCTGGAGCAGCTAAATAAACATAGCTGCTAGCTGTCTACAGCCATGCCATTAGAAAGAGTAATGGGCAATGGCGTTTGATATCTTTTTGTAAACCACGGGTTTTATTACAGGCAATTAACATGCACATTTTTTAAAGGTAAACATAATCTAGTGTAGAGTTGATGGTGTGTTTAATTTGAATTCTCTGGCACTGAATGAGGTGATGGTGATGGAATCAAAATAAATATCCCTGGCCTTGGTACATGTGAGGGGAGATGCTTCTGCATGTAATCAGTTGTGTGAGTCATCTACAAAGAAGCTGCAGATCCCATCAGAAGTCCAGATTGAAAACGCCTCAGCTGAAAGTAGGACATTTACTAATGTCTGAGTGAATTCTCGACTTTTATTTAAAAAGAGCCTTTCTACAATTGATTTCAGAAAGAAGTTGACAGACCTCAGTGGGTGGTCTTCTCGACGTTAATGCCAATTGATTCTTGCATTCATTCAATAATTTTCTGGAAATCATTTTTCTACTGCAAGATGTAACAAGCATTCCTTCAGAAGATGACACAATGATTGGTCATCATCGCCCTCCTGCTCTCTGAACAACTTCTGAGACTCCATTCTAGCTCAAATTAATCATTATGTTTATAAAGTGCCCAGACCAAAGGAAAAATATACCATGCGACTCATCTGAAGAAGTTGATTGATGCCCATGTCAATGGGTGTTCTAGGAATCACCACCCGTGTGGACAAAGCAAAGGATATCTCTTTAACTTTTAACTGCTCTCGTTATGACTTGAATCATGCTTTGGCCCAATCCCCATATCTAACTCATCCAGGGATACCTTTTTAAATATTCCAAAAATAGTGTCATTCATACCACTACAGAGGATTTAGCAAGGCTAAGGGGTTTGTTTAGTGGGGCATGTACTAAAATAGGGTATTCCTGGCTGAGCTGAATTGCATATCTGCCTCTTTTTAGAACATGTCTTCCGCTGCCATACTTTACATCAGCTCATAAGTCCCAATAGGAGTCTCATTCTTGAACTGAGTGAGCTTAAATTAATCAATCAATCAATCAATCAGGTGTTTGTAAACCACACTATTCACCCGTGAGCGTCTCAAGGCACTCAGCAGGAGTGGGGGTGCAGCTGTAGGTCAGCCGAAAAGCCAGGTCTTGAGGCTCTTTCCGAAGGTGTGCAGGGTGCGGACGCATCTGATGTTAACTGGGAGCTCGTTCCACGCTTTGGCTGTGACGTATGAGAAGTCTCTTCCCCCCACTTTGGTTCTGCGAATATGCTGGGTTGTTGTTTTTTTTTTAACAATCTTTATTACACATTTTTATTAACTTTACATTTTACCCACCCCCCACCCACCTCCCCCCGCGAGACCAGGTAGCAATTTATACAGTCAAATAGCAGTAGATACACATTACAGTTCAATCATTTTCTGAAGAAAAAAAAAAAAAAAAGATAGATACAAAGAAAATAAGAGAAAACAAAAAAAAAAAAAAGAAAACAAGAAGAAGGGGAGGAGAGAGAAATTCATTACAGAGAAATAAAAATAAAAGAAGACCTCATGCGTCTAACAAGATAATACTATATCAGGTATCTCCCATTATTCCCCCTAATCATTCTCTTCAATCCATTCGAGAAGGGGACCCCATATCTTCATTCCTCTTCTACGATACAACACAGGAAAAGCGGCAATATATTAACACCACAAGAACTTATTCTGGGAGAAGGGGCCGCTGGATGTCTATAGCGACATGTTAATGACGGGTATTTTAAAAAAGTCAAATTTAAGACCATCAATAATATTAGCAAAGTTTGGGGGGATGTTAAAAAGTTATTAGGACTAGGTCGCTATTCTTACTACACTCCCGTGAATCAGAACTCAGATGTGCCAGAGATATTTCATGATAACTATATAAAGAAATGGAAGGATCTGGGGATTACTCAGCTTGGCTGTTTTTTTTCGAATAATGGATTTAAATCATTTGACCAATTAAAACTAGAATTCAATATTCCTAATAAGGACTTCTTTAAATTTCTTCAAGTGAGAGATTTCCTATTGAAGACGGGGGGTGGCCGAATCAAATTTCAATTGTGTGCATTCATAGGAAACCTAAATAGGGAAATACCCCTAAAAATCGGTGAGATTTATGGGGCTCTGAATGCTTTGCTACCAGATGACATGAACAAACACATAGTGGCATGGCAGACTAAACTTGGACTCTCTACCCAAAGTGTGGCATATTCATATGAAATGTCACTTTCATGCCTTATGTCCATTAGGCTTCAAGCACAATACTATAAGACCTTTTTCTCATTGTATTATACTCCATCTAAAATAGCTAAATGGGGAACTGGGAAAGGTACAACCTGCCCACGCTGTGCACTCCCAGCGGCAGATATTATCCACATGTTCGCCTCCTGTGACTTGCTAACTAATTTAATCGCCGAAATATCAGGCTTTCTTACAGAGATAGCTCACCATGAGGTAAACATTACAACAGCAGAAGTCATGCTGGGGGTATCAAACAGCGATAGGCCCAAACAGATACAAGGGTTAATTTTTGTCGCGATGGGGGTGCTCCGGCTGTGTGTTGCATCAGCTTGGCTTGATATGATACCACCATCATATATACAGTGGCGGGCCAGACTGTTGGCGACATGTAGCCTTGAAGTTGCCATCTATAGAAATAAAGGCTATGCTGGGTTGTTGCTAGGGTGAGGTCGGCAGAGCGGCAGTTTCTTTTGGGTACATGGAAAGAGATTCTTTTTTAGAGGTATTTGGGTCTGATGTGTGGAGGGATTTGTAGGCGTGGGTGAGTAGCTTGAAGGTTACTCTCTTCTTGACGGGGAGCCAGTGGAGGTCTCGCAGGTATTGGGTCATGTGCTCGTGTCATGGGGTGCCGAGGACGAGTCTGGCTGCGATGTTCTGGATGGTCTGGAGTTTTCGTAGCAGGGATTTGTTCATTCCCGCATAAAAGGCATTTCTGTAGTCCAATCTGCTGGTAATGAGTGTTTGGGTGATGGTTTTTCTGGCTTTGGGTGGGATCCACTTGAAGGTCTTGCTGAGGATGCAAAGGTGGTTGAAACAGGGGGAGGCGACAGCGTTGATCTGGCGGGCCATGGTGAGGGAGGAATCGAGTATGATGCCGAGGTTCTAGGCGTGGTCTGTCAGGATGGGTGGGTTTCTGAGGGTGTAGGGCCACCAGGAGCTGTCCCACGCAGTGGAGGAGGGTCCAAGGACCTCTGTCTTCTCCGAGTTCAGTTTTCGGCAACTGTTGATTATCCAGGTTGCGATGTCTTTCATTCCTTCTTGGAAGCTGCATCTGGTGTCTTCGGGGCCCTTCGTGAGGGAGAGGATGAGCTGCGTGTCGTTGGCGTGGGATACTATGCTGAGCCCATGCTGTCTGACGATGACGGCGAGGGGGTCCATGTAGATGTTGAAGAGCGTGGGGCTGAACGATGATACTTGAGGCACTATGCAGTTGATCTCTGTGATTTCGGAGAGGAAGGGTAGGAGTCTGATCCTTTGGATTTTGTTGGCGAGAAAGGAGTGGATACAGTCAAGGGCGGTTCCGCGTATGCCAGCGTCATGGAGTCTGTCAGCAAGAGTGCGATGGGAGACAGTGTCGAAGGTAGTGGAGAGGTCTAGCAGGATGAGGGCCACGGTGTGTCCCTGGCCTAATAGCATGCGGATGTCGTTGGTGCCAGCAAGGAGGGGGGTTTCGGTGCTGTGGTTGCTGCAGAATCCAGACTGGGATGAGTTGAGTATGGAGTTCTCTTCGATCACACAATAATTCATCTAAGCACTGGTCATCATTATGATTCTTGTTTTTAACATGATATACTTCTCATGTGGCTTTTGAACATGCATCTGCCCAAGTGGGCATAGTAATGAAACGTGAGGAGAGTGGTGCATTATATGGTGTGGTTTTGTGACCTCACAGTGTAATACACTCACAATACCGTCTTGGGTCGAGCTCACTTGTAAAATCTTTAGCTCAACCCTGGATAGCTGTGCCTTTGAGCAGTCAGGCTTTAACAAAGTGTAAAGCATTTAGAAGTACCAAAACACTGAACAAGCCCATCTCCTCCCCCCCCCCATCCCCCGTCCTTTATACGAACAGAAGAAATACAGAAGGTAAGCAAGAATAAAGCTAGGTACTCAAATGGTATTTCAGAGATATAGCATGACTACCGGAATCTGCTAAGGTACAGGTATATGCATCAGGGTCGAGGGGCCCTCGGGGTGTTTTCAGGTATGTTATGAGGGACTGTTCAAACTTGGAAGATATGTAAAGCCCGTGTTTGCCATGGGCAGGCAATAGTGGATGTCCTTTCTAAAGATCCCCATGAGTACTCAATTTTTTTAATTGTCCCTGAATATATCGCTCATCCTCTCCATCGTGACCACTTTCCAACTTCGGGCGTGCCATTGGGTCAAGATTGGGGCTTCCTATTTCTTCCAGGTGGCCGCTACCGCCATCTTTGCTGCCCCCAGATAAAGCCACAATATACCTTTATCTGCATTTGTTTGGTATTTCAGGGATTCAGATCTAAGCCCCAATAGCACAAACGTTGGTGTGTCTGGCACTGGATACCCCAAGATGTCTTCAATTCTACAATATGTGCACATCCTATATTCGATATTAAGAACCGTTAGTTCTTTATTATCCATCAATAAAATGAATCTTGACTCCATTTTACCTAATTCCTTTTCTCTATCTCTCCCTCATGGGGTATCATGGATAGAGTCTGGTACACTAAACTCATTCTCTTTTCATTGCCCTTGTGGAATTTTTTTAAGTGCCTGGCAACTGGATAGCTTTTATAATTGTTTTTTATAGCTCTCCAATGTTGGAGTATTCTTTGGTGCAGCAGTAACATGCTACTCTCAATAAATATTTTGGGGCACAGGCATTTTAGCATGGACACTTCATGCCATGTTAAAGTACCCTTAATTGTATTATTCTCGTTAGAGGGAGAATCAAAATGTGAGAAATTAACCCCTTGGCAGCATTCCTTGAACTTAAAAAACTTCACAAAACCTTCTTTAGCTTTTAGCCAAGAACTCTTTTCATTCTTGATCTCACATCTGACTAACTAATCTTTCATGGAGCATGTTTTTATGTATGTGATCTGTGGTTACTCGTAAAAGGGGCCCTATAACTGGGTCACTTTAAACCAGGTGTTAATGTTTGTTAAGAGCTGCCCTTACTGAGGTATGCTCATCCTGATGTGTGGTGATGAAGCGCAATACATTCTTTTCATTTTTCTGTTTTCCAAAGCCTCTTCTTTTTTCATATTACTTACTCTTTGTTGAGCTTTTTTAAGCACTTCCTTAGTTGACCTTCTGTTTTCAAATCTGGCGAACATTTCTTCCTCAATTTTTTCATATTGTTCAGGGTTGCTGCATACACTTATTGCTCTAGGTAGCTCCTCGTACAGTATGCTTGCTTTGAGAGGGAGCAGGTTGAAAATTGTCGCATGGAACGTACTGTTCCCTGTGGTCACTATTCCCCCATCTTCAGTCATAAGCCTGACATCTAGAAACTCCATTTCAGTTTTATTGATATTGTTTGTGAAAGTTAAATTATAATCATTCCTATTTATCTTTGCCACAGAATTCTCAGCCTCCTCATGACTCTGTTTCAAATGACAAAGAGGTTGTCAATAAAACGGACCCATAAAATTCTATGGCCCGTCCATTTCTCCATATTGCTGCCATGGATCCCAAAAACCCCTAAACATATTAGCATAGCCGGGGGGGGGCAAAGATGATGCCCATGGCAGTTCCCTTCTGTTGTTCGAACAGTTCGTTGTTGAACAAGAAAATATTACCTGTCAAAAACCACTAAGTCATTTTGGGGAGAATATTAGAATGATTATAAAATCGCAGTAGTCTAGCCCACAAAAAGTGCTTAGCCACTCTCAGACCATCTGAATGTTCTATACTGGTACACAGAGAGGATACTTTGGGGCTCATCATATACATGCCATTCTATCAGCTCACATTAAAAATACGCTTCAGGAAGTCAGAAGTGCCCTGAGTATATCTATATTGGCTGGTAATTTGGCCATGAATGGTCTTAAGAAATAGTCTATATATTTAGATGTGTTTTCAAGTGGAGAAGTGTGGCTCAATGGTTAGAGCGGCAGACCCTGATGCAGAGATCTAGCCCGGGACCAGGGTTCAATTCCCCGCTTCGGCGGATCTTGGGCTAAAAAATTCCACGGACCTGATAATTCTCGCCTTGGTGCCTATTCCAATCATTGAGTCCCACTCTGCAACTCCGGGCAATAGCTTGCTTAATCTACACAATGGCCCCCACAACGCTAAGGATGCCTGGCTCCACCTTGGGTGTGCCCAGGAGTGGACACCTCACAGGGAAAGCCAGGATGGGTTCCACAGCGGTATTCGTACAAGTGCCTTGAGACCCTTGCGGGTGAGTAGTGCGCTATACAAGTATCAATTTTTTTTACAAATATACTATCTTGTGCGACAAGGATAGGCCTACCTGGCATGATACTAGCATTTTTATGAATTTTAGGGATTAAGTAGAACACATACATTTTGGGACAATCATGTCTTAAGAATTTGTACTCATCCCAACTAATGAGCCTTTGATCTCTCCAATCACCCAATGCTCTAAAATATTCCTATTTGACTTTTAAATGACGTCCTGGAGAAGCATCTGGTGGTTCATGGGGCAGATTGTCCACGGGTGTGTCACCGTAGTTCCTAATAGCCAGAAGAGCTAATGTGTTCCAGTGCTTACTGGATGGTTTTTGTACATTTATGATGAGTCTCGATTTAAGGGTGAACCAATCAACACCCCATGTCATGGTTTATGGGGAAGAAGAAAAGAGAACCCTGTTTTTAAAGTGAATAATGATAGAGTATGTGCTTTCCCTACTTTTTCCTACTTGGGGGTCCTTTTTGATAAACATCTGTCATGGAGACCATTGAAGACCGGTAAAGCTGCGGCCTAAAACAGTGGAGGCTGTCTTTAACATTGCCAGTAGACTGGGATAGAAGCCAACCATAGCTGTTTACAAGGCCAAGTGCTGTGCGGTGGCATCCTATGGGGCAGGGGTGTGGGATATCGGGGCCCAAAGGAATTGGAAACCATAGAGAATGGCTTTCTTAAAAGGTTATTGTCTGTCCCCATTAGCACTAGCTCCTTTACTTGTCACCTGGAGTTGGGGTTGCGCTATATCGAATATGCTATCAAAATGCAACCTGTGCCATTGTGGCTTCAAATCTCGATAACAGAGTAGGCAGTTTTTAATAGGGCTGCTGTCTTTACTGAATTTTTACAACTGGATCACTGCCTGGATATTCCTTGATTAAAGTGCACCTTCCAGGATTTTGGGGCTTCACAAATTTTTCAGGTTCTCTGGTAGCTTCACAGCAAGTTTTGCCACTACATTGATGAGCACATTTTCTGCACATTGTGAGGACCATAGAGTGCAGAGGGCGGCTAATAAACAAAGTGTACTAGCACACATTGAGATTCCCACTAATCCTGGCCTGGATTCATACCTAATATAGGTGGGTATCTAGCATCATAGGTTTTTATTGGTCAGGCTCAGGTTTGGTACGGTCCATTTTGGCCTTCCCCACTCAGGGCTCTTATTTGAGGAACTTACCTGCTTGTCCCCGTGATGACCATTCTGTGCAAAGAACTCTGCATTTTATGTTTTTTTGCTAATTTTGTCTCCTTGACAGGGTTCTATCTTTTACCATTTATAAAACGAGCAAACATTTGGTTTGCTAGAGCAGCTTTTATTTATTTACAGACTCTGTCGAATCCTCAGATCACTTATTTCAACACAGTTAATGTATCCAAAGCCAAAGGGCCATTAGGAAGAGGTCTGCTATTATCATTTAATACATATGACTGTTGCATACTTTTATGGATACCTGGTGAAGGTCTGGCGCTCATTTAATTTTATGATGTGACACACTATTTTAATATGTTGTATGTTTTTTTAATATTGTTATTATGATTGTTATTATGATTACGCTTTTAATATTTGTGTTCATGTGGCTTACCCTAAATCAAGTGGAGAACAACTGCAGTGGTTGGCTGTAAGAATGTTGGGTGGCGAGAGAAGTGGACTAGGGATGGCATAGAAATGGATGATGAGGAATGGCAGGAGGCGGTCTCTTCTCCCAGAGTTGTAGCAATCCCTGCCCGCCTCCACCTGTCCAACTAAAATGACTCCACCGTATTTATGTAATGGGGCCCCAACTGGTACGAATTGGAAGGGTTGAAGAGGGTGCCTGCAGGCGGGGGTGTGGCCAGATGGGGACTTTCTTTCATATAGTTTGGGAATGTGTACAGATTCAGCCCTACTGGCGCGACATGACATCATCATTACTGTCCTGTCAGTGCGGCTCCGAATGGAGGCTCGTCGGTGTCTCCTCAACATCTGGGAACTGACTGATTTGAATGTATATTTGACACAGTGGGTAACACTGGGGCTAATGCTGGCCAAGAGGAATATTGCCCAGCAGTGGTGGGCTCCGGTCCCGCCTATGGTTCAGGATTGTGAAAAAGACTTGGACTGGGCAATATTTAGAGAAAAGACTGTATATGTAGCATGTGGATGTCCCAAAAAATGGTCTTGTGTGTGGGGGCCGTGGAACTCCTATCGTGGGGAAATATGTAAGCCTCCCTTGGCCCCTACAGTGGATGACCCCTCGTCGCCCTAGGCCTTCCATCATGTGTGATTATATTTTGTGATATTACCTACCGTACCACTGATGCCTATCATAATTCTTTCTCTTTATTGCCATGCTAATGCTGATGCTTTGTTTTTTCTTAATAAAAAATGTTTTACAAAAAAAAAAAAATGTTGGGCGGATGTATTAAATGAAATTAAATTGGGATTTATAAAGCGCACTAATACCCGGAGGTGTCTAGGCATGCATAGACGAGGAGCTACAGTTGTAAGTATTGTATGGTGCTGTTGTTCCTGACTTTCTCATTCTCCTTTCCTCTTCCTTCTAGGAAGTTCCGCAAGATGGTATGACGCCTGGCGGTAAGTATTACATTTCTTTTCTGGGTTTATTTAGGCTACCTTTCACCTCACCCTTGGTCATGTAAAATAATCACTAGACATAAGAGTGGGTCTCTTCTGCCACTCTGGGGAGTTTCCTACTCTCTAGGGAGTATTCCACCAAAATAACATGCACGTCTCCTTCCTGGTTTTTATAGAGAAAAATTCAAAAAACTGGTGTAATTAAAATAAAGAAACAAAATAAAGATCTCAAATAATACAAAGGCCGGAACATACCTCCTTTGGATGTCTTATGCTCACTTTTCTTTTTATGCAAAAATACCTCAGGGGTTGGTCTGTTCTTTTGCCCTAGTTTTTGGCTTTTGGGCATGTGAAAACACGAAGAAACTGAAATAAAGGGGAGGTACACTGAAAGGGGTTCTTTTGTAATACACGACCCCATGTTACACCCACAGTGCCCGTCCCCTGTGATCTCCCACCCTCCTCCTTGCAAAACCCATTCAATCCCCATTTATCAGGACTCACCTGCTATGCTGCAACTCTCCTGAGTTGCGGAGGGTCTCTCAGCGTCCTACAGGGGTAACCACCAGTTTTTGGTCCACTCCTCTGTGTCGGCTTCCAAATCTGTGGGTCAATCGGGTTTTCGGCGTCTTTGCTTGTCTTGGCGTATTCTCAGTCTCTCGCAATCCTGAGGTCCTCCTCCAGGCAAACCTGGTGTCTTCCTTCTTCCAGTCTCTTGCTTCCGGACATGCACGCCATCTTACAGCAGACAAGGTAGTTCACCCTCCACCCGACGACCACCATTGGCTCTCTTTCGGGCATGAATTGATGTCCTGCTAAAAGAGACAGGACTCCTTTTTACACAAGAATGTGTCTTTGTTTTTTTTTTTTGGGGAGCTTAATGCTTGAAGGTAATTTTATCCAATTGAATTACCTTGAATGTTTTTCTCTTTATTCTGAACTGTTTATTATCAATTTTATGTATTCTTATATTTGCAGTGTGCACTTTTTATGATTCAATGATCCGAAATAAAGTTATTTTTGAATTTGACTTTTCAAATATTCCGTCTTAAAATGTTAAATTTTTTTTATTAGCAGAAGCATTAAGAGGAAAACTACAATCAATAAAAACAGGGCATGCTAAGACACAATTTGATCGGTATTCAGAAACGGTGGATAAAATAGATACAATAAAGTGCATATTAAGACCAGATTAAATACAAATGTTATCAAATTCAATAATTCTTACCCCAGCTCAGTAAAAAAAAGTGCAGTGCTAAAGTGCTTAAGTGCATCCAGTGTAAATTACCTTCAACAACCTTAGTTACTCATCCTAATGCACTGTATTAAAGGTCATTCTTTTTCGCCAACATTTTTTTTTTAAATATCCCTTCCCCTTTTAAAAGATTTTATGTCTTAGAACCTCCTTGGATTTTACACAAGGGTTGTAGTTAAGTATAGGGTTCTTCCTCCACCGTATTTTCTATCTTTGCCATGTGTTTCCATACAGCAGTAAACTTTTTAGTGGCGCCCACTCTGTTTGCATATGCTTCTTCGAATTTCCTTATGTGTTTCATCTTGGATTGCTATCCCCCATAAGTAGGTATTTTTGCAGATCTCCAATTCTGTAGTATCACGGAACGTGCTACAAGGGAAATGATTGCTATAAATGTCTCCTCACCTTTTGTCGTTTGCTAAGGTCCCCTTTTGTCTAGTAATTGCAAAGAGGGCTACGTCGACTTCGGGAACTAGCCTCTTCTGGATCCCCGAGCTAAAAGCTAAGAAGATCCTTTCCCAAAACGGAACTAGCCTTGGACACATAAAAAAAACATGCAACCAATCTCCCCTCCCTTCTGCCTGGCAATGGAAGCATCTATTTTCATCTTCTGGATAGATTTTTATGGAGTGCTTTGGGAGTATAATAAGCCATCCATTGAGACAAGAAGGCCATTATTTTAAAATTAGCAGCTCTTAAGGCCTTGCTGCCTAACTGTGAAATGGCTTGCCAATCCCGATCTGAAAGCGTACATTGTGTCTCCTGAGTGACTTTTTCCTGAAGTTTTTTTACCAACATTGAATCTTGCTGGGACCATAAAAGACGGTACCAATTTCCCACCCCTCTTAACTTTGCTCCCAGTAAGGCAGTCACAAATTTAGTGGGACTGATACTTGAAGGGAGTTTAAACCTATTTAAAAAATAAACAATCGTTATATATTCAAAAAAGCTAGGCTTGCAGCTAGCGTCACTTCTATTTAGAACCTGTTGCCAGGTAATCACTCTATTTCCAATAATAAAATGTCCCAACTCTTTAAGGCCACACTTATTCCAACTATTCAAATGACTAGTCATAATTTGTAGACCCAAACGTTTACATCCACCTCATTTTAAATAGTGAAACCCTCTAACACCTGCTTGCTTATAAAAAATCTGTAATCTATACAAAAATTATTGGAGAGTCTTATACCTAGATTTTTAGGGAGTTTTGCTATTTTTAAAAATATCGGAATCTGTGAGCCAATTTCTTGCACCATTTTATCCCCCCAAAAATTATCTACCGATCCTTTCAAATCGATTAAATGAACTGTCAAGTCTAAAATAGCAGCTTCATAGTATCTCTTAATTTGAGGGAGTGCAAGCCCCCCTTGGTTAATATCCAATTAAAGCACCGAGAGTTTGACCCTGGGTGCCCTCTTACTTCATATAAACTTTCTGAAGATTGTTTCAAGTTCTTTTTTTTAATTTTGTATTAGCATTTTCAAAGATATACAATGTCCAAACATTTGAACAAAATACAGACCGTTGTACAACAACACCCATCATCCAGTTTGTGACGATTTGACAATGTTACCTGTAAATACACTTGCTACAATACAGTTATTATACGCAATTAATCAACTTGGTACATTTGCAAATATTCAATCAAGTACTTCCAGTAGTCTCTAGGCTTGGAACCCGTAGGCAGCTCCTCCTCGTAGGTTTTCAGAGCATCTTTACAATACGTCATATCCTGAATCCACTGTCTCACTTTTGGGCTCTCTCTGCTGCCCCAGCACATCAAAATTCTACGCTTAGCTAGGAGCAAAGCAATTATGCACAATTTGCGCTTAGTGACGCGTACATCACGAATAAGTCCTAACAAGCAGGTACGGACAGTATGTTCAACGTTAATGCCCACCATGCTTCCTACCATCTGCGTTACTGTTACCCAAAATTCATGCACTGTTTTGCTGGCCCATGCAAGGTGTATAAAATCTGCTATTTCAGCCTTGCAGCATTGACACTTAGAATCTGTACGTAGACCATATTTACAAAGCCTGGCTGGTGTATAGTAGGTTTGATGAAGATACTTATAGTGCAATATACGTAAATTTCCATTGGGCGTTGACATACAGGTTAGGGAACACGATATAGCCCATTCCACCTCTGTTAGTGGGTCCTCTAGTACAGCATTCCACTTTCTGCATGCATTGTGCGTGGTGTCTGCTATGTCTTTCTGCAGCGCGATGTAAAGTTTAGACACCATATGTGTGTTACGTAGGGTAGTAAGTATCAATTGTAACGCTGTCAATTGTGTTGGCTCCTTAGGATAAGAGGGATATAATTTCTTGACCGCCCCCTGCAATCTATGGTATGTGAATCTAAACAGTAAAGTTTGATTACTAATGTACTGAAGATCATTAGGTGTTTTAAATGTGCCATTATGGTACAATTCCCCCATGGTATCAATGCCCACCTGTTTCAGTAGACCCATGCCTACCTCCTCCTGTGTAACTGTTAGTTTTGGGTGATGATGTAGCGGCAGTGCAGGGGCATATGATGGTAATTTACGCGCTAATTTACCCATCTTGCGCCAGGCGTTATTTGTCGTATCTATAGTGTTTATATCTCGACCATGAAGAGGAGGTCGGCGATGTGTTATGATAGCATTCAGTGGTATTGGGGACGCATCTCCTTCTTCAATAGCCACATGAGTGAGGAAAGGGACTTGATGATACCAATAATGCGCATATTGCGCCTATGCACATAAAAAATAAAGCAGGAAATCCGGGACTTTAAACCCACCTCGTGCATAGGGTAGTGTAAGGGCATGCAGCTCTATACGGGCCTGTTTACCTGCCCATATCAGGCGAGTCACCATTGCTGATATTCTGCAAAAAACACTGTTGGGGGGGTAATAGAGATATTGTTAAACATATATAAACATTTTGGCAAAATGACCATTTTGACTATGGCCAGACGGTCAGCCAATGACAACGGTAATTGAATCCATCGCCCTATTTTGTCTTCCATTACACTGAACGCCCTGCCATAATTCGTACGGATCACAACCTTTGGGTCCCTATGATACCAGACGCCGAGGTATTTTACTGGATCCGATTGCCACTCTAGCGGAAACTCCGTCGGGTGTGGGTGTGTGGTGTCGGTTAAGGGTATTATTAGAGATTTAGACCAGTTAATTTGAAGCCCAGATTGACGTCCAAATTTAATATATTCCCTTAACAGAGGGGCGAGATGTGTCTCTGGGTCTCGCACATATAACATCATATCATCTGCATATAGAGAGATATGCAACTGTCTCTGTGGGAATTGGAGGGCTGAATAGTGATGTCCTTGCCGAATCTTACAAGCCAGCGGCTCGAGCGCTATCGCAAATAGTAAAAGGGACAGCGGGTAGCCTTGCCTTGTCCCCCTCACATTGGCAGGGCATCAGAGATATATTTGTTAAGTCTGACACGTGCTGTCGGCGAAGTATACAATACTTGCACCCACTGCAAGAAGATGGGTGGGAATCCCATTCTCCGTAGAACAGTATGCAAATACGTCAACTCAATAGAATCAAATGCTTTCGCAGCATCTAACATAACCGCGGCTGCTTTAGTGGTTGGAATTAAATAATGCAAGAGTGCGAAAAGTGTTCTGGTGTTGTGGGCTGTTACCTGGTGGGTATAAACCCTGACTGGTCCGGCAATATTAGGTTGGTCATCAGTGATTGCAATCGGGTGGCAAGATTTTTAGCTAATATCTTTGTATCTACGTTAATTAGTGATAAGGGTCTATATGAGTCACAATATTCTGGATCCTTGTTTAGTTTTAATAGGGCAATCAACATGGCCTCTCTCAAAGTGGGTGGTAATAACTGCTTGTCATGGGCATCACCGTACAGCTTAACCAAATGGGGCGCTAGCTGCTCAACAAAAGCTTTATAGAATTCACAGGTGAACCCATCTGGGCCCGGCGCTTTATCGTTTGGGAGCAATTTAATGATTTCTGTTACTTCCTCCACTGTTATTTGTAAAGACAGATATTCTCTTTGTGTGTCTGGTAGCCATGCTATTTCTACATCTTCTAAGTATTTTTTCTTATTGCAGAGGGTGCAGCAGTGGGTTGTGATGTATATAATTCACCATGCGTTTTTATAAATTCCCTGAGGATTATTATGAAGGTCCGCACTTGCAACCCTGACAGCCAGGACTGTCTGCGGCTCGCGACCCTCACAAATCTTGGATGCCTTTATTCTACCGGGTCTTCCCCCTTCACCATAGGATCTGGCAGTCTGTCATTTTGCTATATATTTGAGATCATCTTCCGCATATGACTGGTATTCCGATAGGGAAACCCTTATCTCACCTAATATCTTAGCATTTTGTGTGCTCTCATCCTCACGTTCTAGGGCGTTTAGCTTGGCCTCCCGCAGACTGAGTTGCCTATGTATGTCCTTTAGAATGCCCGCGTTGGTGCTTATATAGACTCCCCTTATTGTAGGTTTAAAAGCTTCCCAAAGCAAGCTAGGTTCTTCAGTGGTGGGTTCGTTTAACTCAAAGTACTCGGTGATGGCCTGACTAATAGTGTCAGTATATACTGAGTCTAGCAATGCTTTTGCTTTAAATCTCCAGCTACATGGGTGAGGCATATAGTGTGGTATGTTCACAGAAAATAATACTGGCTTATGATCAGATAAAGTTCTAGATAAGTGACGTATAGTCCGTGTCCACAACACTGTGTCATCAGTGCCCACCCAATAGTCTATACGAGACCAACTGTTATGCGCAGCTGATGTATGCGTGGCATCCATACGCACCGGATTTCTTGTTCTCGGAATGTCATTCAGGTGCATCTCAGTCATAATGTCTTTTAGTTTACCCACTGCCCTTCTGTGCTGCTCTGTTGATGTGCCTGATCTGTCAAGATGCTTGTTTAATGCAAGATTAAAATCACCCCCCCCAAAGCAATGTCGTGTCTGATAGATCATTAATTTTATTCCAGATCGTGTGATAAAAATCAGGGTCGTCAATATTGGGGCCATATGTATTTATTAATGCCAACCTCTTTCCTCTGAGTCTTCCCGTGATAATGACGTATCTCCCCAGGTCGTCAGTGATAGTGGCATCTACATTGAATTGTATCCCTTTCTTAATCAGGATAAGGACCCCTCTAGAGTAGGTGGAGTATTATGAACTGTGTATTGTTTCCGCCCATTTAAGCCCTATATGACTGTTAGAGTTAGGTGCAAGGTGTGTTTCCTGAAGGAGGGCGATATCGATATGGAGCCTGTCGATGTACGCAAATATTTGTCTGATTTTTTTCGGGTTATTAGGCCCCCTGACGTTCCAAGTGATCAAGTTTAGGTGCGCTGATTGCACTTTATTAGTGGTCATTTTCTAATTATTAAAACACAGTGCAAGATAGTGTAACCGTCGTAGCTTGCGCTTCTCCCGTTTTAGTTTTTTAGGTACAAATCGGCAACAACACACGTAATGCAGATAACCTGGATATCCGCAATGTTTCTCAAGTACCACAGTCTGCACAACATTTTCAAACTCCACCCGTCCCACCCACCACCCACTTCAGCATCCCAACCATGCCAAAGACAGCCCCCTTGGGAAAAGAACAACATAACAAAATACTTTGAGGGGAACACGCGCCTGGGGGGTCCACCGAGTGCCCACAACTCCATCCAACATAGTGGATGTGGTCAGGTATACGTCATTGGTGCAGATTTAATACTTCTTACAACATATGAGTTACCACAATAACCGCCTAACTTCTATGCATAACTAAGTAGTATACATTGTCAAGAGGCACTTTTCTGCCCCCTTTTTATTCAGAACGGCTCACAGGTCCAGTCAGCTTGGAGGTTCAGAAAAGAAAGGCCATATCACACTCCCTCAAAATGATGCGGCAGTCGTAGCTCCAACAGTCTGCGCATCACTCTCCCAGTCTCCCGATACAACATATTAATACTCGCTCGGAGCAGCTCAGTTCTTAGTGCGTTTTAACACAGCAGCCGAATGTCCAGTAACCCAGAAGTAGATTAGGCCTCGAAAACTGTTTGGACAGGACTGCAGCGACTCCTACCGCCTCCCAGTCCAGAACATTATATATACATTGCATACATTACCACCTGTTGTTTTGGCATTGCCGTTTGCTACCATAGATGAGTTGGCCCGCCGTAGGACGTCCAATCATCTCTTTTTTGACCCTATGCAGGCCAGGTAGCCTATCTTTTTTGGCAGCAACCCCATGCAAAAAACTTGATGCTCTGCCAATATCATGAACAGAATGGACAGCATGATCGTACCACCATCTGTAACCATTACCACAATGAATATCACAGTCCCAACATTCTATAGCGAGAAGGATCCATGGATACACTCCCTTTCAGTCTTTGCTTATTCCGAATCTTGATTCTGTTCCGCATGTTTTTGCTCTTTGCGCTTGCTGGCTATTTTCTTAAGGAAGTCTTGTGCTGCTTTTGGTGTTTGGAGAATCGTAGAGCGACCATCGCATGTCACCTTCAGCCGAGCTGGGTAGAGCATAGCATACTCTATACCCAATTTGCGTAATTTCTTTTTTGCTGGGTTGAAATCCTTTCGTGCGAGTTGGACTGTCATCGTAAAGTCCGGGTAAAATGCCAGTGAGTTGCCCTGGTAATTTATTTGCTGCTTTTCCCGTGCCATCCATAAAATAGCATCTCGATACCTATAATTAAGGATACGGGTGACAATGGGCCTCGGAGTGGCGCCTGATTGTGGTTTTGGTGCCAGGGACCTGTGTGCACACTCTACATTAAGGACCGCCGAGAAATTATCAGCACCAAACACTGCGCAAAGCATATCCTCCACATAAGTCTCCATCCGCCCGTGTTTGTGGAATCTGGAATTCCTGCAATTCTGATGTTATTGTGACGGGATCTCGCTTCCAAGTCTTTCGCTTTGTTTTTTATAACCTCCAACAATTTCTCCATCCCTGCGCACTTATGGGTAGTGACATGCTATTCGTCCTCCACTGCAGTAATACGATTCTCGGCCTCCTCAAGACGTTCTCCTTGTTTATCCAATTTCGCCGACATATTGTCAACCCACTGGGTAAAGGAATCCAGTTTCCCATTTATGTCTTGCAAACTTTGTTGTTTTGCCTGAAGCACATTTTCAATAGCGTTTCCCGTCGCGTCCTCAGCGTCCAGTTCGGTGTCAGAATGTGCAGTTGCGCCCTTGGTCTGTTGTTTCGTTTCAAATGTCAATTTGGACTGCTGCCTATCTGACTTACCCATTGTTCCACTAGCCAACTCTTCTGCTGGTGATGTATGGTGTCACAGAACACTACTTCACAATTGCGGCGTTGTACGTCTACACCACCTCCCAGAGTATTTCGTCCCTCGGCCGTGGCTCCTTCAACTGTCGAATATCCCGGACTTCACATCACAGAGCATAAACAATTTGGTGGTAGGATTGACATCTGGCATGTATCCTCGCTTTTTCCCCCCCAGAGCTGACCCTCCGTACCGCATGTGTATTTCCTCCAATGGAGTCACCAGACATGTAAGATATTTGTACTTGTCTCCTCTGAGTATCAGTCTCTCATTACAGATAGAGCCGTCCAACCGCCCAGTTTAATTTTGGATAGTAGGCCGCGTTCGTATAGTGGCAGAGTCGACTCCTCTTCACAACACTAGTCATACTACCGCGGCAGCATCAACCTTGCACATGTCGCAGATGTTGCATATATAAATCTTCGCAGCACTCTTCGCCGTCTTTTGCCACCCTGCAGTACCAGTGTGTTCTCTGTGTGCAGTGTCAGTCATCTAGGCCGCAGTTCCCGGTGTGGTGCAGTGAGTATGTATTTTTGCAGCAGATTTGCGACACACAACAGCATAAATACCACAGGGCAAGTACCTTTCAGTATTGCTCAGATCTGGATCAAGGGGCAGGCAGGCCAGCAGCACAACCCTCACACGCTTTCCATTCACACTGATATGTTGCCTTTTACTGCTGCTGGAGAGTGATGCGCATCAGTCGTATTACCGCTGTTACTGCAGCCCGCCATTTTGTAGGGGCGTTCTAACTTCTACAGCACGCCCGTTTATCGTTTTGTTTTGAATATCCCTAGTGTGCACCGATATAAAAAACCAACAGTCTTCTACCTTGGGACATGGTGGCAAGCAAATATTGTCGTCCACAGCGCCCCGCACAGCTTCACCTTGCTCTTCACTCGCTCCGGCTCAGCCGCGTCTCACGGCGCCGCCATTTTGTATGCTGCAGACTCCGCCACACCGCCAGCCTGCATTCACTTTTTTACAGTCTCCGTGATGTTCCACAGGTCTCCCGTACGTCGCAAGTTAGGGACCATCCATTCTGATGCACGTTTTTATAGACAGCGGTCAATTTGATTACGCTTACAGCCTTAATCGCGGAATGCTGCGCCTGACCAGCAGAGCTGTCTTAGAAGTCAGCCATTCCACAGTGCGCCCTCTGTCGCCCCCAGATTGTTTCAAGTTCTTTAAAATAGATATTGTTAATCTTCATAGGTATATTTGCAAAGAGAAAAACCAACAACGGCAGAATTTACATTTTACAAAGGGTGACACGGCCTATCAAAGTAAGGGGTAATAATGACTAATTATCTAACATTGTTTTGTTCTTGTTCTGCATGGCTTACTATTTTAATTTATATAAGTCCTCATATTGACTGGAGACATAAATCCCAAAATAACTAATTGGATCGGCATTGCAGGCTTGTTGTCTAAGCGTTTCAGGAAGAAAATCACTCTCTGTATTCATAATTAAGATCTCAGTCTTATTTTGATTGATTTTGTAGCCCCCACTCTGTTGAAACTGTGCAAATTCTGCTTATATCTGCTCAATGTTCTGGCTCTCAGATTTAAGATAAAGAATGATGTCATCTGCAAGCAACTTTATTTTGCCATGCCCACTATTGGAGTTTTAATTATCAAGTTGTTTCTAATTTTTGTGGCCAAAGGTTCAATTTAAAAGGTGAACAAGACAGGTGATAGTGGGCACCCTTGTCTGGCCCCCCGATTCACGTTTATAGTCCCTGCTAAGTTTATATTAATAAAAACCTGATCCTGTGCCCCCTGATAAATATTCCACAGCATTTTAATGACCTGGGGGGAACCCCATACCTGCCTAGACCATAAAAAGTGCATCCCAATTAACCAGATCAAATGCTTTGTCTGCGTTACCATCATGACAAGCACAGGGGTTTGGTTGCTATTAAAAATATCGAGAGCCTGAACTAAAAACCCTGTATTGGCCGACATTAACCTCCCTGCAATAAAACGTGTCTGGTCTCTATGGATTACTTCTTGTGCTAAAGGGATAAAGCACTGTGCCCAGATTTCCATTAGAATTGTATAGTTAGTGTTAAGTAGACGAATCGGCCTATAGGAATTAATATCCGTAGGATTTTTCCCTTTTTTCACAAAGCTCACAATAATGGATTCTTTAAAAGTGGAGGGAATACAGCCACCTGCCTTTACATAATTAAAAAGCGTTATCAAAAAGGGTGTCAATTTCTTAGAAAAAACCTTATAAAATTCAGTTGGTATCCCGTCATTCCCACAGGCTCTTGCACCCACCATTGTATCCAGGACTGCCATGATTTCTACTCCTCATATTTCATGTTGCAGTTTTTCGACCTGGGTAATTGACAGGAGCGGGAGATTCACACCCTCAAAATAGTGCTGTATTGCCTCTTGGCTAACCCCGTACTTAGTAGCATAAAGCTGGTCATAAAGCTCCACAAATACTTGGGCAATCCTCTTCTTATCCGTCACCATAGCCCTAGTTCTGGGATCTATAACCTCGGTGATTAAGGCCTCTTTCTGTTTAGCCTTGGTTGACCAGGCTATCAATTTGCCAACCATTTGGCTTTCTTCATATGTTCACTGTAAGATTGTCCTGGAGCTATTGATTTCTTCCAGCGCCAAGAAGTCTCTCAATTCTTTTTTTGCTTTTTCAAGCAGACTTACAGCTTGCCCCTCACCCCGCAAACAGGCATTCTTTTGCATTAGGGCAATATCGACTGCCCGTTGGAGTTGGGCTATATGAATTCTTCGTTTACTAGATTGATTGGCCGTAAAAGCATCATATACCCCCAGACTGATGCCCTAAAGCCCCCTCAAACTGAAAAAACTCCAGCTGTTTCCTCATTGACCCTAAAAAACTCTGGTATCCATTCCCTTGAATCTGCGACCCATTGTTGATTTGAGAGGAGGAGTCGATCCATCTGCCATCTGGATCTTGTCCTTCTCTCCCCTTCGATTTCTAAATCTAATTTAACCAAGGAATGGTCTGAAAAGATTTGGCCCCAATTTCTGCGCCAGTATGTTTCAGGGAACGAGAGATTCGAAAGAAATCAATGCAAGAAGCCGTTCGAAATTGACGGGAATAGCAAGTATATTCAAATACTTCCTGACGTAATTTTCTCCACAGATCAATTAACAGATAGTTTTGTGTTATCGTATCTAAGATTTTTTTAGTCTTGGGTTTTATTTGTTTTTTCTATTTATTGGAAGTTTCCTTTATCAAATCTTGAATATAATTAAAACTTCCTCCCAAAAAAATCTGCCCTGAAGACGCTCTAAGTAATTCATTAATCTCTATAATTTTTTTAAGCATTCCTCATTGTTCAACTGGGTTGAGAGCTATAAAAACAATGATACAGTCTATCCTATATCTTATATATTGTATCCTGATGCACTTGTATTAAGGTGGACAGGATATCCTTCACGTCTGTGACGGAGTACAATCTGTCAAACTTGGTGTGGTGGACCAGCTTATGACTCCTTTCCAGTCTTTTTTCAAGTATATGGATGTTTTGCAAGACTGTGTCATTGGGAGGCTGGTTCTCCCCCCATTCTTCGTGTGGCATTTACAACAAGTCAGGCAACAGACGTTGTCAATCTAATTGTCATACAGTATGGGAAATCGTATCCTAATGTGATCTGTTTGAATAAAGTAGGAATGTGAGGAGGAATAATTGTTCCACTCCTCAGCACAAGACGATTATATAACTGGCCACATGTCCTGCTGCTGTAGTGAGGAGGATGTCCTTGAAGATGTATGGGCTACAGGACCTACAGTTGCGTCAGTCAGTGATGGCAATGGCTTTGATAATAGTTGCTAGTTAATTGGTGGATTAAAGTAGAAAAACCTGGAAGTGTAATGGATCAAGGAGTAATGGAGAAAGATGGACATGTCAGAAGATGTTCAATTGTCTTGTTTGTAAAAGTTGGTATCTAATTTGTACTTTACTATTGTTTACGATATTAGTCTTTTCATTGGTTCTGGTATTGTATATGTTTCTGGCCCACACTGGTATTCATTCTTCCAAACTAGCAGTTTTTAACCTGTGGTCCGGGAACCTCTGGGGTCCACAACACCTACTCAGGGGACTCAGGAGACTTACTCAGGGGACTTGCTCAGAAAATTAAATATTACTAACAGATTACTAAAGTGTACATAAATAGAGAAGCACAATGTACAATGTAAAATTGAAAATGTTCTGTAAATGTGAAGAAATGAAAAATTGGAGGCTAAAAATTAAGTTGGTATCCTCAGATTGATTCTTGAGAGCAGTGCAAGTGCATCAAACAAAATATAGTATGGAAAATGGATGGCCTCAATTGACTTTGGAAAATCTCTAACCTTCTCATTAAAATGTACATTTTTTTCACATTTGTTTGTGAATTAAAATATTTTTTCATTTGTGTACCTGTTCAATATTCAATGCTTGTTTCTGTATTTTGTGTATTGTTTTGCTGTTGAAATCACTGAAATTGCTTAGGCCAGGGTCCACGGAATCCAATAATGACTTAGTGGGGGTCCACAGAAGTCAAAAGGTTAAGAACTACTGTTCTGGGTCATAGGTCCTCCTTGGAATATGCTGAACTCCCCTCTCTTGAATACTCCTGTCCTTGCAAAGATCAAGCTCTCCATAGTAGTTGGCCATTGAAGAGCTTCATTTTGTGTGTGGTGAACTGCTGTAATGGTGAGGATTTAATAGATTTACATTATATGTTTCCAACACTGACTATCTGGTTGGGAAGAATTTTACGTCCTAGTGGAACTAGTGGAAGCCCCAACCTTCTGGAACGGCTCATGTTATCCTCCTTGTATTTAGTACCAAATAGTATGTTTCTTATGGTCCCCATTTATATTAAAAAGTGCTGGTGGGATACACCTTACACATAGAAAGTTGGAAGTGGGGCCCTTGGTGCATTTTGAACTGGGGCATCTTTAGGCAGAGCGCATAACCTTCTCATGTCAAAGTGATGAGCCGTGGTTGACAGAGTTAGGGATTTAGAGGGCATCCTGAATTTCATCTGGGATGTCTACTTTTGACCAGAAAATATGTCCTTGCTGTTTTGCTAGTCTAATTGTTGGCTTGCTGGGTCTGGGTATCTTAGCCCCAAGTGTTGTAGTAAATGGTAAAAAGGATGGAATGAGGGTATGGTGCTGCTAATCACCTATGGTACGAGCCACATGAGATATAGCATACTGTCATGGAAAATGTACCAGGCAAGTTCTAGGCCCCTCTACTTCTGGATGGAAATTAAGATGACTTTTAAAATTTACCATGTGGCATTCACCTTCATCATTACCTTGGGCTATTGGCACCTGACGCATTAGCACTGAATTCCATCTCTGTGTAAGTATTGATGAAATGTGTGCCCTTAGAAGTATTGGATTGTCTGCATTGATATAATCTGACAGCATGTGCATTGCATGGATCGTTTCCAGATTGGATAATACTGTGCCACTGTGACTGCGATCGTGACAGATTTGAAGTTCACAAAGTAAGAGGAAAAACTCTATGCTAAGCTCCCCACCTCATCTTTTCGAAGTTGAGGGGTACTGGCCTGTCAAATGGGTTCTGCACCTTGAGGCGTTGATCAGGCATTGATTTCCTTCCCTCAATAATTTGTACTGTTTGCGATTCTTTGCTGACAAGTGTGGGCCAGAATGGTGCATTTTGCCAGGAAGGTTGATGCTGCCTGAAAAGCTGCTCCTTTTCTGTTCCTGGCTGGTGTTGGTTAGGGAGGTCTAAAGCATTATTAAAGCAAAGGTCTGGTACTGGTTGTACTCAAAGAAGACCTTCTATCATTTTTCCAGAGTGCTTTACAGAATAATTGGTCCACTGATAATTCACAATGGTGGCAACTATTTAGTAGTTTTCTAGGAAAGTAGGAGATCTCAAACCATTTAGAAGGATATTTTGTCCTTTCGTGATTGTAGAATCATAAACTATGCACACGTAGTAGTGGTAATAACCCTGCAGGGGGGTGCTACTAATGGAAAAATAGAATCTAGCCTCATTTGTTTGTGCTAGACTAGATTGAAAAACCTAGTTCTCCAGTTTATGTGCCAAAAGGTTGCATACTTGGTAATTATATTAAAACGTAAACCGTTTCCTCTGACTGCGGTTTGCTTTCACTGCCTAATTAAGGAACCATAGAATGTATGACCACCAATATCTTCTTTTTAGTGACATTGATTGGCTTCGGCCTCTTTAAGAATCGATTTAACAGCCTCATGTCCACTCATATTACGACCTGTCCAGGATATTTGATTTTATGTCAAATTAACTGCACCTCACAAATCCTATGCTGGTTAATTTCAACAGTTCCTTATGGCAGCCAAAATATGCCGCAAAAGTTGGGGGGTTATGGCTGACTGAAAAGGGAGAGAGGAAAGAGGACAGCAAGAAGGAGGTACTCTAGAGAGCGAGCTTTGTCGTTGGTTGCTCTTAAACAAAATGCTTATATGTAACCAGTTAGTTCAATAATGTGTTTTGAGATTCTGGCATTGAGCATTAAGGAGAGAGGCAGGGGAAGCAAGATAGGTCAAGAAGGGAGAGTTACTAATATTAGATACATTTAACTGGCTGCTGAAAGGGGATATGGTGAGTGGGCGAGTTGTGAGCCTGCCTATTTACCGAGCATCTAAGGTAATTGAGGCGTTGTTTTCATTGGGGAACCCTCCACAGGGTACTGAAGGCCATGTCCTAGCTCTTTCCCAGGCGCCGCTTGATCTGATTTTGCAGTGCTCTGCATGTCTCCTGACGTTGCTTGATGACTGCTCCTATGAGGCCTCTGTGCCCTTCCCTGGCAAGGGTTAGATTTCCCGGTTGAGTTCTATGGAGGAAAAGGGCTCAGATTTATTCTTGGTTTGCTCATGGCTATCTGCGGTTACCACCGTTTGGGCTAGTTTGAAAGAGTGTGCCCTTATGGCCAGCAGGATACTGGCAAAATAGCAGAAGATCCTACCTTTGCAGCTTCACGTAATGCAGCATCCAAGAACATGCAACGCTGTGCAGCCAATGCCTCAAGACCATCCTCTTTTCTTTACATACCACTCAACTCACCTGATGCAGGCTGCTGGCACTTTAGTGGAAGCTCCTAGCTCGGCGCGACTACACAATGTTGCCCCTACAGTGTCGTGGAACCAAAGTCCCCAAGCCAACCTCCTTTTTTTACATACCACTCCACTCTCCTGGTACAGAGAATCTTTGCACCTTTGTTGCCGGTCCTGGTTGTACAGGCATTCTCATGGCCTTGACTACATCCCCTGATTTATTGGTTAAAAAAAAGCAACATGAAAAAACAGCTCTACAATGGCAGCAGGCTGCAGTACATGGTTTCGCCAGTGGTATAGTGTGGATAGTGAGAGGAAGACAGGAAATTTAGCTGGGACAGGCTGGTAGGTTTCTCCTTCAAATACGTGTTTTATTTTTATTGTCAATTGTTTCAGAAGGGCTGGGTGTGTGAAAAGGGCCTCTGAGAAAGTTGCACTTGTTGGTGAAGATTACAGGTTTAGGACCTCATAACAGCATTTAAATGCTGGGGGCCCGATTAACAGAACTAACTTAAGACAAAATCCTAAATTTACTACCATTTTGGTATTTACAGAAGGCACTTACTCATTTTGGTATTCACTGAAGGCACTTACTCATTTCGGTATTCACAGAAGTTAGGAGTCCTAACCTTAGGACTCCTAAATGCCTTCTGTGAATACCGAAAGTCTTAAAGTTAGGATTTTTCTCAGTTTAGGAGTAGTAAAGTTAGGAAACCTAACTTCAGGACTCCTAAACCGAGAAATTTCCTAACTTTAAGACTTTCGGTATTCACAGAAGGCATTTAGGAGTCCTAAAGTTAGGACTCCTAACTTTACTACTCCTAAACCGAGAAAAACTAGAAATTAGAAACATCTTACAACTTGCAGAACATCTTACAACTTGCAGAAAATTCTCTCTAAATTTGACCACTTTCAAAACTCTCTAGCAGTAGCCAACAACGAGATGAACACTATTCCTCTGCCTCTGTCTAACTTACAATTCTGTACACACAAACACCTCAACTACTTAACGGACTCAGAAATCCAAACCTTACTACCATTCTATGAATCTACCACTTGTCCCCTCACCAATAAGGAAGAATTCTCTATTCACCCAGTCCCCATCAACCCAAACAGGACATACCAACCGAATCACAGAAAGATAAACCCTAATAACCTTCAAAGAATAGCCCCGTCCGCTGAATATCTAGACCCTTCATTAGAGAATACATCAAACCAGATTCTGACTAACTCCTGAGGCGGAAAGCCGGGAGCGCTGATTTCACTCGTTTTAAAAACTGTATTGTACTTTTGTATCTGTGTGCTTTTAAAATTTGCCCAGCATCCTGGCACTTACCCCTGCCTTCTGTGGAGCTCCCTGACAGCCGACTTGGGCGCTGCCTTGGGGAGTCCTCCCTCGCTGCCACCATCCATCGCGGGCGAGTAAGCCCCGCCCACCTTGCAGGCCACGCCCCCTTTCACTTGCTTAAAAGCGCGCGCTGATCACGAGCGCGCCCTTCTGACTAACTCCTGAGGCGGAAAGCCGGGAGCGCTGATTTCACTCGTTTTAAAAACTGTATTGTACTTTTGTATCTGTGTGCTTTTAAAATTTGCCCAGCATCCTGGCACTTACCCCTGCCTTCTGTGGAGCTCCCTGACAGCCGACTTGGGCGCTGCCTTGGGGAGTCCTCCCTCGCTGCCACCATCCATCGCGGGCGAGTAAGTCCCGCCCACCTTGCAGGCAACGCCCCTTTTCCTCCCTTTTTTCCTCGGATCCCGGTATAAAACTATGTGTTTGGGCCGGAGGCGCAGCGGACGGGCGCAGCGGGCGCGACAATGGCGCGCCAAAGGCGCGCCAAAGGCAAGCCCGTCTGCGCCCGTCCGCGACAGTCCGGGGCAAGGGGCATGTCACTCTGCCCCCCACATCATCTACTCCCCTGACCAGCTCCACCGCCTCCAGGGACCGTGGCCCATCCCAGCCCTTACTCATTCCCGCATTTCCCTTCTTGGCCTTTCTCTAGTTTCTCCTCCTCTTATCTCCTCATCCACAGTTGATCCCCTACACTCGCTGGAAGATACGAACTCATCAGCAACTCCCAAAGCCCTTACGGCACTCTATCTCAATACTAGATCTGCTGTCGCCCATGCGCATGAACTCTCGGTCCTGTTGGACCTTCATGCACCGGATCTCCTTTTTTTAACGGAGACCTGGTTTAGCGATGACTCTCTCCCCGCCCTTCTAGCCACTCTACCTGCCCAATATTATGCCTTACGAGCAGACCGCTCTACGGGCAGAACTGGGGGCGGTGTAGCGGTCATCGCTCGTACTGACCTTCCTTTCCAAATTTTATCTCTTCCTGGCATCTCGACCTCCGAATACTTGGTCATTCGCACTACTGCCACCACCCCCCCTCTGACTTGTTTTCTTACTTATCGCCCTCCCCAATCCCCGTTACTGTTTCTTCCTGATTTCCTGGAAGTATTGGCCACCATTACTGTTAATAATTTGTCTATTTTGCTTCTTGGTGATTTTAATTTTTGGCCCTCTGACCCCGCTGAATGTCTCTCCTCTAAAGAGCTTTCCGAAACCCTTCATTCCCTCAGTTTCATTTCACATATTCATTCTCCCACCCACATTAAAGGTCATGCACTCGACCAGATCTGGTCACTGAATTGTCCTGTGGAATCTCTTTTAATTTCTCCTTGCACTTGGTCTGACCACTATATCATTTCATTTTCCCTCCCTGCACACTCCCCTGCCAAACCCCCTCGCCCTAAAAACATCTGGGTTCGAGCTTGGGGCCGAGTCAATCTGCAAGATTTTTCCTCTTCGCTCACTGCCTCCCTCCCCTCATTACAGGGCTTATCTACCCTCTCCCAGGCTATGGCCATAGAACAGTGGCTGTCTTCAGGTTGTGACTCTGTGGCTCCGCTCAAGCGTATCACTTCTAAGCGCGACAAAGACGCTAACCGCTGGTTCAGTAAAGAGCTTAAGGCCACCAAGTTAGCGGTACGGCGCGCCGAGCGGGCCTGGAGGAGAAACTATAGCCCCACTGCGCGACTGGAGTTTGTTACCATCTTGACCCAGTACAAAAGAGACATCTTGGAGGCTAAAACCATCTATTTCTCCTCCAAAATACTGGCTGCTGAAAACCAGTCTAAAGAAATATTCGCAATTGTTCACAACCTGGCGTTCTCGGACAGATCCACCCTTAAGCCTGCCCCGTCTGAGGAACTCTGTCGCTCTTTAAACGACTACTTTATCCATAAAATAGTGACCATCAAGGCCAATATTCCCCCTCCTTCCCCCTCCTTTGTTGATCCCCTGTGCCCCCTTCCCAAGGGCGAACTCACTTCCTTTCCCCTCATGACCAGGGAAACCTTGTCCACCATAGTCCCCTTGGTCAAGTCCAGTTCTCCACGGGATCATTGTCCCGCCCATGTTCTCCGTTACATCTTCACTTCCTGCCCTGACCCTTCACTTCACCTCCTAAACAGTTCACTTGTTCAAGGTGTGGTACCCGACCCGTTGAAATCGGCGGTCATTGTACCTATCTTGAAAAAACCCGGCTCGGACCCTTCTGTGCCTGCCAATTTCCGCCCCATCTCCCTCTTGCCATTTCTGGCAAAGGTGCTCGAGCGCCACGTCACCTGCGCCCTGAGCTCCTTTGTGGAGATGCATGGAGCCCTTGCCCCCCGTCAGGCCGGCTTTCGCCCCGCACACTCTACGGAGTCCGTTGTTATCTCGGTCTTGGACAGCCTCAGGGAGGGTATGGACACTAACCAGCGCCAGGCCCTGGTGCTCCTCGACCTCTCAGCCGCTTTTGACACGGTGGATCATTCCATCTTACTTTCCCGTGTCAGGGCGGCGGGGGTCGGGGGGACGCCCTGGTCTGGCTTTCCTCCTTCCTGAGTGACCGCACCCAGGCTGTTCGCCTGGGTGATTTTACCGCGGACGTCCGTAGAGTTCAGTGCGGGGTCCCTCAGGGCTCCTCTCTTTCCCCTCTTTTATTTAATCTTTATATTGCTCCTCTTATCTTTTCCCTGCAACAAATGGAGGTCGCCGTGTTTAACTACGCGGACGATCTCCAGCTTGTTTTTGATCTGTCTTCTTCTCCCTCTTCTGTTTCTAACTTTCAATCTATTATGCTTTATATCCGGGACTGGATGAGCCACAACCACCTTAAACTCAACCCTGACAAGACAGAGTTGGTGTTGACAGGTGGTTCATCCAGCCCCTGGACTCCCATGTTTTGGCCCTCTTCTCTTGGCCCCTCCCCGTCTCCTGCTACCTCAGTTAAAACCCTTGGCATAAAAATTAATTCCCAACTGTCCCTTCACTCCCAGGTTGGTTCTGTAGTTTCTGCTTCTTTTCTTGCACTGCGTACCATACGCAGGGTGTCCCGTTTCTTTTCCTTTTCTGCCCTCAAACTTATCATTCTGGCCATGGTGGTGTCCCGCCTGGACTATGGTAACGCCCTATATTCGGGGATTCCTGCATATAGTTTACGGCGTCTCCAACTCATACAGAACCAGGCGGCCCGCCTGGTCTTTAACCTCCCGAAATTTCATCACTCTACCCCCCTCCTGAAGTCCCTACACTGGCTGCCTGTACGAGCTCGGGTCCAATTTAAGATCGCCTCCATCGCCTTCCTTGCTCGTCTAGGTACAGCCCCAGCCTTTATCTCTTCTGAGATTACCCCTTATGTTCCATGTAGAGAGCTCCGTTCCTCCTCCCAGGCCCTTCTTATGGTTCCACGCTTCCGAACAAAGAAGTGGGGAGGCTCCAAATTTTCCACTCTGGCCCCGTCCCAGTGGAACTCTCTTCCTTTGGAAATTCGATCCCTCACCTTGTACTCACAATTCCGGAAACAACTCAAGGCCTACTTATTCAAGAGGTCCTTTGAGTAATTTCTAACGGTCCCCTGCCCCCTTTTTTTCTTTCCTTTGGAGTCTGTCAGTTGTAGCGCCAAGAAACCACTGGTGTACGTGCGCTGTTACAAATAATTTTAAACTCAAACTCAAACTCAAACTCAGATCTCCTGCCTCCTATTAAACTGCCGCTCAGCCTTAAAATACGCCTCTGACATTGCTGACCTCATTCTTAACCTGAAAGTGGACGTAGCCATCTTGATGGAAACTTGGCTCACTGAATCATCCTCCCCATGCCTAGACCTTCTAGTCCCCTCGGACTACATCATTAAACTAGACAAACCTCACAAAAAGCGTGGAGGCATCGCCTGCATATATCGATCCGACATCGCTATCTCGAAGTTTCACTCTGAACCCCTGGATTCGTGTAAGCGCAAACTCCTCCAAATAGCCAAAAAAGAACTTAGCGCTTGGGGGGAAAAGGCCCAGCAGTTAAGGGGTTAAGGGCCATATGTAGGTAATCTCTATTTACCGATTCTTAAATGCCGAATTTTACCGATTCGGTATTTAAGAATCGGTAAATACTATGTAGGTAAAAATTCGGTACATTTTACCGAATCGGTAATATTCAGTATTACCGACTCGGTATTTACCGATTCGGTAATTCCCATTCATTCCTATGGACCTGGAGGCCCATATGAATGAATGGGAAGCCATTAACTATTACTGATTCGGTAAATACCGAATCTGTAATAGGGGGAACATATTCAAGGGTGGCAGGGTGTCACATTGACACCCTGTTGCACCTCTTAATCGTGCATGTGTGCACATGTGGCACACATACATGCTCTAAGGGCATGTATGTCTGCCAAATGGCACTTTTAAAAATGCACAAAATTGCTTTTTTAAAGGTTTTCGATATTTACCACCAACTTGTAGTTGGTGGTAAATAAAGAATCCTTAAATAAAAAATACGCTCACTTGAGTGCTCCCTACATAGGATTTAAGGATTCGGTAATTTAACGATTCGGTATTTTAAGGATTCTGTAATTTACCGATTCTTTAAATTACTGAATCGATAAATTACCGAATCCTTAAATCCAGCCACCTACATTAGAAAAAGCTAAATACCGGTTGGTAACGGAAAATTTACCAATTTTCGGCCGTTACCGACCGGTATTTAGCTACCTACATATGGACCTAAGTTACTTATATGCAATTCCTAATTTGAACAGGTGGTAGCCGCTAGGGGCTACAGCTCGTATTTTTCAGCATCAGATATTTCTAGAATGCAAATGAGGGAGAACACACTGATGGGAAAGATTGAAGAAGAGAAAGACTGCAAAACTGTCACACAGGGAGAAAGCAGGATCCAGCAAGAGAGAGAAAAAGGAGCAAGGAGTTTCTGGTAATTGATTAAAGACTACCAGCCTTAGTGTTCTGCATGCAGATGTTCAATTGCACTGGCACTCTTTTTTTCACAAATTAAGCTCTGCTTATAGCAGTATTTGGATGTGGAACTGGTACTAATAAAGTGAAATCTTTGCCCACAAATACTAACATTTAAAAATGACAAAATATTGAAGTGATACTATCCCAAAAATGTGCAGATTTGAACCACATCATTTGTTGTTTCTTGCCACATAATTTATTCAACATTGCCATATAACTCAGTCCCTTCCAGCAACATAATTCCAGTGGCCCTGTCTGTACCTTAGCGAGATTGTCACAAAGTTCACTTTACAGTCAAAGAACAAAAAGTAAACAACATCGCTCCAAGAATAAGTAGCCATTTGTCAAAAGACATAATCTGACATTTAACCTTTCTTGGAACATGCAGCAACTGTAACAAGATAACAACAAAACGCAAAGGCATTTTTATTGCTCATTCATCTTCTGAACTCCCCACCTCTATTCTGTGGCAGCTGCCGCGGTCATTTGGGGAAGCAAAGATTATTTTTTGCTGGCCTAGCCCTTAAATGCCCCCCTGTCACGCCCCGTTGCTATGGCCCTATAGCAGCCATTTTTAAGGGCAACATACAGACAACAAAGTTCAAGAGTTTGCCTGATCGAGCGTAAATCCCTTCTTGTCTACTGCTCATCCTCACCTGCCTTCTCATGCTCATTCTAGCTGATATACTCATCTCAACTGATCAATTATGCATTTGCAGCCACCTTCCTGGAATATTTTCTAACATTGATGTATACAACAGTGATGTCTGCATCATGGGAAACCTGAACATCTATTTTGACCAACAACCCTCTTCAAACCACGATATCCTTATGATGATCCTAGAAACCCTCCACCTATCTGAGCTTTTCTTTGGAACTACAACACTGAGTCGGCCACACCTTGGACACAATCTTCTCTCAACCCTTTATTCATCATAGTAACAGGAACCCTCCCTTCTCAATCCCCATCATCTGGAGTAACCACTACCAGTGGCGGCTCCTTCGCCATGGTGGAGTAGAATCGCACCACTGCTTTTGAGCAGGGCACAGTAAACTAAATAGAAAATTATAAAATAAAAAATGATAATAACTTTGAGTTATTATCATTTTGTGGTTCCTTTGCTCTGGCTGCTCTGCTCTCGGAGTAGGGCAGGGGAGGAGTGGTTTTCCCACTCATAAGTGCGCAATGCTCTCAGGCCACCCAAACCAGTCATGTGCACTTTCGCATTCTCCATGCAGCCTGCATGGAGAACATGCCCTGGACCCCATTCCCTGTCTGAGTGTCCAAACAGAACGCTCAGACCAATCACAATGCTGCACTGCAGAATTGTGATTGGACAGAAAGCCTGCTTCCTGTTCCTCGAGTTCCACGAGGAGAGCAGGAACAGAGACACGGGACCCGACAGCAAGGTAAGTTTATTTATTAAATGTTTATTTAATATTCGCACAATGTGCAATCACCCCCTCTCCCCGCAACACGCCTCCACGCCTTACCCGACCACCCGTGCCCGCCCTACCACCCACGAGCCATGCTGGCTGCCACTGTCCACTACCTCATCTTCTTTGCTTTCACCCTTCTTTCAAGAGCAACTGCAGCAGCAACAGGGACCAACAGGACTAGCTGAGAACACTAGAACCTCACAAAACTAATCTCTCTGCTATCTCATAACCTATCCAAATACTAGAAGTGGAGCAGCTCAATAACTGATATCCTTTTTTTTGACAAGCAGCTCAAAACATGCATGAACCTGAACCATCAACCAAAGACTTCATGGCTCAAGGAAAAGACAACGACGCTGAAGACATGTGTCAATGCAGCATGTCAATGGAAAAATCAAACAGCCAAAATAAAAAAAATCCCTTGAATGCCTCAACAGGATTTACAAATACAGCGACGTAGCAATGGTTGCATGGGCCTTAAAGCAAGCAGGGGAAATGGGCCCGTCCATTCCTGAGCTTCTAACCCTTAACTTCCTGCAGTGGGGTAGCTAGACCTTAGACGGCCCGGGGCGGTCCTTGCATTTGCCGCCTGCGACGGCTGCATTGAAGAGGGGGCGTGGGTGCTGGCAGATTCCTCGTATTCTTGCCACCCCGCGATGCCGCACTGAAGAAAAGAGCAGGGAGAGGGGTGCGATTGCCACCCCGAGATGGCAGGCAAGAGCTGGAGGGAGTCTGCTGCCTCTAAAACTCGTGCTGTTGGGGGTAGACCTCCCCCCTGCCTTGCTACGCCAATGGCCTCCTGACACTCCTCAGTGACCTTCAATATAATTGGCCCCTGCCATCTCATCACCCATCACCATTCCCATACACATATCCCCTTGCATCCCCCTTCCTGCACTGCCTCTGTGGGACCTGTGGGCGTAACCTTGAGACGAGAGACAACGCATCTCAGATAGCATTGCTCTGGCTGCATAAGGTCCTAGAGATAGGTATCTGTATAACAAGTCAGTGAACGAAGAAGCTATTACAGCAGGCCACTAACTTCACACATGTACAATTTAGAACGAATGACGTTGAAGAGTGAAGATTTTTGCAAGAAAAAAGGAGTATATTTCTGTAGCTATGCACTTTGTGAATTTTACACTGCACAAAGCAAAAGTGCGAGTCATAAACACCAAGGGCTAGATGTACTAACACATTTTCCCATAGACACAGGATGGGTAAAACTGTTAGATACACCTGGCCCCAAGCTTCTCAGCATCCACTGTTGGGGATGTCTTGCTTTATGAATGTTTCTGAACACATGCCGCCCTCGCAACAGTAAGGTGGGCTGAATTGTAGAGATTCCTTCATAATCACGAGGTCGCATTTCTAAACCCAGAAAAGCTGGCAGGGCCTTGGATAATTTCAAGCACTAGAGGCCTACTACAGTGCCTGGAAGCAGCGACATCTGCTACTCGCAGTGATATTTAGAAGATCATAAGTCGTGAAAAACATCTGGGCATCATTTCCCTACATTGTCTTTTTACCACTTGGATCACGCATCCTATTTGTCAATGTGTCCGGGATCTAGTAGCATTATTTTGACAGCCAGGGCACACACTTGGGATCTTTTTCTCATTTTTAAGAGAAAATGACGTGACACGTCCGTCAGGGAAAGTGGGCAGCCTACCAGTGATCACAATCTTCTTTCACACACAGAGCAGATGCAACACAGATAGGAGCAATGCAAGCATTCCTTTATTAAATGGCAGACGGAGGGCTAGGCAGCAGTACCGCAAGCTTCCCTCAAAGGTGGTGCAAAAGTATCCATGGGCAAAACTCGTGCAATCTTCCTTGAAGCGCTTGGAGAAGGTTGCACTGGGGAACGGCGCTACAAGTTTACCTCACGCACATGGAGTATTGGGGTTCGAAAGGACAGGTTGGATTCACGTTCATTGACTAAATACAATACAGTGCAAGCATCACACAGAGCATCAGCAGTGCAAGCTTCCTTCACACAGGCAATACAGGTAACACACTGGGCAGCAACCGTACAGCGTACATCACTCGTATAGTATAGATACAGCACAGGTAAGTGAAGGGCAAGCTTCCCTCACATAGAAAAATAACAGCATCCTAGAAGAGCTGGGTATGCATCTTCACACATACACAGCACAAGTAACAGCAATGAAGGCCTCAATCCCACACACAGACCAGGCGAAGATGTGGACAGCAGTAGGATTCTTAGATGGTACAAGCAACAGCCGACACGTGTTTCATCACGACAGTGACTTTTTCAAGGCTAGATTAACTCCTGCACTTAATCCAAGGAGTGCTAGAAGGCCCGCTTGATAAGCTACGCCCTATACAAAAACACCTAAATTGAATTGAAGTTTTAATGACCACATTATAATAGGTCTGCATGCACTAAAAGAAGGAGCATATTGGTGCAGTCAGCAAAATAAAGGAACTCCCTTCTGGCAAAGGAAAGAAATAACAAAGACAAGAAATAACAAAGACCAATTGCAGTTCAGGAAGATAGTAAAAAACCTGCTCTTAAGCAACAGAAGATGAGATATTGAAGCAAAGAGAACGTAGAACTATTATCATTCCCAAAATGGGTATAGCTCACACAGGACTAAAGATCATATCACCAAAGTACTGGATCAAAATCTTCCTTAATGGATGCTAGGGGCAATCACCTTGTAAAATTAGCTTCCACTCTCCTAAACATCATATCACTCACTTCTCTTTGTTCAACTACATGACCAAATACAGCTCTATGTGACATGTTAAGAGCCCAACTCTGGTAATCTAGCACAACATTGAAATACTTACTGTGCAGGACACAGTGCAAACCTGCATTCTTTCATCCAAGTGCATGGCAATAGACCAGTCCACCAAAGCACTTTGGTGCCTCACCAGGGGATGAATCACCACATAACTCCAATGCCCAAATAATACGACATATTAATGCCTGTGACCATATTTGCAATCACTTCTGTGTTGCTGTTGCTGGTGAGCAGGGCTGTGTGAACCAACTTCCTCATGCACTATAAATTTGGTGGTGTCATGAGAAGTCAACATAGGCAGTCCCCAGGATTATGGTTACCAGATTTTCTTGGAACTGAAGTATCCGTTTCTCAGTCCAGAGGGGGAGATACAATACTGACTCTTGGAAAGCAGACTCTAGTGCGTTGTGATGGTTGGACAACTTGGAATTGGTAGCCAAGGAGGGAGGTGCGGTTATAGGGGTAGATAAAAAAAGATGTTTGACATTGTCAGAATATTATGAATTCCTTCTTCTTGATATGTGAATAATCACAGAATGCAAAAACAACAGTTGATGGACAGAATGCAGAACAATGTCATACATTCACCCCAGTACAGAGATCTGGGCCTAAATCCATCGTTTTTTGCTCACCACACCACCCCAATTCAGACATGGCCATATGCAAATCAGCCTTGACCCTGGGTGTGAGTGTTTGATTGGTTCAGATGCTCCGTCCATCACCACCCCCTTTTGTACCACTTTGTTTGCCATAAGTTGGCAGGGTATGCTCAGACGTGAGTCCCTTGCTCACTTTGCCACTGGATTCAAGCAAGCCGGGCTGAAGACGGCTGAAATGCCAGAAACCGGTCCTCGGAAGCTTGTTTCCGGTCCAGGGAAGGCATGGCTTGGCAGTTCGGGCTGGATTATTCCCATGAGGCACAGGGTCAAACTGATTGCATATGGCCATGTCTGAACTGGGGTGGCAGAGTGGGCTAAAGAACGGTGATGGATTACACCCAGATCTGTTGACTGGGTGTGAGTGTTTGATTGGTTCAGATGCTCCGTCCATCACCACCCCCTTTTGTACCACTCTTGGAAAGCAGACTCTAGTGCGTTGTGATGGTTGGACAACTTGGAATTGGTAGCCAAGGAGGGAGGTACGGTTATAGGGGTAGATAAAAAAAGATGTTTGACATTGTCAGAATATTATGAATTCCTTCTTCTTGATATGTGAATAATCACAGAATGCAAAAACAACAGTTGATGGACAGAATGCAGAACAATGTCATACATTCACCCCAGTACAGAGATCTGGGCCTAAATCCATCGTTTTTTGCTCACCACACCACCCCAATTCAGACATGGCCATATGCAAATCAGCCTTGACCCTGGGTGTTAGTGTTTGATTGGTTCAGATGCTCCGTCCATCACCACCCCCTTTTGTACCACTTTGTTTGCCATAAGTTGGCAGGGTATGCTCAGACGTGAGTCCCTTGCTCACTTTGCCACTAGATTCAAGCAAGCCGGGCTGAAGACGGCTGAAATTCCAGAAACCGGTCCTCGGAAGCTTGTTTCCGGTCCCGGGAAGGCATGGCTTGGCAGTTCGGGCTGGATTGTTCCCATGAGGCACAGGGTCAGACTGATTTGCATATGGCCATGTCTGAACTGGGGTGGCAGAGTGGGCTAAAGAACGGTGATGGATTAAACCCAGATCTGTTGACTGGGTGTGAGTGTTTGATTGGTTCAGATGCTCCGTCCATCACCACCCCCTTTTGTACCACTTTGTTCGCCATAAGTTGGCAGGGTATGCTCAGACGTGAGTCCCTTGCTCACTTTGCCACTGGATTCAAGCAAGCCGGGCTGAAGACGGCTGAAATGCCAGAAACCGGTCCTCGGAAGCTTGTTTCCGGTCCAGGGAAGGCATGGCTTGGCAGTTCGGGCTGGATTATTCCCATGAGGCACAGGGTCAAACTGATTTGCATATGGCCATGTCTGAACTGGGGTGGCAGAGTGGGCTAAAGAACGGTGATGGATTACACCCAGATCTGTTGACTGGGTGTGAGTGTTTGATTGGTTCAGATGCTCCGTCCATCACCACCCCCTTTTGTACCACTTTGTTCACCATAAGTTGGCAGGGTATGCTCAGACGTGAGTCCCTTGCTCACTTTGCCACTGGATTCAAGCAAGCCGGGCTGAAGACGGCTGAAATGCCAGAAACCGGTCCTCGGAAGCTTGTTTCCGGTCCAGGGAAGGCATGGCTTGGCAGTTCGGGCTGGATTATTCCCATGAGGCACAGGGTCAAACTGATTTGCATATGGCCATGTCTGAACTGGGGTGGCAGAGTGGGCTAAAGAACGGTGATGGATTAAACCCAGATCTGTTGACTGGGTGTGAGTGTTTGATTGGTTCAGATGCTCCGTCCATCAGCACCCCCTTTTGTACCAATAATCAAAGAATGCCAGATTGGCAGGTGGAACACGCCACATGCATATATTCATTCCCTAAATTAACACTTTAATAAATGCTGTCACTCTCTACCTCATTTGAGTCATCTTTTTCTGATAGCCTTTGCTTGTGGCCAACTGCACAATTCTGTGTATGAAGAGTTAAACGAAATTTAAGTGTGTGTGATTTTTATTGCCACTCTAACCAAACCCTAAAGTTTTACATCATATGTACTGTTTGCCTTACTTAGTATAAGACCATTCTCTACAGAATGCAATGCTGCAAAGAAATGAGAAACATACATTCTGCTTGGCCTATGTTTATCAAGTTGACTTTTCAAATGCACTTTTCGTAATATTTATTAGAAATGCAAATGTTTAATGTTGAGCTAGTATAGTCAATTTAGTTTTAAAACAACAATGAACATGCAGCAAAGTAAGAATATTGTTCCAAGGTCTGTTAATGGATAGTGTAGGCGCAAAGCTCTCTCATTGAATAGTGGTTATAGTTCAATAACTTACATGATACCAGTGAGATTTCGAAATGTACAAACTCCACTTGATGCTAAATAAAAATAATCCATATGAAGCCAACTGTATTCTTTTAAGGAATTGTAGTGTGGGTCCCAAGATACAGGGCCATTGTATTCCAGATGATCATTAATGTGTTAGCCCTTGTGCAAAAAAACTAAGTGCTCACTACTGAAGGTATAATCTGCATCTCACAGGTATCCTGTTATAATCTGTATCCTATTATAACCTGTTATAACAGGTAGGACACAGGTTGGAATCCTGTCACAGCTGACTCAATTGGTCATCTTTCTGAAGTCAATAGTATTGGCACTCTGAAGTTTTGTGGTAAGAGCATCTTTTCCTAAAGTAGAAAAAGTCAATTCATGTTTCGATCAGCATGATTTAATTGGCTATTTTTATTGTTATTGATTGTATTTAGTCTATGGCTGCATAGACAAATACTTATAAGATCCTAAAGGACAGATCAATTGCATTGCAAATGCTTTTTTCTTTTGTTGGCAGCTTGAGTTGGCATGCCTGCCTCAATATGATATTGTGTTGGTGTTCCCCTTCAGCATGGCTTTAATTTAGGTGGACAGAAATCCACCATTCATGTCAACCATGCCTGCTAGCAGTTTAAATGATGGGTCTGAGACCAGCATGGATTGATTTGCATGGTGATGCCATCCTTCCTCAGTTTTAGGCGTATCATTTGGAGCATCGCCCTACCACCATTATTTGGGCAATCATCACCTTCTCCAGATCAGTCTCCATGCAGTGTACACAATCTCATACAAACTTGCATGGAAGACATCCAGCACTTCATTCTGACCCCGACACGACTGGTTCCAGAGGAATTTTGTGTGGCCCAGGTTACCCTGTAGTGAAAGAAGGCTATATCATAGAGAGTCTGGGCCCAATTCACAAAGGTAAAGTGAGACAGAAGACTAACTTTACGAATTTTGGTATTCACAAAGAGCATTTACTACTCCTAAATGCCCATTGTGAATACAGAAAGTCATAATGTACAACTTTTGGTATTCACAAAGGGCATTTACGAGTAGTAAATGCTCTTTGTGAATAGCAGAGGTCGTAAAGTTAGATTTCAGTCTCACTTCACTTTTGTGAATCAGGCCCTCTGTGTCTGGGTATAAGTTATGTATGTTCTGTAGAGAGAAGGTGTCTGGTGGGTTGGTGAAAGGACATGCAACTGTTCAGGTAGATGGGGCAGGGGTAAATTGTGTAGTGCCTTCAATGTGTGAGAGAGGAGTTTGAACTGAACACATTTGTGCATTGGGAGCCAGTGACACTCTCTGAGGTGTGGTGTGATGTGAGTTCTGCATGGGAGGTTGAACATAAGTCTGTCTGCCGAGATCTGGATGGTTTATAGTGCCCTGTAGAGATGCTTGGTGAAGCGGGGGAGCTGCCTGACAAGGGCATAACCTACAGTTTTTCTGGTGTTGCTTTGGGGCCATTTGAAGATCTTCCCCAGCATCTTCAGGGTCTGGAAGCAGGATGCAGTGACAGTGGTGACTTGTGCGGTATGTACAGTTTGCTGTCAATAATGATCCAAGGTTCCTGACTTGGGTGCTGGGGGTGGATGTGGGTCCAAGTTCACACACCACATGTTGGAGTCCTATGGTCAGGTGTTCTTTTCGAAGATCACTGCTTCTGTCTTGTTGGTGTTTAGCTTGATACAGTTCATAAATTCTGATCACTGTGCAAAAACCTATGTGTGCAGGGTGGTTTGGCATTAGAAATTGTGATGCAAACACCCATTCCCTGCAATTGTTTATAGGTACATTTATGCATGTTAAACATGATAAAATGTACCACTGGAAAACGCCCAATACACTCAGGTTTTTGTGAAATTTGGAAATTTGGTGCAGAAAACGTCAATTCCATCTGTATTTCCCCATTTCTTTAGGTAAACCTGAGATACAAAAGTATTTTCTGCACCTAGTGAATACCCCACACTGTGGGGGGTCGGTACTTACTGGGTAAATACCTCAATTCAGATCCAGGTCACTGGTAATCTGGATTTATAAGTATTTAAGGAAAATGTAGCAAAAACTCTGGTCTACAAGGAAATAACATGCAGGTTAACCACATCTTTCTTAGCCTATTGAACAGGCAACACATGCAGATAGTTTAGCATTCTACTGGATTCTTATTCTATGCTGTAAGAAGAAGGAATCAAAATACTGAACTATTTAAATGATATAGAATGTATTGCATTTAAGGGAAAAGCCGGATAGCATGATTGTCAAAGCACGTCAATAGTGACTCAAAGGCTGGCTATTTATAAAACTAATTATGAAAATGAAAAAATGAAACATTTATGAAAATATCTTTATACTGTTGCTGGAAGGCTTGATGTAATTTGCAATGGCTTGTTGCCGAAAAAATATGAAAATATATAATAGGGCAGAATTCAATTGACATCTGTGTCGATTCCTGTAAGTTGGGGATCAAAGTACTTCATTCAGACAGTAAATAGGGTGGGCACCAATAATTCTCAATGCCAAAGTCCTTCGGGCAATATTTGTTCATTAGACCAGTGTAGCCAATCTTGACAGCACCTTCTATGCCATTCAGGGCAGTTTAAGTGCTGTGTTAATTTTTGTGAACATTTCCATTGAACGAATTTTAGGTCTGGCCATTGAGACTGCTTTAGCTGGTTTGTCACATGATTGTTTTTCCAAAACATTCATATGTGTTGTAAATACATTGATGGGCAATTAGTCAGCGGGCTTCTGTTCAGAAGTAATTGCCATTTTTCCTCTACCCACCACACCACACAACATAGGGCAGTGGGTCGACCTAATTTATCCATCGGCTTCATTCATTTTGAGTGACTGCACAAAGCCTGTGAACATTGGTCACATCTGCACTTTTTCTTCAGTGACAGAGTTGATTCAAAGTGTGCTCTTTTAATTGCTTGCACTTTTCATATTAACTTTAATATTTGCCTATTTATTTTGCCTGCACATCGAGTGCCCAGTTAGAATGTGTTTTATTTTCTGTGGCCTGTTAAACTTTATTATAGACTCTTGAAGTGCTCTTGCAACAACGTGGTCGACTATTTGAGTGCTTGGTTAGATAGTGATTTATAATTTTTTCCTTCACAATAATCAAAGCATAATACAGCTAAGAAACTTGTTTAAACAACATAGCTCTTAAAAATCAGCAAATGTTTTACATTTTTAGTACAATTTTTGTGACACACACTGCCAATAACAAAAACAAAATGAATCACCATTGCACCAGCTTGCAAGGACCATACTTGTTGGCATTGCCAATGCCTATTTATCTTTGATGTTCTACATGCATTTTTATGTTAAACATTCTTTAGCTTTATGCACTGTGAAAGTTGTACAATTTTCCTTGCACTTTTGCATGGCAGAGCACCAGACTTCAGCCAATTAAAGAATTGTAATACAGCTCATAAATAAATGGGCACGGTTTTGAGTCAGGCGTTAGTGGACAATCTTCTTAATTATAAGAGGAAATGTTAAAGCGGAGGAGAACACACATGACACAAGTAATTCCATTAGTGGAGTCTGTAATTGTAATTTCATGATTTCTCTCAGAAATCGGAGGATTTTCAATTACCATCCAATCAAATTGGACTTTAGTGTGAAGTAGTGGAGTGTAGACAAAGCCTCGTGAGTGCTAATTTTTACTCAGTTATCTAGAAGAGACCTACTTTGTTCATGGTGTTAGGTAAAATGAAAACTGGAAAATATTCTAAACATTCTGGTAAAAAACTTTTATTTCTGTATAAGTTGGCATTTCGTTCTGTGCGACTGCACCTCCTCTGTAATTAGATGTGAGTGACGGGCTCGTTTATTTGTATTACACTGAATTCCTCAGTAAAACACTGTCATTCAAACAGATCAATGCCATCTTTAATAAGTTGGATCATACGTAGCCATCCCTTCCAAAGCCCCACTGGCAGTGCTTAATTTGTAAAATAATGAGTGCCGGTACCACAGCTCTGCTCAGAAGTCCTTCGCTGCTGCAATGCTGGCAGTCTTGAATTCACCTCAGTTCTTTCTAAATCACTACTAGACACTACTGCCCCTTCATCTCATTCTTGCAGGTTTCTGCTTTCTCCCTTTATGACGGGTATTTCTGTCTTTTTCTTCCGCTGTCGCACTTCTTGTGTTAGCACTCTCTTGCTCTTGGTAAATGGCTGAAGAGAAAAAATAAGTGCCTGCCCCCAAATAATAAGTCAGGAAACCATGACTCAAATTAAGCACCACTGGTTCCCAAAGGAGAAAAGACTCAAATTCAAAATATGTAGAATTATAGATGGAAAACAATGACTAACGGGTATGCTTTTTACCAAGGGGTTTTGAGTGATATCAGACAGCCAATTGGGTGAACCGTTATACAGTTACCTATCTACAATTTTGCTGTTATCCACTGCAGATATGTCACAACAGTGGAAAACATACAATACAATATACAACAACATTTTTGAGTAAAAAACATCATGTGTCTTTATTTGTACTTACTAATTAATACTCTAATTTTTATTTAAGAGAATGTGAATTGTATCCATTTTTGTTTCATTTGTAAGTTCTACAAAACATTTTAGGTGTCATTTTGCATGTGTACTAGGTTTTCTGTCATGGTATCTTTCTTAAAAAAGGTTTAATTATTCAGTTTGTGCTTGTTATTGTTTGTTCGTTAATTCTGTTAGGCTGTTGTCTATAAAGTGCTCTCTCTGTTGGCAATGGGAGAGACTGTAGTTTAAACTTACATCGTATGCTTCCTCCTCCTCATTTCACTGGTTTTACGGGGAAGGAAACAAGCTGCTTGAACGCTCTTCAGAGGGTGAGACCATCTTCAAAATGCAGGAAGGCTCTGGAACAGAAGGTTTCACTGCTGTGAGGCCGCTGGCTGACTTCGGTGGACCGTGGACTTACGAAACATTGGCCGCAGCAGCGTGTGATGGGGTGAAGCCGTTTTGGCACTGCTCATTGATTGCCCATCTCAGTTTTTACTGAAGCCGGCTCATGACAAGGCTACTTTGTTGGTAGCTACAGCTTTATTTCCTCCTTGCTTTGATTTAGTGAATGGTAGTTGCAACGTTGCAAGATGTCTGCCTCTGTTGAAGTGAACTGTTGGCAAGAGGTGGTCTACTTCACAGCAGTGGGAATCAAGGTTAGTTTCCCACTCGTGTGATATACTGACAGTGGATAACAGCATTTAGAACAAGCATTTACAATGCAATGGTTTCGCCTTTGGAAAAGTTAGAGCTATTGGCATTGTAAATGACAAAATTTGTATTTATGTGTTGGTTTTGTCATTTACATTGCCATTAGCTTAATCTCTCGCAATGTGAGACCTATTGTACCCTACGGACGAGCTCAGCAGACAGCAATTACTACCACACACACACCCAGAGCACACACACACACACACACACCCAGAGCCACACCACACCCAGAGCCCCACACACACCCAGAGCCCCCCCCCCACACACACACACCCAGAGCCCCACACACACACCCACCCAGAGCCCCACACACACACACCCACCCAGAGCCCCCCACACACACACACCCATCCAGAGCCACACACACCCACCCAGAGCCACAAAACACCCACCCAGAGCCACACACACACACCCAAAGCCCCCCCCCACACACACACACACCAGGCGAAACCTAAAAAGTATAACAAATGAAAATGCAGAAGGAATAGGCAATATACAAAATGTACAACCTCTTTTTACATACTACTGTAGCAGAACCACAACAGTGCTAACCTGAACATTACAAAAAAAGTGCAGTCTATTCTACGGACTGAAAATCACTTTAAATGCTTTCAACTGTCTCATGGAAAGAATATAAGAAGTGTGTACACAAAATCACAAATTGAAGGAAAGCAACGTTGGGCTGTTCTTTAAAAAAGTATGGGAGGCTCCATGCATGCATCTGTGTTGTCTGCGGCCAATGTGTGTTGTAATAGCAGGGGATCATCGCTAAAAACGTACCCATCATGCCATAAATAGGTCTACAAACTTCTAAAAAAAAAAAAGGGCCCTTATACTGATCTGTCAGCCCAGCCAATCGGGCCAGTCCGATCCTGGTGGTCTGTGTACACGGATTGAGACTGGGCCATGTGGTCAGGTGGCACTTGAACCTGGAGCCTCTGTCTGCAGGGTCACTGTTCTACCCGGGCCCCTGGCTTGATGGAGGCATCATGGACGGTGGGGCTTCCGGAAGTGGCAATCCATGAAATGGAAAGAAGGGCTGGCAGACTGTCAACAAGGGTGTGTGGGCAGTGATGTAGAAAGAGCTTCATGGGCACTAGTTTAAGGAAGAAAATGGGCATACATACATTTGTAATAAAACATTGGCACTAATGGAGGTGAAGTTGACCCCTCATGCCCACGGGTCCTGGCGAAAATAAGCCCCTGCTGGTGTGCTCGGCTGCTCTGATGTGCACCCTTCCTGAACCGTGCGCTATTGGATACCATTTGCAGGAGCCCCTTCGTATTGGCTGGTGGTCAGCCAATGAGCCGTGCCGAACGGAATCTAGGCACTGCTCGGCGAGGGAGGGAGACCAGCCAGGCAGAAAGATGCTATTGCGTCTGAGCGTCTTGTGAGCACCATCACTGTACCAAGCGAGGACCACCGGAAGAGAGGCCCAGTGCCCCTTCGTCAACGGGTCTCACGCTTGCAACTGCAGCTCTGCGGGGCTGATGGTAGCCAGCAGCTGCCACAACAAACACCAAGTCAAACAACTGCCTTTCTTCCCTGCTTCCCGCTTCAATGCGAAGTGGACGCATTTGCTACCTTTTCATTGGGGTAGGACGGGCCCACGGACAGCGGGAGGGAGGTGGGTGAACGGGCTCACGGACAGCGGGAGCGGGTGCGGGTTAACAGGCACACGGAGGCGAAACCTAAAAACGTAAAACAAACAAACAGACAACATGGACGCTTGCAACTGCAGCTCTGTGGGGCTGATGGCAGCCAGCAGCTGCCACAACAGACACCAAGTCAAACAACTCCCTTTCTTCCATGCTTCCCGCTTCAATGCGAAGTGGACGCATTTGCTACCTTTTCATTGGGGTAGGACGGGCCCACGGACAGCGGGAGGGAGGCGGGTGAACGGGCTCACGGACAGCGGGAGGGGGGAGCGGGTTAACAGGCACACGGAGGCGAAACCTAAAAATGTAAAACAAACAAACAGACAACATGGACGCTTGCAACTGCAGCTCTGCGGGGCTGACGGTAGCCAGCAGCTGCCACAACAGACACCAAGTCAAACAACTCCCTTTCTTCCCTGCTTCCCGCTTCAATGCAAAGTGGACGCATTTGCTACCTTTTCATTGGGGTAGGACGGGCCCACGGGCAGCGGGAGGGAGGCGGGTGAACGGGCTCACGGAGAGCGGGAGGGAAGGGCGGGTTAACAGGCACACGGAGGCGAAACCTAAAAACGTAAAACAAACAAACAGACAACATGGACGCTTGCAACTGCAGCTCTGCGGGGCTGATGGTAGCTAGCAGCTGCCACAACAGACACCAAGTCAAACAACTCCCTTTCTTCCCTGCTTCCCGCTTCAATACGAAGTGGACGCATTTGCTACCTTTTCATTGGGGTAGGACGGGCCCACGGACAGCGGGAGGGGGGCGGGTGAACGGGCTCACGGACAGCGGGAGGGGGGGGCGGGTTAACAGGCACACGGAGGCGAAACCTAAAAACGTAAAACAAACAAACAGACAACATGAGACGGGATAGACGAGACAGGATACACGCATAAACACAGCAACGAGACACACAAAGGGGAGACGACATAAGACGGGATACACGAGACGAGTAAAAGACGAGCCAAAATAAATCTCAAATAAAACAAGCATACTGTGCAAACACAAACATTCACAACACGGAGCCAAATTATAAACAAAATGCTGCTTACCTGATCGGAAATCACAACAACTTCCTGGCACCGTAAATCTCACCGACCACTCCGGCTAAAGGCACTTCCAAAAACACGAAAACATCACGGGAGAAAAAAAAACAAAAACACACGCCCACAGCCGCATGACGTGCGAAAAGGGGCAGGATGAGAAAAAGATCGCCGGAACGCCCACGAATCGCCTCGGACTGTGACGGACAGATCTCACTTCCAATGGCTAGCCTCCATTTATGGAGCTAGCCAATGGAAGTGAGAGGCGGTGACCAAGCCACATACTCTTCGCAAAAGTTTTCGCCTGCGCGAACGCTGCTGCGCAGAGGACGCCAGGCGAAACCTAAAAACTGATTCACGATAATAAAAGTTTATATGGTCCATATGTAGCATATACTAATCAATATTTAAAGAGCCATTGGAGGGAAATTGTAGAATATCTACAAAGATTGGATTTCCAGTGTTTGACTAGACATAACTTCAGACAGAGTAATTGGAAATTAATCACCCAACCAAATTCCATTTAAAGAAGAGCAGTGGAGGTGACGGAACCAGGCCACACAACTACATCTAATGATATTGAACATCCAGCCATTTTTCAAGAGAGCCCTACAGATGTACCTGTTCAGAGGGAGTCGTGTAGTACTCACTCAGTCATTGTTAGACCACTGCTTCCACTTCAGGAAGTAACCCGGCTCCTTGAATGTTGCATACAAAGACCACATTCGACAGACTACCAAGGTGATGACCTGCATCATTCTACCCCATCTAGAGTCTTAACATCTGAACCCACGGACTGCTACCACAGTCTTGTATTTTGATACCCTGCTGTCACCCTTGGGACTAGTCAAATCACAGAGGCACATTTACTGTGATAATAGTAGATCATTAACAGAGCTTTAACAGAGACATGTTTACTTTAGGGAGTTATCATCTTTGTCCCTCTCCTATTTACTCACATTCAAACACCAGGCTGTTGAGAAGCTAAGATTGTATCAAGGAGTGGGATCTCTCTCCTTTTTTCCTTACCTATGTCCTTTGAAAGACTTTCTTTTGCTACTGGGGGAGTGGCATGTAGAAGGATAACAGCTAGGAACCTGAAAAGCATAAGCTCACTAGGCCCAGGGAAAGAAGAACTGGGATCCTTCAAGGCGGAATGAGAAAGTGTGGTGCAATACCAGAGTGGGGGGTGGGGTGGGGGTGGAGAGGCAGGGAAGAACCTGCAAGGAAGGAGCACAGGTAAGGGAATGTTGGGGTCAGAAACCCATTTGGGCCTATCATACTAAAATCTAAAATTTCTTAAGAACAAAGGAGGCAATAGCTTCCATCATTAAAGACCAACAATTTTATAATAGTCAAATTTATTTTTCACTACCAAGATTTTATAATTGACTAAAGTACTTTAAATTAACATATGACTTGTTGCTCAATCATATTTTAGACTTAGGCAAGACATCACTCCCTTTATTAGGTCATCAAACCACAAAATCTGAACCAGGGTTATCGTAAAATCCATTGCAGGCACAGAATAACTTTGACATTAGGATAGTTGTTCTAATTGGTTACTCTCCAACATGGTAGTAAGATGGCAAGGGTATTCAATAAGAAAAGGGAGAAGATTTTCTTTAAGTGGTCTAGGATAAAGTTTAATCCAAACACAAAGGGGTCAATGAGCACTACATCATATTTGACTATTCTAAAATTCACAACCTTCAAAAAATATCATGCAGGTAAACAATATAATTAATCGGACCAATTTGATACCTGAAGTGAAAAGATTGTTTGGCAGGGCAAAATGCTGAATTCCGTTCATTAAGGCAGACTATACGTAAGAGGCTAGCAACTTACACATTGATACTGACTACGTAGTCTTTGAACAGAGTGTGAAGTGAGCTACAGGGACTGTACAAGAGGACATGAGATCTTGATATGCAATATCGGATATGCATATGACCTTCAATGATTTCTTTGATGTGTCACTGAGGAAAAAAATCTCCCTTCCTCTCCTCAGTATTGTGCCTGTTTGAGCTTGGTGGATCAGTTGCCCATCACCACCTTAACCTCACAATGTGTTATGGTTTCAAATGTGCATTTTAGTAACATGAGAGACTCAAACCCATATGAATGAATATTTAGCAAAGTGCTGCCATGCAGTGATTAGAGCATCAGTCACTGAAATTGCTCATCTGGGGCCGTATTGTATATGCAGAAAATGTACTGGATTATAGGGAATGCGCTGCCGCCCGGGCAACCATAAACTTGTGCTGCCCTGGGGGCAGTGCATTCATGTGAAAAACAGAGCAGCTGCTTTGAAGCGGCTCCATGTTTCACAGTGCAAGCGGCAACCAGCCTGTACTTTTAAGAGCAATTAGAAATCTCTGTGCACCCTGCAAGAGGGTCTCTGGGCGGTCCATGGGACCCCCTTCTCCCCCTCCAGATGGCTGCTTTCAGCAGGCACACTGACAGTGCACCTCCTAACAGCTACTTTGCCTCTGAATTTATAAATCGTAGTAAACAGGCATAAATGCAAGTGGACATGCTTAACATTTGCAATAGTGCTGTGGTTCTTAACCTTCTCCCTTCTGTGGACCACCACTTAATTATTAATGGAACCCATGGACCCCCACTGAATCATTATTGGAATCCGGGGGCCCCTAATGACTCTTTACTGTAAGCCGGGGACCCCAGTCTAAGCATTTTCCATGATTTGGACCACAGAAAATATACACAAAAAATACAGAAAGAAGCACTCATCAAACAAATGATCAAAATCAATTTAATTAAAAAATATATGAAAATCTAAATTTTACTATGACGGTTGGAGCTTTTCTAAATACAATTGAGGTAACTTATCATACATACTATAATCTGTATGCTGCACTGGCATTGCTCCAGTGAATTAATCTTATGATACAAACCTAATTTCTAGCCTCCAGTTTGAAATGCCTTCACATTTATAGAAGATTGTAAAATATTAAAGTTTGCATTTTGCTTCTTCATTTATATGCACTTCTTAATCTGTTAATATTATTTAATTTTCTAAACAGTCGCAGTAGCTCGGCTGACCCTCAGGGGTCCCTAGACCACAGGTTAACATTAAGAACCACTGCCCTAGTGTACAAGCTTAAGCAACCCTCTCTCTAAATTCCTCGGTTTTGGATAGAGGGTTGAGTAAGGGGAAACCTATTGCATATGTAAATGTTAATTTGATTTACATTTTTTAAAACGCCAGACTACCAACACGTTTCTCCCTAAACGCTGGTTCATATAGAGCAATCGATTGGGGAGATGGAAGAAAGAATTAAAACAACAGCCAATAGTCAGGGCATGAAGCTGCAGACATAAAATGGTAACAAGAGCAAATATCAGCTATGAGACTGATATAGCAGATTTTTAATTAATAAATAATGACTGTGAAGTGAATGACATGAATGATGTATATTTAAAACAAATGTTCTGCACACTCACAACTGTGGTTTTCTTAAGTTAGCTAAAGCAAGCCCTGGTTGGGCATAAACTCCATCTTGGATTTCAAAAGTGACTTTGTTTTCATTATTTCTTTCTCCACTCCCATCAAAATGTCTGCAGTAGACAATATTGAATGTATTAGCTTTTGTAACAGTGTTTTGCTTTCTAGGAATTTTGGGGCTATTAGCAAGAACCCCGTTAATATTATCGTCGTTTTAGTGGCAGGAAACTGCCGCTAAAACGGCAATAATGGGCTTGCTAATATGCGTTATAAAATTCCAATAGAAGCCCAGCTTAGATATCTTGCATTCTAAAACACCGATAATTTTAACGAGGTTCTTGCTAATATGCCCCCCTGTTCTCCGTAAGCTTCGGAGGAAGCCGTTCCTCTCAAATGTTTCCAATGAAGGTTGTGCCTGTGTTTAGTTTTTTTCTGATGCTTATCAAAGTTCATTCAACTATAAGCTTGTCACTATATTTCAGTAGCAACGTTTGTACTGCCACCTCCGATGCCATGTCATTTGGGCAAGAGTCGACTTATTATCATGCACATGTCTATACTTGACTTGTTAAATTTATGTAAGTAATTTTTCATCTCACGCAGACTCTGCGAATTTACGGTGAACATTTATATAAAAAAGGCTAATTTTGTAGGTGGCTGCGGGGTTAGCTTTCCTGATTCCTAGAGAGCAGAACCATGTCAGCTTGTCTCTTGCTTGGGGATTTGAATAATTTTGCTGCATCTGATTAGCACTGTGTTAGACTACATCTGGTCCTGGCTAATGATTTCTGTAAACTGAGCTTCATGCTAATTCCCTGTGAAGTTGATTTCTGAATTGATATGACTACCAACCATATTTTGCCTTCTGCAATCATTTAAATATTTTTGATGAAACCTTCATGGTCCTCATGTATGTATTTAATTATGCTAAAACCTAATCTATTTAGGGGCACATTTCATCATGTATTCTTTAAGACAACACCACCCCCGATACTGGGTAGGTGCATAATCTTTTAAGGTAGAGTCAACAATTTATAGCACCAAGCTACCAACAACCGTGTCTCATAATGCTGTTGCAATAGAGCATAGAGAAAGAAAGACAGAAAGAAAGAATGAAACAAACAAACAAAGAAAGAAAGAAAACAATACCCAATAGACAAGGCATGAATATGGAGGCATAAAAATAGTAACAAGAGCAGAAGCCAGTTTCCACACCATCTAAAGTCTAAAGCTGGAAGGCCAGGATCAGTCTCCATCTGTCAGTCTAATTCTGTCACTGTCAGGTGGTGGGTAGGGGCTGGGCAAAGCACAGGCCTCACTGTGATTTTCTAGCTCCACAGAACAGTCTTCTTTCTCAGCTCTAGTATCCTTCCCTTTTAAGAGATGTGTCACGTGATGAAGGGTCAAGGCTAAACCTGGTGATGTCATGAAGGGATGTCATAAATGTCTGACACAGGGTTGAAGGCACTGCTCAATCGGGACTCCAGTTCTTCTCCATCAACTACAGTGGCGGCTGCTCATATTGCTTTTTTGGGGGGGTGGAGGGAACACAAGAAAATGGAACACACACAAAATAATTGCACTTACCTGCTGCTCCGATTGCCACCGTCTTGCTTGTCTCTCCTGATCCTCGAGTCCGACTCTGCAGGCTCCCAGATGCAAATTCAGGTGCTTCTCTCTTGCTGGGAATGCTATTCCCAGCATGAGAGGAGTGCTGGGATTGGTCTGAGCGGCCTGGTTGGCCGCTCAGATAGTTCCTGGAAGCCTGTGGCGTTTCTTTGACCCGGCTGTACAACACACTTGGATTGGAAAAACCTAAGTGCGCATGATGGTTTGGCCGGCCTACGACGGCCGGCCAAACCGCCACGCACACTTAAAATTGCCCACCACTCCTTCCCCTGCCATGCGTGTCACTAGAGGATTCCTGACCCTGTTCCGCTGAAGACTTACGCTGACAGCATAGAGACTAGGCAAAAATAAAATAATAATATATATATATATTTTTTTATCAATGTATTTTTCACCTTTTAGCAGGTGGGGTGCTCCTCCACCATTACAAAGGAGCTGCACCTGATCTACTATTTCGAAAAACAAAACAAACTCTCCTAAAAGAGGTATGCCAAGTCAGAAGGATTATTGCAATGTCATGGAGGTTGGCAGTAGTGGCCACTTTCTGGGCCCATTTAGATGGTGGTTCAAAGCTGCAATCAATCAAGCAATAAGGCAATCGATTAACTTTTCCAAAGTATTAGGAGCTGCATTAAATCACATGTGTAACATTAGTTTTAACGTTCTTTTCTTTGGTGCTAGAACACATTTTCACTGAAATTTGCAATTTATACAGGAGATGGTGATGTATGTGGCAAGGATTAATTACACACAAAACACTGTGGCAATTGAATCACATAATTTCAGTGGCTGCAATTAGGGATCAAGATGAACTTCAATTCCTGCCCGCTCCTTATTTCAATTATCATTCAAAAGTTTGATTCAAAAAGCTATTTCCACTTCTAGGTAACATAAAGATGTGCAAATGGGGCCTTTTATTAAAGCAAATTAAACTTTCTGACAAACATGAACTCATAAATGGGTTTAAATCTCCATATTCGGGTGAGATTGTGGACATTTTGGGTTAGTGACACCTAAAAGGTGGTTAACACAAACTTGAATGCTTGCTTATGTTGATAAACATAGAAGTTGGAAATTCAGAACGTTGACACCTACCATTTGTAAAAATAGACTTGCAACATTTCAGAATAGATACATTTATACTCGGTTGAGTCCTCTAGGGAAGCTGCTACAATTGCACCGGGAGAAATACTAAAATTCACAAATTTGCATCCGACCTAGCAGATTTAAGACTGTGTGAATTTTGCCTTAACTTGGTAAATAAACTAAGCAAGCAGTTTGCACCTACTTAAAAGATTTTTTTAGATTCTTGACAGCTGATTTAGCATTTCATATTTCCCCATTTCATGAATTGGGAAACGTAGTAGCAACATCTGTTGCGCCTTCAGGGGCTTTTGAAAAAGTATGACATGTGTACATGGTATTAATATTATTTTATCACCTTTGTTGCTTCATTGCTCTACCCCAGCTGAAACAAAAGCGTTCTAGGTATAATTTAATAAAATGAATTATCCCATAATAAAATACATCAATCTCCGTAGAGCGACCTATAACAGCCTGAGTTCCAGCTGACTCGGAAAGAAATATAGAAATGCACACTGAGGTCATACTGAATTACCATTTATCACCGTTTCATAGGGCAATGTAATTTTAAGGATTGTAACAATAAAAGAGATGGGAAATGCTTTTCTTTTTATTCTTATTAAATTTCCACAATTATGAGTCACACTCCTGAATGCTGTCAGGTCTGTCCAAGAATGCAGGTTTTTTCCTAGCTCCACTTTGTCAATTTGTTCCACTTCTTGGTGCCAGTACTATTGTGATCATGCTGTCCTGCATAAGGACGGTGCTGGTATCATTCACATCTTCCCAGCCCTTGGCAAAAGGCCACATTTCTCCATCACTGAATGTTTGTGACCAATGAAAAGAACTAGCCACTTCCTACGAATATGTGACAATCACATCCCTAGGGCATACCAATTTACACAATTGTAATCCAAATTCACTGATTACCTATCTCCTCTTTAGTTGCACACAATGTCAATGGTTATGCAAGTCTTGTCAGAAATGGCTAATCATATAATGTGTGCAGTACAAGTGTTAGCACTCACACGCACTCATTCATTGAGTCACTCATTCACTTTGTGCATTATTGAACCGTGTCAAAACCTAGGAAAAAGTGTGTTTTCCTTTTTAGAGTGAGACTCAAAGTTGAAGTTAAATACAGAGAAGTTATCTATGTAATTAAGGGCCTGATTACAAGTTTGGCGTAACGGTGCCGGCTCAATGCCAGCTCCGCTGCCCCAAACCCGTGCAAGGACCACTGACTGTATCATGAGTTGAACTCATGTCACACAAATTCAACTCATGATATGGTCGGCTTTTCTTTGTCCTTCCAATGGCAGTGCCTAAAAAACAGGCAACGTAATGGGAACGGCAAAAAAGTTCCAGCACGGTATGAACGTGGATGTCCATGCAGTTCTGGAACTTTGCTGGAATACCGACAGGGCTGCACATGTTGTTCCCCACCACCACCCAAATGTAGCACCATGGTTAGGGGAGGAGATGGGTGCCCTGTAGGGCCCTGCATTGTGGCACGTGTGTCCCGCGCCACAGAAGAGTTGCACAGCTATATGCACATTTGAGATATATACTCACTCGTACTCCTTAGTATTGCCAAAGTTCATCCAAATGTTATTCTCTTATTACAACCATTTTTAATCCATCACGTCAAAGAAATGAAGTCCAACAATTTTCCGCATTTAAATTGCTCAAGAATTGCCCATCCGAGCCTATTCACTGGCTTGTAAATAAACTCAATTCCATTCTGTACAATTTGATGTCACCCAATGCATTTCGGTTTTAGTATGAACATTCCTCAGGGGTATCTAAAAACAATTTAAAAATGATTATCAGACCCATGCATTTTGCTATAAGAAACAGATGATAAACAGAAAAAATCACCGCTACTTGTTACACCTCACCCACCACATTTTTATACCGTCCTAATCAACCCCAAAATCGTGCCCAACTTAAAGGCTACATCCCATATTCTTTGCAAGATCGCTCTTAAACATCCTATTATATGAAACAGAATTCTAACTCCCATTCATTGCCGTTCTCCCCAAATCCACCTTCCTCTAATAAATCCCCCTCGTGCATCACCCTTGTGCGACCTCCTCATATGTGAACTGATCTTCATGTCACTTGTAATAAAACTTAGGATCCCACCATTGTTTAGCCCCTTAGTTATACGGCCCGTCTCAGGGCCCCTTCGTTCCTCCATCGCCAGACTTTTCATGGCAGGTACCCGCCATTAAATGCTAGTGGTAGACAAACTCGTAATATGCTGAGATGGACTGCCCAGTCCCCACTCAGCATATTGCATTGTGGTACAGCTACGCAACTGACAGGGAACAATTGTTCCCTGGCGCAGCTAGCGGTCTCCGATACGACTTTAACAGTCGTAATACAGTGTACGGTGGATTACTAAACTAAGGCTGGCTGTCGCAAGACCGCCAGACTCTTAATCAGGCCCTAAGTCTTATTTTGGAAACAAACATGCATCGTTGAAAGTACTGTTTCAGAGATAAATTTGAAGGAGTAGAAACTTAAAGATTTTGTTTGCAAGGTGGATCTAAGCTAGGTGAGGAATGAAAAGGATCCTGATCACCTGTAAAGAATGTTGATACTTTCACAAAGCATATATTTATGTTTAAGGTATGTACTTAGGAAAGTGATTTAGTGGTACCATTGTGAACTATATAATCCAGATGAATGAGTTTAACAGTGAAAGCAAAAACCTCGAATGCACATCAAAATCCGAGAGCATGCAACTCACAAAAAAAGAAGGTAGTTGTCTTAATCATAGAAGGAAGTGAGGTTTAGTCAAAACCCAAGTATTATAGGTTGCATAGATATTATTTATATTTCAGTTCAAGGAATGTTAGACTTCCACCCATGTCCCAAAGAGCCCGAAGCATAGAGATATTCTGGAGGTATATCATTTGTTATAACAAATGTTTCATAAATCTATACAGAGATATGGTATTAAAGATATTGCACTTCTTTCTAGATACCCACATTCAACTTCAACCCAGTAGACATGAGCTCTCAGCAGACAGACTGAGATTATTCTGTGTCTCTGTTTACTCTATTATCCCATTGCCCTTTCTCTGAGTCCACTGCTAACCATCATATTCCTGTTGTGCATGGTTACCCGTGGATACTGAGAAGTCCGGAACAGTTCAATGCATCTGTCAGATCTGTATTTTAGGATAGAGCATGCTGACAGATTCCCTAGCCCTTGTCATCATGCAATCTGAGCAATGTATCCTGATAGCTCTTTAATTCAAATTTTAGATGTAGTAACTAAATTACAATATTAAGTTAGTTCTGTAAGTCTGAGAATAAAGTTGTAAAATCAGACTTAATTGCATTCAAACAAGAAATATGTGAAAAAGTTCATGCAAAAGAGCAGAGAAAAAGAAAGAAACTAGGCAAGTATTGTTACCTTCAGATCCTATATACACAGATTCCTGCGCCTTGCCACTTCCATTCCCAGATTCTATTCACTAGCAATACCCAACATACCTTCAGCAACTCAGGAGAGATTTACAGGGGATCCAAAGAAGTTAGCACTATTCCTTAATCATTTTCCAGTGCATTTTATGTGATCCTATGACGTTTCCAAAGATTCAAACTAAAGTCGGATTTATTTTGCCAGATTACACTTAAGTGGAAATGCTGCTAATTGGAGTGTCCCAATAGTAGACAGAAATCGTCTGGTATTAATCAATTGTCTGCCTTTTGTAAGCAAAGGTAGAAGTTGTTCAAGTGACAGTCGCATGCTCTTTGTCCGAATAATTCATAATCACTTTTAAAAATGTGTCATCAAGGTTTATTGAGCTGTATTGATACATTTCAGAATTTAGCTGTTGAGACTGATTGTTCTGAAGAGAAAACAGCATCATTTTTTTAATCAAGGGTTACAAAGTGAATGATGCAAGGGTGCAGTAGTGAATCCTCCTACTAAGTGTGCAGAGCTTATTGACTTAGTAGTAGAAGTAGATTATTATTCAGCTGAACACCATTCAGAGATCACAACAGTAGAGACTAAAGCATTAGTGGTACATAACTTTGTTGGATTGGTAACAAAAGATTGTTTCAGGAAATGTTATATTCAGCTGCAGCGGATGTATGACGTTACAAAGCATACTTTTACAACGCCTATCTTTACATCGCAGTTTTTACAACGCATGCTGTTACAACGCATAGCGCTAAGGGGTGCTGGATAGTGAATAGTTTAATTTACTATTCCAACTCCAGTCCCCGTGGATAGTAGGGAAGGTGTTGGATAGTAAATTAAATCTATTCCCTATCCTAGAGCGCCCCCCAGCGCAATGCGTTGTAATGACATGCGTTGTAAAAGTTGCGTCGTAATGGTAGTGCGATGTAAAAGTTGCGTTCTAAAGGATGTTCCCCAGCTGCAGCAGACTATATGGATATCAAGTTTGCTCAATCTGTACAGATACTTGTGATTACGAAGAAGCTTTAGTTGATGTTTCCCTTTTGTTTTCAAGATGAAGGGATGAAGCATAACGGCTAGGGTGGTCGACCTCAAAGCAGGTGAACCGGGTTTGAATCTCGACAGGGGCACTCAACCTCCTGTGATTCTGGGCAAATCACTTATTCTCCCTGTACCTAACAAAATAGTGAATGTGTCCATCTATAACGCAACTGGTGCGTCTGTAAAGTGATATAATACCTTTGGGTCTAAGTTTCGCGATATATAAAACTTCAAAATAAAAAAGTCCAATACATTTTCATGTATATGGTATATTTATTGGTTTGTTTTGGGAATCATCATGAAAAGATGTGATACGGTCTAATAGATGCACATCAGTTTAAAGTAATTCTTGGTATGGTGTGGTTGACATCCCATGAGCCTTGCACTGATTGGGCTGCTAAGAATAGTGAATTTGAATGCTGGTTGTTTTCAGAAGAGTTGTCTGCTATGTTGTGAACCATCTAAGAGTCCGCCTTCTAAAACATTAACAGGGATTGCAATACCTCATGCTGCTGGTTGTGTGACTACTTTAGTACCTTGACATGAAAGACAAACAAAAGCAAGTATATTATCTTTTCACCGAAGGGGTGATATCTAGTGTGCATATTTGGATACAGAGAGGTGTGGACCAGTTCTTTGTTAAATATGAATCTGTATTTCAGGTTTGTGTATTCTGACATAATCAAAAAGGTCTTTAAAATAAGAAACAAGTTTGATGAAGCTTTTATGTGTCTATGAACTATGTGTATTCATTTAAGGTATGAATCTAGTATTAACTATTTTAGGATGATTAAATGTGTTGGGACAGAAAAGGCCTCTGCATGGTAAAGACGTGTACCCTTGCCCTCAGTGCCCAATTGTACTGTTGTCTGAATCCCTATTGCTGTTTTCCTGTCATGAGTGAACACGGATCATGTGTGTGCACTTTGACATAGGCCTGTCTCACGGATTGTGGTCTTGTTGGACCAGGAGGTGTACTGAAAGCGCTACACTCATAGGGGTGGAAGGCAACTGTCTTCACCAAGAGTTAAGCAGCACAAGCTCAGTGGTGGCAGCATAACACAATGTAGTGAGCAGGACCTTTTTAACCTGTGTCACTGGAATGAGGCCTGCAGGGTCACTAGCAATTTTAAAAGTGGTGCTTCTGTGTGCTTAATTCACTCTTGGCCTATAACAGGAAGATGTGGAGTGCTGCATTGTGCAGGAGCAGTGACTCTGCATAGTTGTTTGTGTGCTTGGGAAGGGTACAGTACTGCGATAGAGCAGTATAGTATAGTACATGTAATATTGGTGCATGTACTGAGTATATTTTTGCCTTTAAGGAATACATGACATGAGAGATGCTCAAGCTTCAGTACTGAACAGTGTGTGCAGGCTGAGTGTGTTCTGAATGCATGTGTACATTTAATGGTATAATGCTTAGAGATATTAGTGCTGGACAGTAAGTGTGCATTGATTGTACATTAAGTCAATGTGCCTGCCAGGGTACATTATATGGAGGACCCTGAGTTCCCATTTGGGAAGCCCAGACCTACCTGGTGAAGACACGAGGAGGAGAGGAATCCCCCAGACAGATTTATGGATTGCTGCTGGGTTTTATGAAGGGAAGCATAAAGGTTATGGCTGGGAGCCTGAAATTAACCTTTTGATGCACATATCACTGTTGCTGACATCCAGGTGTGAACTCTGGTCACTCCCATGAATTGTGTTGTGGGTCAAGCAGCTTTAATCCGGTATTTGTAAAGCGCGAACTACTCAGCCTTACGGGTCTCGAAGCACTGGGGGCCGTCTTGGAAATTAAGTGAGCTATTGCCCAGAGTCACATGGTGCTGAACTGCTCTGCCGCCGGGGATCGAACCGTGAGCCCTGAGCCCTGCAAAGTCAGCTGCCCTGGCCGCTGCACCACACCTCTCCACTCTGCATGACTGCTGTGACAGGAATCTTTCACGAGGAAAGAAGAAAGAGTTAAGTGTCCACTTCAAAACAAGCAGAATCAATACATAAAACTTCAAGGACTCAGACCCTAAATCACATTTATTGTATGGAAAAGGACTATAAGAAGGGGAGATTAAGTCCTCAAATATTTGTCATCAGCCAAGCAGCCAAATGGGCTGTGTGAGAAGGAGAAGCTCTACAAGATGTTTCCCTGTAACCAGGGCTGGGGGCCAAGCCTGCTAGTTTCCCTGCTGGGTGATGGGACATCACCACGGAATCCAAGACCCCCTGCCCTGGAGCCCTGAGCACCAGCACTTGCCTGCTTGAAAGGCTTGCAAGTGTGGCCTGTGCGGAATAGGAGAGTGTTGGAGGGATCGAGGTGAAGCAGGGAGCCCTACTGTGAGGACTCCCTGTGCGAGGTGTGAGGATTCAGATGTGCACTAATAGGATCATAGCATGTGATCAGAACTGTTTTCACCAACCCGTGTATGCCAGGAGAGGGCCGCCATAGACTGTGCGAACTATCAAGCACTGTGCACAGGGCACTGAGCCCCCATGGAATGGTTGCAGTGACCCCCATATGCAACAGGGGGCCCCTGGTGAAGAAGTTATGTGACCAGCGTGCCAGGACTCGTGAGCACCTGAGCTCCAATCCCATATGCCAGGAGGGGCTGCCATGGTGTGGGCAGTTGCGCCTGAGGAGTCTACATTGCATCTAGAAAGTACTGGTGCAACCCCAATGTGCTAAAAGGGACTGAGCTTGCTTATCCGAAAAGCTGATATGTCGGGCTTGCATTTTCATTTACAGGCCAGACCTATTAGCTTTGAGAATGCTTGTACCTTTCATCACTGTGAGCTAGAAGCTGCTCTGATTACAGGGAAGAGCTGCCGCACCGCTCTGGAGATTAAGCCTGCACCTTCTTGATGCTGACACGTATACCAGGAGCAGCCCGGCTTCTCCGAGCAAGATCTGATCTGTGAGTGCTCATGCCTGGTGCATCTGCTGCAACTCCAAATGCTTCCATCCTGCAGGACTGGGTAATAACCCTGTACACGTTACACAAAGGAGGGTGAGACAGGGAATTGCCTGACAGCTACTAGATCCCTGACCTCAATGGGGATTGTGTTGTATTTGAATGTTGCATTTGTTTGCGTGCTTAGAGCTATAAATAAATACTAATTTTCTTACAAAAGCAAGTATTTGGCTGAAAACTGATTTATTGTTAATACTGTTTGCGCTTTGAGTTATGAGTCATGTTTACAGACCTGTATCTACACCCCCTCTGAAAGGAGTCTTGACTGCTCAACTATAGCTACCACTGGGAGTCAAGTGCTAAAGGGGTACTGGGCTCAGGTGAGCGGGATCCATAGTAGGGCGGGCCAAGACATCAGGAGTAAAATGCATCAACCAGCACTGTTGGTCCCAGTAACCCCTGCTTGCCAGTGGCCCTCTGAAATGGGTTCTAACAATATGGTTTAGTTAAAGCAATTTTATACTATTAATCAAATGTAAAGGAATACATAACAAATCTACCTTCTCTACCAAGGGCTCTCGTCCTGAATGTAATGGCGTCAGGCTTGTATGATATAACAACATTGGAAAGATTAAAAGGCGCACTGACCCGCCTATAAACAGATATGCACACCTATTCCACCCACCCCTCTCACACTCCTGTGAAAGGTACAAGCAATCTCAAAGCTAATAGGTCTGGCCTGAAAATGAAAATGCAAGCCCGACATATCAGCTTTTCGGATGAGCAAGCTCAGTCCCTCTGGTTGCTGTATTTGTAATCTGCACCTGCCAAAGATACAAGATTTCAAAATTAAAAAACCCTTAGTAGATTGTAGCATTTGCATGCCTTCACTGTTTGACAACCTGCAATTTGCTTATTCCTAATGCAGGCTGCAGAGCCATTATCAAAAGTGCCTCCAGTCAGACATAAGTCTGCGCTCTAGTAGGCTGCAGTGCCTGAGGTTGTTACTAGAGACCTCTACAAAACCTTTGTGTAGCAAACTGCAGAAACGTTGGTTGTTACTGGAGGCTTCTAGTGACCAGAGACGTTATAAGGCATGTTCAACTTTCAGGGCCCTTCCTGATAGAGACATCTCTAGTCTTGCCTAATGACCTTGAATATTTCTGAAACAGATTGTTATAAATACCGTTTTCCTATCATTTATTTTTAAGGTGAGTGATTTGTGAGATACTATTACAGACATTTTGTAGAGAAATATTATATTTATGTTTCATGCAACATCCATAAAAAACATTTAAAAAAAAATCAAAACAGGATCTTACATATGAGAAATGGGAGGGGGTCACAGAGATCATTTGCAGTAATATTTGTGAGCTGCTGCTATGTTGCAATTTTGAATACACATGTCACTATCATCTAATATTAGTTGTAAACAAATTTAGAATTTGGACGAGTGTGTCTGTGCACTGTCAGTGACCTGGCCAAAGGGGGCATGAAAGAGCTGAAGCTGGATCATAAATGTAAAGCTGTTCCAAACAGGGGCCCCCAAAATACGTTTGGCCCAGAACCCCAAAAATCCCTAAAATGTCCCTGCTGGTGACTATGGTACCTTAGTTTGTCACTGAGGTCTATGGAGTCAGACATAAGTCCTTGCTGCAATCACCCCGCACAAGGTCCAGCAGGTGTCCACTACTACCCTTTCAATCTCAGAAACCAGAGAACTATGAGTGATATCAATACCCTCCAATGCTATTTGTTGAAAGTGAACTGAAACAATGGTAAAAAATAGTTGACTGTGCTTTTATTCAACAGGCCTGCTCCCCAGGAGAGGGTGTGGCTTCATCAGAATTTTGCATGTCCACTTTCAGAATCCTAATACGTTTTGCTTGTTTTCTATGCACAAAATACATATGCTAATGCGGGGCTATGATGGTACTAGTTATCATCAAGCCTCCTAAGTGCATTCTAAATGCTTGGTATTACATATGAATGTTAGCGCTGGAAGAAGTCGCCCTAACATTCATATGTCAAACCAAGCATTTTCATATAGAAGCAAACAATCTTCTGCATCTGAAACAACACATTTTCCTGATTGTTTCATTGTAGAAGGGAAAGAGCTGAGCAGTCAGAGACTGGCCAACGGTGGTATGTAGGACTGCTTCTTGGTGTCCCATCACTAAACCCTAATGGGAACACCAATGGGACATTGTAAACTTCTAGGAAATGCCTTGGGATTCATAGACAATCCAGTCATGAAATAGCAAACCATCAAAAACACATCAGAGCCAATGACTGAAGGGGTGACCCAATGCCCACTAGCTCTGTAGTACTGGTAACATGAGGTTTCCTGGTAGTAGACAACTAAAGCTGTCTGTAGCAAGACCTAAAAGCACCTTTGGGTTGGTGTGCATTCTTTGGTCTGCTCAGTGTGATTTTACTGTGGCGGACAAAGCGACGCACTGGTTATCATAAGAGTGACCAATGGATGATGACACTCTGATAGGGAGAGAAGCCCTCCACTAGAAAGCATGATGGAGATACTGCCAAGGATAACCATTCACTGCAGAACTGTGCTTGAAACCTGTAATTGTCATGTTTTCATCCGGGAAGGGCCAACCCAGCCTTTCATCCTTATGAGGTTGAGACACCGAGTACCATTAAAACGGTAAGGGTAATAGATGTTATAAAACGTGCTTTGCATCAGCAAACGCCGCATAATTAGGCACCATATACTCCAATACATCAGTATTATCCCCTGGAGTTTATAAGACGAATATGATTCAGTCGGACAACAGCAAACATCATGTTAATTAACATCAGGATGAAACCAGCAACTGCACAATAGAAAAAAAAAATCAAGATATTATTGTTGAAAGTGCAGCATTACTTGAGTGTCATAACACGCATCCTTGCTTTCCATGATCTGACTTTCTCCAAGGAATTTCACCTCCATTGGCAAGACTCGGCCGCCAAATTGAAATTATATTTATTTTCCTCCTTCGGCTCTGCATGAATTTTAATTGCTGTATTTTATTCTCTCGTACACAAAACCCATTTGGCAAAATACTGGCCTTCGCACGCGCATGCCATCAGGAAGTACAAATTACATAATTACTGGGATTTTCAATATATTCCTGCTCGCGTCGGCTTGCATAGTGCGGTGGGTGGTGCAGATGTACCACCCGTTTCTAATTATCACGGCTTGTAATAACAACTTCAAATCCCATTTAAACAGGAACAAGTGTTACTCTAATACCACGCGGCCTCCCCTTTGGTATGCTCAGACGTCACAGAACATTAGCATAATCTCTTCCATGCATTAGCCAGGCAGGAAGTGACAACTGGAGGTCATGCCTTTACGCATGCGCATTGACAGTAATCTCGAAGATCAGCAGAATTGGACAAATCTGATAAAAAGATGTTTAGATGCGCGACTCATCGAGAGGTCCTGGGGCAGAAGAGCTCGCCTCTCCCTCCTGCTTCCCGCTAGTTGCCTAGTGGTACCTCCTTACAGATCACAGAGCCTTGAAGAGAACTCCCCCCTGCCTCCCTGTACGCGAGGATTCTAGGACAGTTCCAGGTAGTATCCATCAGAGCGCGCTCTTCACGAAACCTTATGAGTAGGGTCACCTGAATCACGCAGCAAGAGAGGACCAAATTATGTGGTAGAGTTGACTAGCATGCGGCAAGAAAAGGTAAATTATGCTGCTTAATGGGACATCTTTTTGGGCAGTATTTCTTCATTAGTTTGCAATTTTTACCCGTATTTACACCTTTTTAGCAAACGGTTAATCTTATTAGTACCACTTAAACACTCACATACCGCAATAAATTACTGGAAGGTGACCAGCCAACCTTTGCAAAAGTCCTCTCACTTCGCTGCAGCACATGTTGCTTAGTTGTAGTAGCTTTTGATCCCAGGGCCGGTCCTAGATCTCTTGGGGCCCCGGGTGAAAGAGAAGATGTGAGGCCCCTCTAATTTGCATGTATCTTCCAGTCGCAGCCGGCATGAATCGCGGGTGGAGGATTTCGCGGGAGTTCGGAAGGGGGGGGGAGGGAACAGGAAGCAGCCAGCCTCCCTCCCCTCCCCTAAGCCAATCATAATGCTGCAATGGCAGCGTTGTGATTGATCAGGACGTCGACCAGCCAGGCGCCGCTTTGGTCGTTTTAGCATTTTGTGTTTCTGCTTTTGCGAGAAAGTAGTGGGTCGTCGCTCCTCCGCCCTAGTGAAGGAGCCGCCCTTGGTAATATCACAAGAAGTGTTATCATGGAAAGTGACATTGCAGGACTATTGATCTAATTTGGCATCCCTGAAGAGACCTAACGTGGATATCAGTAACATGGACAAAAAGATAAATATACAAATGAAATAAGTCCATATATTTTAAAACTGTTAAATGGATTACATTTGTCTCATTAGATGGAAAAGCTAGGTGCAGGTCTCACAAAGATGTATATTATTTAATCCTCGTTAACAGATTGTTTGCAGATGAGTGCATGATACAATTTCCAGTTCTGCCTCATAAAGGGGGGAGATCCTGTTGAGGTAATGAGGGGCGGGATCACTAAAAATATAAAATTACACAAGAGAAAACCTCTCACACCATGGATATAATTGCACATTTCAAAAGGCTCCCTTATCTTTCTGTGCCATTATTGTGCTACCTTAGGATGACATTACGTAATTTGTTTTAACGTCAGTCCTCTCACCAGAATCCCACACTCCCATGCTAAGAGACGTAGGACAATCTTTTTTGTGTGTGTGCTCTTTACTCAGCAGAAATATGTTAAGTGCAAAAACACAACACATATAGTACAAAATTACAAGACACCATTGCAAACAAATATTTTACATAAACAAAAACAGTCTTAGAACAACCGAGACCACTGCTAAATCATACATTGACTTGAAGGTATGCTACAGATTCAAGGGGTTGTCAAATCAACACTTTTGATTTGGTGTTAGAACTGTAGGAAGTAGATGTGGCAGATTTAGCACTGGTGGAGCCCTGTGCGACAATGTTGGTGCCCCCAATGACTTGCTCTGCCACCGATTCCCTCACTACTACCCTTTAACAGTGCCCCTCAAGTCTCCATAACTACACTCTCTCTCAGATGCATTTAATTTGATAAACAGCACCACTGATACCAGTTTAGAGTGTCATAGAACTTTATATCACACATTACAGAGAGATAATCAATAATACGTGTGGAAATCACAATAGGTAATTTTACATAAGACAAAGGACTAGGAGTCACATGACAATCGTACTAGTAGGCAGTATAATTTAATAGTGATTGATTTGGAGAAACACAAACTCTGAATTTAGAACGTAATACCATGGTTGGAAGTTCTCTTTAATAACAAGAATTGATTTCTGTTCAAGTGAACCCTTTTCGTAACGTTATGTTAATCAAAGAATGGGGAAAAAACCATAACGATGTAAATTATACCTTGCAGTTGGCATGCAGCTCTTAGATGACAGTTAATAGCTCATTGTTCTATGTTAGGATTTTGACTTATAAACTACAAGTAACAATAGGATCTCTCTGACAAAAGCAGTAATCCACCGGCCTATTTACATCATGTGGACTTCGTGAACTGCATGGGACATGTTCTTTGCAGCGAGCACATTAACCCTCTGCGCTACCTTTCTATGAGTCAAAACTTCCACTTGACAAACCTCCATCTCTCTCTAGGAAGAACATTGATCACCGGAGTTTCATGACATTTTTATTGTTGCCGAAAATTCCTGGAGGCCAGGAAGGAGGCAGCAAGTGCTTTTAGAAACATAATATACTCGCAAACATGACCCAAAGTCAGCGCTCAATGCGATCTCACCGTTTGCACCGCCCTAGAGCCTCCCTGCTCAAGGGTCCTGTGACCTCAATGACAGAGTCACTGTTGCTCTAGGGTGTGCTGCTTCGTAGGCCTGCCCAAAAGACTTGCGGTGAGCTTCAATAGGGATTGTGGTAGACAGGCCTTCAAGGTTAACCCACACTTGCCACTGCTAGGGTTCACCTGCTGGTGTTAAGACACCAGGGCTTCTAAGGTCTTGCGGGTCCTTCCAAGGTCTAGCATGGAAATATGCTCCCTCAGGGAGATTGGTCTGGTGGACTGGTCATGAAGGCTGAACCTGGCTCCCCAGTTCCAAATTCGGCAGCTCTGACCATAGTGCCACATCCTCTCCCCACTGAACACCATACTACCCCACTGAGAGAAACTCGCACTGCCTTCAACTACAACCCAATTATGCCCCGCTACAAACACCTAGAGGCGACTCATTTCAAATTACGCACTAGACAAGAGCAATATGGTGCCTAAAAAAAAAGTGACAACATTCTGGAAAAAGCAAACACTCATAAGGAATGTAAGATTAATTAAAGCATGTGAAATGTAAGCAGGAACAACATGGTTACCTTAACGCTTTTGCACTTATTCAGAAATGAATGAGTGCTTTTGCATGAAAAGTTAAGGTCATGACTACAGGGCCGGAACGGACCTCCTTCAATGCCCATTGAATATATCCTTTAAAACAAAATCAATATGGTTTAAAAAGACCACATTTGTGAATACAGAGCAGCGGTATACACTTTATTTTCCAGTCCGCTCATCAAGCAGGTATTGCAGTACATCCAGAAATGTTGCACTTCCCCACCCGGGAATGCTGTTTAGAGAAAGACAAGAAAACAAAAGTAGAGCTTCACTGGTAAACTCTGTGTAGTGGCACTAATGTAATTTGGGTGTGAATAAAATCAACCTGGCCCCTTTTCGACCCACTCTGTCTTGCTTTAGTTATTTTTTACATTTTGAATTTTGTATTTCTCTCTTTCCCAAGGCTGCACTTTGGAAGTGAAAAATGTCACAAAAAAGATTCCAGAAAAAAAGTTTTTCTTTTTTGGATTCATTTCACAGGGGAACAAATAAAGGAAAGGAAAAGAAAGAGGGTGTAGTGGCTACAAGGCCCTGAGAAGGGGGGCCCCACACCCTGAGCTCGCAGATTTCTATAGTGCTTAGAGGCACAGGGAAAGGGGGCCCCACACCTGGACCTTGCAGCTTGCTCTAATGCTTCCAGGCCCAGGGAAAGGGGGCCCCCTCCCCAGACCCTTCGAAGCAATAACAAGGCCTTTCTTAAAACACTGCCCCGGCACCAGTTGATCTGGCTGCTCCCTCCTCCCCTCACTCACTGCTCCTTACCTGTGTCCGGCTGCCTTCTGTCACCTAGCAACAAAATGCATACAGGGAATGGCCGGTACTTAAGAGCGGTGTTGCCTCGCCCCTGACACTCTGAGCCTTAATTGCTGTCCCTGGCGCTTTGACTTCCCCACTCTGTTTGTCCCTCCCCCCCACCCCTGCACCCCCAGGAATGCCACCGCGGTCGACACCAGACATCTCTGATGTGTATTGTAATTGTGTGGGGAGGGGGCCCTGGTGGAGCAGGGGGGCAATCATTTCACAATGAAGGGGGAGGCCCCCTGCCTCTCACCTGAGCGCGAGGCCCTGGGCGGCTGCCCATACTGCCCATGCCTAGCGCCGGCCCTGTTTGATCCATTTCAGCTAGAAACATGCATTTGGTTACATCTGCATATTATGCAACAGATGATGGATTATGTGGCAAATACTTAATTATATGGAAATGCAGCATAATTCTAGTGGCTTTGCCTATGATACTCTGCAGTGGATATCGAATAGATCAACTACAGTAAGACTCGAGTGAAGTATGTCTTCTTCAGTGCCATATTCTAGACCATTGGAAGCTAGTGCGTTTTTACAGCCCTGGGGTGCAGAAGTGCCATTTTGCAATCGCTGCCTTCATGCCTACATGTCCGTTTCCCATTTAGTTTGTTAGTTTGTAGATTTATATAGCTCTGCCTCAGTTTATCCCCCGTGGAGGTATCCAGGCGCTGTCCATGGGGAGATTAGGTTATTTGCCCAGACTCACAGGATGTTGCGCTGACACCGAGGCTCGGGCCCGGATCCTCAGCTCCCGAGCCGGCAGCTCTGGCCGCTGTGCCACATCCCCACCCCATTTCATGCTAACATGTCTTCAGCAATTTATTAAGCCTATGCATCCATGTCCAATGGGAGGCACCCCATGCCATAATGTTAATGGACTATCAGCCGACAATGGGCTGGAATGGAGTTAGTCAGTGTGGGTCTCTTTCTCGCTGAGGCATCAGGCCCGTCCCTTTGAAGGTTATGAAACCACTTTCTGGTTTCTTGATGGTACAGAGGCGATGGTGTTTCTGCGGCTGGAGCGTCCCTGGAACGACTAAGTGGCTAATGAGGACAAAAAAAAAAAAAAAACCATGTCCTCAGCAATCAAGTTATGCTTCATCAGTGGTTTGTTTATTGTTGCAATGGACTCTTCTTACAGGACTGCTAGTACACTATTTTCCAATGGTAAGCATTCTAAAACAATCATCTTTGTAGCAACACATTTTTGAATGACTGCCTGAATTGCAAGCACACGAGGACCTCAGAAGCCCTCAGATAGCGCCTAGACCATAGTTGCTTGAAGATTTAATTTCCGTTGACCCAAATAAATCGCCCAGTTCAAATATCCCTTTTAGATCTCACTTCTTGAACTCCTCCACGGTATTAAAGTATCTCAATCTGATACCAACCCAGAGGGATGTTGTGCGTGTGGTGTGGCCTGTCCCGTCCCCTACATCGTAAAGGGATTTCAAATAGGAGGCCAAAACGTAAGGTAGTATCCTCAGATTGATTTGTGGGAGAAGTGTAAGTGCATTGAAACGGAATATAGTATGGGCAATGAGTGGCCTCAATCAAATTTGCAAAAGCTCCAACATGACCATTAAGATTAAAAAAACATTTTGTGTAAATTGCAATATTTCAGCATTTTTGTATTTGTTTAACGAATCCTTATTTCGTATGGTTTTCTCGTTCAAATCATCGAAAATGCTTTGCCTGGGTCATGAGATTCCAGTGACTACTCAGTGGGGGTGGGTGGGGTGTCCCCAGATTCCAATAATAATTCAGTGGGGTCCCCGGGTTCCAGTAATAATTAACTGGGGATCCACAGAAGTCAAAAGGTAAAAAAACAAAACACTGCAATAAATAATACGAAAAAAATGATAATTGCACCAGTTTTTATAAAGCCAGAACTATTGGTTTTGCAAAAGCTCGTTAATGTATAATTTAAGATTTGTTTTCATTCTAGGGTTTGAATACATCCTTACAGTATTCGGACACGTGTTTTATTTCTTTTCCCCGTGTTTTTTTTATTTCACTTTTCTCGGTGCAGATAAAATAAAATATGTATATAACGTCATACTAGCATCGGCCGCAAGAGGTCACTAAAGAACATAAAATACATTCCGCACTCCCGCTTTCCAGTGCTCACGATGTACGTGGGAATGAGGTTGAGAGGCAACGTGCTTTCAATCGAGTCATTACGGCTAATGTAAATTGAGTAAACCACCCTGAGCACGTCCTGGATTCGATGAAGTATGTACTTTGCAGCCAAGTGTAAACTAACAGTAAGTGAGGATCATAGCACTGAACAGGGAGGTACATGGCTGCCATCTGGCCCCATGCCCTGCAGTTCTTCATTGGCAGGTCCCTAACTGTACATACTTTTTTTCACAGAAGTTCCTTGGCATAGGCACTGAAAGACCTCAAAGTGGCATGGTTGCGAGCAATAAATCACCAGTAACTTAAACGCAAAAGCAATTCATGGCAATGAAAATTAACTGGAAATGGATCGGTTTAGATTACACTAGACATGACATGTCAAATCTGCTCATCTAAGTCTGACTTTGCAAAAAACAAATAATTTAAAATACAAGTGTTATATGCCTGCTTAATCAGATGAAGCTGGGCACAGCCATTTACACTCTTATTGCACAAACTATGAGCAGGGACAACGTTCAAATATATTTAAAACAACTTTTCCCCCTTGCAGAGCAGTACATTGTGGTGGCAGGTCTTAATTTGTTAAAAAAGCAACAAAAAAAACAAACAAAAAATACATAAGTGCCAGGTCCTAAAACAGCCCTGGAGTACAAGGTGTCGGGCCCGCCCCCTCTGTGCAAGCCGCGTTGTATAAATTACAGAAAACGTTTTTATTCTTGACACAATGCGCTCGCAACTGCTTTCGTGGGCGGGCACTATTTATATAGACACAACACACAGGATGACGACACGGGGAATGTACCAAATGCACTGGTGTGGGACAGGGAGTAACAAGCATTGGAAATGCAATAGGTCTCGCAATAACGCGAGTCTGAACTATTAGCATTGTAAATGATAATGCCCTTTATTTTTGCGTTCTGGTTTTTGGAACATAAATAAAAGGCTTTGTCATTTACAAGGCCTATAGCTTAAATTTGCGTTAAAACGAGACCTATTGCATTGCAATGGTGGTGGTGCTGCTGAGTTTTCTCTGAATCTGCACTCTGAATCTGCACTCTGAATCTGCACCCACAATCTGCACCCACAATCTGCACCCACAATCTGCACCCACAATCTGCACCCACAATCTGCATTCTGAATCTGCACCCTGAATCTGCACTCTGAATCTGCACTCTGAATCTGCACCCACAATCTACACCCACAATCTGCACCCACAATCTGCACCCACAATGTGTGAGTGGCGTTGCGTGTGTGAGTGGCGTTGCGTGTGTGAGTGGCATTGCGTGTGTGAGTGGCGTTGCGTGTGTGAGTGGCGTTGCGTGTGTGAGTGGCATTGCGTGTGTGAGTGGCGTTGCGTGTGTGAGTGGCGTTGCATGTGTGGCGTTGCGTGTGTGGCGTTGCGTGTGTGAGTGGCGTTGCGTGTGTGAGTGGCGTTGCGTGTGTGAGTGGCGTTGCGTGTGTGAGTGGCGTTGCGTGTGTGAGTGGGGTTGCGTGTGTGAGTGGCGTTGCGTGTATGAGTGGGGTTGCGTGGATGAGTGGGGTTGCGTGGATGAGTGGGGTTGCGTGGATGAGTTGCGTTGCGTGTGTGAGTGGTGTTGCTTGGGTGAGTGGCGTTGCGTGGGTGAGTGTGGTGTTGCGTGGATGATAGTGGGCTTGCGTGGGTGTGAGTGGCGTTGCGTGTCTGTAAGTGTTGCTGTGTGGGTGAAAGTGGCACAGAGCCTTTGATGTGGCCTGGCGCAGGAGAAATGCTGCTGCTGCTAATTAAATACAAGAGCGGCCGGGAAGCGGCCGGGAAACACAAGTACGGCCGGCCACATAATTAGGGGAGGAGAAGCCGCACAGCACACGCTGGGAGAAGCCCTTTGATGTGCTGTGCGGCCGCGATGCGCGCTCTGTGCTGGGGGAGGGCCATTAGCCTGAACTCGCGGCAAGATCAAACGAAGGGTGGGAGGGACATTGAGGAACAGATGGCCATGAAAGTGTATGGGCCAAAAGCGCGTGCCTGTGGCCACGTGCACTTGAAGAAAACGCCACGAAAAAATGCGGTGGTTTGACAATGAGTTCGAGCACTTGAATTCTCGCCATTTCCCATTCCTTCGGAATGGTAAAGGACGAGACCTAAAAACGGATGCTTCCAAAACCGTCGAAAACATAACAGGGTACTGGCCTTTGCATTCATGCTGTGCTGGGCTGTTAGTGGCAGACAATGTGGGGCAAAGGAGTAGCCTGTAAATTACACCCCCCCACTTTGAACCAAAGCTCTTATGGCACCAAGCAAACAAAGCAAGTCATCGCAACCCTCCTCTGAATAGGTTTCTTGCCTCTTCTATCAAAGCATCTATCTCTTCATCCTTCCACCTACTTGCTGATATCGACCATTTCATTTTTACATTCTGTCATCCATCAATTTTTCATTCATCATTCAGTCTGTCACCCTTCCGTCAATCCATCCGCCAGCCCGGCCATATCCAAATCTATCCATCCATCTTCAAACCTATCCATCAAACCAACATCCATCCATCTATCCATCCATCAATCCAGCCTTTCATTCAGTCATCCATCCTTTTACTTATCCAACACACTTCCATCCATCCATACTTCCTTGCAATCATCCATGCGTTTGCTCCTCCATCAACCCTATCATCCATCCATCCATCCATCCATCCTTCCATCCCCCCTTTCACTCAGCCATCCGGCCTTTTACTCATCTATCCACCTTTCGACCCATCCATCCACTCATCCATTTACCCTTTCACTCATAGATCCATCCATTCATCCTTTCACTCACCCATCCATACTTTCACTCCCTCACCCATCCTTTCTCTCATCATCCATCCATCCATCCATCCATCCACCCTTACAGCCATCCTTTTAATCATTCATCTATGCATCTATCCATCTACCCTTTCACTCACCAATCCTCCATTTAACTCACACATCCATCCGTCCATCCATCCATCCATCCACTCACTCTCCCTCCCACCCGTTCAGGTTAATTATGAGCCTTTGACTACCAAGGTGCAGACAGAAGAGGCCCATTAAGATCCCCATCCTGCTGTAGCTGCTGAAGCGGGGGTTGACAACGCTCCTGAGTTCACTCCATCCAACCACTCTTTCACTTGTCCATCCATCCATCAACCTATCCATCCATCCACTTATCGATCATCTGTTTACCCTTTCACACATCAATCCATCCTTTTGCTTGCTCATCTATTCACCCTTTTATTCAGTCAGCCTCAGTCCAATTCATTTTTTCCCTCATCCATTCTTATATACATCCATTCACTCATCTATTCAACCTTTCACTCATCCATCCATCCATCCACGCTTTCACTTCGTCCATCCATCCAGCCTTTCAGTCCATTCACCCATCTGTTCATTCATCTATCCATACTTTCAGTCACTAATCAATCTATCTATCCTCTTTCTCGTCATCCTTCCCTCAACCATTTCACTGATCCATCCATCCATCAACCAATCCATCCATGGCAAAATCATCAACATCTACAACAATTTCAGCATCCAACCAGCAGCCATCAACACAGACAAGCTCAACCAACCAGCAAATACCATCCAAACTATCACCACCTGGTCACCTCTCACTGCCCTGACACCTCAGCCATCATATCTTCCATCCACTCTGGGGCACAAACCGATCCCTGCCCCACCACCTCTACAACCTTGCAACAAACCTATTCTGCATGCAACTCACCTACATCCTCATCACCTCCATCTCCACACCAACCTTCCTGGACAGAAGGAAACACGCAGATGTCAGACCCCTCCTGAAAAAAGCCTCAGCTGACCCCAACACAATCTCAAAAGTTATTGTCTGATCTCCCTGCTCCCCTACCCGGCCAAAGTTCGCGAGAACACCATCAACCAGCAGCTTACTGAATTCCTGACACAAAAACCACCTACTGGACGCCTCTCAATCATGATTTCGTGCCAACCACAGCAACCACGCTGATTGCCTCCGCAGACGACATTAGAACACTCCTCGACCATGGAGAAATGGTGGCCTTGATCCTCCTCGACCTCTCCGAGGTGTTTGACACAGTCTCCAACAACACCCTCATCAACAGACTCCATAAAATAGGCTTCCGCCAAGAGGCCGTCAAGTGGATCGCCTCCTTCCTCACAGGACGCACACAGAGCATCCCACTGCCTTCCTTCACCTCCGCACATAAAGGCATCATATGCGGCGTACCACAAGGATCATTCTTCAGCCCCACCCTGTTCGACATCTACATGACCCCCTTCGCAGACGTCGTCAGATTCTATGGACTCAACATATTCGCCCATGCAGACAACTCAACTGATCCTCTTGCTCACCGAGCACCTCGCTATTGCCAAAACCACTCCTGCAATGCCATCACCAACGTGGCCAAATGGATGAGACACACCTGCCTTCAACTCAACTCTGACAAAACAGCAGTACTGATCTTCGGGAAGAATCCTTCCACATGGGACCACAGCTGGTGGCCTGCAGAACTCGGACCCACACCCATACCAACCAACGACTCTCACAACCTCAGCATCATAATCGATAGCCAATTGGCCATGAAACGACAAGTTAACACAGTCACCTCCTCCTGCTTCCACACTCTTCGCATGCTCCACAGAATCATCTTCAGATGGATGCCAACTAACACCAGAAAGACTGTCTTTCAGGCCTTCATCACCAGTTGCCTTGACTACGGCAAACCCCTTTATGCTGGCATCTCACCGATCGACACCTGCCCCCACCACCTCTACAACCTTGCAATGAACCGAATCTGCATGCAACTGACCTGCATCCTCAACACCTCCATCTCCACACCAACCTTCTTGCCCAGAAGGAAACACGCAGATGTCAGACCCGTCCTAAAGAAAGCCTCTGCTGACCCCAACAATCTCAAAAGTTATTGTCCAATCTCCCTGTTCCCCTACCTGGCCAAAGTTCTCGAGAACGCCATCAACCAGCAGCTTACCAAATTCCTGGAACAAAACCACCTACTGGACGCCTCTCAATCAGGATTTTGTGCCAACCACAGCAACCACACTGATTGCTTCTGCAGACGACATTAGAACAATCCTCGACCATGGAGAAATGGTAGCCCTGATCCTCCTCAACCTCTCCGAGGTGTTCGACACAGTCTCCAACAACACCCTCATCATCAGACTCCACAAAATAGGCTTACGTCTAGAGGCCGTCAAGTCGATCGCCTCCTTTCTCACAGGATGCACACAGAGCATCCCACTGTCTCCCTTCACCTCCGCACCCAAAGGCATCATATGCCGCATATCACAAGGATCATTCTTCAGCCCCAACCTGTTCAACATCTACATGACCCCCTTTGCAGACGTCGTCAGATCCTACGGACTCAACATATTCTCTTATGCAGACGACACTCAACTGATCCTGTTGCTCACCGAGGACCCCACCATTGCCAAAACCAATCCTGCGATGCTATGACCAATGTGGCCAAATGGATGAGACACAACAGCCTTCAACTCAACTCTGACAAAACTTCAGTACTGATCTTCGGAAAGAATCCTTCCACATGGGTCCACAGCTGGTGGCCTGCAGAACTCGGACCCACACCTATACCAACCAACCACGCTCATAACCTCGGCATCATCCTCGATAGCCAAATGACCATGAAATGATAAGTTAACACAGGCACCGCCTCCTGCTTCCATACTCTTCGCCTTCTTCGCAGAATCTTCAGATGGATCCAATCAACACCAGAAAGACCGTCACTCAGGCCCTCGTCACCAGTTGCCTCGACTACGGCAAAACCCTCTACGCTGGCATCTCAATCCAGCTTCTCAGAAGACTCCAGACCATATTGAACGCAGCGGCCAGACTCATTCTGGACCTCCCCAAACAAACCCACATCTCCCCCCACCTGAGAGACCTCCACTGGCTCCCCATCCAGAAAAGGTGCCAGTTCAAGATACTCACTCACACCTACAAAGCCTTCCACAACCTAGGACCTGCCTACCTCAACCATCAACTGAACTTTCACCAACCCGCAAGACTGCTACGCTCTTCTTCACACACCTCCCGCGTCTGCCGCACCCGCATCCACTCCTTCTTCTACACCGCAGCCAAGACCTTGAACAACCTCTGCCTCCAGGTCGCCTCACTGGCAGACTTCAGAAAGAGACTCAAGATCTGGCACTTTGACAACCACACAGCGCCCAGATACCCCCAAGGGGTGACAGAGTTGCACTTTACAAATGCTGATTGATTGATCCATCCATCCATCCATCTTTCCTTTCACTAATCCACTAATCCACTAATGCATTTCACTCATTCATCTATGCATCTATCCATTCACTCTTTCATGCACCTCTCCATCTATTTTACTCACAACCATACATTCATCCATCCATCCATCCACTCACTTACCCTCCCACCGTTCACGTTAAATATGAGCTTTACGTCTGCCAAGGTGTAGACAGAAGATGCCCATCATCACCATTGTTCATCATCTTGCTCCGGCATATTACTAGTGTTCACCAACCCCTGCGCTATACTGCCACCATACCAACATGGAGCTCAGCGGCAAACACACATATAAAATAAACTACCCTCCCGTGCTCACCAAAAAAGCTACTAAACGCTTTAAACACGACTTCCTTAGGTCCCACCCAGAAACACCCTTTGCCGACACCTACTTCTCATCGGTCAATGGACCCTTGAACACCGACATCATTTTCCACACCACACGCAGAGCGCAATGGAAAAAAGTGTTCCTCACCCTATTCACCGTCTCCACCTCCAGGAAATCCGCACATGGCCTAACACTCTCCATCACATCGTCCCAACTCCTCCCAGGCAGAACCACCATCACTATATACAACAACGGGATTGTCTTAATTCAAGCGACAGACAGGAACCTGGAACTACTTGACAACATGTTCCCCTCTCTCAAAGAGCACCTTTCCAATCCTCGGACTTACACGCATATCACCCCCTGTCCGGCCTCTCCTAACGTCACAGCTCCCACCCTTAACTCTCCTAACCCAGTTCAGCAGCAAGAAGACACGCACCTCACCTTCACACCCTGCTCCACAATCAATCACCTGCCCGTCTCAGCTACCCCTCCCCGCCCCTCATACACTGACATAGACCTGGTCCCTCCACACACCACTCGCTTTCCCAGCCCCCCTACTAACCTTCGTACCTCTGCTCATCCTCCTGTCTCCCCCCCCACACTCTGCACTCCCGTACCTTCCCCCGCACATTTTTTCTCAGAGCACCCCTCCTCCCCAATGGCACCCCACACAACATGACTCTCTCTCCGACTTCCGCCCCCCCCACACTTAGCACTCCCGCCACGCCTAGCCTGCATCCCTCCTTCAACCTCCCACCCCCCTCGCTCACTCCTCAATATTCCACCTCCTCCTCCACAACAGCCAGCCTTCACATCGCCCCCTTATTCCCTTCCCCCCCTAGCACGGATGCGCTTCCCAATAACACCTATCCTCTCGCTAACGCCCCCAACACCCACATCAGCTCCGCCTCTCCACCCGGACTGCCCCCTGTCAACGTATTCGCCGGTTCAGCGCCAGTACCCTCTCCCTACACCGCGCCCATCATCACCTTGGACATTATTATGTCCACCCTCCTCCAATTGAAAGAAGAATTTCACTCCATTAAAGAGTTGCTCTTCACACACCCCATCAGACACCCCCCCCATCACCACCCTTACCACACCTAACACCACGTCCCCCTCACCTCCTACTCGCCCTACCACACAACACTCCACACACCGGACCTCTATCCCCATCACCACCCTTACCACACCTAACACCACGTCCCCCTCACCTCCTACTCGCCCTACCACACAACACTCCACACACCGGACCTCTATCCCCCCTCGCAATACCAACAATCGCAATAACAATTGCAATCTCATTACTACCAAGCGCAATACTCCTCCTTCTTCTACACCTAACAACACTTCCTCCACACCTCCTACTCGCCTCATCACACATCTTTCCCCACATTGGACTTCTACCCCCTCTTGCAATACCACCAATCGCCCCAGACGCACCACCAACACGATCTCTGACCATGACGTACACACCCTTCTCCACTCTTACGACCCGGCTCCCCAAAAGCCACTAGCTACCAACAACATGTCCATCCCAACGATTATATCTAACCACCTCAGGCACCAAAAGGATAACAACAGAGGCGCTGTCCCCAACAACCTCACTAATGTACCCCTCGTTGTGGAATCATCCTCCACCCTTTGCACCCCTAGCCTTAAATGCATACTTCTCAACTGCAGTTCGGCCCAAAGACATTCCACGGAGGTCGCCGACCTCATCATGTCCCTGGAACTGGACCTTGCCATTCTCACTGAAACATGGCTGTCTGATTCCTCTACACCTATACTGGATATCCTAGTCCCTCCCAACTACTGTATCATTAGACTTGACAGGGACAAAAAGATAGGCGGTGGAATTGCCTGCATCTACAGAAGCAACCTCTCAGTCTCCAAAGTGGCCGTCTCCTCTCTTACTTCCTGTGAATACCTCTGCCTTGATATCATCAGCGAAAGCAAACCGGTATGCTCACTACACATTATATACCACCCACCTGGGGACAATCTCTCCTTCGTCCAACAACTCATGGATACAATTACAGCCAACTCAGGACGCCAGCACACCCAAATTTTCCTTGGCGACTACAATCTCCACTGGAATGACAGCAGTGACACAGTGGTAAACAGCCTCAAAAGCTTTCTCAACGCACTTGATCTCAACCAAATATGCAACAGCCCGACCCATAAGAGAGGTTCTACCCTTGACCTTATCATCTCCAAAGAGGGCGCTATTCAACTGGAGTCAATCCAACCTTGTGACTGGTCAGATCACCATATTGTCTCCTTCCTCATCAAGGAAAAAACCAGACTTAACTCAGTTCAACCCCCTAAGCACAAAGTGTGGAAAAGAGACTTGAAGAAACTCAACCCAAACTCCCTACCACCTAACAGCTGCAATCGGCTACTTCCCCCTCCCGGCGATACAGACGTTCAACTTCTGACTGACCACTATCTCAATACTATGTCCACAATAATCGATGAGGTGGCACCCATGCAACTGAAAAGAGTCTCGTCCAAGAAGACTTCCAACCCATGGTATGACGGAAGCCTCAATGAGGATAGACGGGCGATGCGAATGGCAGAGCGCACCTGGAGGTCAGCCCCTTCTGCAGTGCACCTAAAAAGTCTAAAGAAACAGAGAAACGCCTACTTCAGGAAAATAAAACGCTCAAAAAGAGACTTCTTCAGCCTCCAGCTCGCCCAAGCTAAAAACCGTCCAAGAAAACTGTTTGAGTTAGTCAGAACACAATCCAAAGAGCAACCCCAGACAATCAGCTCCATGGACGTTACTCCTTCCTGCGAAGACTTCTCTGCCTTCTTTATCCAAAAAACTGAGAGAATAAGAAACGATCTCCTCAATGACGCTATCCTATACTCCAACCCCCGACACACAGCAGTGCCTCAACCAAAGAACAATGCTACTTGGTCATCCTTTGACACTTACTCCGTAGAAGAAATTGGCAGACTGCTCAGCGCCTTGAAACCTTCCAATCACCTCTCTGACCCCCTTCCTGCTAACGCTGTAAAAGACTTTTCCCCTTGGCTTCTCCCACTCTGGTCTAAGATTATCAATAGCTCTCTTCAACAAGGATCCATCCCCAACGCCCTCAAAGTAGGGCAAGTCACACCGCTACTAAAAAAACCAACAGCAGACCCCACTGATCTAAACAATTACCGCCCTATTACAAACATTCCCACTCTCGCCAAACTGTTGGAAAAATGCGTACAACTACAACTGACTAAACACATAGATAAGTTTGATCTCCTAAACGCTCATCAGTCAGGCTTCCGAGCAGGGCACAGTACCGAAACTGCCATGACTCACATAGTGGACGATGCCCTCCAAATCCTAGACCAAAACGATACCTGCCTCCTCATCCTTCTGGATCTCTCCTCAGCATTCGATACAGTTAAACATGAGAACTTACTCGAACTGTTAAACACAAGAATGGGCATATCTGGGACTGTTCTAAAATGGTTCACCTCATTTCTACACAACCGGACACAAAGAATCAAAAGCAACAACCTGCTGTCCTCTCCGGTACCTGTATCGCTAGGCGTCCATCAAGGATCCTCCCTCTCCCCAACACTGTTCAACATAGTTATGGAACCTCTCACTACGTTGCTACAGGCTTCTAATGTGCACTTTCACATGTATGCCGACGACACCCAACTTTATCTCAAAATACAATCTCCGAAGGACATCATGCTGCTGAACACCACGATCAGAAACACCCAATCCTGGCTTGCTGAGAATCACCTCAAACTCAATGCTCTGAAGTCTGAGTTCCTCCTGATCTCTCCTCCCGCTAAAATATCCACGGCTCAAACATGGCTTAAGCAATTAACGGCTCTAAATGTACAGCCCATCGTAGTAGACTCAGCAAAATCTTTAGGCATAACACTTGACACCAATCTCAACATGCAGCAGCACATCAGCAAGGCAACCAAAGGAGCGAACTTCCAAATCAATACCCTGAGAAAACTTAAACCCTTCCTTCCTGCCAAAGACTTCCATACTGCAGTACAATCTATAGTCATCCCGCACATAGAATACGGTAGCACCTCCCTCTGCGGGCTCCCCCTAACTACAACGGCACCCCTAAGAGCGTCCCTTAACGCCACAGCGAGACTCGTCACAGGCTCAAAAAAACACTCGCATATCTCCCCGCACTTTAAATCACTGAACTGGCTACCTTTTGAAGCCAGAATTCAACTGAAAATCGCATGCATGACACACAAGGCTGTGCATCTGAATTCACCCGCCTACCTCACTCAAAAGTTGACAATTTCGGGTGGCTCCCGAACTACTAGAAGCACAAACAATCTTTTGCTGAAACCTCGAAGATTTCGGAAGGAAAAAACGTATAAACGCTCCTTTTCAGGAATGGCACCCAGGATCTGGAACTCACTCCCTCCTGAAACAAGGCTCATCTCCTCCAACACAATCTTCAAGAAAGAAGTTAAAGCGATCCTCATGGCAAAATACACATGACCTATTACTCCGTATCACTCATGAATCTGCTCTGTAAGACCTGCCCGACCTTGGCCTATTGTACCACCTGTATTATCGAATTACGTAATTGTATATGCTCATTCTTTGTATTTTGTTATAATGTTTGCTGCACCTGGTTGATTAGGTATATTGTTATATTGTTGACGCACCTGGTTGACTTTGCACACTTTACCCTCTCCACCTCAACGATCCTTACTTCCCTTCTACTGTCGCACCTGTGGGACTATACATCCTGCACACACCCACCTCAACTTGGCCCACCTTAAACTCTAAATACTCTAAACACGCTTAAGCAAGTATATGCTCCTTGTTATTGCACTTTATGCTATTGACGCAATTGTTTGTCTATACACAGTGTACCTACACTACCACACCTGTGACCTACCTCATGTCCTTTGACCTACCTAGGTAACTAGCACCTTGTACCTAACTACCTCATATATTACTTTGTATATACGCTTTATCACTTTGTATTTTTACCTTGTATTTTTACTTGTAAAGCGCTCTGATATCTGCAAAGATCTTGTTCGCGCTGTATAAAACTTTCAAAATAAAATAAAATAAATTGTAGCTGCTAAAGCGGGGGATTGATGGCGCCCCTGGTGTGCTAGTAGCCTGCATTGCTTACAGTGGAATGGCGTAGACTGGAGTAGCATACAGGGGACTGACAAAGAGTGGAGTGTTGCAGAGTAGAATACTATAGAGTGGAGTGTTGTAGAGTAGAGCAGGGTAGAGTGGAGTGGGGTAGTCTGTACTGGTGTCCAGAGTAATCGCGTACTGTGGAGTGGTGTTGAGTGGAGTGGAATACAATGTAATAGCGTAGAGTGTTATGGAGTAGAGAGGGGCGGCGTAGAGAGGAGTGGCATTTAGTGGAGTAGAGTACAGCTGAGTGATGTAGAGTGAAATAATGTTGAGATTAGTGGTATACAGTGTAGTTACGTTGTTATGTGGGAATCTAGGACCCTAGTGTAAATTTCCAGATTCATGCCCATATATAGGTATAATTCACCCAATCCTTATATAGGCATAGGAATCATTACCTTATTTAGTCTTAGCCTGTGCAGCCCAAATACGGCATGGCTACTTCCACTAAACTCCGAGAATCCACAGCGATTTCTTGGAAAAACCAGCCTTCAGCAGTCAGGGACTTCCCCCTGCTTGAATACTAATTTATCCAAGAACTCGTGGAGTTTTCAAGGAACTGAGGCACTAGTGACGATATTATGTCCAATCTTAAGTCAAACTAGGCACCTTCAAAGTATAAATATGCCTACATTTGCCCAGTCAAACACACAGTGGTTTAGGAGCAGATCGACTAACTACTTGCCCGATGCCCTGCTGCTGCAAGTGCCGAAGGAAGCCGACCCTCCAACTGACGCACTGAGAAGACGCTGTCTTTTCTCTTGACGAGAAATCCACCTTCGGTGTTTCCAGGCTACCCTTGCGGGTTGCTGGGAGATCGAGTCCTGAGAGAGAGATACAAGACCTCTATCATTCTGAAACCAAGGTACGGAGCTGATTAGACCCTTAGAGAATTCTTGGAACAGATTCTTGGCAGAAAATGACTAGACTTAAGCTACACCACACTTACTCCTCCCTCGTACTACACTTAGGTGAGGTACACTGGGGTAGGCGTATTTTAGAAGCACCAGTTGAGTACTTTTAGCCACTATTTTATCATTGTATGTTTTTTATGCATTTTATGTATTCTATGTTCATGGCTTAGAAACCATATCATACTTTTACAGAACTACTATTCAGTAACTATTCGTATTATATGCATTGTACTTCTTAACCAGCATTTCAATTGTAGCAGTGCATTTCTTATGCTTAAGAAATAAGACTGTTCAATAAATACTTTCATTGAAAACGCCTGTCTCTCTACTTCTGAGCAACTCTGGTGAAACAAAGCATGTACATCTGACTGAGTGAAATAGCTGTCTATTGTTTTCGCGTCTCTAGAGATACGTTTCATTCTGTGGAAACAAAGTTGTCATGTTATACGGTTCTCAGAGACTAATCCCTTCTTGTACTTTCGAGAAAGTTTCTAGTGACTTCTGAGCTAGCTGGCACTCACAATTAAGTCTAATATATTCGGCAGAGACCTAGTCGACTTAAGTCCTACGTCTAAGCTGCAGGATATATTATTCCAACGCGCAGAGCCTATTGGGAATATAGGAACTACACTGCATGGCGCCCAACGTTTGGTAAGGCGATAATTTAACGCCAGATACTAGAGTAACTCAGTCGTGCTTTTCACACGGAGCCCTTTTCTCCCGTAAAAACTCCAAAAGACGTCTGGAGTGGGTGAAATGATAATATCCGCCAAAACTGAGTAGGACGAAAAATCCTACCTATTAGTTTTTGGTTTGTTCAACGTTGAAGGATACAGTGTTCCAAAATATTGTGCGCCTAATCTTTGTTTCCTTGAAACTTGTTCTGCAAACTCTCAGCCCACTAAAATGTCAGATAGTGATACCGAATTGGACAGAGCTGCACCAGCAGCTCAAGCGGTCTTAGATGACGCTGCTGTCCTAGAAAATGACACGGATGCTATACTGCTCCCGGTAAATGTAAGGAAAAGTATAACTTACAAACTAATAAACAATGGAGTATCAGCAAGAGGTGGCAGAGTAATCTTTGTCATAGAGGCACATGAATATCGGCAGACAGAGGTATTCTATTCATGGATTCAGTTTTCTGCAGCTAATGCGGGAATACGTGAGTTCCACTACTACAAAGCAGAGGAACCTCCAGCAGAATACGTTCCTTTCGAGGACATTGAAATTCCATTAACTTACCAAGAGCATCAGCTATGGTTTAAAGGCGCCCTACAACATCAAAATCAAATTACCAGGCTCGGTCCACTAGGTAGACCAGGAGCAACAAGGCCGGTACTAGCCAGCTATACACCACATCCAGACATTGAAAGGATGTCAGATGCAGAATTGTTAGCTCAGCTAAAACAGTTAATTAAAATACATAGACAATTGGTCCTAATGTCATGCGGACATTAACAGTCCAACCAGCTGTAAGAATTCCACAGCACACCCCTCACCAGGGGAACACAAATAAAATCACACCACAGACTATACAGCCAGTTATTGGTAAACTACCAGCAAAACGAGAACAAATTCCGTTCTGGTTAGCACAAAAAATTACTCAAATAGAGGCAGTATTTCCTGATAATACGCCTCATGAGAAACACAGGATTCAGACAATATGTTTGCCTATGGGGATTGCACCACATCTAGAGGATTGTGACACTTGGGGCAATCTACACTAAAACACATGGTGTTCCGTCCATGGTAGTAATACCAGACGTTCTAAGACAAATTCAAAATCAATACAGTCCAGAACCGGCTTTAAATCTAGGTATGAAATTACTGAAAGATTTCAAACAGGTCTCGGCTATACTATTAGCCAACAGTAGAGATGAAGCAGCATCAGTGGCAATCCGCCAGAAATTAAAAGAGACAGACATTACTGAGCAACCTTATGAGCTTTCCAGAATTATTGAAAAATCCTATGAAGAATTAGGTAGAGATAGTTTGGGTGGGAAACCACTAAAACCACAACTAACAGAGAATCCTGAAAAAACTTTTATTAAAAATAATCTCAATACTCCTAAAAAGAAGTGGGAGAACACTAAACAAAAGCTTCCTAGAGAGAAGCATTCCCAGTCCAGAGGAAGATCTTCTCAACGAGGAGGTAGGCCTCCCCAACGGGAGCCCTCTGAAAAGAGGTACAACCTCAGAAATAGGGATACTTTAAGAAAACCTGATAGATATCAAGATAATGATACACTTTCCTCTCGTACCTTTCAGACTTCACCGCAGAAATCAGAAGGAAGAGGACGGTCAGAACAGAAAGAAGAACGCGTGAAGTCCTAAGACGAACAGCACGTTCCAAAAAGTAAGAAAACTCAATTCACCAAGAAAAAGGTAGCACGTGTAAAGATCAGACATGCTGAGGATTCTGAGGACACAACTCAAGAACGGGGAATGGGCTCAGACAATGCTAGACAGTGCCGCAGAAGTAACCATAGTTCGCAAGAACCTGAAGGATCATCTGGAGACAGTGGACTTGAATGAATGCATTCAAGTTGAAACTGCCGACACCAGGGTTAGTGTACCCCACAAGTTATATGAAGTAACACTCCAGATGGAGGGGGACATTACTAGAAAAATAAAAGTTCTCTTTTGGGACAAGCTTTCCAAGGGTTATGACATACTTCTGGCTGAAAGAGACTGTCCACCTGCAGTTGTTAGGGAGTGCCTACATGGTGAAGAGATAATTATGTTAGCCTTCTCAAATCATATTCCAATTCATAAAAAATATACATATGCCAGGGAATGGGCAGTAGCTCAGGCTCCAGCATTATATACAAATCACGTAGGATGGGATGAGGATTCTCCTCACCACAAAATCCAGTTAAAAAAATCAACCTACTGCTCAGAGGCAGTATCCAGTCAAGCAAGAAGCTAAAAAACAAGTCAGGGAGATCTTAGATCAACTTGAATATCAAGGGGTGATTGAAACATACACCTTATCTATGAACAATCCTTTGTTTCCTGTCTCCAAGCCAGACAATTCATATCGTCTAGTTTTGGATTACAGACACCTAAACTCTTGTTGCAAAACTTTTGCAGTACAAAATTCACATAGTGCAGCACTGATGAATGACATTGTGCGCACAAAATATAAAACCACATTAGACATTTTAAATGGGTTTTTCTGTCAAAACATTGCATCGGAAAGTAGGCACTTGACCACTTTCTCAATCTTGGGGACACATGACAATATTGCCGTCTCCCCCAGGGATTCAAGAATAGTCCAGGGTTATTTTCAGCCAGAGTAATAGAAATACTACAAATGTACGATAACGAGGCATTATCTTATGCCGATGACATATATCTTACAGACGATGATTTGGACGTGCACTTGAAAAGAGTGAACACCATAATACTTGGGTTCGCTTCTGAAGGGTACAAATTCAATTTTAAGAAATCACGAATTGCCCACCTCAACGTCCTATTCTTAGGATCCGAGTTGTCAAGTGAAGGCAAAAGCCTGGCAGCAAACTTTCTTGAAAAATGTGCGCTGCTCCAACCTCCAAAGACGCTGAAAAACTTACAGTCAATTCTAGGTTTCCTGAATTTTGGAAGAACTTATGTTCTAAATTACGCAGAAAGGGTTAAACCTCTCTACGAACTAATCAAACCTGATTTCAAACTAAAAAATTGGACTCAGAAACATACAGAAATTTTGTGTTCAGTACAAACAGACATGTTAGCAAAAACACAATTAGATACACGCAACAATGCGCGCAATCCCGTGATCCGTGTCATCCCAGGGAAATGTGGATTCACTTACCTGACCTTTAATGAAGGTGAAAAGATACCAATTGCATACAAATCACACTTATACACACAAGCTGAAATGAAGTTTACTTCAATAGAAAAAATTCTGACAGCGGTTCAAACTGCAGTAGCAAAACAGAGAGCTCTCACGCAGGGTAAACGCATAATGATCGTTACACCAGTACCTGCCTTAGAGGCAGTGACGAAAGCGAGCATTCCAAATGCTAAAGCTTCACATCCAAGATGGATACAATGGGTTAATTCTCTTGCTGCAACAGACGTTGAATACGTTTTTGATCCCCTACTTGAAGACACAAGAATTCCTACAATACGAATACGAATGTCCTCTGCCGACTGAAATTCTAGCTCTAGAACATTACGGATGTATAATATATACAGAAGGATCAGCACAACCCAGCATTGGGGGTAAACAAGCTTATAGTGCTGCGTGCGTGATCGTTAAAGGTCGTTGGCGCGAAGGTAAATTCAGACCTATGGTCATTAAAGCTCAATCACTCGGAGACTGTACAGCTCAGCGAGCTGAACTACAGGCTTTCAAGATGGCGCTTGAAAATACCGATCGCGAATTCCCCACACTAATAGTGTGCGATTCGTATTACTGCGTACAATCTTATAATGAGTATCTACAGAACTGGGTTAAAAACGATTTCAAAGATGCAAAAGGTGGCACAATTAAGCATAAAACACTTTGGGAACAAGTAGTTCTTTTACAGAAAGAACTACAAAAGACTCACGTGATTCATACACTGAGTTATCAGCGTGATGGCGTTCACGTTGCAGGGAATTCATTGGCTGATGAAGCCGCGAAGGCAGCTGTGCAAACGGCTTCTGTAGCTGCGATTACTCGGTCAAAAACGAAAATAGACAGCGAAATAATGCAAGCTGTCACTGCTTCAGTTAAAGACAGTGATAAGACACTCCTGAAAGGCTTTCCAATAAAGTACTCATATATAACTGATGCGAATAATGTTCCTTTTGCTCAAATCCCTGGAGTGGGGGATAGGGCAATTCCAAACATGGAACATAGGTTAGGACTGATCTTAGCAGCACATGAAGGACTGGCATCTGCACACGCAGGAATTTCCACCACAGTATCATTATTAAAACAGAGATATTGGTGGCCGCGCATGAGGAAGCAAACTAGAAACTATGTTCTAGAATGTGAAATCTGCCAGAAAATAAAAGTGTCACATGTGAAACGTCCTGCACAAACACCCCTCCTGATTTCAGATAAACCACTAGCGTGTGTTTATCTGGACCACTGTGGTCCCTTACAAAGGGATGGTAACTATAAATATATCATGGTCGCAGTGGATTCCTGCACAAGATTTATTTGGATGTGGCCCCAGAGCTCGGCTGACGCCAGAACTGTTATAAAGGATTTGCGAGTCTTTATCGGCACATAAGCAATCGGCACACTACATACTGACCAGGGTCCTGCGTTTAGCTCTCGAGCTTACAAGGAGGCCATGGCTAGCTTGGGCGTTGCAATGCGGTATTCTAGTCCCTTCCATCCTGAGGGTAATGCGGTAGTGGAAAGAAAAAACAGTGACATAAAGCAATCCATAACAGCTAAGGTATTAGGTTCAGGTGATGGATAGGTCAAACATCTAATAAGTGTCCAACGTAGTCTTAACAATCTGCCAAGAAATTCTCTGGGTGGAGTCACTCCGTATGAACTAATGTTTGGTACTAGAATGATAATCGAAGACCTCGATTGTCAGACTTCAGTGGTGGAACAAAACCCTTTGATGTCAAAGATCGTTTGACTGTTTTACAGGACTTAAATGAAACAAGAAGAAGTCTGAGTAATACAATACAGAAGCAAACGCCGACTGAAGAAAAACCACCTGTCCCGGCAAGGCCTGTCTGTATTCCAAAGATTGGGGATCTAGCCAGAGAGAAAATCGCGGTGAAGAAGGAATTTGGGCCTTCTTTCAGAACAACAGTACCTGTCTTGGCAATCCAGGGAACAAGATCAGTAGTACTACTGCCCCTTGCTGGTAAAAGGGAGAACAGAGTTGTGTCCATCGACCTGGTCAAACCACAACATGTGGCCGATAATAAGTAGTAGGCCTAGTGGACTCCCGAGAAGTAGCAGATGACCAAATCTTGCTACAATCCAAGAGGTTGAAACTGAAAGACTTATCACCTTTGATAAACCTACAGTAAGAAAAGAAGGATTATGCAACAAAGCCTTGGAACTTGTACCTCTGGAAACCCAAATAACAGTTCGTCAAGACACGCCTGTCTACAATGATGTGACGTCTGACTATACAAATATGGCGAAACAAGAAACAGCTCCAGTGATTTCAAGTAATTCTGATGCAATCCCAACAATTGACAGAACTGCTTCTGGCTACTTTATCAACTTCAATAACTTTTCAGAGGATCCCAGTGAACCTGAGGATAAGTCAGCAAAGAAAAACTTCAAGGAAAAAGTAACAGAACTCCTTCATCTACTGGAAAAAACATATCTGGTTTCACCATGGATTGAATGTTGGATTGGATTAGGTGTATTTTTCCTCCTGCTCTGGCTCGTACTAGTGTTAAGCTTGGGAAGGATGATTGATGGAAAATATAGTACTATGGACACAGCAAGTAAGAAAATCAACTTGGTCCTAAAACCTTACAAATCATCTCATTGTGAAAGAAGAGGCCTGTTAGCAGTGAACATCACAGCCGTTCCTATACCTGGGGGTATAGCATGGGGCAGAACTGATTATGACATCTATGGTCCGGTGGAATTATTGCAGATTTCACATCAGTTTAAGGTTTCTTTGAGTGACTTTGTCGCACCCAGTAAATTTTCTGATGATTGGGACTTTAAGACTGTTAACAACATGATGAAAGATTTAGAAATGTCAGCTAAACTTACAGAACATGACTAGTTAGAAGGGTCATCAGATTATGAACAAATGTATTGTTTTAATCATTATGGTCACCATTATTTGCATAAATCTGCAAGCCCTAGAAATGTGTGTTCACTGCAATCAATGGGAACATTGCCCTACTCCGCCGAAAGGCAGCTATAAAGCATTTTAAGAAAAGTTTTCGTACTTCTCAGGGTTTAACGTTACAAATCCAGAAACGTTTTATTTTAAAAATCTAAATAAGACAGGAATGAAAACAATGTTGACCAATACTAAACAAATTTATTCTGCAAACTTTTATGCTCAATTGTCTGCATTAGGTTTTAACTTTTGGAAAGACAACATTGAGACGAAAACCGCATGGGGCACTAAAGATTGGCAGGTACAAGGTATAGAATCCTTATTTAGAGCTTGCATCATCCCAGAACAAATAATATTTTTAAATGACACTGTTCAACAGACGTCTTGTCTTGTCCTGGCTAAGATTAAAGAGTTAAACAAACCGTCTATACCTAAACCCATAAGTGACATTAATAACACTTCAGATGAGGAGGTAGATGTACCATATATCATTAAACAAAACAGAACTAATCCTGATTGGAAAAAATGGTTAATCTGGCCCACAGACACAAATAACTGTCAAGATAGATTCCTGAACAAAACACAAGGGTTCACAGTGAATAGACCAGATCCAAGATACTCCCAGAGACAACATCCAGGGATAGTAACTACTTATAGTGTAGGAAAGCTACAGAAATCTACACTTCCAGAAATCAAACAACACTTATCTTTACTTAAAGAAAGCAATGATTTGCAAAATTTCTTAATGGGGCCTCGCAAACCACGGCAAAAACGTTTCATATACGCCGGAATATATGCGGCAAAGAACGAAATATGGAAAGTGACGCAAATGGAAACTGCAGAAAGAATACGAGAAATTGATCGTATAAATTTAGAAAAAAGCCTCTCTGTAGTGGACAATGGGTTAACGACTCTGTCCTCCAGAATTTATTCTTTGGACAGCATCGTGTCATCTGCCATTGACATAGAACAAGACTTGTTAATATTACAACATGGCCAGTCTCAATTACGTTCTATCATGCTGTTAGGCTGGACGTTGCAAAATCTGCGTTCAGCCTATGTGCCATGGCATCTAATCAATACCATGTCATTGTTTGCTGTATTTAACCTTACAGATAAACAAATCTCTTTGGCACAAAGAGGAGCAGACTATACGGTGCTGAGGATTGAAAAACCCGAAAGATTACAATTAACAGTTTCTGAGAAACCTGTCATTGAATGGATAACTCATGGCACCATTACGATACCAGTGACGTCTTTCCTGTTTCAGTATTGTCTGGAGCTTATACCAGCGGGCCTGTATGAAAGGTTGGGTAAAGAATACATTAAGTCGACCTGGGTTTTACCATACACACACAAATGTTGAAATGAGGGACATTCCTTAGTGGTAAGAATTGTAAAAACTCACTGAGTGGTACACTTTTGTGCCTGGGTATTAATTTGCATGGAGCCTGCGACGGTTCTACAAATAACCTCCTGTGCCACCTGCATGGTTCCCCCTCCACAGCAATAGTACCAATTTTCAGGCAGCTACGTTATGCTCAATGATCACAGCTGTTGTGGCAAGTTGCCAGGAAAAAGTTATCTTGTAACTGTGTCATCCACGGTCACTTGTTGTATGCATGTATTGTGTCCAAAAAGTGAGACAGGAAGGGAGACGGCTTTAAGGCCTTCACTGAATGTCTCTTCTATACGAATTGATACTTTAAGCAGAATGAAAGCCATTCTTTTACAAAAAAAGTGCCACTGACCTCATCTAGAGAAACGTATGATCTGCAAGTAGCAAGGTCTTCTGCAAAGGTACATGCATTATTATCAACTAACTGCCCAGTACATTTCGCAGAAATGTTAAGTCAAATCTTAAACATGTCTGATACCAGCGGCATCGCACATGTATTTAAGACGATTTTTTCGGGACTGTTAACGCCATTTGAAGCAGTCCTCGGCATTTTTCCAAATTTCGTGCACTTTGTATTCGGTGGCCTGCCTCTCATCTTGGGACTAGTAGCAGGAATTCTATTTTTATTCCTTCTGCTCCGATATGGCAAATCCGGCCACCAGCAACACCCAGACTACCATGGAACAATGCCTCCTTGCCATGAGGTATCGTGGGAGGATTTCACAGATTCTTGGCTTGGCTCGTTTAACAGATCTGAACACAACCTGGTTTCTATTGTTCAGACCAATCTGGCAAGATTGCATCTTACCTGTTCTTCGATGCCTGCTTTGCGGACAGGAATGCGTGTTGGACATTTGTCTTACACTTCCGTCAGTACTGCCATCGGATGTTGACGCTTTGCTAGGTCCAGCAATGGCTCATGCATCGTGTTGCCCCCAACGACTGCCTATTCTGATGACGGCATTCATTGAGGTCTCACCGGCAAGTCTAACTGAGAGTGAGATACGAGAAACTACAGGCATACAGGTTCCATCTACTACGGACATTGCTAATACATCAAACGCTGACAGCAATGATCCACACTTCTGCACTTTTGATCTGCTAACTGAAGTGGTTCCACTTTCACCTACCACGTAGACGGTTTCTTTGCCAGCCTAGATGATCTGATGTTTTCTCCAGACACTCCTGAGAATAACTTTTGATTATTTCACACAGCGTTCCCTGAACTCTGCAATTCGGCCTTCATTTTTCAAAACAGTCCGCTAATTATTATTATTTATTTTTTTTTCGTCCTCATACATGCCACCAGTAGATGTTATCTCTAGATGAGCTTACTCCAGGCCATCGACACCAACACTTCTGTTCTTTTCCGCCCGTGTGTTATGGAGGGCCATTGGAGATTGCCCAGAGGTAGGTCAATACCAATCCAACTCCCAATTTCGATGTTGTTTGCCTCTTTGGGAGGATCGGACCATTAACCTTTGGCATAATCATTGGACTTATGGATTTCATTTTTCACACCATACGTTTAATGCTGACCACAGTTTTGTTAAATTAACACCACCACACAACAAATCAAAACGACTTATATCCATAATATTCCTTAGACAGTCTACAAATTTTGGAGGACATTCAGATTTCCACTCTCTGCAGATCTCTCTCCTAGCAATAACAATAACATAAAAAATAAACTGTGTAATATGACTATTTATGTTATAATCTTGTGAGAGACCAAATAAAACTAATCTAGGGCTATAACTTATTGGAATTGATAACACTTCCTCGAGAAACTCACAGACTTGCCTCCAATACGTAGCTATTTCCGGGCATTCCACAAACATATGACCATCGTCCGCTGCTGAAGATTTGCATCTTGGACATAAGTATTCTTCTGTTGCGAATTTAGATAGTTTCGCGGGTGACCAATACGCCCTATATGACGTAAAGAGATGGTTTCTTCGCAAGTTTGAAGGTTTTATGATTTTTTGGGATAGAAAAAAGGAATCTTTCCAAACTTTTGGGAGGTTACCTTCGATCTGTATAGAAGAATTACCCCATAGCTTAATAATTTCCACTTCATGGTTATCCCTTCTTCCCACTAAAATCTTATACCATAGAGCAGTCTCATCCTTCCATCCCTTATCTCTACTAATTGATTCGAAGATGGGACTCTCCTCCTCCCGGGACCAGATCTGATTTCCCCACCAAGATGACAGTTGATAAAATTTAAATCTAGTCAACGTTCCTCTTGTTAGATTTGATAGGGATTCCCAGTTCAATAAAGAGGAGTTAGTACATAAATCTCCCCAGTTGGCAATACCAGCTGTTTTCAATGGTAGGGCAAGTTGATCTTGTAAACATTCCGGAGTGCCAGGAGAATCCCATATCGGGGCATGAGAATGATAATATGGAATACCCAGGATTCTGCGTATTGATTGCCAATTATCCAAGGCTGCCCGTAGAATCTTCAAACGAACTTTCTTAAAAAACTTTTGATCTCCAAATTTATAAAGAAAAAAATCTGGGCCGTATATTAGGTCTGATGTCATTGCTCGAAAAAGTTTACCATGAGATGAGGAGTCCAATTTATTAGCCAAGAGTCTGAAGTTTTTAAACTGAAAAGCATAACAATACAAAAGTAGATCCGGAAGAGCCAACCCCCCCAATTTCAGCCCCCTCCTCAATTTCTTCCAAGCTATTCTTGGGGATTTTGTGGACCATATAAACGAACCAATCCTCCCTTGCAGTTTAGAAATGTCTTTTTCGTCGAATTTTAAAGGGATAGAGTTAAAAAGGAAGGAAACCTTTGGTAATATAATCATTTTTATTAGGTTAACTCTACCATAGATATTAAGAGGCAGAGTATTCCATCTGGTCAAGAGCTTATTTATTTCCTTAATGACCATTGACCAACTCCTTTTTGGGATTTCTTCCAACTTATTTGTGAGATAGATCCCTAAGTATCTAATTTTTGATTTTGTTTCAGGTATATGAACTGGATTATTCCAACTCATTATGTCAGTTTTGTCTTCATTTATGGTATATCCTGATACTGAACCGAAATTTTTTGCTAATTCAAAAAGCCTTGGAATAGCCACAATAGGATTAGATGTGTAAAGGAGGAGGTCGTCTGCGTAGAGAGCTGTTTTAAGGATCATATCTCCCATTATAAATGGTTTAATTATTCGTTCTTGTCTCAGGGAGCAAACAAAGGGTTCGATATAGATATCGAAAAGGAGAGGAGACAGGGGACAACCCTGTCTTGTTTCCCTGGAGATATTAAGCCACTCAGACATACTACCATTAACTAAAATGTTAGCCCGTGGGCTTCTATACAGGGATTCAATCCCTTTAATGAAAATTTCTTGGAAACCCGAATTTTGTCATAGTCATCCATAGAAATCGCCAGTTGACTTGATCGAATGCTTTCGCAGCATCTATTGCCACTATGGTGAGGGGCATCTTCTTTTCAATTGCTACATCAATTGCGCCTATTACTTGGAAGGTCAATTCGTTCAATTGACGGTCAGGGATAAACCCCCTTTGGTCTGGGTGAATAATGGACTTGATGATTTTAGCCAACCTAGATGCCAGGATTCCAGAATAAATTTTTGAATCTGAATTTAAGAGGGAGATGGGTCAGTATGATTCTATTTTTTTAGGGTCTTTGTTTGGTTTGGCTATTAAAGAAATTGTGGCCTCTGACCATGAGGTTGGAATGCTTTCGCCCTTTAAGAATATTTTATTGAAAAGCCTTAATTGCGTAACTATCATTTCTTCTATGTTGTCTTTGTAGACCTCTATTGGCAACCCATCCGGGCCAGGGGCCTTATTTCCAGACATTTTTCTTCAATTGTGATCTTACTTCACCCTCCGTAATCTCAGCAACTAAAAAAGTTCTGTCTGTCTGACTAAGCTGAGGAAGGTCTCTCAAAGCCCACCAGGTGTCTAGCTCTTCCGCCCCTTGTGTGTTCTTTTCGCGATATAGTTTCTCCATAAAGGCTCTTGCCTCTTCTTTTATCTCTGTATCTTCTGTTAAGGGTAACCCCATATTCCGATGTGTTAGAGAGCTGATGTTATTCCTACTGCGTTCTGACCTTGCCTTCCAAGCTAACATAGAACCGCACTTTTCTCCATATTCAAAATTACGCAACCTACTCGCTTCCCACCTGTCTTTAGTTATTTTATCCGCACGGGCCTTGAATCTTGCCTGTTGTTCTAGTAATTCTTTTTCGAGACCCTGTATTCTATTCCTGTCATTCAATACCGCTTGCTGTAATAAAATTTCCTTTGTTTTTATTAAGGTCAACTCCTGAGTATCTTTTTCTTTCTTGAGTTTCCTATTTAAGATCATCTGAGAACTAAAAATCCCCCTTAAAAAAGACTTAAGTGTGTCCCATAATATTTGATCTGAGGTCGTTCCCTCATTAAACAAGAAAAATTCCACTACACTGGCCTTGATATTGTTTCTAGACTCATTATCTAATAGGATGGACCTGTCCAAAGTCCATCTGTATTCTAAGTGGCTGGTTTTAAGAGATAATTTTAGTTCGATCGCTGAATGGTCTGACAGTCCTGCTGGAATATGTGAAATTGAGTCTATATTGGAAAAAAAAGATTGATCTACCAAAAAAAAATCTATTCTAGAGAATTGGCGATACTTTTTACTATAAAATGAATACTCTCTAAGAGTTCCATACTTGACTCTCCAAACGTCTTGCAAAGAAAAAAAATTTCAGGATATTTTTTAAGGCCGTGAGAGATTTATTGGGGGGATTATATTTAGTTTTGGAGGTACGGTCAAGTTGCGGGTCCAATAGAAGATTGAAGTCACCTCCCAATATAACTGGTACTGTGTATTGTATAAGATATCTCTCCAGTTTCTGAAGGAAGCAAGCATTATCCTCATTGGGACCGTAATAGACTGCACACAGAAATTTAAGGCTATCAATTGAAAGAACTGCTGCTAACCATCGACCCGTCTGATCAGTACCCCAGTCATGAATTTTAATTCCTTTGTTGGATCGTAGTACTAAGGCTACCCCTCTAGTAGAACCAGTTTGCTTAGAGCAAAGAACTTCTTGTATCCAATTAAATTTCGTAAATACTTTCTTGCACTCTTCCGCCTCTAAATGTGTTTCTTGTAAAAAAAATATACAAGCTTCTGAATCTTTCAAAAAATCACAGACTCTTTGCTGTTTTTTTGGGCTCCCTATACCATTTAGGTTCCAGGAAAGGATTTTACTATATAATGCCATGACTAATGTTATGTTCAAGTCCCTTTACGATTACCTTTACCTTTACAACTGCTGGTGATAGTGGCCTGTAGTCAAATTTCAATTTCAATATATAAAAAACAAGATTATGGCAGTTGAGGACATTTTTATTTGTTTTTCCCCCTTGGTGCCCCTCCCTACCCTCCCCCTGAGGAACCCTACCCTTCTGTTTGGCGTACTCGCGCCGTTTGGAGCCTCCATACTCCTAAACACCCTCTCTGTGAGATTTAACCTACGGTGCTTCTTTCCCGAAACAACTTATAAACACTACGTAACACCAAACCCCCATTTTTTCTCTTCTCCTTCTCCCTCCCCCTCCTCCCATCCCCTTCCCTCTTCCCCCCCCTCTCTCCTCAATAATAATGATTTACCTGGGTAACAATAAAGTAGTACAAGGGGGTTAAGTAGACTCCTCTACAAATGAAGAGAAGAGAGAGAAGAGGAGAAAAAAGAAAAAAAAAAAAGAAAAAGAAAGCTTAACTACTTCTCATTTTCGCTAGCACATCATCTACTTCTTCTGGGAAGTGGCAGGTAAACATCTTATTGTTCCACATTATCTTTAATAATGCGGGAAATTTCATTTGGACCTGGGCCCCCAATGAGCGTAGCTCTGGCATCCTAGAGCCCAGCTCCCATTGTCTCTGAGCAGTCTTACCCCCGATGTCAGATCTAACTTGATATGGGTTTGCTCGATAGTGGAGAGAGGTGCGTGCCAAGCATCTCCCAAGAATTAGCTCTTTAACACTATATGTCTGGAAATAGACCAGAATCTTCCTCGGCGCCTTACGTTCAGGATGGAGTCTATAAGGGTCCCTGTGTACTCGCTGAATCTCAGCCTCAAGGTCGATGTCTGGCCGATCCTTCAAAATGTCTTCACGGAGTAACCTACAAACAAACCCCTTAATATCCTCGACCTCTGACCCTTCCGGAATTTTAAGAATTCTAAGGTTGTTACGTCTTGTCTGTGTTTCCAACCTCTCCAGATCCATCGTAAGTGATCGGTTTTGCGCTTTAATAGCATCTATGTCTTTAGAATTACCTCTTGTTACCTCTATAAGTGTAGTGACTTTGCCTTCCAGGATAGTAGTTCTTGCTGCGATCTCTTCTAGTTTAGTCTCTAGGGTGTCAAATTTATCGTGTAATCCCTTTTGATTCCTCTCAGAAATCTCAAATTTACTCCAAAGGTCCTCTCTAAGGGATTTAAACAAAGAGCCGAGTCGATCATTCTCTGTCTCTAATTCGATCCTAAATCCGGTTCCATCCAGTCTATTAACTCCATCAGCATCTTCTGGTTGAGAGGCCCCACTGCGAATGTCCGATATTAGTTGTGGTTGGGGGGGAGACTCAACAAGAGCGGTATGAGGGGGGGTGGAGGAGGGGGAGGAGAAGGTACCGGTACAGGACCAATTAGTTTCATGTTTAGAGCATTATGTGGAGTGGTGTGAAGGGCAGGAGCTTCGCTCACAGTAACTGCTGGGTGATCTGTGTCCACTGCTAAGCCTCCCTCTACTTCTTCTAAATCGACTTCATGACTTAAACCTAGGCCATTTTCGTGCTCGGAGGTGAAAATGGTCTGTGCTGTCGCCCCCAGCTCTCTGTTACCATCACTATTAACTGACTCCAACACTGTGTACTTATTACGGAGGGGTAGATCCTGAATAAATGGAAGAGAAGATAGCTCCTTTGGTGGGGCCTTGTCCGCTCCATTAGAACTTAAATTAGCTCCTTCGTTATGTTTTGAATTCTCCTTAGATTTAACCGCCCTCTCCATTATATTAAAATAACTTTTGAGTGATGGAGTACTTTTTGGTATTTGTAGCTGTAATTGCTTTGCAATCTTCGCTGTTCCGCCTTTTCTCACCCCACCTTTCCTTGTTTGCTTGCTTGGAGTAATGGGTGTCGGCCCCCCTTTTTCAGTAGTCCCAGCGGAATCCCAGTCCCAGATTCCCTGCTTTTTCAACTCTTGTTTTGATCTTAACTGGTATCGGTTAATTTCCCCTACTTTTCCTCTTGTTACAGACTCGGGCTTAGGGCAGTTAAAGACTTGCACCCCCTCAGCTTCAACTTCTATGCTGTCGATTGTTGTGGACTTTACTGAGCTGCAGCACACGCTTTGACTACCTGGCTTGCTGGCCACTGCCTCCATGCAATCTCCCCCACCGACATTCACCTTACCGGTAGTTAGAGCGAAGCAGGCTTCTCTGCCTACCGGACTTCTTCGTTGACTGAGCACTTCCCTGGAACAAAGCCAGAGGGTACGAAGATTTGCACAGGACTCGCGCCCGTGGCTACAACTATGCTCGGCGGCCCGCTTCGCAGTGGCTTCCAACAACTCTCGATCCTGGGTCCGACGCACCTGGCCGGTCTGAAAGTCTGTGACGTAGTACCTTACCAGCATCCCGCTGGGTCCTAGTGCCCTGTGCGCCGCTCACTCGCTCACTCGCTTACCGCTGTTTGCCGGACCTCCGGGAAAAAACAAACAAGAGAAAAATGCTTACGTTTTGTTAAGCGCTAATGCATAAGGGTGCATTTTGATTCTCACCGCAATCTTAAAGGCAATCCTCCTCTCATTCCTGGAAAAGAAGACCGTTTGTCTCTGCAATAGGTGCTGTGGAGTACAGAGCTCCCGCGGCAGCCGTCAGCCTACCGCCGCCATGTTCCTCAACAGTCCGCTAATTTGAACTTTTTTGAAAATAGAATTTTTGGCACAGATTAATATGCTTAAAGTAGAGCTATTGTTAGAGGACAAGATTTCGTGTTTGAATTTCCTAAAATGACAATATTTGGCTGCAACCTCGAAAACAAACACAGTTACAAACTTATGCTATGGGACAGATTTCAGGTATCAATTGATGAATGTACTTTCATTTTTATTCAAATGAGAGAATATATGCTCATGATTTATGCTTGATTTAAGATGACGCCTATAACTTTTGCATACAGTATATACTCATTTCATGTGAACAAGCCTATTCAAATGCATTTTTTGTATTTTGGGGTGGGATTGTGAACACTTTGCTTTAGATATGTTCAGTGCTTAGGTATTATTGAACTTAATAATCGTGGAGTGGGTGTTATGTAGGGAATCTAGGACCCTAGTGTAAATTTCCCGATTCATGCCCATATATAGGTATAATTCACCCAATCCTTATATAGGCATAGGAATCATTACCTTATTTAGTCTTAGCCTGTGCAGCCCAAATACGGCATCGCTACTTCCACTAAACTCCGAGAATCCACAACGATTTCTTGGAAAAACCAGCCTTCAGCAGTCAGGCACTTCCCCCTGCTTGAATACTAATTTATCCAAGAACTCCTGGAGTTTTCAAGGAACTGAGGCACTAGTGACGATATTATGTCCAATCTTACGTCAAACTAGGCACCTTTAAAGTATAAATATGCCTACATTTGCCCAGTCAAACACACGGTGGTTAAGGAGCAGATCGACTAACTACTTGCCCGACGCCCTGCTGCTGCAAGTGCCGAAGGAAGCCGACCCTCCAACTGACGCACTGAGAAGACGCTGTCTTTTCTCTTGCCAAGAAATCCAGCTCCGGTGTTTCCAGGCTACCCTTGCGGGTTGCTGGGAGATCGAGTCCTGAGAGAGAGATACAAGACCTCTATCATTCTGAAACCAAGGTACGGAGCTGATTAGACCCTTAGAGAATTCTTGGAACAGATTCTTAGCAGAAAATTACTAGACTTAAGCTACACCACCCTTACTCCTCCCTCGTAGTAGACTTAGGTTAGGTACACTGGGGTAGGCGTATTTTAGAAGCACCAGTTGAGTACTTTTAGCCACTATTTTATCATTGTATGTATTTCATGCATTTTATGTATTCTATGTTTATAGCTTAGAAACCATATCATGCTTTTACAGTACTATTTTATAATACTATTCGTATTATATGCATTGTACTTCTTAACCAGCAATTCAACTGTAACAGTGCATTTCTTATGCTTAAGAAATAAGACTGTTCAATAAATACTTTTATTGAAAACGCACGTCTCTCTATTTCTGCGCAACTCTGGTGAAACGAAGCATGCGCATCTGACTGAGTGAAATAGCCGTCTATTGTTTCCGCGACTCTAGAGATCTGTTTCATTCTGTGGAAACAAAGTTGTCATGTTATATGGTTGTTAGAGACTAATCCCTTCTTGTACTTTCAAGAAAGTTTCTAGTGACCTCTGAGATAGCTGGCGCTCACAATTAAGTCTAATATATTCGGCAGAGACCTAGTCGACTTAAGTCCTACGTCTAAGCTGCAGGATATATTATTCCAATGCGCAGGGCCTATTGGGAATATAGGAACTACACTACAACATAGAGCGGATTGGCATATAGTGGGGCAGCATAGAGTATAGTGGCATAGAGTTCAGTGTTGTATAGTGGTATAGCATAGAGTATAGTAGTGTAGAATGTAGTGACATAGTGTGGAGTGGTGCTGAGTAGAGTGGGGTAGAATGCAGGGTTGTGTACAGTGTAATAGAGTACATTGGATTGTTGTACAGTGGAGTGGTATATAGTGCAGTGCCATAGAGTGGAGTGGCATAGAGTGGAGAAGCGGTGGTGATTACATTCTCAATGTAAGTTATATCTCTAACTTTAGAATTTCTAATATTTGTATAGTTTTAATATGCTTTGCATTGAAAGACTAAATTATGTTTTCCTAACTATAACAAATGTGTAAACTTCGTTTTTTTCATAAAATGTCAGTGCTTTAAAAAAATATATAAATTGTTTTTAAATCATACAGCAGCGGTTATTATCTCCACTCTCTAATGAATGGCAGGCCCCCCACTAAACCCTAAATGAGAGCCTGAATCTATTTCCTGTCTGACAGTAAGTAGGGAACAACGCCAAAATTAGCAGACGTGTAAGGAAAGAGTTGCTCCTGAGGGAAACATTTTCCCTACGGAAAAAAGGATAGAAAAAGTGCAGTTTCTCTTGTGTGTAGTTTCTGCAGCCATAGTGTACTATTTAATTATATATTTTATATTTTACATTTTCATAAACCACAACGTTTTCCTAGAAGTTTTCACCACACTGTATCGAGAATAAAATTCAGGACATCCAGTTATGTGTTTTGTTAAACTGTTTTTCAGTGTGCAGATTTTTAGATAGAGTTGGGTATCATCTGCAAATTGCTGGAATGAAATGTCTTCCTCCTAAATCATATTTCCCAGAGGTGTCAACTAAGTATGAAATAGGGGTGGAGCTAGGATGAAAACTGAGGTAAGCAACAAAGGATGGAGGTGGAGTCAGAAGCAGTGTTGCTCAGTGTAAGTAGCCTGACTTCCAATTGCCCAGAAAAGGGTGAAGTAGTAGAGAACGTCTCCTTAAGGCTCGTCCAATTTTCAAGGCTGCAAGCCGGTCTGTGCTGGTTAATTGGGCTGATGTTACCAATTGGTCAAGAAGGACAAGAACACGTGTCGTCAATTATGCTGTGGATGTCACTGTGTAAAGTTAGTAGCAAAACAACCAAGGGCCTTGACTCACCTCAGTAAGGCGGAGTCTATAAACTATAACAAATAATACAATTGCCAATACTGAGAATTAATATTATATACTTGCTTGAAGCTTAGCCTATATGAAATAAACATATAGAAGCGGTTGGATTTTAATCCATCACTGTTTGTTTTATTGATTTACAAACTTTTTAGAAATTCGTTGAAACACAGAAACACCAACACTTTATAGATTTGTGTAAAACACGAAAACAATCGATATCACAAGAAAAATCAAATTCACCATAATGTATACTTCACTTTGACACCCCCATTCAAACTTGCTATCTCACTCACACCAATACTGTCATTCCATTCCAAAAACCACTCACTCTGCCTTTCTCAGTCACACAGCACCAGATGCCGAGTTAAGGGCTCTAAGTAGAAGCTTGAGACACACTCCTGAGGCGGAAGCCGGGAGCGATTCACTTTTAAATATTCTTAAAACTGTCACAATTTAACCTGTGTATTGTTGATTTAAAAACTTACTTGTTGGGAAATTGGATACTAGAGGCAGCGGAGCCAGCGCTGACCCTGCACTCTGATTGACAACACTCCTCGCGCCACGAGGCGAGACCACGCCCCTTTTTTAGGCCACGCCCCCTGCCGTCGCCTACTTATAGATGCCGAGTTAAGGGCTCTAAGTAGAAGCTTGAGACACACTCCTGAGGCGGAAGCCGGGAGCGATTCACTTTTAAATATTCTTAAAAGTGTCACAATTTAACCTGTGTATTGTTGATTTAAAAACTTACTTGTTGGGAAATTGGATACTAGAGGCAGCGGAGCCAGCGCTGACCCTGCACTCTGATTGACAACACTCCTCGCGCCACGAGCCGAGGCCACGCCCCTTTTTTAGGCCACGCCCCTACGGTCCTCACCCATCGAATCAGCATAAATAATGTGCATTTTCCGGTCGCGCAGCGGACGAGCGCAGCGGGCGCGACATTTGCGCGCCGAAGGCGCCCCTAAGGCAAGCCCGTCTGCGCCCGTCCGCGACCGGCCGGGGCCAGGGGCCACCCCCCCTGCCCAACTATCACGCCAGACCATCACCTATCACCCGCAATCCCTGCATCAATTAAACCAGACAGTTGGGCCATCCTGTTTACACACATGGGATCCCTCTACCCAACACTCCGTCTGCAACCATTGTGGCTTTCACCTTTCTCATGGTATAAAGAATCCCACTTCATTCTCCATGTTATTGCTTAACTGCCGTTCGCTCCCTAAACACTCCGCAGAAATCTCTCTACTATTAGAGGAAATAAGTCCTGATGTCTTTTTCGCTACCGAGACCTGGTTACAGGAACATTCTGAACCTGACCTAGTACAAGCACTTCCCCCTGGCTATCAAATATTCCGCCTCGACCGGAAAAAGGCATCGGCGGTGGTCTGGCTATAATTCACAAAACAAATTACACTGTCACCAGCACCCCCGTAGACTTCCCAGACTGCGAATGCCTCCCATTCTTCATAAAATTAAGTGCCACACATACCTTTTCGGGTATGCTTATATATCGTCCCCCTGGACCACAAAGGCAATTTCTTTCAGACCTCACCTCGATAGCGGCAAGTCTTGCAGTCAGCACTGCTAATTTCACAATTCTGGGTGACCTTAACATCCACCTGGATGACCCAAACGACTCTATAGTAAGGGATCTGTCTTTGGGCCTACGTGCCCTTGATTTGCACCAACGTGTCACCGGGCCTACTCATCAAAAGGGTCATCTCCTGGACCCCGTTTTCAGCAACTGTAATAACCTCCAAATTGGAATTTCCTCTCCCCTCCCCTGGTCAGACCACTTCCTTATCCCGTTCACCTGGACCCTGCCCGATCACTCCCCCCCCCAGCCCCCGTTGGCGCAACGCTCACGTAACTGGTCTAAACTCCACCTAGCTGAGTGGAAGGAACTCCTACTAGGCACTAAACCCACCAACACATCTATCCCCACTCAAGACAATGACAACTTCAACCTGTGGATCACCAGTTCCCTGGATACAGTTTTGCCACTAAAAAATTCCCACCCTAAACGGGGCAATCCTACAGCCCCGTGGTACTCAAACGAGCTACGAGAGGCAAAACATGTATGTAAGCGACTGGAGAGGAAATGGCGCCTCAGCTACTTCCCTTCAGATAAATCATACTATAGAACAGCAATCAAAAACTACAAAACGGAAATTCACCAGGCCCAGGCTAAATACTTCGAACTCAAGATTGAAAACGCAGCGTCCAAACCCAAAGAAATCTATCGATTAGCCAAAACCCTTCTACAACTTCCGGAACCACCGAAGGACCACAACAATACTCAGGCCCATTGCGAGGAAATAGCTGAGTTTTTCCACCAGAAAATTGAAACGATCAACTCCTCTTTCCCCCTCCTCGTCACTCCTCCCACAGATTTCGTTAACACAGGTAGCCCACCAGTCCCTCCCCTGGATCTGAACAGCTTTCCTCCTTTAGAACGTACTAATTTGGAGAGACTTATGGGACAGGTCAAATCTGGATCACCCGCCGACCCTGCTCCCCCCAGTACCCTCACACAGATCACACCTTTGATCTCGCCTATTATTCTAGACCTGCTCAACTCCTCACTCCATACTGGGATCGTCCCTTCCCTATGGAAAAGAGCAATGGTCAAAGCCCTTCTAAAAAAACCAATCTCGACCCATCTAACCCCGCCAACTACCGTCCCATCTCCCTCCTGCCATGGCTCAGTAAACTCCTCGAGAAGCATGTCAACTCCGTTCTCACCAACTTCTTAGAAGTCAATAACATCCTCGACTCTTCTCAGACCGCCTTTAGGCCCCGTCACGGAACGGAGACGGCATTGATTGCAGTGACGGAGGAGGCACGAAGGATCCTGGACGATGGCGGTTCTACGGCCATCGTCCTACTCGACCTAAGTGCCGCCTTCGACACTGTCAATCATAACATCCTACTCCATCGTCTCGGAGAAATAGGAGTGACCGGGACCGCCCTCAGTTGGATGAGCTCCTTTCTGACTGACAGATCCTTCAAGGTTTTTGAGAGAGACTTCTCCTCGGCCAGTAGACCACTTAATTGCGGAGTGCCTCAGGGCTCGTCCCTGAGTCCCACCCTTTTTAATGTCTACCTACGCCCCCTAGCTGATGTCGTCCGCCCATTTGGTGTAAAGATCGTTTCCTATGCGGACGACACGCAGCTAGTGGTATCTCTGGACCCCCCCCTAAACTCTCAACACAGCCTACACAGATGTCTGGAAGCAGTCGCCACCTGGATGTCCAGCTCTTGTCTTAGGCTTAATGGGGAAAAAACTGAGATAATGCTCCTGGGTAATAACATCACCAAAACCATCGACCCCATCTGGCCCTCCTGCTTAGGCAACCCCCCGCAACCCAAGGAGCAAATCAAGAGCCTGGGCATCTGGCTTGACCACACTCTGTCCTTCAACCATCAGGCCACTAAGCTATCTGCGACCTGTTTTGGCCTGATGAGACTGCTCCGCAAAATTCTCCCTTTGCTTCCATTCCACTCAAGACGAATCGCGGTTCAAGGACTGATCCTCTCCCGCCTCGACTGTGGAAATGCCTTATATCTTGGAGCACCCCAATCCACAATCAACAGACTCCAGGTTATTCAAAATTGCGCAGCAAGAATTCTTCTGGATATCCCCCGCCGAACGTCAGTAAGAGCCAGACTGAGAGATCTTCACTGGCTCCCGGTGAGATCTAGAATCGAGTTTAAGAGCATGTGCATTGCACACCGCTCTTACTGGGGAACAGGCCCCCCCATTAACTCTCCCCTTGTGAAAACCTACCAGCCCACTCGTTCTCTCAGATCTGCAACCTCCTACCTCGCCTCAGTACCACGCATCAGGAAGGCCAGATGTGGTGGGCGTTCGCTCTCCTACAACCTGGCCAAGATCTGGAACTCCCTCCCTCTCAATCTCAGATCCGAACCCAACCTCCTCACCTTCCGAAAAACTCTCAAAACCTGGTTATTCAGCAAAACCTCTGTTTTTAAACCAAACCTAGCCTCCCTCTTCCTACCCCTCCGGAATAGCTCAATTTCCCTACAGCGCTGGGATGCCCCTGGGTAGCCATCGCGCTCTACAAATCCTCATTCCATTCCATCCATTCCATTCCATTCCATTCCATTCCATTCCACAGCCAATCACTCCTGATCCAGTCAAAAACAAGAATGATAATAAATACCACGTCAAAAAATCACTACATCCATTTAGAACGCAAAACATGCAGGAATAATTCTAATCTTAGGTTTGTCCATACACGACCAACAGACAATGTTGTACATTCAATGATTTTCACAAAAACAAGTGTTTTTGTGAAAATCATTGAATGTACTAATTGGATCATTGTCTGTTGGTCGTGCATGGACAAATTGGAATGCGTTGTAATGGATGTTGCGTTGTAAAAAATGCGTTGTAAAGGTATGCGTTGTAAAAGTGTGCGTTGTAACGTCATACATCCTTTCTAATATAGGCCTTCTTGCGGGCCTTGTCCCAGGGGCAAGTTCTTCTAGTAATGAAGGGGTGCCCATGCAGCATCCCAGCGCCCCTAAAGTCTGCCACCTCCCCGGGGCAAAGATATTCCAACTGATGCGGGGGGCCTGCATTCGACCCGGTAGCCCTGGAGACTGCCACCTCCCCGGGGATATTGAAATAAATTAATGCGTCCTCTTCAACCACAAGGACCGCCACTTCTCCAGGGCTAAATGAAACAAATGTGGAGGGGCCACACAGCCTTCCCACGACCCCGGGGACCACCACCTCCCCGGGGCTAAATTATACAATAATGCGAGGTGCCCACCCACTGGACATTGCAATTTGCTATGGCTTGGCTGGAGCACCGCTCTCACAAAACCATAGCAAACTCAGCCCTACTTTTAGCAAGCAAGAGCAGAAAATACTCTCGCTTGCTGAAAGTACAGCACGTCTGTTTCCCTGCCCGCTGTCAAGCGAGCTGGGAAACAGACACATTGCTTTGTGATCCAGGGAGCTGCATGTTAGCAGCCTCCTTGGTCTCAAAGCAATGTCAGCCCCCGCAGAAGGTGGGACTATGGGGGCCTTCAGACGATATGGGCCCAGGAATGGAGGACACATGGGCACCCCTCCCCTTTCAAAAAAAATATATATCAAGGCCTGACCCCAAGGAATGGGGTCCCCGGGACCAAAATCGGCCTCGGGAGCAGGGCCGCGTGGCTGCCCTTGTGTAAGAATACATAAAATAAAGGGCAGGCCTCAGGGGATGGGGTCCCTGGGGCCAAAATTGGCCCTGGAAAGGGGGGCCTCACCGTCCTTTATTAAAATAACAAACAAAAAGAAAGGCCGGGCCCGAGGGATTGGGTCTCCTAGTGCGAAATCTACCCGGGGGAGCCACGCAGTCCCCTCCCTATCCTTAACATGCCTGGCGCTGTGGGCAGCCCCCTTCCTGTCGGGTTCACCAATTTCTCGAGATCGGAACAATGCTCAAATATGGTCCATCTCTTGATAGCTCCAAGTCTGCTTGCTATTATAGCACAGATCAGTGAAGCGATCAAACGAGGGAAGGAAAGGGTGGGGGCAGCGGCGAAGGAGACCCATAGTGAGGCAATGAGAAAAGAGATAATAAGCATCTACATGATCATCTTTCTCAACTGATCTAACAATCTCTATTATATAGGGTAGACTATCTGTAAAGGAAAATAACTGTCAAGTTGGGTAAAACGCAGGAGTGCCTAGAATTCCTGTGACTCCCTTGGTAGTATGCAATACGTAGTAGTGCTAAAGAAAGGAACCAAAACAAATCAAGAGCATAGCTTGTGTAAGATTCTATAGGTAAATGTATAGGAGCCCTATTTTTATACGTAAATATATATATATATATATATCCAAGTTGACCTATCCTCATAATCTTGTACCTCGCTTCACAGAGGATGTAAGAGACTGTTGAATAATTCTGCTCTACCACAATCCCCAGTTAGAGTAGGGCAAGAAAACATAAATAAAAATAATAACCAAAGCCTCTGTTTCATACTCTACTAAAATGTGGGATCCTCCTCTTTCACCTCAAGGGAGGACGGATGAAAAATACATACACAGTTTAACCTAATAGGGCCTGTATCATGTGGTTGTGGCTTGTCTTTTCCCACAATGTTTTAATGTCACTTGATGCAATGTCAGCAGGACAAATACGAACCCACACAAAAAAAAGACAAACAGATGTGGAACATCAACGTGGATCAGACATTGCCATAGCCTCGCTGTATCATAAGATAAAGTTGACTCTCCCAAAATAATGTTGTAGTTAAGAATCAATGCTTTTTTATTTGCTTTCAACTCTCCTCCGCATGAACTCAATAACAGGAGTAAGCTTGCCAATGGAGAAATGTGCACCGTAAATGAAATGCATGGGTCCTGCATAAGCCGGTGGGAGTAGCACAGCACTTCATCGACCTAGTTATGGCCAATAATTAATTGCCCTCCAATGCTATGCACAGGTATTCCTACTACCCGCAAGAGACAACAAACGCTTGTCTCACCAACGGGGAGGAACACCTTGCATAATTATCAGTAATGCCATTAAGACAGTCCGTGGCCTCCCCCTCCCCTTATACGGGGAGTGACTGTCACCAGTTAATTAGCACAGGCGTACCGATCGGTTATTGAAAAGCAACACCTCTTAACAACTAACAGTGGTGCAACCGCACCCTTACAGGACCCCTGAGACAGGACTTCAATGCTTCTTTGACAGGCTCCAGCCCAGGACTAAGAATAATCATCAACATCACGGGAAGCAGATATGCTTAAATCAGTTTCCACTCTCCCGCTGATGTTGACTTCGACTCTGAAGTTCCGTGGTTTTCGGGACCGGACTCAATTTTGTTTTGCGTTGTTCGAGATGCCATTTTGTGTTGCCCTCACGTAGGCCGTGGAAGTAAACGAATGAACGAAGTTGCATGGGCCTCGTTGTTCACGTACATATTAACATGGCCTTTTCGACTTGCGAGTGAATTACAAGATGCTGACCCCGTCACCTGAAACTGACCCTTCCACGAAGCCAATTTCTTTAGCTGATCATTGTCTGGAAATCCAATCATTGTTCAGGATATCGTTAGCTTTTAGTTTCTTGCACATATCTTATCCTACTCTACATCTGAATTGCTCTTTTCCTTATGTCCTTTCATTACATGGGTAGTGCTTTCAATTATGGGTTTGTCCGGCTTTTGGTAATCGAATTTGGGACAATCCTAATAATTAACTTGTGGGTTGGTACGATGTAAAGTGATCTCCTTGGAATGTAATAATGTGTGTAAAATGTACTTGATTGGTCAGAATTGCCCGCAATGGGTGTGCATTCGATATGGGTTGAAATTGTGCATAAAAGAAGATGTCTTGCTCAACGAAAATTGAGCAGTTTCCTGGGTTGTACACCGTGTTGTATTGCTTGGTTTACTGTTACTAGCTGCAGCTAATAAATTTGATCTCTGACGCCACCTAGAAGTATTCCGTGTCTCTGTTTGCCAAGACAGGTGAATCCGAAGACATCGGGTGTGTCCCTGGCACCGCTGGGTTTTAAGAAAACCCAGTTCTTCAGTTGGCACCCTACGTGGGGTGACATCAAGCGGTACCGGTCCAAGCCCGAGGATCGTGAGGAGCCACGTGAGAAAATTCTGGAGGAAGGCCGCCACTTCATCGACCCCTGTATGTCGACGTGGACCGAAGGTTTTTGCTGCGAGGCTTCCCGCTTTCCGACGGCTACGAAGGACTGCTGCCCTGACTGTCGCCCTGTCTTGGACCCTTGATTGATCCTTTGTAGAGCGAGACGATAGACGGTCTTCTGGCTGCGTGACAGATATTTTGGTTAAGTATAAGTGGGTCGCTCCCACGAATTTGTTTGGTTCTTGGTATTGGTTTGATTCAGTTACTGCAGCAATCAGAGCCGAGGGGCTCGTATATTTGCGAGAGTATCGATAGTCGATAACCCCTTGAAGTTGGAAGCTAGATTAGTGAGCTATAAGATGCCTGGTCTTAGCAAAATTAGAAAATGGTTTAGTTGTGGTTGCAACAGGGATTCCCGACTATAGGATTCGTGTCCAATACCTCCAGTTGGAACTCCAACTTATGAGCTCTATTTAAAACACGGAGTAGGTCCTATTGCTTATAACGAAGTGTAGCCCCAACATGGTAGTTTCGAATTAAATATTTTAGACAATCTGGAAGTTGCGCTATTTAAGAAGAAAGCCCGGCCGGCAATGTTTGACTCTTTCCGTCTCTGGTGAAAGGAAGCCAAACAGCGAGAAATTAAGCAAGCAAAAAGAGATAAGAAAGATAAGAATATGTCAGTACTACAAGCTGCTAGGCAGTTTAAGGTAGATGGGGAAGAGCGTGCGAGTGAAGTCTCAGATAGACAGCGTTGCATGGCCATAGATAAATGTTATCCGGCCTTGACGTCTTCGCCTCCGAAAGTGATTGAAGACCTTGAAAAAGATCCTTTGATCTCTCATTTACTGAGATTGCCACCTCCTTATGTGCAGGGTGCTACTGCGCCTCCATTACCCCCGGTTGTTCCACCCTTTGTTGTTCAACCTCCTGCTGTTGTTCAGCCACCCGTTGTTCCCCAGATGGTTCTCCCTTCTACTGTGCAACCCACTCTAGGGTCGCCAGCCTTGCTACAAGCTCTGCCTCAAACTCCTTTGCCTTCTACTTCTGAATTTTCGACTTCTACTGTTCTTGTTCCTACACCTATTTTGCCTCAGAATACTTACTCTCCTGTTCTTATGTCTACTTCTTCTCCTTCTGCTCGAAAACGAATGACGGAAACTGTTGTTAATTTGTTGTCTCCATTGTTTGGGTCACTGAATATGACCCCTGTTTCGGAATGTAAGCAGAGTCGTAGTCAGGTTCCTAGTTCCGAGGAACGGACAGTGTTGGATTTGTTGGCTCGTAGGTGGATTATAAATGCTTTGAGGTATGATTTACCAGCGGTTATGGATGTTTTCTTTCAGTGGGAACCGCCTAAGCAAAGGTATGTTTTCGATGTGATGTGTACTTTTCTGCGTCAGGAATGGGAAGATAATGAGTTGGGTCCGATTCCGCAGGATGTGCTCGATGTTCAGTCAGACTTTGCTAAAGGGATGATAGTGGAATCTGATGTTACAGATGCCGTAGAGACGATACTTGCTTTCAGAACTAGACTTCCGCCTCAGACATTGTATGAACCTGATTCCTCTGTTAGGAGAAAAGCGAGACAGTATCCCATGAGAGAAGTTCCTCCTGTATGGAAGGAAGAAGTTCAGGCTAATGTAAATCAGGGTATTGTTGCCGCTCTGGCTAATTTTCAGCGATTATGGGTACATGTCCCTTGGAAGAGAGCAGAGGTCTTGGCTCTTAAGCAGACCTTACCTGATCCTCGTAAGAATCCTGCTGTTTATTACAAAGAGTTGTCTCAGACAGTAGATGCGTGTATTATGAATTTAGCCGACATTGATATGTTGATTTGTAATGTAGTCCCTCAACCTTTGTGGGCGAAGATTCGTCATGAGAATCATGCAGCAGAGTTAGGAGATACGTGGTCGAACATTGTTGCTGCGGATGGTCGACAGGAAGGAGGTGCTAAACCTGATCCTTTAGTTGCAGAATTACCAAGTAGAATCATTAATTTGATGAAAACGATGATGCCCGCGTTACGAGTGAATTGGGATAAGTTAGCAGCATGTAAGCAGAAGAAAGACGAGAGTGTATCTGATTTCTTCACTAGGTTTGAAGAGACGTTTATCGATCATAGTGGTCAGGATATGAATACGGAAGGTGGGCAAAGATTATTTGTGGACAAATTTGTCTTTAATTTGCTTCCCGAACTATCGAATAAGTTGAAGGACTCTGAGAGTTCATGGGCTGTTTCTTCGTCGGCCCAGATATTGGCTACTGCACAATATTACGAGAATAGGGATAAAGATGAGAAGGATAAAGCGGAGAAGAAAACTAAAGATTGAAAGATGAAAGTTCTTTTGCCGCAAGCTTATCCGCCTCGTACGAATCAGCCTCAGTTTCAGCAACCTCCACAATTTCAGAGATTGTTACAGAAGCCTGAGCCCTATGCTGCGCGATTCTTTCCTGGTCCTAATCAGTGAGCTTATTGCAGAGAGGAAGGTCATTTTAAGAATAGTGCCCGGCTGTGTTACAGCGTGTGAATGGTGTGTCTGGTCAGAGAGGTCATGGTGGTTTTCAGCAAGCTCCTAGGGGTAGGGGACGTGGTGTGTTTCCCCAAAATGAGCGTTCCTCTTCCCTTCAGAATTCTGCGAATTATTTTGACAGACAGAATGTTCCGAGTGGTCAGTCTGCTCAGTACTATGTTGAGGATTACTGTGTTGAAGGTGAGAGTGTTGGTTATAATGATAACTAGGACAGCCATGGACAAAATGAGGGAGTAGTGTCAGTTCCAGTAGATCAGAGTGGACCTTATGTCGAAGTGATTACCTCAGGTGTGGTAGAACCTTTTCTTTTGGATACTGGTGCGATGAAGAGTTCTATTATGCACTCTAAACTTCCTGGCGCACCTTTGTCTGGCTTGACCAATGTTTCAGTAGGATTTTCAGGCGCCCCAGTTCATAATCTGGTTTCTAGTCCTTTGTCCCTTTCCATTGGCCCTTGTGAATTGGAAGCTCCACTTATTCTAACGACTGGTTGTGGTGAGAATCTGTTGGGTTTGGACTTGTTGAAAAGATTGTATGCGACATTACATTGCTCTCCTTCGGGAGTACATCTTACTTTAGGTAAGAAAGTGATTTCTCCGATGTATTTGTCTAAAGATTGTCTTCCACTGGAATTGCGTTCGCTTCCTGATACGCTTTGGGCTACGGGCCCAAATGATGTTGGCCTTTTGCAAATTCCACCGTATGTTGTTACCCTCAAGTCGAATGCTAGGCTGCCTCGTATTCCACAATATAAGATATCGAGCGATGGAGAGCGAGCTCTTTTGGCGATTGTCTATGATCTGGTTGAGAAGGGCGTAGTTGAAGAAACGAGAGGAAATGTGTGCAATAGTCCTGTTTTGCCTGTCCTTAAGCGTACTGATGTTTCTAAGCCACCTGTGTATCGGTTTGTGATCGACCTTCGAGAGGTTAACAAGACTGTTGTGCCAGAGTTTCCTGTTGTCCCTGATATCACTGCTTTGTTGACGTTGATTCCTGCTTCGGCAGCTTGGTTTTCTGTCATTGACCTGAAGAATGCTTTCTTCAGCATTCCGATTGCCGAGGAGAGTAGAGATATTTTTGGATTCTCTTTAGGAGGACGAAGCTTCCGGTTTAAGACAGCTCCCCAAGGTTATTGTGAAAGTCCCTCAATCTATAGTCAGGCGTTCAAAACTCAGCTTGATGGTATTATGTTGCCTTCTGGTGCGACTCTTATTCAGTATGTTGACGATCTTTTGGTTGCTGCTGATGATGAAGAAATTTGCAAAGAGGCTACTCTTTCTTTGTTACGGTATTTGTGTCACCTTCATCATAAAGTGTCACCTTCGAAGCTACAATATTGCCGCCAAGAAGTGACCTACTTAGGTCATCTCTTGTCGAAGGAGGGACGGAGATTGACCCCAGAACGAATTCAAGCGATTGCGCAAATGAGTGTGCCAGCTACGCAGAGAGAAGTACGTGCTTTCTTGGGTATTACTTCGTATTGTAGACAATGGATCCCGAATTTTTCTCTTCTTGCGAAACCTCTGTTAGCATTGACTCTTAAGGATACTCCATATCCTCTTCCTTGGTCTGACGAATGTCAGAACAGTTTTTCTGAATTACGTGATGCATTGTGTTCGGCTCCGGTGTTGGGTACTCCAGACTATAGCAAGCCTTTCACGTTGTATGTACACGAGAGAGAAGGTTGTGCGTTGTCAGTATTGACACAGTGTTTTGGAGACAAGCAACGTCCATGTCTGTATTTTTCAGCGACGTTAGATCCGGTAGCTAAAGCGTTGCTGAGTTGTCTGAGAGCAAAAGCGGCAGCTGCTGTTTCTATCCGACAGTCTGCTGGTTTGGTATTGGATAATACGTTGATTGTGATGGTCCCACATGCAGTGGATACGTTATTGAACAATACCAAAACACAGCACCTTACTAGTGCACGTCTGTCAGGTTATGAGTTGACACTGTTGGCTAGCCATGTTCATATCAAGAGATGTAATGTGTTGAATCCAGCTACGTTGTTACCGATCTCTACAGAGACGGATGCTCAAGAACAGCATGATTGTTTTCTTTGTACAGAGGAAGAAACGAAGGCTAGAGTAGATCTAAAAGATACTCCTCTTACGAATGTTGATGGTACCCTATGGGTAGATGGTTCGTGCTTTAAGCTTCCGAATGGTGAAACGACTGCAGCGTATGCGGTTACAACTTTGCATACAGTTGTTGAGACAGCACGCATAGCACAGAATTCTGCGCAAGCAGCATAGTTGATTGCACTGACTAGAGCGTGTATATTGTCAAAAGGAAAGCGAGTGAATGTTTATACTGATAGTCAGTATGCGTTTGGTGTTGCCCATAGTTTTGGGCGTTTGTGGAGAGAACGAGGGTTCCTTACTTCCCATGGCACTAAAATTCAGCATGGGTAGTTAGTGAATGAACTTCTGGAATCGCTTACTCTCCCAAAGCAGATTGCAATTGTGAAGTGTGGTGCGCATAAGAAAGTTGTGGATGATGTAGGTCGAGGTAATGCGTTTGCGGATGAAGTTGCGAAGGAAACGGCGAAAGACATGATGAGTCGTATGTATGTTGCAGGCCCCGCAGGATGGGTCATGGCAGGTGGAATGTGTGAAGACACAATAGAAAGTGTGAAGATGATTCAGGCTGAAGCGACTGAGAAAGAAGTGAGTACGTGGAGAGAGAGTACGGGTATGTTGGATTCGACATGTTGTTGGGTTGAGTTGTCAGAGCACCAGCGATGGTTGTTGCCAGATGCGTATGTGCTCCCAGTGGTTACTATGGCTCATTTAATGGCTCACATAAGTTCGAAGGGAATATGCAAGTTGTTGGCTCCAGTTTGGCAGAATGCTGGAATTCCGAAATGTGCTGAGAATGTGGTGAAGCATTGTATGATTTGTCTGCAATATAATCCTGGTAAGGGAACTCCAACTCCAGCTGGTCATTTTGCTCCTCCGACGTATCCGTTTGAGGTGATACAATTAGATTACATTCACATGGAGAGATACAGCAATCTGCAGTACGTTCTTGTGGTTGTTTGCGCCTTTTCTAGATGGAAAGAGGCCTACCCCCTAAAGGATAATACTTCTTTGTCTACAGCCAAGGTTTTGCTCAGAGAGTACTTCCCTAGATATGGATTGCCGAGAATTGTATGGTCGGACAATGGGAGTGAATTCGTGGGTCGAATCATGAAGAACGTGTGTTCTGGATTGGGCATAAATCAGAAGTTCCATGCTGCGAATCACCCCCAGTCAGCTGGACTTTTTGAGTGTTATAATGGCACGCTTAAGTTGAAGTTAGCTAAGATTCAAGCAAGCACTGGTCTTACATGGCCGGATGCCTTGCCGTTGGCTCTTTTGTCAACAAGGACGACTGTGCATTCTCGAGTGGGACTTAGTCTGTATGAAATTGTGTTTGGTCGTCCAGCGAATGTGTGGAATGTGCCTCGCCCCAAAAAGTATAGTGAAATCGAGTACCCTATGTTGGTGGATTATTCACATGACTTGACTGCTAAATTGCGTGTTCTCCACCAACAGGTCTATGACAGTTTGCCGACAGCTACTACAGATCCAGGGCACGCGATCCAACCTGGACACTATATTTTGATAAAGAACTTTCAACGGACCAAGAATTTGGAGCCGAGATGGACTGGTCCTTATTTGGTGTTGTTGACAACTAGAACTGCTGTTAGAGTAGCCGGCAAAAAGAACTGGGTGCATGCCACCCATTGTAAAAAAGTTCCTTTGCCTTTACCATATGATCAGTGGGTAAAAGAGGGAATTGCTGATTTAGACTGTGAGAAAGTCCCTAGATTCGTACCATTTAGCGATGCTCATTTGATATGGACTCAGTCGGAACGTGCAGATGATGATGTTCTTCAAGCTGCTGTGTCGCCGCACTTGAGAATCGACACGACGAATCCAGAACTTTTGTTTCGAGATGAGACTGTGCTACGATCTAAGATCACGAAAGACTGTACATATGGACAAATAAAGTTGAAACTGGAATTTGTTTATATAGTGAATTACACCTTGTCAGATCAAGAAACTTTTTTGCTTTTTCCTTTTTCGAGTCACCATCCTGACTCAGCTGCAGGGTCGCGGTACAGCCTTAAGGGGTGAACCGCGTATTGACACAAGGTCTGTGGTTCAGGGTCGTTAGTACGATCTTGGCGCACACTTAAGTGAAGAAGGTAACAACAGTGAGCAGCACGTTAGAGGATGGAGTTTTTTGAGTCTGATAAGAGTGTTAGGAAAGTTGATTCTAAAGTAAGAATATGTATATTGGTTCGTAGCAAATGTTTTTTGATAGTGTGTTTTCTGATGCTTTTGAATATTACGTTAGCTTGTGTGGGTTGGATTTTCTGTGCCACACAACAGACGCTTGCATCTACGTTCCAACCTACTCTTTCTTTTCCTACTGTTTCTGCTCATGAGTTTCATACGTTGCCTGAACATGAACAGACACGAAGATCAGAATTTGTGAACAATTCGTTTATACAGATGTTGCACAAGCATCAGCTAGTCATAAATACTACAAATTGTTGGGTTTGTGGTCTTATGCCACATACAACAGATAAGAGAATGCCGTATTTGGTTTTGCCTTTTTCGCCTAATGGGTAGTATGGGCACTCAAAGCAATGTTTATCTATGCAAATGAAGCATCTCCAGTGCGTTCCGTTAAGGATAACGTGAGTAATAATGCTTTGATACGGGGAATAGTCGATATGATTAGAGATATTGATGCGTATAACGCTATTCCCAAAGATGAGGTACGAGCATATGTTGGTTGGAACAAGATGAGATATAGTATTAGCTTGTCTGAGAAAGAGAGACAGAAAAGGTCTCCTCCGATTTGGATTGTACCCCATCGAGTTCATTTTTGTCTGCAAGGTAATGGTCAGAATCCGAGAAGCTCAGCTTGGAAAGAGTGTGTGTGTTCACACCTATGTTTATACGTCCCAGAAATCTCCTCCGTTCGTGCCAGCCAAAGGCACGTATTTTGTTTGTTACGACAGAGCATATACATGGTTGCCATCTGATTTTTCAGGCACATGTTATGTAGCATTTTTGCTTCCCCCTACATACACAGCTGCTTTTGATTACCATAAGACAAGATTTGGTAGAGGTATTATCGATGCGAAAGATACTGTCGCACAAGAAGTTGGAGACTTCTTTAAGGGTTTCCTACCCTTTTGGGGTCCTATGGCTAATAATAGGAATATTCGTCAGCTTACGAGAGTGGTTGAGGCCACTATAAATGAGACTGCAGGTGCCCTTAGAAATATTACAGCTGAGCTTCAAGCATATCGCCTTATGACATTACAGAACCGTTTTGTTTTAGATATTATACTCGCAGATAGAGGTGGGGTATGCAAATTGATCGGATCTAGTTGCTGCGTTTTCATACCAGATAACGCCCGACAGTGTACCAAGCCATCTTGAAGTTGCATAATGGAATGTAATAATGTGTGTAAAATGTACTTGATTGGTCAGAATTTGCCGCAATGGGTGTGCATTCGTAATGGGTTGAAATTGTGCATAAAAGAAGATGTCTTGCTCTACGAAAATTGAGCAGTTTCCTGGGTTGTACACCGTGTTGTATTGCTTGGTTTACTGTTACTAGCTGCAGCTAATAAATTTGATCTCTGACGCCACCTAGAAGTATTCCGTGTCTCTGTTTGCCAAGACAGGTGAATCCGAAGACATCGGGTGTGTCCCTGGCACAGCTGGGTTTTAAGAAAACCCGATTCTTCAGTGCCGCTGCTGAGACTCATTGGATATGTAGTCTCCTGCGGCATATCAGCCAACGCGGATGTTGATGGAAAGGCAGGACAGGGTTCCTGACATAATTCTTGACACTTCCCTTGCAAAATAACAACAAAAAAAACCTGGCAATTCGCCTGAGGACCCCCCTTTTCTCCACTACTCTACAAATGCGCCTTTTGGTGCGCTGCTAGTTGGCAGATGAAGTCCCCGTAGCTGCTGAGGGTCCTTAGGAGCCAACAAGGCCTCCTGTTACCTCCAATAAGCCCCACACAGTGGGATTGCTGAGAGTTGGTTGGAGGCCACGTCCTCTTTCTCCACCACTCGGCAAATGTGCTTCTCGGTGCACTGCTGGTGGGGGGATGAGGTCCCCTTGCCAACTGAGGGCCGTAGGACTAAAGTGAACTTTTTCCCCCAAGCATCAGTGTGCCAGGAGGTGCATTTGGAGAGTGGTGGAGAAAGTGAGCGCATCCTCTCTCGACCTCAACAGAGAAAGATAAAAAAGCAGAAAGGGTTTGAGATAGTGCAAGTGAGGAAAAGAGCAAAAGAGGGAAAGAGAGGAGCAAGAAAGGGAATGAGTGGAAAATCTAGAGAAATAGAGAGAGATAAGGGGAGCAAGAAAGTGAAAGATTGTGAAAGCATAAAAAGAGAGAGCGTGTGTCGTAAAGGAGACAGAGTGAGAGGGGCAGAGTGAAGAAGATAGAAGGATAAAGAGAATGACAGAGAGAAGGGTGTTGAAAGAGACAGAGATAGTCACCGTGAGAAACCGAAAGAAAGAAGGTCAGAGAAAGGGAGAGATAAAGGCAGAGAGTGATAGAGTGAGAACAAGATAGAGAATTGGAAGGAATATGAGAGAGAGAAAAAGTGAAAGCAAGTGAGAGACAGGAGAAGATGGAAGAAGAAGACGGACAGAGCAAGAGAAAGTGAGGGACAAATAAGAGAGGAAGAAGGGTAGTCAACAAGAAAGAGAGAGGAAGAGGAAGAGAGAGAGATGAGAGCGAGCAACAGATAAGAAAGAGAGAAAGGGTTCTGGAAGTCTGAGAGTGAAAGCGAAGAGAAAGAGTGAAAGAGGTGCATGAGAGAACAAGCAGTAGAAATGAGAAACAGCATATCTTTGGTTATGTAACTGAGTGCTTGGCCTTGTAACTGATGGTCATACTTCCAGTTAACAGTATTGTGAAATTAAGATGAAATATTTGATCAGATTTTTTGGCAAGTACATGAACAAGAATCCAAAAACATATAACACAATGTATTCTTTTCCCCTAGACCACATTGCAATTTTTGGCGAAGGTGTATTTTCAACGACACAGTATTAAACCTCAAACTAAATAGGAATTTGGCAAAGGGCTGAGACCCTGCTTTGGCAGTAGGAGCCCGGGTTTTACTAAGCCGTCAACACTACATGCATTGTATGTTTTTATTAAGATTTTGCAGGAAATCCAATGGTAGTTACATTGTGTAGCTAATGTTAAACCATATTTCTTTTTTATATGAACACTCTTTTATGATCTGGGAGCTTTATGGTGCTCTTTTACTTTTACCTTCTTTGGTAGAATGTTGAAATATTCAAGAACAGGGCAGCTAAACTCACATTAAAGCTTAACGGCGATTTTGCGGAAGTGCGGCACTTAACTAAACGGGTGGGGCCGCGTCAGCCATTGGCCAACCGCAGCACTGGGGAGGTAGTGCTGCTGTCGGCCAAAGGCCGACAGCAGCACGGAACGGGTTAAAACTTAAAACTGAATGAAAATACAAAAGTAACTAATTGCAACCTAGGGTGCAAAGGCAATCTTAGCCCAGTCCCATTGTTAGTTGGGTTGTAAAAAGATGAGCAGCTTCACTCTGTCAACTTTGTGAAGTCCATTTGTTTAACTTTGGGCCTGATTAGAGTTTGATGAACTAGTTACTCTGTCACAAACATGATGGATATCCCTTCCATTATATTACAAGTGCATTATATCATTTGGCACTTGGCAACTTAATGAACTTCACTTCAGTTTTTCTAAAATCAAGGGAAAGTCTTACAAAAAGTAGGTTTTCCCAAATAAAATACATACAGACCCTGAGAGCAAGTCTGTTAAGTAGCCTACTATTGTGGTCTTGCCTTGTGTCAAGTGGGCCCAAAAGGTCTATGAATGGATCTAAAGTCAGATTGCAATATCCACGAATTATAATCTCAATGTGACCAAATTTGTTCAGTAATTTATTCAAAACTGCAAAAAAGCTTGTATTTTCCCCATTAAGGTTGTATATGAAGCTAAATATTATATGAGAGGAATATTATTTATAATATTGGTCAAATAGATTTCAATGCATTAATCGTTTGTTTTTTATATTGTATACTATTTGTTTTTATTTTTTTAAACGTTTATAGTATTTTTAGTAAATGTGTTTTTAAAATGTTTATTATTTTATTTATTGCCTAAATTAACACCTTAACCGCGGTAGCAATTCCGCCGCGGTTCGGGCGTTCTAAAGAGTGGGCGGGGCTGCGACGGCCGTTGGCCGTTCGCAGCACCAGGGAAGGACGGCCGACGGGAGCATGGAATGGGTTAATTAATATATTTTTCTAATTGAATGTTGTATGGTTTTATTGTATGTATTTTATATTTATTTATAAGTATAAACAAAACACCCCAGCATAAAGGGCATGCTGAGACCAATCCTGTGTTCTGCAAAAGCAACATTTATTGCAAGTCAGGCTTCATTTGATGCGTTTCAGCCATTGCCTTAATCGCGGATCACACCCGTAATGAAATACATTCAATAAACATAAACAAGTGGTCAAAACTTCACTTAGTATGGTTATAAAAACAAGAGCGCCATGTTTGGTTGTCACATACATGATATAACGCCTCCTGAATATAACTAGAAACACAATGGTAATTGTGTTCAAATTGATATAAAAGTTTCTGTATATGATAATAGAAAACACTACATTGATGCTGGCAATTAAGTATAGGTACGACTCCACAAACACAACCAAGGTAAAAAAAAATTACAATGAATATGAGCAACGTGATATGCAAATTGCACTACATCAAGAAAGGCTCAATATGTCATCAGGAGCCGAGGCGAACAACAGGAAGGCAGAAATAATAATGGTGACTGCCCGCATCAACAATACAGTGGTGCAGATGCGATTGCCATTTTGAAATGTCCATGATTGCACAACAGCGTGAAGGCAAAATAAAGAGTATAACAATTCAAAATGAAAATGTTCTCTTGTTAGCACGTTTCATCTACCACGATATACACACAATGGTGCACATAATGAAACCAAGTCAAATATTCACAATAATTGTCCATGATTGCTGACAGTGTGGAAGCAGAATGTTGAAAATAACAAAAAGAACATCTGCTTGTGTTGGCACATTTCAACTGCCATGGTGTATGCATCATGATGCACATAATAAATGCAAATCAAATACTCACAACACTAGTGTACGGTTGGCTCTCATAATCTTCATGTACTTAAAATGTCTAGATGTCAATGTGGCAGTGATTAATACGAAATTGACATCTAGGCTTTACAGGAAATCAACAGCAGGCAACACATTGCTTCATGCCTCCAGTGACCACCCTAAAAAATCTGATTGAGAGCATTCCTTATGGCGAGCTCTTAAGAGCTCACAGAAATTTCATCACTGAGGCAGCCTTTGATAGTGATTGTGAAACTATGTTGCAGCGTTTCAAACAAAGAGGTTACTGACCGACTATTCTGACAGCCGTAGCTGAAAAGGCATGCAAAGTAAGTTAGAAGGACCTTCTGATCCCTAAAAAAAACCCGACTGAAGAGTGTGACACTAAGTGTAGATTTATAACAACCTATAACAACCAAGGCAGGTGAGATCAAGACGATCGTGCAGAGACACTGCCAGTACTATCTATTGAAAATAATCTTATAGGATATATAGATGAGAACCCCAGAGTGACATTCAGAAACTGCAGCACACTTAAAGACAGACTGAGAAAAAGTGATATCTGCAGAGGTACTAACAGTGGAAAAAGTGCAAAAGGGTTCTTCCCTTGATCCAACTGCAAAGCATGCAAGGATAGCACTATTGTTAATAAATACAGATCACCTCTGAATGGTATAAATTCTCATTTTACCTGTTCCTCAGACTTTTCCATCTATGTACTTGATTGCACTTGTGAATTTTGGTATATTGGGACTATCACGCATCCCACCAAAAAGAGAATAGTCAGTCATACCAGATCAAATACACATGTTGACCAGCACTACCCTGTATCCAGACACTAAAACACACACCACAGTAGAGCTATCTCTAAGCTCAGATTCTTCATTATTGATAGAATACCAGCTAACAAAAGAGGTAGTGACAGAGTAAAAGCACTCAGACAGCTGGAACACCAATATATAATTGAACTTAACATGAAAACCCCCAATGGGTTGAATATGGAGGAAGAACTATCTGAACATTTGGGGTGAGGCCATCCTCACCTAGAGAATTCACTGAACAGAGAATATGAATATAATTCCTCTCCCCATTTTGCCTGTCCATGGTCTGTGCTCTCTGATCATCCAAAGCAGCACTTTGCATTCCTCCGTAACAACTGAAGTTAATTCCTTAGTGTTATTTAACTTTTTTTTAGATGATAGAGAATGAGGCTGTACTGCTTTTTGTTCACTGCACTGTTGTGAAAATGTTATTCCTGTTTATTTCTTTTTTTATCTCTTGCAGGTCTGCAAATGAGTGGACTGTTTATTATGACATTGAGAGTATTTTGCTGGATTAACTCTAAAGAGTGTTTTGAACCTCGTTGATCTCACAGGGCAACAATGAACTTTCCTGGATGATAATTTGCTATTTGAAAGGACTGAGTTGTGTTTAGGAGTGATATTATGATCACCTAGTAATGTCAGGTGGCTAAGTGTTTTAACTCACTTGAGTGGCAGTTTGAGTCAAAAATCTGCTTTACATTTTTCATAATAAATGTTATGTATTCTCTTACTATGTATATCCGAGACAACTCAGCCATGTTTTTAGTGATTCAGCCCACAGGGGCATTATAAGCACCAGCATAGCACCAATTGGTACATATTTTTGACTGATTATTATTCTTGTCCTAAGTTTTTTCCATAATTGTTGTTTCAGCCCACTTGGGCTTGATTGGCTATTGTGGCAGTTTTATATTATATTATGTATTACATTTATTTGCACACAACGAAATGTGTATGATGATATATACTATTATGCTAAACTGTGTCTCGCTTTGCCAATAGGGGACTAGATGAGTATGTAACATTGGGATTGTTATGCAGGAGTAAAGTTATGGGACATTATATTGTAGGATAGTTATGGTTACTAAACAGTTATGTGAACTACGCAACTCATGGCTGGATGGAACTGGCAGCTAGCACTGCAATCCTGATATCAACTTTGTTCATAGTCTCATGTGGGATCTGTCTTTTATTGTGAACCGCCACCCAGTTACCTTATTTCTGATTTTGATACAAAATGTATATTCATAAACAAGAAATTGTTCATCTATAATTAGATTTTGATTGAAATGTAGCATTCAATGTATGTTTAAGGAAAGAATCTTTGAAAGTTAAAAATGTCCCCCATGGTATGCCCTCCTGTGAGAAACTCATTTGTCTTTTCTTTATGTTTAGTACTTCTCACCAGGTGATATACACTATGCAGATCAACTGCTATCCACCCGCGGACAAGGCGTCTGGAACACTGAAATGCTTTGGGTGTTATCTGTATGTTGTTGAATTTTGGTATTATGGATATCACTAAATAAATTTGTTGAAATCGTACATAGCTGGTGTGCACGTACTTGTACTCTGGGACAAGTAGTTATTTATCTGAGAAGCGTTTTTTGCATGTTTGCGGGGAGCTTTGCCCGTACGTGCGCCACTACTGTTTGGATTTAAGGGCGCAACGAGGCCGTAGAAACTTGGATATATGTATATATATGTATATATATCCGCAATACCTCGCGGCGCTCCACTTATTAGGTGTAAAAACGAGGCATGGACCACTTCTTCGTAGCAAGTTGTTTTATTGTTCCCAACAGCTAGTCATGACGCGTTTCGGCCGTCCCTCCGGCCTTGGTCACATGACAATGCCATTTACTTAGCCCCATTTAAAGTGCAAGTTCATCACATGTGCAAATAAAACTGGAAAAAAGACTACCTGTTTGAATACAGTATTAAATCTCTGGTACATTATCTCATTTCTCACCGTTTAAATACGTATACATTGAAAGAGACAACTAATCACCTACTACAGTTGTAAATATCTTTAACAACTGTTGATGACTGAGAACTATTTACAACTAATAGCATAAATGCTTATTACATAATCAAAAGTCATCATTCACAAAATCAGTAACAATTTGCCATGTGTGTTGCTTATAATATGTGCTCACCACATCGTGCATAAATCAAAATTATAAAAACAAATTTTCAAAAACTAAGAATTCATAGGAGTTAAATTTTGACAGTGTGTTTCGAGTCACTAAACAATATTGACGAGTTGTTATTAGCAGCAAATTGAAATCCATTGTTATATTTCATTACATAATTGTCTAAATTACTTAGGAGGATCCCCTCCTGTGATACCGCTAAAAAGTGTCCTTGTGCTAAAGTGCTAGATCTAATAAAGTGACTCGTGCTTACAAAATTATTCAAAACCACATAAAACTTATCAATCATAAATTCATATTCATATAAGTTTTTTTCGTTCAGTGTAATCTCGGATATATTCGGAGGGGAAAGGAAAAATTCATAAGATATGATTTTCATTTAGAGACAGTGCTCACAGAAAACTTGTACAGTACTTCATTTAATTGGCAATATAGTTAGCTAAAAACTTAAAACTAAACTATTTGTCACCCTGATCTACAGGATTATGAATATGCTAAAACACAACAATACATACAATACACTGGTACAAAATAGGGGAAAAAAAGAACGGAAATCGGTGACATACATAAAACCAACCATTTAATAGACATCTAGATAAAACTACCCTGATATCTAAAAGAATAACTAGAATTAATGGTGGACTACTTCTAATAAGATTTCTACACATGTACTTTATCTATAAAACTATAATTAGTTTAAAAGAATTAAATATTATAAGTACAAAATTTGTGCAAATCTACCAAGTTGATATTCCAATTCATCCTATTATACCATACTATTTGTTGATTGTCGTATAATTTAGCTTTCCACCCCATATTCCTACTAGGGACCTCACATGTAACTTTACTGCTTATTCTTCTATAGGTATGTGTGAAGGTCTTCCGTAGTGTTCAATCCCCCGGGCCACTTGGAGTCGAATTCAAGAATGTAGTTAGTTTCAGTTTTTCGCATGTGGGCCTCCCTATTCCCTCCTCGTTTTGTTACCGGGATAGATTCAATTGCATTATATTTTAGACATTGAGGCTTACTATTATGGCATGCCTCAAAATGCCTTGCAACTGGGTAGCTTTGATCTTTGTTGATTATTGCGCGTATATGCTGCAAGATTCTTTTGTGAACCGGCAGCTTAGAGCTGCCCACATATTTTAACCGGCATTCACATTCAAGTCAGGTGTTGTTTGATCTCCCTGATTGTCTTTGGGATAACTGTAGTATATTTTTTTGTGTTTACACCATACTGACATGCCTTACATGTAAAACATTTGTAGAACCCCTTACTGATGGGTTTCCAGGGTTCTTTACCGAGGCATTCCTGACTTTTCTTGGTTAGAATTGTGCCCAAACTCATTCCTTTCCGAAAGGTTATTGACGGATTGGCGGGCATCAGTTCTCCAATGATTGGATCATCCTGTACAAAATGCCAGTTACGTCTGACTATACTCCTCAGCTCTTTTTCTTGTTTGGAGTATGTCAGTATTAAGCGAACTGGGTTGGTATCTACACTCTTGCTTAGGCTCCCTTTTGGGCTATATTCTAGGAGATCGCTTCTAGCTCTCGCTCGTGACTTTCTGGTGGCGGTTTCTATTAGTCTAGTGCCATAACCTCTATCCACAAATCTAGACAGACTCTCGTTCTGCTTCACCTTCATATCCTCATCATTACTGCATATACGGCGGATGCGAAGCATCTCACCGTATGGGATTGATTTTATCAGGTGTTGTGGATGGGCACTCGTTGCGTGTAAAAGAGTGTTACCCGCCGTTGGTTTTCTAAAAAGGGTAGTACTAAGAACATTATCAGTTAAAAAAACCTGCACATCTAAAAATGTCACCGATTCCTTGCTAATACATGAGGTAAAATTCAAGTTAAGATCATTTACATTAATTTCCTGTACAAATTTTAAAACACTTTCTTCAGTTCCATGCCACACTATAAAAAGGTCATCAATAAAACGAAGCCATGTTATTATGTTGGATGTGCAATAGTGCATATAGTTTCGTCTGAGGACCAGTTCCTCCCACCACCCCATAAAGAGGCAGGCATAGCTTGGGGAGAAACTGGCCCCCATGGCTACACCCTGGATTTGTTGGAACATTTGACCATTAAACATGAAAAAGTTATTTTCTAGGCAAAAAGAAAGCATTTCAAGAAGCATTCTGGTATGATGAGTTAGTTCCATTGGCCTGCTACTTAGATAATACTCACATGCCCGTAGGCCGTCCATATGTTTAATGCAGGTATACAAGGAACTGACATCCAGTGTAACTAGAAGAAAGTCTGATTCCCATTTAATCTTTTCAATTTTTCGCAGGAAATCACTGGTGTCTTGGACATATGAGTTTAATGATTTCATGTGGGCCTGCAAAAAATAGTCTATATATCTTGATAAATTTTCCAGGGGTCCACCACATGCCGCAATTATAGGTCTTCCTGGCGGTTTGGTAAGATGTTTATGTACCTTTGGTATAAAGTATATATATGGTGTTAGGGGGTGATCATTCTTGATATATTTGAACTCGTCCCCACTTAACATACCTAGCCCCTTCCAGGCTACCAATTTCTTGCACAAAGTTTCCTGCATTGTCCTGTATTTTGAGGGATTACTTCTTCTGTAACACTGCATGTCATCCAGCTGGCTATATGCTTCTTGGAGATAGTCTTTGTTTGGCCATAGGACGATATTCCCGCCCTTGTCTGAATTACGAATGACCAATTCTGCCTCATGTAGTCTGGTCACCAACTGATTTAGTTTTCTTTCTTGACTCGTATATTTTTTCTCCCTTTTATTGTTCTCCTGGGCTAGTTTTGTTATTTGCAATACCACTGCTTCACTGAAAGCATCTAATCCATCACGGGCTGCCAGAGGAATATATTTTGACTTTGGCTTAAATGGGGTCGTTGGCTTCTTTTGGCCACTTTGTGCAACTCTTTCCTGTGTCCCCATATTGTCATCATTTCCCAATTGCATCAAATCATGAAACAGGTCAATGTCCCGCACTGTTAATTCCTCATTGCCCATTCTTGATTTGGGTGGTTCAGTGAATTTGTTTGAGGATTTGTGGAGAAACTGTTTCTTCAATTTCAGCTTGCGTATGTATTGATATACATGAGCTCTTGTTCTTGTATAGCTGAAGTTCGATTCCGGGCAAAAGCTTAGGCCTAAACTAAGGAGTTGTTCCTCCGCTTTAGTTAGTATTATGGTACTCAGGTTAATTATGGATTTGGATTTGGATTGACTTGTGTTTGTTACATCTTCTACCTGAGTGTTGTCCGCAATTTCTAATACTTCAGAGATATTCACTGTCGTGGTTTCCGGGTGGCTCCCCGACCCCGGCCACGCTTGCTTTGATCTCCTTTGTTTTGCGGCATTGCGCCTCCCCCTTCTGCGTTGGGATTTTGTTGCGCTGGTTTGCCTTTGAATCGCGACCTTAGGGTATCCCTTCTGCTGTCTTTTAAAATTTCCAGTTCTTCCCCCAAGGTTAGAGTAACATTGGTTTTATTTCTTGGACCCTCATTATCTGAACCACTTTCCACAGCAGAACTGTATACCACAGATTCATTATCTGTCAGTTGGGCTGCTTTTGTATTTTTCGTGCCCCGTTTGCTTGCTGTGGCAGCTCTTAAATTGTCATAGCGTCTTGCAAATGTAAATATTTGCCCATTGGCATAGTCGTCTCTATCTCTCTTGAATTTATGGATTTTTCTTGTCTTAATTTTTTCTTCTTCCTTTGCCAATCTTGTCACCATATCGTCCCTTAGTTTTGTTGTTTCTGGGGCCTCTTTTCCTCCTATTTGAGATTTAATAGACTCCTCTACTGTATCTATTTTACTCTGCAACTCCTCCCCGTCTATCTCTGCATACTGGACCAAAATTTGCATTAGACAACGTGAGTTGTCAAGGTTACACTCCCCCCACGCTACCATCATAAGGGGGTTTGGTGACTCATAGTTGGGGGCCAGCATTATGCGTAGCCCTCTGGGGACCCTTCCAACATCCAGATGTCTCTTCAATGAGCGTGCCTCCCACCACTTTGATTGTTCATTACGTTTGAGCTTTTCCAGCTCTTTGAAGGCCGTTCTGATGTTGCTTGGTTCCACTATGCTTGGCTCCCCTCCAGCTCCTTTGGTTACACTTCGTTCTCTAGTTCATCAGAGAACATCTCCTGTGCGGCGAGCTCCCGGGCTCTTCTAGCATCGCCTGACATCGCTGTTTTGTGTGGGACTTCTGCTTCTTTATGCTTACGTTGCATACAAAGGCCAGTTAATTATACCAGTTTTCGGCGGCAAGTTAACCGCCTCAATAAAAATCACTCGACCAAATGTATGCTCCTACCCTCTCCAATCTACCACACATGGGCGCTCGTAGCGCTCTTACCACGCCTGCAGCAATCCGGTGTCAGAGCCCAACTTCGTCTTTGTACTTTGTACTTCTGTGAGAAACTTAACAACAGGTTCTCCATTCCTGCCTTTTGGAGCCCGCCCTGCAGGGTCATAGCCCCCCGGTAAATGGAACCCTTTTTGAAACTTTGATGGAGGGGGAGGACCCGCTCGCAACAATACCAGCCGCTAGTGGATTTCCTGGGCTACGTGGTATCTGTTTGGGAGAAAGGGAGAGGAGAAGGGCGTCGCCCTTTTTCCTGCAACTTCGCAGCTGGTGCACTGAATCTTTGGGAACTATGCAGCGAATGCTCAAGCACTTGGCAAGACAATATTCAAGCACTGATGCTAATGACACATATTGCACCATCGTGTTGGCATGAGTATTTCTACACTGGGCGCACAAACGCTATTAAGCAAGACACTTGCCCAGTACAGACTCACGGATACCCACCTGGTGCATGCTGGGACCCGCAGTTCAGCTAGCTGCGGGACTATGAACACTTGGAAATTACTGAGACACACCCACCTCAGGGGAGTGAGCGCCTGCCCGGCGGATGTGCGGCTTCGGGGTCCTACCTCCCACCTCCCTCCTGCGGTGGGCAGTGGCAGCCGTGGAGCTTCGACGGAGCCGCAGGGCGGCGGCTTGTTGAAAACTCGGGGGCAGCGGCAGCCTTCATCTAGCCCAGAAGAGTGCGGATGCGTTGAGAGAGGCTGCCTTGATCCACCGAAGGTAACGCGACCCGGGATTGAGCCCCCTCGCACAGACAAACCAAAATCACGGACACGTCGCCTTAAATTTAAACCAGAGGTAAGGTCTGCAACGGAGGAAGGAACAGCACGTGCAGCGGACATCAGCTGTGATCGAGATTTTGATCAACTTCCAAGTAAGGAGACCGGGCGTGGGGGTCCCAAAGGTACTACTGAGGGCAGGCTTGGCGAGACAAGGGATATAGACACTGCAGACATCGCTATAGACACTGTTATTGATCAAGGGCCGGGTTTTAGTGCAGTCAACGGAGTAGAAGGAATAGCTAAGGAGTGTACTCCAGGGTCTTCCATTTTTGTTTTCACTGGCAAGCACACTCCTATCAATCCCCGGATTCCTGATCCTAAGCTAGGGGCCAAAAAAAAAAAATAATAAACTCAGAAATACTTACAGTAGTGCTGTTCGACTTACCCCCTCGCTTAGGACATTCTTTAAGGTACTGCCACAAGTCCTGGAAGTCACGTGCAGAGTGGGGGAGAATAGCCCTCTAGACAAAGGGATGAGTGGACCTGATAATACTCAAGGGACCGCATCCCCAACCCTGGCGGTCTCGGAATCTGCGGACAATATTTCAGAGGAGCTAGGGTCTCTGAACGTCAGAGGGAATAACGATGAGCCGGTACCCTCAGACTGTGAAACTCGTGAAATTCGGGAGGGGATATCTCTGGAGACACTCCTGCATGAGATCAAGAGTGGATTTGCTGAATCTAAACGCAATCAGCACGAGATCAAAGCGGAGTTTGACGCCCTTGACAAGAGAGTAGACCTGCTTGCCGAGAGGACAGATACCCTAGAAAGTACCGTAGGCGAATTAAAAGCTAAACTGGAATTCGCAGAGGAAAAGATACAATGTTTAAGACGCGATGGAGACGCAACAAAGGAAAGAGTGGAGTCTTTGGAAAACTACTCACGGAGGAACAACATTAGACTCCTGGAGGTCCCGGAAGCAAAGGAGGGGGGAGAAATGAAAAAGTTTATTGCTTCCTTGCTCAAAGAGACCCTGAATTTGGAGGAACCTGTTGAAGAGTTGGAGAGGGATATTCAGCGTGCCCACCGAGACCCATTTCGCCTAAATCCGGCGAGATCTAAACCCAGAAAGATTCTAGTGAATTTTCTAACATACACCACCAAGGAGAAAATACTAAATTTGGCGCTTAAAGCTACATCTTTAAAAGCCCCAGATTTCTCCTTTGTTGTTAGGTCCGATCTGTCTAAAACAACCCTCGACAGACAGTGGGAGCTAGGCCAGAGAATGGAGAAATTCAGGAGTCTGGGGGCCACTGTTCAGATGAGGTTTCCCGCCTTCCTGAGGGTCATGTATAATAATAAAATGCACAACATCCGTTCCCATCTGGAGGCGGATGAACTTCTAGCCTCTATTAGTGATCATGTGCAGGGAGCCCGATAATGACTAAAAGATTAAGAGACCAAGAGATCAAGAGATTACCTTCATTATAACAGCCTCCCTTTACTACCTTACAGTACTTTATAGTACTTTATGGCTGCTGCTTGTTCGTGTTGTTTGTTTTGGGTTAGTGAACCTAATCTTGATAAATCCATTTGACAACTCTATTCGACAGCTTGTATAATAGGAGCATAACCACAAAAAAAAAAAGCACGGGAGGGTGTCTTAAAAAAAAAAATATATATAATAATAAAAGAAGAAAAAGAAATAAAAAGAAGAAAAAAAAAAGAAAGGATGAAAGGATAAAAAAAAAGAAAAAAAAAGCAACAACACAGGTCGGGAATAGGGGGGGGGGTGGGACTCATAGGTGAAGCTTTAAAATGGGAGAATGGGAAAAATCCTCCGAGGTTTATTTACTTCTATCTTTATCATTTTTGCACTCCCTCACACAGGATTTTTTTTCCTATGAGATTCCTCCAAAGGTATCTACCTTGGCTCTGTCGGATTACACCTTTCACATTAACAACACGTAATAGGGCCGGGCGGGAGGGGCTCCGCAGAGAGACAATCTGGCATCACTGGCCAGGTTAAGTAAGGGAGGGTTTTCCGGGGGGGGGGGGAGGGTTAGGGGTAAAATCAGAAAAAACCTTCATCTGTCAGACATCGTCCTAAATGTACAATCCTCACTAAACGCAATTAAGTCTCGTTCAATTTGCCATGGGAGTAGTGTACTCTTTACTGATTTGATGAGTTGGTTGAGGGGGAATGACACTAGATGCTGGGGATAAAATTTTTGTCCTGGAATGTCAATGGCCTGCGTGTAAAGGGGAGGAGGCATAGAATATTACAGTACTTGAGGGACTCCCCAGCGCAGGTCATTGTCATCCAGGAAACACATCTTCTTCAGCACGATGTGAAGGATATGTGAAGGATATGTTGAGGAATGTTAGATGGGTTGACAGTTTTATCTGTACCAACCATAATGCTAATATTTGGGGCATCCTTATCATCTTTAAAAGGCAAGTCAGAGTGCAGAATATAGATCATGAAGAAGATCTCAGTGGTAGGTGGCTATATGCTAAAGTAAGTTCAAAGGGCAGACCGTACAACCTGGTGGGCTATTATGGCCCTAATCAGGACGACCCCTCATACCTGCATAAAATCCATAGCCATCTCTTAACAACTCACGATCCAATAATTTGGATGGGGGATTTTAATTTAGTACTAAATCCTAAATTGGACAAATCCCCCAACTCTAGGGCATTAACTTATGAGAAATCCAGGCAAACGCTTAGGGTGATCATGTCAACGCTTGGACTAGCAGATCCGTGGAGGGAGAGAGCGGGTAACGCACTTGGTATATCTTATCATAACTTCAAATATAACCATAAGTCCAGAATTGATTATGCCCTATTAAGTTACTCATTAAGAGATCCCCTGGAGGAACTAGTTTACTTGCCCTCACATTTATCAGATCATTCGGCCATCTTTTTTTCCTTAAAATCAGGTCAGCAAACCCCTCACACGTCTTGGTCATTTGACCGCACTATTCTTTTAGAGGAAGAGGAAACTGACCTCCTTATTCAAGAGACTAAGTTTTTTATGGACATTAACATAAACTCAGCTCAGTTGGATATTGTGTGGGAGGCTTATAAAGCAAATTTACGAGGTCACATCACCAACAGGGCCTCTCATCGAGGGAAAGCGTACAGGGCAAAGATCGCCAACATAGAACAGGAAATTGCTTTCTTTGACCAACGTATCGGTTCCGGAACTGGTACTAATGAAGTGCAGAAACAACCGAAGGAATTAAAGGGGAAGTTAGATAGTATCCTCCAAGAGAGGGTCGCAAAGAGATGGGCAGCAAGCAAACTTTCAAACTTTGAATATGGAGAATCCTCGGGCAAGGTTCTAGCCTGGAAAATCAAATCCGACCAGGCCAAAAAACACATCAAATTTATTAGTGTAGAGGGGGAGACTAATGAAAGATCTTCCACCATAGACATTGGGGAAGCCTTTCTTGACTTCTTTCAACAAATATATAAAGAAGAGATCTCGGACGATCCGGTGGCTAGGCTCAGATGGTTAGAGAAGATAACTCTCCCCACTCTCACCCCAGAACAAAGTGACCGGCTTGACAGACCAATCTCGGAGACAGAGGTGAGCGAAGCTATCAAAAAGGTAAAGCGGGGTAAGGCGGCTGGACCCGACGGTCTCCCTGGTGAGCTACTTCGGGTCTTGGCACCCGAAATAGTTTCAGTACTTACTAGACTCTTTAACGACATCTTAGTAAAGGGAGCCACCCCACCGAAATCATGGGGGGGGGCAACAATCGTCCTGATCCCAAATCCCGGGAAAGACCCGGCCAACTGTGGCTCTTACAGGCCAATTTCACTTTTAAACAGTGATTATAAGCTCTTTGCGGCGGTGTTGGCGACTCGGCTGGGACGCGAAGTTAGCTCAATTATCCACACTGACCAGAAGGGCTTCGTTCGAGGTAGACAGCTTTCAGCCCTCACTTATGACTTAATCGGGGCAGTGGTCATCGCCTCAACTTTTCCCCTTCCTTTGGCCATTATGACCCTCGACGCAACAAAAGCGTTTGACAGAGTAAACTGGTTATATTGAGCTGAATTCATGAGGAAATTCGCAATTGGGCCTAATTTTTGTAGGGCTATTGGTCTTCTGTATGCTAATCCCAGTGCGAGTATTTTGGTGAATGGTACATGTACTCAGCCCTTTCAGATTAGTAGGGGAACGAGACAGGGTTGTCCCCTTTCCCCCCTGCTTTTTAATATCTATATCGAGCCTCTTGCACAATCTCTTAGGGATGATCCAAGAATCTCCTCATTTGAATATGGAGGTTGGGAAAAAAGGGTAGGGCTCTACGCCGACGACATAGTAATTTACACTAGTGACCCAGCAACTGCCTTTCCCATAGTGGTTGAAATGGCCAAAGAATTTGGATATATATCGGGTTATGATATTAACGCTGAGAAGACTGAGCTCATGACGTGGAATATTACTAATCCAAGCGTTGTGGTGACACCCTCAATTCGTTACCTCGGAGTTAAAATCACGCAAGATATAGATACCTTGGCTAAGGCTAATTTAGATCTGGTCTTCCAAGAATGTAGGGCCCTATTGAAATCCTGGGCGGGTCTTCGATTGTCAATTTTTGGGAAAGTCAATATAGTGAAAATGTCTATCCTTCCGAAACTGACTTTTATTTCTAATTCTATCCCTTTGGCCTTCGATTCTAAGCAACTTCATAAATGTCAGCAGGAAATTAATTCCTTCATCTGGGGCAATAAGGCTACAAGGCTGGCCTGGAAAAAATTAAGGAGGAGGAGGGAAAAAGGGGGGCTTGCTCTGCCAGACTTGCAGCACTACGCGTGGGCATTCCAGCTTTCCCATACAAGAATGCTCTTGAAGACACCAGACAATTCTTCAAATGGGAGATTGTATAAGGCAATGCTGGTGGGGGCAAACCTTCCGTTAGACGGGTTTCTATTCAAGTTCGGGGACCGAAAGATTTTTACTAAGGTGAGGCTTAAGACTCTTTTACCCATATTTAAGTCCTGGGTGCAAATTAAATTTAGAGTGGGGCTGGCATATTTTTCCAACTATGCTCAGATTTGGGACTCTCCTGGGCTCCCACTATGTTTTAAAGACTGTCTGGCAGCCCCCTTAATTGAAGCTGGCCTCTCAAGATGGGGTGAACTGGTATCTGGAGGCGTTTTTATATAGTGGGCGGAACTCAGGGAAAAAGTAGGGCCAACCTTGTCAAGATTTAAGTACATCCAAATGAGCAGTTGGGCCAGAGAATTAACTAGGAAAAATTCTAACATTGGGAGACCCAGCCCCCTTGAACAGCATTTAGTCGAAAAACAGACAGGAGGTAAGGAGGTTGCTTTTTGGTATTGGTCCATATTGGAGGAGATAGATGGAGACTTCAACCTCCCAATGGAGTTATAGGGAAGTGAAATTGTGCCATTGGACGAGGATTTGTGGATAAAATCTTTTTCTCTTTTGTATAGACTCGTCAAACCCGCCTGGCTGAGACGAAGCCACTTGTTCACCTTACACAGGGCATACCTCTCCCCTTTACGTCTATCAAAATACCAGGATGGGAAATGCTGTAACAAATGTCAACTTCAAGCAGCCTCAGATACCCACATGTTTTGGGAGTGCCCCCATATAATTGCCTATTGGAAGGAGGTTAAAGTCACCCTGGATTCAATCCTCAAGACCAACATCCCTCTTACCTTATCATTAGTCATTTTTGGCTTCGATCAGAACATCATCGGGGTTGCGCGGTCTTTCTTATTCTATGCCATCCTTCTGGCAAGACGGCAGATATGTATACACTGGGTAGATACCATCCCCCCGCACACTCCGCCTGGCTAACGTCACTCTATGAAACATCCAAGATAGACTTGGCTAGAACTTGTAGCACCCAGTGCCTCACCTATTGGAAACTCTTGATAGATTGGAAGTGAACCTTCTTTCGGCTCGTTGGTTTTTTTTTTTCCCCCCCAAAGGTCCGATGATTATGCCCATCTACTCCATGGCTCAGTCTAGTGGTTTGCCCCGACTTTTTCCCTTCCTTTGGCCATTATGACCCTCGACGCAACAAAAGCGTTTGACAGAGTAAACTGGTTATATTTAGCTGAAGTCATGAGGAAATTCGCAATTGGGCCTAATTTCTGTAGGGCTATTGGTCTTCTGTATGCTAATCCCAGTGCGAGTATTTTGGTGAATGATACATGTACTCAGCCCTTTCAGATTAGTAGGGGAATGAGACAGGGTTGTCCCCTTCCCCCCTGCTTTTTAATATATATATCGAGCCACTTGCACAATCTCTTAGGGATGATCCAAGAATCTCCTCATTTGAATATGGAGGTTGGGAAAAAAGGGTAGGGCTCTACGCCGACGACATAGTAATTTACACTAGTGACCCAGCAACTGCCTTTCCCATAGTGGTTGAATTGGCCAAAGAATTTGGATATATATCGGGTTATGATATTAACGCTGAGAAGACTGAGCTCATGACGTGGAATATTACTAATCCAAGCGTTGTGGTGACACCCTCAATTCGTTACATCGGAGTTAAAATCACGCAAGATATAGATACCTTGGCTAAGGCTAATTTAGATCTGGTCTTCCAAGAATGTAGGGCCCTATTGAAATCCTGGGCGGGTCTTCGATTGTCAATTTTTGGGAAAGTCAATATAGTGAAAATGTCTATCCTTCCGAAACTGACTTTTATTTTTAATTCTATCCCTTTGGCCTTCGATTCTAAGCAACTTCATAAATGTCAGCAGGAAATTAATTCCTTCATCTGGGGCAATAAGGCTACAAGGCTGGCCTGGAAAAAATTAAGGAGGAGGAGGGAAAAAGGGGGGCTTGCTCTGCCAGACTTGCAGCACTACGCGTGGGCATTCCAGCTTTCCCATACAAGAATGCTCTTGAAGACACCAGACAATTCTTCAAATGGGAGATTGTATAAGGCAATGCTGGTGGGGGCAAACCTTCCGTTAGACGGGTTTCTATTCAAGTTCGGGGACCGAAAGTTTTTTAAAAAGGTGAGGCTTAAGACTCTTTTAACAATATTGAAGTCCTGGGTGCAAATTAAATTTAGAGTGGGGCTGGCATATTTTTCCAACTATGCTCAGATTTGGGACTCTCCTGGGCTCCCACTATGTTTTAAAGACTGTCTGGCAGCCCCCTTAATTGAAGCTGGCCTCTCAAGATGGGGTGAACTGGTATCTGGAGGCGTTTTTATAGAGTGGGCGGAACTCAGGGAGAAAGTAGGGCCAACCTTGTCAAGATTTAAGTACATCCAAATGAGCAGTTGGGCCAGAGAATTAACTAGGAAAAATTCTAACATTGGGAGACCCAGCCCCCTTGAACAGCATTTAGTCGAAAAACAGACAGGAGGTAAGGAGGTTGCTTTTTGGTATTGGTCCATATTGGAGGAGATAGATGGAGACTTCAACCTCCCAATGGAGTTATGGGGAAGTGAAATCATGCCATTGGACGAAGATTTGTGGATAAAATCTTTTTCTCTTTTGTATAGACTTGTCAAACCCGCCTGGCTGAGACGTAGCCACTTGTTCACCTTACACAGGGCATACCTCTCCCCTTTACGTCTATCAAAATACCAGGATGGGAAATGCTGTAACAAATGTCAACTTCAAGCAGCCTCTGATACCCACATGTTTTGGGAGTGCCCCCATATAATTGGCTATTGGAAGGAGGTTAAAGTCACCCTGGATTCAATCCTCAAGACCAACATCCCTCTTACCTTATCATTAGTCATTTTTGGCTTCGATCAGAACATCATCGGGGTTGCGCGGTCTTTCTTATTCTATGCCATCCTTCTGGCAAGACGGCAGATATGTATACACTGGGTAGATACCATCCCCCCCGCACACTCCGCCTGGCTAACGTCACTCTATGAAACATCCAAGATAGACTTGGCTAGAACTTGTAGCACCCAGTGCCTCACCTATTGGAAACTCTTGATAGATTGGAAGTGAACCTTCTTTCGGCTCGTTGGGGTTTCCCCCCCCCCCCACCCCCCCACCAAAGGCCCGATGATTATGCCCATCTACTCCATGGCTCAGTCTAGTGGTTTGCCCCGACCCCGATACCTATTTACTGGCCTAACAGGCATGAAGCTGCCTAGAGGAGTGTCAACAAGGTGCACCATATCTCCCGCCAATCCGCAATAATATCTGCTTAGTCGATGAAGCGGCTCAATCAGCAGGGCCTTGCTCCGGATGGCAGTAAGGTGGTTGGTGTGATTTTTCATCTGCATCTATGGAACGAGTGTTGGGCAGATGAGGACAAAAAAAAAAAAAAGAAATATATTTGCTCATCACCACACCCATAAAGATATTCACTCACCAAAACAACTGTTAGAACATGTAGTTTTAAATTCATATATCTAGTGAATCAACTATTCACACATCTTTGGGCAGTCACACACCCCCCACCGAACCATACACACATTCACTCTCCCATACAAATACTCAGTTAACTAATCAATAACTAATATAGACTTTCACATAGCTAGTAACCAACTGGAGAACCAGTTTACACAACAACTGACAAAGTGATACAGATATTCACACAGTTTAGTCACTATCCACTATATTTAGTGAGACACTATAAATTGGTCAAGTAAACAGTCAATTACACTGCTACTAAATCCTCCATCCAAATATTTATTTTTATATATCCACTCATTCTTCAATGCAAATTGCTATATATATAATGCATATTTAAATAACGAAGCAAGCCAACTTCACTGGATGATGTCATCAGTGATGTCATTTGAGATGTCATCAGTGCTGTCCCTGACCATGTCATGAATGATGTAATATGTGACATCAACAGCAGTGGATTGCGGGTGCGCGAAATATAGTTAGTACAACTAACTATATAGGAGCAATTTCAATGGTTTTGTATGAGTGAAATCTCCAGCTAACTATAACACCCCTAAAACTTATCGTTTTTTGAGTGAATTTCAAAGGTTTTTCAAATGCTAATTCCTAACTATATAAGGCCTGAAACCTATGGTTTCTTCAATGAATTTCAAAGGTTTTTTAAATGCTAATTCCTAACTATATAAGGCCTGAAACCTATGTTTTTTTCAGTGAATATATATATTTTGGATGATTTTAGTTGCACCACGATTTTCTTTCTGATATTTTGGTAATTGCTATATAAGTATAGGAGCACGATACTGTGATAAATAATATTTCTGACAATATATTTTTGTCAACTGTATTGTTTACTGCAATATATTGTGTCAGTGATCCTGATCTATGACGTCTTGGTTGGTGGTCATCTCTATATACAGATGAATAGAAGTTGAAGATAAAATGTCTTGCACTGCTTAGTTTTGAGCATCATTACAATGTGTAGACATGTGATTATTGTCCAAACTGTGATATTTCAGCAAGCACCAAATTAATTGAGCATTGAAAGAGCAGGGTAGAATCCTCTTATGACATAGTCTCTTTCAATTAGAGTAGAATAGGGTGAGCAAGGACAATAACTTAGATAGTAGAGGTTCCTTAAAATGGGAATTATATAGAGTTCTTCCATTAACTAATACGTTTAATAGGTTAGAAGTTGGGCTAATTAGTCAAATTAGTGGTAGCAGGAGCTCTCAAGATTACAAGAGCTGATTGGTTTTTAATGAAGTTCTAGATTTGTCCCATGCTTTGGAGAGGGACCCCGAAAGATTATGTGATGGGCAATAGTGATTCTAAACTGCTAGGATCATTTGTAGTAGTGTAGTAGTCCTGTAAGACCTGTCAGCCTAACTTTTTTCCTTTGCCATTCACTTTTTGCTGAAATTAGTATTGGATGGCCTTAGAACTCTGTGCACTTAACAATACTAACCAATGCTAAAGCGCTTGTACTCACTCCTAAATATGGTCAAATTGGCTTACACCTGTTTGCCATATTTAGTTTACTTATAAGTCCCCTGTAGAGTGGTCTAGGGCATGTAAATTAAATGCTACTAGTGGATCTGCACCATTTATTGTGCTACCAAGGCATGTAAATTAAATTCTACTAGTGGACCTGCACCATTTATTGTGCCACCAACTTAAGAAGCCTCTTAAGATATGTCCCAGACCTGTCATTGCAGCATGAATGCAGTTTGAATCAACTGGGTATTCGACTTGGCAATATAAACCCCAACGCCATAACTTACATTCCATTTTTATTTCATATATATTTCACCCCTAAATTAGGCCCCAGGTAACCAACAGGGCAGGATGCATTTGAATTAAAAAGTTGGACATGTACTTTTAAGGTTTACATTTCCTGGTAGTGAGCAACTCCTAAATTAATTTTCCACTACTGTGAAGCTTACGTCTCCCATAGGATAACATTGGGTTGCCTATTGCATTTATTAAGTGCTAACATTCGATTGGGAACAGGTGAACATTTCATGTTTGGTGTCAGAGAAATTATAATTAAAAATCCTCTTTAATGATAAAGTTGGATTTTAAGTTTCATTTTTTTAAATACCACTTTTAGGAAGTTGGTGTTTTCCTGCCCTATCTATTTGGTGCCTGCAGCCTGTCGTAGGACACAATTGAGGGATTAGGCATACCTGGATTGGCAACCAAACTGACAGTATGGCACAGTCCCATTAGCAACTAAGTAGGATGTGCACTGCCCAAACACAGAGAACTTGTCACCCCTGCATTATTCATGCAGCAAGCTTGGAGCCAGGTCAGGGAAGTCGGGAAACTTCAGGCACTTTCAAAGGGAATTCTATACAGACTTTTCCTACTTCAAAGAAGGCACTAGGTATAACAATAGAACCCTCAAATCCACTCTCCAGTTCACTTTCTGGACTTGTGAAAGGACTCTTAGAGGACTGCCTGCTTCTGTGTACTCTACAAGACTGCTTTGACAAATACCCGCCTCAGCTTTGTGAGAAGTAAGTCTGACATGCTGTGTGTAAAATGTATGCCCAACAGCAACAGCAGCCTGTCAGTTGATTCTACGGAGTCCTACTGTAGTTTTACCAGAGAGTTCTAAGGACCAATTAGAGTGCTAACATTCTATATATATATTCATGAAAAATGCAAAGAACACCTGAGCACCATATTGCCTGCGTATCGCAGTAAAATGTAATGAATCCTCTATGGTGGAGAATTCAATAAATAAACACAATGAGGAGTTTAATTTTGTCATTCAAATTATGGTTACAGCTTCAGAAAGCTAAAAATAAAAGGACATCTTTTCTATAAATTCTGTATTATGTTCCTCTGTGTGAGGAAAAAAAGGCTAGTATGCTGAGTGAACAGCCGCAATTTATTAGTTTACCCAGACATTAATTTCTGTCTTTCAATTAGTTGCTCAGTTTACCAAAAAATTATCATTTTACAAAAACAGACCTAAGACCACTGTCGACCTCATGTCTAGCCATATACAATTTGGAAAAACAATTTGTGCATATGTACAGTGAAAAAGAAACAAATAATTAACGTTTTTACAAAAATGACTTTTTACCATAAGTGCATATTCATGACATGGACAAATTAACCATACACATTGTGAGTGATATGTGACTTTTTACAATAAAACGATCACAAACATAGGGAGAAAAAAAGAAAAAATATTTCTAAACAAAATCAACTCCCAAGACCTGAACCAGATGAAATCATTTTTGTTCAAGAAAATTGCCCATTTTTGCATCAGTATCGTTGACCTAAATGTCAAAAAAAGTGCTGACGCGTTTCGAATCCTGTTTGGTGACTTGCAGGATTCTCATCAGGGCGGTGTGATTCTAGTCCATGGGAACTGTTTGAAAAAGGGAAAGGACGATTTGTTTACCAAAAAGGAGGGTCCTTTAACCATTTACTCTTACATCAACAAAGCGTGCGTAAGGAATATAGCATACCTTGTATTATTACTGCCCAAAGTTGCTCCTGCTTTAAAGGAATATCGTCTATGCCGTGGGGTTTGGACTGCAACAGAGTAAGGAGTGAATCAGGTCCAGGGGGAACGGAGTTTGGTGTTAAAAAGCGAAGTACATAATTTAAAAAAATTTATCATTGGCTGAAATTACTCTTCGGAAATGGGCAATTTTCCTGAACAAAAATGATTTCATCTGGTTCAGGTCTTGGGAGTTGATTTTGTTAAGAAATATTTTTTCTTTTTTTCTCCCTATGTTTGTGATCATTTTATTGTAAAAAGTCACATATCACTCACAATGTGTATGGTTAATTTGTCCATGTCATGAATATGCACTTATGGTAAAAAGTCATTTTTGTAAAAATGTTAATTGTTTCTTTTTCACTGTACATATGCACAAATTGTTTTTCCAAATTGTATATGGCTAGACATGAGGTCGACAGTGGTCTTAGGTCTGTTTTTGTAAAATGATAATTTATTGGTAAACTGAGCAACTAATTGAAAGACAGAAATTATTGTCTGGGTAAACTAATAAATTGTGGTTTATCCTCACCTGAATCAGTGTGTAATTTAAAAATTTGGAGGCATAGGCAAATATTTCTTTATTTACAATTTTGTGGTCCTGCCTACCCTCCATCCCACCGGGCCCAGCCACCCTTGTTTTTTCTGAGTGAACAGCCGCGGCAGGTAAGAGCGGTGGGGCTGGGTGGGAGAGGATTTCGACAGACGAGGAGGAGGGAAAAGTAATTATTTATTTCATTTTCCTGCGTGGTCGTCTGTCAAAATACCCCCACCCGGCTCTACCGCTCTTACCTGCATGGGCCGCGGCTGTGAGTGGAATGTGTTTCCAACAGCACCAGTCAAGGTTTCGGCCATTTATTGCACAATACATTTTGAAAGGATTAAATAGTCAAAGAGAAAGATCCATACCCAAGTCCATCATCCCCTTTCCACATCTGTTTCCTCAAGAAAGCCAGCCTCTCTGTTATTCAATACATCCTTTATGTTCAGATAGTAATATTTAGGTAGACATAAAAGGATTATTTCTTCTTCTCCTTAAATGAATCCAAGTAGATTTTTTAGACGTGGAGGAAGGCATTTGCAGACAGATTTCGTATTTAAAATAATAGATGTTTCCTACGGGTAGTAGGACCCTCTGAACGAGTTGCTCTTTGGACATTTCATTTTTCTTTTCCCACTTCCCAAAATTAGCAGCTGCACCTTCCAACACAAACCTACACTAGCTTCACAATCATTTTTATTGTGGATTAAATATAAGGAAATAATAAAACACTTAAAAAAATATATCTGTTTTTCAAATAATTGTCTGTGTATACTTTTTAACTGGCTACATTCTATGGTGAATAATTAAAACACATTTTATCATAAGTAACATTGTATGTACAGCCATGAGTTAGGAAAGCATTTTAAAACACAGTGACAACTGCCATGGACTACGCAATTTTCACAGAATGGGAACTTTCAAATTAACATTTCGACACATTGAAAGGAACGTTTTCCATGATGTTTTCTTGTGGACTTTGTTGCAGCAGATATGAGAACTATTTTCAGGTACATAGTTAGCCTTCTACAAAGGGAAATTAACGATTCTAAATTTGTCTTCTCCAGCAGCATGTCCCCCATACAGCCACATTCTAAGAACTAGGGGAGCAAGCTAGAGCTTTAGTTGAACTCTGTGACCTTCACAAACAGCCCTTAGGGGAAGCGGGAATACGAGGTGAAGATATGAAGACATTCCACACTTGTATTAATATGGTATAGAGCTTCACCAGATTCTCGCACACCTTTTCCCAACATTTCTTATATTCAATCAATCAAACAGTATTTCTACAGTGCAACTTATCACCCGTGAGAGTATCCAGGTACTGTGCGGCGGGTCTTAGTTGAAGAGCCAGGTCTTTAGTCCCTTCATGAAGTCTGTCAGTGACGGGGACGTACAGAGGTGGAGGGGAAGGGTGTTCCAGGATTTGACAGCGAGGTGGGAGAAGGCGCGTCCTCCGGTGTGGCAGCAGCAGATGTGCGGTATCTGTGCGAGGGCGAGGTGAGCAGAGTGGAGGTTCCTGGATGGTAGGTTCAGGCATTGGCTTATGTAGGCAGGGTCTTGGCCGTGGAAGGATTTGTAGGCGTGGGTCAGTAGTTTGAATTGGCATCTTTTCTGGATCATGAGCCAGAATATCATCTGGAACATGGCAATGGAAATACGTGATTTGTGGGATCATTGACCCTGTGTTTAATTTAAGATTAGGTTAAAGGTTGGTGCACTTATGAAGAAATGTGTCCTGCTAATGCTTATAAACCGATTATGAGAAGATTTTACTATTTACCTTTATCTGATATTAATCTTTTCACATTTCAACCTTGTACGCTTTACATAATATTCAACAGTCTTCAATTTGACAACAAATCAGAGCAACAAATGTTGAAGCTAGTGCACAAAAAATATCCCAGCAGGCGTTTAAAGTTCTTTGAGATTCAAGCACAATTGGAAAACCTTACGAGGCAAATAGATTTCCCAGATATTAAAGCACAATTTGGCGAAGATAAGGGACTCCTGGGTGTTTAAATCCCCTCTATCGTCTCTGGCAAGTTTTGTAACAAATCTAAATGCTTGAGTCCGTAATGGAGATTTTGCACCAAAGAATCCTGGTACATTTAGAACTAGATAAGTGGACTATGGCTTTACAACGGTAGGGCGAAGACAGGGCTGCTTCAAATAAAGAGGAGTGAGAAGCGGAAAGAGAGAGAGAGAGAGAGAGAGAGGGAGAGAGAGAGAGAGAGAGTGTGAAAGGCAGACAGAAAAAAATAAGTACCAACTGACGGTGCTTAATTTGAGCCAGTGGTTGCTGGTGGGGACCAGTAGCACTCATTTGCGTGGATCAGCACTTATTTTTCCTTGTCAGACGTCTACTGGGAGCAAGAGGGAAGAGAAACAAAGAGAAAGACTAAAAAAGATGAACAAATGGAAAAAACGGTCAGAAAAGGAAGAGGCAGGTACCTGTTAGGGCGAGATAAAGGGGCAACGAGTGCCTGGTAGTGTAATAAGGAAGCATGAGATGGATTTTGGACTATGCAGTATGCAGCCACAGTCAGAAAAGGAAAAGGCAGGTACCTGTTAGGGTGAGATAAAGGGACAGTGAGTGCCTGGTAGTGTAATAAGGAAGCATGAGATGGATTTTGGACTATGCAGCCACAGTCAGAAAAGGAAAAGGCAGGCACCTGTTAGGGTGAGATAAAGGGACAGTGAGTGCCTGGTAGTGTAATAAGGAAGCATGAGATGGATTTTGGACTATGCAGCCACAGTCAGAAAAGGAAAAGGCAGGTACCTGTTAGGGTGAGATAAAGGGGCAACGAGTGCCTGGTAGTGTAATAAGGAAGCATGAGATGGATTTTGGACTATGCAGCCCGAGTCAGAAAAGGAAAAGGCAGGTACCTGTTAGGGTGAGATAAAGGGGCAACGAGTACCTGGTTGTGTAATAAGGATGCATGAGATGGATTTTGGACTATGCAGCCACAGTCACAAAAGGAAAAGGCAGGTACCTGTTAGGGTGAGATAAAGGGGCAACGAGTGCCTGGTATTGTAATAAGGAAGCATGAGATGGATTTTGGACTATGCAGCCAGTCAGAAAAGGAAAAGGCAGGTACCTGTTAGGGTGAGATAAAGGGACAACGAGTGCCTGGTATTGTAATAAGGAAGCATGAGATGGATTTTGGACTATGCAGCCACAGTCAGAAAAGGAAAAGGCAGGTACCTGTTAGGGTGTGATAAAGGGGCAACGAGTACCTGGTAGTGTAATAAGGAAGCATGAGATGGATTTTGGACTATGCAGCCAGTCAGAAAAGGAAAAGGCAGGTACCTGTTAGGGTGAGATAAAGGGACAACGAGTACCTGGTAGTGTAATAAGGAAGCATGAGATGGATTTTGGACTATGCAGCCACAGTCAGAAAAGGAAAAGGCAGGTACCTGTTAGGGTGTGATAAAGGGGCAACGAGTACCTGGTAGTGTAATAAGGAAGCATGAGATGGATTTTGGACTATGCAGCCAGTCAGAAAAGGAAAAGGCAGGTACCTGTTAGGGTGAGATAAAGGGACAGTGAGTGCCTGGTAGTGTAATAAGGAAGCATGAGATAGATTTTGGACTATGCAGCCAGTCAGAAAAGGAAAAGGCAGGTACCTGTTAGGGTGAGATAAAGGGACAACGGGTGCCTGGTAGTGTAATAAGGAAGAATGAGATGGATTGTGGACTATGCAGCCCCAGTCAGAAAAGGAAAAGGCAGGTACCTGTTAGGGTGAGATAAATGGGCAACGAGTGCCTGGTAGTGTAATAAGGAAGCATGAGATGGATTTTGGACTATGCAGCCACAGTCAGAAAAGGAAAAGGCAGGTACCTGTTAGGGTGAGATAAAGGGGCAATGAGTGCCTGGTAGTGTAATAAGGAAGCATGAGATGGATTTTGGACTATGCAGCCACAGTCAGAAAAGGAAAAGGCAGGTACCTGTTAGGGTGAGATAAAGGGGCAACGAGTACCTGGTAGTGTAATAAGGAAGCATGAGATGGATTTTGGACTATGCCGCCACAGTCAGAAAAGGAAAAGGCAGGTACCTGTTAGGGTGAGATAAAGGGGCAATGAGTGCCTGGTAGTGTAATAAGGAAGCATGAGTTGGATTTTGGACTATGCAGCCACAGTCAGAAAAGGAAAAGGCAGGTACCTGTTAGGGTGAGATAAAGGGGCAACGAGTGCCTGGTAGTGTAATAAGGAAGCATGAGATGGATTTTGGACTATGCAGCCAGTCAGAAAAGGAAAAGGCAGGTACCTGTTAGGGTGTGATAAAGGGGCAACGAGTACCTGGTAGTGTAATAAGGAAGCATGAGATGGATTTTGGACTATGCAGCCAGTCAGAAAAGGAAAAGGCAGGTACCTGTTAGGGTGAGATAAAGGGACACCGAGTACCTGGTAGTGTAATAAGGAAGCATGAGATGGATTTTGGACTATGCAGCCACAGTCAGAAAAGGAAAAGGCAGGTACCTGTTAGGGTGTGATAAAGGGGCAACGAGTACCTGGTAGTGTAATAAGGAAGCATGAGATGGATTTTGGACTATGCAGCCAGTCAGAAAAGGAAAAGGCAGGTACCTGTTAGGGTGAGATAAAGGGACAACGAGTGCCTGGTAGTGTAATAAGGAAGAATGAGATGGATTGTGGACTATGCAGCCCCAGCCAGAAAAGGAAAAGGCAGGTACCTGTTAGGGTGAGATAAATGGGCAACGAGTGCCTGGTAGTGTAATAAGGAAGCATGAGATGGATTTTGGACTATGCAGCCACAGTCAGAAAAGGAAAAGGCAGGTACCTGTTAGGGTGAGATAAATGGGCAACGAGTGCCTGGTAGTGTAATAAGGAAGCATGAGATGGATTTTGGACTATGCAGCCACAGTCAGAAAAGGAAAAGGCAGGTACCTGTTAGGGTGAGATAAAGGGGCAACGAGTACCTGGTAGTGTAATAAGGAAGCATGAGATGGATTTTGGACTATGCAGCCACAGTCAGAAAAGGAAAAGGCAGGTACCTGTTAGGGTGAGATAAAGGGGCAACGAGTGCCTGGTATTGTAAAAAGGAAGCATGAGATGGATTTTGGACTATGCAGCCCGAGTCAGAAAAGGAAAAGGCAGGTACCTGTTAGGGTGAGATAAATGGGCAACGAGTGCCTGGTAGTGTAATAAGGAAGCATGAGATGGATTTTGGACTATGCAGCCACAGTCAGAAAAGGAAAAGGCAGGTACCTGTTAGGGTGAGATAAAGGGACAGTGAGTGCCTGGTAGTGTAATAAGGAAGCATTAGATGGATTTTGGACTATGCAGCCACAGTCAGAAAAGGAAAAGGCAGGTACCTGTTAGGGTGAGATAAAGGGGCAATGAGTGCCTGGTAGTGTAATAAGGAAGCATGAGATGGGTTTTGGACTATGCAGCCACAGTCAGAAAAGGAAAAGGCAGGTACCTGTTAGGGTGAGATAAAGGGGCAACGAGTGCCTGGTATTGTAATAAGGAAGCATGAGATGGATTTTGGACTATGCAGCCCCAGTCAGAAAAGGAAAAGGCAGGTACCTGTTAGGGTGAGATAAAGGGACAACGAGTGCCTGGTAGTGTAATAAGGAAGCATGAGATGGATTTTGGACTATGCAGCCACAGTCAGAAAAGGAAAAGGCAGGTACCTGTTAGGGTGAGATAAAGGGGCAACGAGTGCCTGGTATTGTAATAAGGAAGCATGAGATGGATTTTGGACTATGCAGCCACAGTCAGAAAAGGAAAGGGCAGGTACCTGTTAGCGTGAGATAAAGGGACAGTGAGTGCCTGGTAGTGTAATAAGGAAGCATGAGATGGATTTTGGACTATGCAGCCACAGTCAGAAAAGGAAAAGGCAGGTACCTGTTAGGGTGAGATAAAGGGGCAACGAGTACCTGGTAGTGTAATAAGGAAGCATGAGATGGATTTTGGACTATGCAGCCACAGTCAGAAAAGGAAAAGGCAGGTACCTGTTAGGGTGAGATAAAGGGGCAACGAGTACCTGGTAGTGTAATAAGGAAGCATGAGTTGGATTTTGGACTATGCAGCCACAGTCAGAAAAGGAAAAGGCAGGTACCTGTTAGGGTGAGATAAAGGGGCAACGAGTGCCTGGTATTGTAATAAGGAAGCATGAGATGGATTTTGGACTATGCAGCCCCAGTCAGAAAAGGAAAAGGCAGGTACCTGTTAGGGTGAGATAAAGGGACAACGAGTGCCTGGTAGTGTAATAAGGAAGCATGAGATGGATTTTGGACTATGCAGCCACAGTCAGAAAAGGAAAAGGCAGGTACCTGTTAGGGTGAGATAAAGGGGCAACGAGTGCCTGGTATTGTAATAAGGAAGCATGAGATGGATTTTGGACTATGCAGCCACAGTCAGAAAAGGAAAGGGCAGGTACCTGTTAGCGTGAGATAAAGGGACAGTGAGTGCCTGGTAGTGTAATAAGGAAGCATGAGATGGATTTTGGACTATGCAGGCTTGGTATTTTGATTCACCGACACTTAATTACACTGGCCGCGGCTTCTACACAGAACTTAGGGCTTCAGCACTTATTCTTTTACAAATTAAGAATTGCAAAAGGAAGACATGTCCTCCCCCTATTTTCATCACAATTAAATCTTTTTTGTTGCGTAAAGTCTCCGCTTTCCTTGTACATCTTTGGAAAATCAGGAATTTTAATGCACTTTTCCATGAGTCTTGCATCAGTCCTGAATGCTTTATTGAGAAAGACAATGCAAATGTTTGCTAATAGCCGCAAATTTAGTACCTGATTACAAGTTTGGCGGTGTGGCAGCGGGCCACCATGCCTTGCGACCCGCCACCATGCCTTGCGACCCGCTGCCACACCGCCAAACCCATACTGAGAGCGCCAGCTGGATGCTGGCTGAAATCTAGGTCGGGCGGTCCTGCTTTGGCAGTCCTACGTCCGTGAGCATTAGCAAGGCATTGCCTTGGGTTCATCAAATTGTGTTCCTGCACAACATGGACTGTGAACTACATGCCGTGCAGGAACTGGGAATGCATGAAAACAGGGAGGCACAACTTATGCACCCCTGCATGCATCCCCGGCCACACTAAAAGCTTTGAGAATCAGTCCCACAGTTTCCTAGTGATTGTATGCATTTTGATAGAAAAAAAAAACTATTTAAATAACACGATGTCCCAGCCCCTGGCGAAACCCATGCAGTTTTTCAGGATTTCAGGTGTACTAAATGCATTTTTTTACTTTTATCAATGTGGATATGTGGAAATCCATAGTAATATACAATTCTTCATATGAGAAAATGGTCTATCAAGGTAACTCATAAACAACCACACTTGGGTGCAGATTTAGAAACTTCTGGGATTCACAAAACATGCAACATGTAACAATTGTACATTTACAGGTGCACTTCTAGATTACTTTTGTGAATTCATTTTTCCAATAAAGGGGATTCATTTCTGAATGCTTAATTGTGGATGTGATACAGTTAAGTATGGGTTAAATACCAGTAAAATGGCACTTTGTTCTCCATTTGGAAAACACGTTTGTCTCATGGAGAAATCACTTCCTATAGATCCCTGTCAATTTTGGGGGTGATTCAATACCCTTCACCTTGTGGAATAGGATTTACTCCTTCTCTTGCCGGGAGTACGTTTCTGATCTTTTCCCATGGTGGGAGAAACTAGCGAAAGGTTTGGGAATATCAACCAACAATAAAATGTGTGGGTTGGGCAAACTCAACCTCATCAAACCCATTGCCTAATTACTTCTTTGAGTAGATTTACTACCCTGAAAATCTTTGTCTGAGTAACTCCTTCTGCTGATTTAAAACCAACTATAGTGAATTCCGAAAGCGGTTTGCACATATACTAAAGGCTATTTGCATGTGTAAACCAGCATTATTATACTTGACATTTTTGAGAATGAGGCCTCCTGTATTCTAAATCTCCTACATTCAGAAATGTAGGCCCAGATAAAGAAATGCAGAATTGCACAATGCTGAATTGCCCTGGATTGTGAATCCCTGCACATTTGCTCAGCATTTGAGGCACTGAGAAAATAGTTGAGCTAAGTAAATATGCCTACTATTTGTGTTATTTTGGGTGTAGGCAAACAAGCTACAAGATTCACTGATTTGCCATAATGGTAGTGGCGGCTGCTCGGGGGTCCGAAGCCGGGTGGCTGGGGGGGGGGCATTAAAATACAAAAATAAGAACAGACAACAACAAAAATTCAAAAATTGAAATCTTTACTTACTGGTCGCCGAGTTGCTTCTCTCCCTACCCTTGATTCCAGGGCCGGCTGGTGTACACTGCACAGGCTCCAAGATGCCAATCCCAGTGCTTCTCTCATGCTAGGAATAGTATTCCCAGCATGAGAGGAGCACTGGGATTGGTTTGAGTGGCCTGATTTGCTGCTCAGACAGTGCCTGGGAGCCTGTAGGTTTTCTCCACCCGGCTGTACAACACAGCTGTGTGGAGAAATGCTAAGTGTGCATAATGGTATGGCCATCCTGAGACGGTCGGACAAACTGCTATGTGCACTTAGTGGTGCCCATCACCCCTCCTCCAGTCGCCACCGGCATTACTTGCGGGTGAGGGGGCGGGGCACGCGGGGGTTAATTTAATTTAAATAAAAGTTTACTTACCTTTGGGGGCCCGGTCCTGCGTCGTCAGTCCCACGTCGTCTTAGCTGCAACAGAAAGCAGCCGCAGGCAGTCTCCCTTCCCTTCCCTAAGCCATCACAATGCCACAATGGCAGCGTTGTGATCGGCTGGAATGCCGACCACTCAGGCGTCTATGGGTTGACATTGCTCCAAGTAGGCTGCATGCAGCCTACTTGGAGAAAATGCAGAGTGCGTATGACTGGTTTGGTCGGCCCTGGGGCCGACCAAACAGACAGCACCCACAGCAGTGGGCAAGCCACTCCTCCCCTGCCATAGAGCAGGACTGCCCACCTGCCTGCCCCGGCCAAACCCTTCTGCTTTCTAGCAGTGTGAGAAGCAGGAACATAAAATGGTAGTTTTACAATTTTATGTTTCTGCTTCTCGCACTGCGAGAAAGCAGTGGGGCGACGCTCCTCCGCCCTAGTGGAGGAGCCGCACCCCCTACTCCCCATTGTTTTCATGCATTGCATGGCCCGCCCCAATGTATAGCCTCGCTGGAAACCTCTAGGTAAGTAAAATAATAAATGATAATAAAATTGGTTTATTATTATTATTATTATGCTAAGGTGGAGGAGCATTGCCCCACTACTCCTTGAGCAGTGCAAGATTAAAATAAAATGATAATAACAAGAAGTTATTGATTTATTTTTCTTCGCTCCAGCCAGATTGGGTCGGATGGGGGTGGCTTGCCGCTGAGAGAGCAGGAGTGGTTAGCACTCCCTCCCTACGTGCACATGACGGCTTGACCAGCCCTCAAGGGCTGGCCAAGCCGTCATGTGCCCTTGACATATTCTCTAATGAGCTGTGTTGCACAGCCCATGGAGAACATGCCCGGCCTCCCCAGGCACTGCCTGAGCAGTCAAACAGGCCACTCTGACCAATCATGACACTGCTCAGGTAGCTTTGTGATTGGCTGGGGGAGTCCAGAAGCCTGAGTGCTGCTGGTGCTGCCAGCAGACAGAGGAGAGGTGTGCGGCAGTGGGAAGGTAAGTTTTTTACATTTTTTTCACCCGCCACCCTCACCACCCCCGTTCATAGGCAGCCGCCACTAGGGGCAACACTCCTCTGCCATAATGGAGGAGTCGCCCCAGAATAATAGTATCTTTCTACGATTCTTCCTTCCTTGACTTTAGGAGAGGCCTGTCCATACAAGAGCTCTCTTTTAACAGAATCCCTTGAAAAGGGAGTTTAACCACCCTCCTTTAATGCGCATTAGTGGTCCCTTAGCAAGCACCTCCTGTTAATACCAAGTCAAAAAGCTGGGATTGGAAACAAAACCTTGCGTTTGTAAGTACTGGTAGAAGGAAGGAAGAATCGGAGTCATGATGAATACAGTAAGTAATCTGGACATTACCTTTTCATCTCCTTCCTTCTCCCATTCCTTACTTGATGAGGGCATTGCAGTATGCCTTTGTTGCGATCAACCCACCTGATCATAATGCATACCAAAATCAAAAAAAATCTGTGTCCTGTTTTTACTACAGCATTAAACAATGAAGGACGTTTCAGTGGAAAAAACTAAACAAAAAAAAACAGAACGCACTTTCACACACTAAGCCCAAATTGCACCTGATGAGTTTGAGTGCAGGTTACTTGCTTAGACAAGTGCGGGAAACTGCATTTATACATGTTTGTGATGATGATTACTAGCAGCCCGTCCCAACGTTGTCCAGGTATGAATTGCTGCCGGCCAGTAGTATATTGTTTTGTAGGATTTCGTTTTGATAGCATTTCTTATCTGTTACAGGCCTGTGAAACGCTCCGATTCACAGTGCACTGCTGATGCACTTAAGAGTGCGCGTTCAGTAGTGTGTGAACTCGAGTTTCCTTACTTTATTTTTCCTTGCAATATTATATAGCGCGAACTCGACAACATGGCATGAGCACAAATTACATTACAGAAGAACACTTTCATTTGTGGTAGGCACGGGGAGACAAAGCGATTTGCCTGGAATCACAGGATGTTGTGCTGATGCCGAGATTCGAACGTAGCTCCTCAGCTCTAAAGTTCGCAATTCTAGAACTTGTGGCGGGAGGTGTGTCTAAAAGTGTATGTCGGTGCTGGCCATCAATGAGAGAGTGTAAACAGAAAAGGAATTTAGAGGGAAAAGAAGAAAAAAACTGGGGCCCTCCACTCTATGAATAGCCAAACACAAATTGCCCTAGTTTTCAAGGCAGTTTTTATTTACTGATCTGTAGACATCACTGGTTGTATCACAATTACAACACACCTCTCCTTTTGCAGAAAATGAAAGTAGGGGATGTCTCAGTCTGCTGCCATTATTAAAATAGCCCACCTCTGATTAACAAACATTTACACCAACATACAGCCCACATTCACCTAGACTGAGAACAGGAAAAGGTGAGAAAGGCAGGATGGCACCTCACGGACGCACCACCAATGGGACCCCTGGTAGGTACTCACCAAGATGGCCCTATTATCATTATTGGTGCCATCAAGCCCAAACGGAAACGTGTCCTAAACCCAAAGAAATGACAGTGAATGGTGCAGTGAACAAAAATTATATGTACAACACTTACAACATTTAACACTTAACATATAACCACTGAGCAACCAGGATGAAAAACTTTACTAATGTTCCTTTTTGTTGCAAACAGTACACAAAACACTTATAAAAAGGAAGGTGTGGATACTCCCTATCGATTCACACCTTACTACCAGCCGACATGTTTCATTGCCTTGGTCTTTATCAGGCAATTTCCTCAGGGCAAACCAATTTTTCAATGCCACTGCGAAGGACACTGGGCTGTGATAAGACATAAAAACATATATAGGAGAGGTTACCTGCTGTCCCCCTGTTTAAATCATACTATATCGCAGTCAAATAGTGATGCTGTATGTAATGCTGACAGTACCCTTCAAACAGCTACGCCTCTCATACCAGCCGAGAGGAATAAAAACTGAATCCGTCCCCCGTGGGTGAGCACGGTCCAATCTCCCCTCGTTTCTGTTGATAAATTAAGTTTGGACAACGGAGACCAAGATTAAGTCTTAAAATCGTTAACAGAGTACCTGTAATTTGAAGTATCTCTTGAACTTGCATAGTGCCCCCAAAAAGGAAAAGTTACCGGTGGAGAGTAACTATTCGGCGTCTTCTCAGCACTCGAACGCAGGTGCCTAACAGCTGTTCTCTTTTCAAGCTGAGGAGCCGATTTTCGGGCCTCGTGATTGGTCAAAACTAGTCATGGGGTTTCGGCGGCCATATTGGAACAGTCACCGGCCGATGTAACATATAAATATCAAAATAAGCATCACCACATTGTCGCTGTATTGCTGACTACATAGTACTATTGATTTGGTTTGGAATTATCAACATTGCGTAGGTCATAATTTTACTAGCGGGTTCTACACAGTCTCTCGAATTTTGATTGTTTCTACGATCTCCCCGCCTCCTATTGGTTATGGTGGTCACGTGTTCCCAGTTGCCATCTTTGAGCAGTCACCGGTCAATACACATTCTGAGATTCACGTAGGTATCGCGAGATTCCCGCGTTGTTTTTATTTTCTCAACATTTTGGCAGTCCAGTTTCCAAAGTATACGCTAACCCACATTAATCTCAGAATTTTACATATTCCAAAAGGACTGTCCACGTTACCACCTGATTACGGTGATCCTGTGTCGGTCCGGTTTTGCATTACATAACCTATCCCGATACAGTCTTATACAGGGTGGTTTATGAATATAACCTCGTCCAGTAATTATTTATGCCCAGTCAGAGGGGTTCCCTTACATCTGTCAATATATCTGCCAGCATAGATTTATACATATATGGTACACGATGTATATATCCATAATACAAGCTTCGAAAGATGAACAAGCCATGTACCCCGGTCAGTAGTTACCTACACAAAAGAACATCTCAGCGCAATTTGTTCCACTCTAAAAGTTCGTTGAGACCATTCTGTTCGCTTTTTTCTGAAAAAATCCATCTTGCTTCTTTTGTAATTAGACGTCTTTCTATTGTTTGGGCATCTCCCGTCACCCTCTCCAGGACCACCCAGGTAAAGGTATGTCTGTTCCGATGGCAATGTTGCACTAGCTTTGTCGTTAGTTTCCCACTCCTTATTGTGCTGACATGTTCCTGAATGCGCAGTTTAATTTTCCGTGTAGTGAGACCTATATAGTCCAGACCACATTCACATTTTAGTCTGTATACAACGTTAGAGGTATTACAGTTACTAAATTGATTTAGTTGCCAGTTCTTTCCGGATTGCAGGGTCACTGTGGAGGTCCTATTGGTTAAGGGACACACTGAGCAATTTCCACAAGGGAAATGTCCATTCGGGATGTTATTTGATTCGGGTGTTGAATTCACATTCATCCTGGTATGTACCAATTTATCTTTTAAGTTGTTTGCTCTCCGAAATGCGAATCGTGGCGGTGGCATCTTGAAGTCTGGTGATGATAGTAAAGACTTTGTAAATGATACAATGGACATTTTAAACACGCTCAATGATATGACATTTGACCCTCAAACTGAATACATAGTAACCATTGACATTGAATCATTGTATTCTTGTATCCCCCAGGATGCCGCACTGGTGGCAGCAGCGCGTGCACTAGCCACACAAGAGTGGTTTTATGACGCCCCTCAGAGCTTCGTGTTACAATGTGTGGAATTGGCACTCACAAGAAATTTTTTCGCATACAAAAACGACCTATTCCTCCAAGTAACGGGTACATCAATGGGCGCAACAATGGCACCCAGTCTGGCCTGCATTTATGTAGGCCAGTTTGAAGAGCACATCATTGATTCTGACAACAATCCCTTCAAAGGCAATTTGCGCCTTTGGAGGCGATATATTGATGATGTGCTCTGCATATGGTCTGGAGAGAAAACATCGCTCTTACAGTTCCTACACTGGCTAAATACACAAGACATGAACCTTAGGTTCACTTGGAACTATGACCACACTAAGGCGGTCTATCTTGATTTGGATATCGAAGCTGCTGATGGAGTTTTTCGAACAAGCGTACATCAAAAGCCCACGGACAGGAACTCTCTCTTGTCCTACAAATCGTACCATCCGAGAGCCCTAAGGGATAACCTGCCCGTGGGACAATTTTTGAGATACAGGAGGAATTGTTCTACAACGGAGACATACATGGAACAAGCAGAAGGACTCTGTACGAAATTAGAAGCTAGGGACTACCCATATAAGATCATCAAACAGGCCAGGAAAAGGGCTATGAATACACCAAGGGCTGTACTCCTAGAGACTAACATCAAGGAAAGAGAAGATTGCCTGCCTGTGGTAATGACCTATGATCCCATGGCCACCAAGATCCGTCAATCAATCAGAAAGCACTGGTCTTTACTATCAACACCAGACTTCAAGATGCCACCGCCACGATTCGCATTTCAGAGAGCAAACAACTTAAAAGATAAATTGGTACATACCAGGATGAATGTGAATTCAACACCTGAATCAAATAACATCCCGAATGGACATTTCCCTTGTGGAAATTGCTCGGTGTGTCCCTTAACCAATAGGACCTCCACCAGGTATGCACCATCACGCGCCTTGCGCTCCTCTCACGGAGGCCTGTTAAAAGTCCCCAGGGTTAGCAGGACGCGCATGGGAGGGAGGTCCTTCCGCTACTTGGTGGCGAAAAGTTGGAATGACTTACCTCTCAACCTCCGCCTGGACCCCTCGGAATCAAGTTTCCGAAAGAAACTCAAAACGCACCTCTTTCAGGGTTAATTAGGCTTCCCCCTCCTTCTGTCTCTAAACCCCAGTTCCAGCGCGGGGACACGCTTTCTGCGTAACCATGCGCTTTACACATTTCCCTAATAATAAAGTGACCCTGCAATCCGGAAAGAACTGGCAACTAAATCAATTTAGTAATTGTAATACCTCTAACGTGGTATACAGACTAAAATGTGAATGTGGTCTGGACTATATAGGTCTCACTACACGGAAAATTAAACTGCGCATTCAGGAACATGTCAGCACAATAAGGAGTGGGAAACTAACGACAAAGCTAGTGCAACATTGCCATCGGAACAGACATACCTTTACCTGGGTGGTCCTGGAGAGGGTGACGGGAGATGCCCAAACAATAGAAAGACGTCTAATTACAAAAGAAGCAAGATGGATTTTTTCTGAAAAAAGCAAACAGAATGGTCTCAACGAACTTTTAGAGTGGAACAAATTGCGCTGAGATGTTCTTTTGTGTAGGTAACTACTGACCGGGGTACATGGCTTGTTCATCTTTCGAAGCTTGTATTATGGATATATACATCGTGTACCATATATGTATAAATCTATGCTGGCAGATATATTGACAGATGTATGGGAACCCCTCTGACTGGTAAAACAAAAACCGGGGGTTGGAGGGTCTAAGGGAATTTAAAGACCTGCCCAGGTTCACGTCCCCTTACACAATGATAAAATACAAAAGAACCCGGGGGTCTAGAGTCATAACAAATATATGCTCTCTAAGGACTATATTCATCAATTCTGTCTATATAGGACTCGAATAGATGATGCCACAGTCCATTGTAAATGTATACATACCAACGCAAGAAGCCACTAGCAACGGTAGGTGAGACCCAAGATCCAGAAATGGATTACCATCAAAATTCTTGTTAGTGATCTAATTTTATCATCTGGCCATCCACAGTACAGGGCTGGAACGTCTCTAGATCATATGAGACCGCTTCCAGTGCCGTCTGGTAGGACTGGGGTCAGACCCACAATCACATGTTGACCATGCGTGGGATCACTAAATGGAAAAAGTGCAGTGCAAACTGTGAAAGTGAGGAGAAGTGGTGTTAAAAAGAATAGAGGAATTACAATAAGAAAGCTTTAATACCTGTATGCCTCTTTCTATTAAAAACCAGAGCAGTGCAAAGTAAAAGTATAAACAAATGACTGTGTTGGGGCCAACATGTTTCTGCCTAAATGAGGATTCACTCCCTAGGCTTTCGTCAGGGCCTCTGTTCTTAACTCTTTTTGCTACTGCAAAGTGAAAAATGTGCTCCTAATTACACAAAAATGAAAACAGTGACACTATAAAGGATATGTGTTCGTTTAGTCCTCCATGTCAGCTGGTGTATCAATCACCCTTCTTGACAGGGGAAGACACCTCACCTCACCTGGACTAAGCTCAGACTAAGGGAGGCCACGCTCTCTCCGTCGTTGCCCCGAACTGAATCTGAGGTTTGGGGGAGGCATGGCTTGTTCATCTTTCGAAGCTTGGATATATACATCGTGTACCATATATGTATAAATCTATGCTGGCAGATATATTGACAGATGTAAGGGAACCCCTCTGACTGGGCATAAATAATTACTGGACGAGGTTATATTCATAAACCACCCTGTATAAGACTGTATCGGGATAGGTTATGTAATGCAAAACCGGACCGACACGGGATCACCGTAATCAGGTGGTAACGTGGACAGTCCTTTTGGAATATGTAAAATTCTGAGATTAATGTGGGTTAGCGTATACTTTGGAAACTGGAGTGCCAAAATATTGAGAAAATAAAAACAACGCGGGAATCTCGCGATACCTACGTGAATCTCAGAATGTGTATTGACCGGTGACTGCTCAAAGATGGCAGCTGGGAACACGTGACCACCATAACCAATAGGAGGCGGGGAGATCGACCAAAATTCGAGAGACTGTGTAGAACCCGCTAGTAAAATTATGACCTACGCAATGTTGATAATTCCAAACCAAATCAATAGTACTATGTAGTCAGCAATACCGCGACAATGTGGTGATGCTTATTTTGATATTTATATGTTACATCGGCCGGTGACTGTTCCAATATGGCCGCCGAAACCCCATGACTAGTTTTGACCAATCACGAGGCCCGAAAATCGTCTCCTCAGCTTGAAAAGAGAACAGCTGTTAGGCACCGGCGTTCGAGTGCTGAGAAGACGCCGAATAGTTACTCTCCACCGGTAACTTTTCCTTTTTGGGGGCACTATGCAAGTTCGAGAGATACTTCAAATTACAGGTACTCTGTTAACGATTTTAAGACTTAATCTTGGTCTCTGTTGTCCAAACTTAATTTATCAACAGAAACGAGGGGAGATTGGACATTGGACCGTGCTCACCCACGGGGGCCGGATTCCGTTTTTATTCCTCTCGGCTGGTATGAGAGGCGTAGCTGTTTGAAGGGTACTGTGAGCATTACATACAGCATCACTATTTGACTGCGATATAGTATGATTTAAACAGGGGGACAGCAGGTAACCTCGCCTATATATGTTTTTATGTCTTATCACAGCCCAGTGTCCTTCGCAGTGGCATTGAAAAATTGGTTTGCCCTGAGGAAATTGCCTGATAAAGACCAAGGCAATGAAACATGTCGGCTGGTAGTAAGGTGTGAATCGATAGGGAGTATCCACACCTTCCTTTTTATAAGTGTTTTGTGTACTGTTTGCAACAAAAAGGAACATTAGTAAAGTTTTTCGTCCTGTTTGCTCAGTGGTTATATGTTAAGTGTTAAATGTTGTAAGTGTTGTACATATAATTTTTGTTCACTGCACCGTTCACTGTCATTTCTTTGGGTTTAGGACACGTTTCCGTTTGGGCTTGATGGCACCAATGATGATAATAGGGCCATCCTGGTGAGTATCTACCAGGGGTCCCATTGGTGGTGCGTCCGTGAGGTGCCATCCTGCCTTTCTCACCTTTTCCTGTTGTCAGTCTAGGTGAATGTGGGCTGTATGTTGGTGTAAATGTTTGTTAATCAGAGGTGGGCTATTTTTATAATGGCAGCAGACTGAGACATCCCCTACTTTCATTTTCTGCAAAAGGAGAGGTGTGTTGTAATTGTGATACAACCAGTGATGTCTACAGATCAGTAAATAAAAACTGCCTTGAAAACTAGGGCAATTTGTGTTTGGCTATTCATAGAGTGGAGGGCGCCCAGTTTTTTTCTTCTTTTCCCTCTAAACTCCTTTTCTGTTTACACATCGTGTACGGCGGCTCAGCCGTGAGAGTATTTCTGAACAGCCCGACGTGGTACTCTGATTTTTTATCTGATTTGTAATTGACTGGAGGTTGAGGAACCTTGCTAGTTATTGTTAACACTGTCACGCAGTCAAACCGCGAGTAAGTCTGTTACCCTAGTATGGATAAAAATTGTCTCGCCTTCACAGACGAACAAATCGCGGCTATTTTAGCGGGTCCATCATTATTTGAGGATAACCCTCTAACAGGTAACAACACAATAAGGGAGGAATGGGAGAGACTGAGTAATTTAAAGAAAAAACATATAAGAATTGCCCTACATGGGGCGCTTATGTCCGAATACTATCGAGCTGGTGCATCCCCAGCCAGTCTAATAGTTAGGATTGAACCACGCATCTTTCTTGATGACAAGCAGTTCCGCCTTGATTGGAGCTATATTACAAACAAATGTACCAGAGATTGGTTGATCCTTATAATAAGTACAGCACAGAGGTTAAGTGAAGAAGTATTAAAACAGATCATTGAACTTGAGGAGACCATTAGTAGGGATAGTAGCTTTACAGACGCAAAAGAACATCTACAAAAAATAAAAGAGGATCTTGATGAATATAAACAATATATGGTGACCTAAAAAATCAGGGGGTTACAGCGTAACTTACAGCGCTACACACACGAGTGGGCATTCCCCTATGTAAATGATACACACTACCAACCGGCTCAAGAACAACAACAGCAGTTTGGTGGTGCAAGAAGAGGGAGAGGTGCCAGGCGTCAACCACAGAGGCGAACCCCGTCAAACTGGACGTTTGATAATACATCTAGCGAGGAAGAGGCCGAGCCAGCCACGAGCACCCACCGGGTAAGGTTCAACCAACCAGAAGCTACGAATTCCAACTCTAATTCTGACCTGAGTACATTATTGCGGAATTTTTTAGAACAGGGTCAAGCAACAAACAAGGGACCCGGACAACAGGGCAGAGGAAAAGGACGTGGCAACAGACCTCCACCACAATGGCAAACATTCTCCCCGCGACAGACGCGGAGCGTAGCAAGGAGACCAGTTTAGAAAGCATAGTGGTCAATCTATCTGAGCACCAACTTACATCAAATGAAGAAAGGGTGCTTAACAAAGGGCTGGGCTTTGTCCCTACCCCTTCCCACGATGCTTTTAAATGTCGCATCGAGTTTCATGAGACGGTAAGAAAAATCAAATTAAGAAAATTCTTTGCAAAACAACCTTTTGAAGAGAGCCAGGGGTTCAATACCAACTTAAGGAAACCCTCTACCTTTTGCCCTCCAGTAGGAGCAGTTGGGCCAGAAGTAGCGGTATTCGAGGCCAAAGTTCTGGAAGAAATCGGGAAGATTGAAAGTAACAACATAAATAATGGGTTTAGGAACATGGCCAAAGGAGATTGGGAAGCTATCAAATCCCTCCAGAATAACAACAGCATAACTATAAAGAGCGCCGATAAAGGCGGCGCGGTGGTTATTCTCAATACCTGTGACTACGAGGCAGAGGTACTTAAGTTGCTAAATGTTAGGACCAACTACCAACCACTCAGGAAAGACCCAACGCCAGAATTAATGGAAATGATCACCAAGCTAGTAGGCAATGCAAAAGAAAAGAAATGGATCAGTGTGAAGAAGGCAGAGTTCCTTGTGAATACCAACCCCAGGACTCCTGCCTTCTATATCCTTCCAAAGATTCATAAGCCGGCCCGGCCTCCCCCAGGTCGGCCCATTGTCTCTGGTATACAATCAATATTGGAACCTCTATCACAGTTCGCTGATTACTATCTTCGCGAATCTGTGATAACACAGAGATCCTTTGTAAAGGATACAATGGACATTTTAAACACGCTCAATGATATGACATTTGACCCTGAAACTGAATACATAGTAACCATTGACATTGAATCATTGTATTCTTGTATCCCCCAGGATGCCGCACTGGTGGCAGCAGCGTGTGCACTAGCCACACAAGAGTGGTTTTATGACGCCCCCCAGAGCTTTGTGTTACAATGTGTGGAATTGGCACTCACGAGAACTTTTTTCGCATACAAAAACGACCTATTCCTCCACGTAACGGGTACATCAATGGGCGCAACAATGGCACCCAGTCTGGCCTGCATTTATGTAGGCCAGTTTGAAGAGCACATCATTGATTCTGACAACAATCCCTTCAAAGGCAATTTGCGCCTTTGGAGGCGATATATTGATGATGTGCTCTGCATATGGTCTGGAGAAGAAACATCGCTCTTACAGTTCCTACACTGGCTAAATACACAAGACATGATCCTTAGGTTCACTTGGAACTATGACCACACTAAGGCGGTCTATCTTGATTTGGATATCGAAGCTGCTGATGGAGTTTTTCGAACAAGCGTACATCAAAAGCCCACGGACAGGAACTCTCTCTTGTCCTACAAATCGTACCATCCGAGAGCCCTAAGGGATAACCTGCCCGTGGGACAATTTTTGAGATACAGGAGGAATTGTTCTACAACGGAGACATACATGGAACAAGCAGAAGGACTCTGTACGAAATTAGAAGCTAGGGACTACCCATATAAGATCATCAAACAGGCCAGGAAAAGGGCTCTGAATACACCAAGGGCTGTACTCCTAGAGACTAACATCAAGGAAAGAGAAGATTGCCTGCCTGTGGTAATGACCTATGATCCCATGGCCACCAAGATCCGTCAATCAATCAGAAAGCACTGGTCTTTACTATCAACACCAGACTTCAAGATGCCACCGCCACGATTCGCATTTCGGAGAGCAAACAACTTAAAAGATAAATTGGTACATACCAGGATGAATGTGAATTCAACACCTGAATCAAATAACATCCCGAATGGACATTTCCCTTGTGGAAATTGCTCGGTGTGTCCCTTAACCAATAGGACCTCCACAGTGACCCTGCAATCCGTAAAGAACTGGCAACTAAATCAATTTAGTAACTGTAATACCTCTAACGTGGTATACAGACTAAAATGTGAATGTGGTCAGGACTATATAGATCTCACTACACGGAAAATTAAACTGCGCATTCAGGAACATGTCAGCACGATAAGGAGTGGGAAACTAACGACAAAGCTAGTGCAACATTGCCATCGGAACAGACATACCTTTACCTGGGTGGTCCTGGAGAGGGTGACGGGAGATGCCCAAACAATAAAAAGACGTCTAATTACAAAAGAAGCAAGATGGATTTTTTTCAGAAAAAAGCGAACAGAATGGTCTCAACGAACTTTTAGAGTGGAACAAATTGCGCTGAGATGTTCTTTTGTGTAGGTAACTACTGACCGGGGTACATGGCTTGTTCATCTTTCGAAGCTTGTATTATGGATATATACATCGTGTACCATATATGTATAAATCTATGCTGGCAGATATATTGACAGATGTAAGGGAACCCCTCTGACTGGGCATAAATAATTACTGGACGAGGTTATATTCATAAACCACCCTGTATAAGACTGTATCGGGATAGGTTATGTAATGCAAAACCGGACCGACACGGGATCACCGTAATCAGGTGGTAACGTGGACAGTCCTTTGGGAATATGTAAAATTCTGAGATTAATGTGGGTTAGCGTATACTTTGGAAACTGGAGTGCCAAAATATTGAGAAAATAAAAACAACGCGGGAATCTCGCGATACCTACGTGAATCTCAGAATGTGTATTGACCGGTGACTGCTCAAAGATGGCAGCTGGGAACACGTGACCACCATAACCAATAGGAGGCGGGGAAATCGTAGAAACGATCAAAATTCGAGAGACTGTGTAGAACCCGCTAGTAAAATTATGACCTACGCAATGTTGATAATTCCAAACCAAATCAATAGTACTATGTAATCAGCAATACCGCGACAATGTGGTGATGCTTATTTTGATATTTATATGTTACATCGGCCGGTGACTGTTCCAATATGGCCGCCGAAACCCCATGACTAGTTTTGACCAATCACGAGGCCCGAAAATCGGCATTCGAGTGCTGAGAAGACGCCGAATAGTTACTCTCCACCGGTAACTTTTCCTTTTTGGGGGCACTATGCAAGTTCGAGAGATACTTCAAATTACAGGTACTTTGTTAACGATTTTAAGACTTAATCTTGGTCTCTGTTGTCCAAACTTAATTTATCAACAGAAACGAGGGGAGATTGGACCGTGCTCACCCACGGGGGCCGAATTCCGTTTTTATTCCTCTCGGCTGGTATGAGAGGCGTAGCTGTTTGAAGGGTACTGTCAGCATTACATACAGCATCACTATTTGACTGCGATATAGTATGATTTAAACAGGGGGACAGCAGGTAACCTCGCCTATATATGTTTTTATGTCTTATCACAGCCCAGTGTCCTTCGCAGTGGCATTGAAAAATTGGTTTGCCCTGAGGAAATTGCCTGATAAAGACCAAGCAATGAAACATGTCGGCTGGTTGTAAGGTGTGAATCGATAGGGAGTATCCACACCTTCCTTTTTATAAGTGTTTTGTGTACTGTTTGCAACAAAAAGGAACATTAGTAAAGTTTTTCGTCCTGGTTGCTCAGTGGTAATATGTTAAGTGTTAAATGTTGTAAGTGTTGTACATATAATTTTTGTTCACTGCACCATTCACTGTCATTTCTTTGGGTTTAGGACACGTTTCCGTTTGGGCTTGATGGCACCAATGATGATAATAGGGCCATCCTGGTGAGTACCTACCAGGGGTCCCATTGGTGGTGCGTCCGTGAGGTGCCATCCTGCCTTTCTCACCTTTTCCTGTTGTCAGTCTAGGTGAATGTGGGCTGTATGTTGGTGTAAATGTTTGTTAATCAGAGGTGGGCTATTTTAATAATGGCAGCAGACTGAGACATCCCCTACTTTCATTTTCTGCAAAAGGAGAGGTGTGTTGTAATTGTGATACAACCAGTGATGCCTACAGATCAGTAAATAAAAACTGCCTTGAAAACTAGGGCAATTTGTGTTTGGCTGCCCATCAATGAGAGAGACCTGTGCATTTTTCAAATCGGTGGTGAAAAAATATGAGTATGTTGCTGGAGATGTGGGCCGCCGTGCCACCAATGTACTTACCGGGGGAGGGTAAACACCCATTATTCCGCAACTTTCTTTCCGCATACCATCACTCCGCATACTTTCATTACAAAAGTACCATGACTCGGCAATGCCATTATAACGCATGGCATTACATTTTATATGCTTTTACCACGCATACATTTACAACGAAATTCGTTGTAAATGCATGAATGATAAAAGCATGTTTTTTTATGTTTGGATAAGGTAAGTATGGGTATAGGGGTATATGTTTTAGGCTGTTTGGGTATTTTAAGGGTTCAGATATAGTTTTGGGTTATGGGGTACAGGGGTAGTTTTAGGGTTTAGGGATAGGTATGGGTTTTGGGGTACAGGGGTATTTTTAGGGTTCAGGGCTAGGTTTGGGTTTTGGGGTATAGGGGTATTTTTAGGGTTCAGGGGTAGGTTTGGGTTTTGGGGTACAGGGGTATTTTAAGGGTTCAGGGCTAGGTTTGGGTTTTGGGGTACCGGGTATTTTTAGGGTTCAGGGCTAGGTTTGGGTTTTGGGGTACAGGGGTATTTTAGGGTTCAGGGATAGGTTTGGGTTTTGTGGTACAGGGTTCTTTTATGGTTCACGGCTAGGTTTGGGTTTTGGGGTACAGGGGTATTTTTAGGGTTCAGGGGTAGGTTTGGGTTTTGGGGAACAGGGGTATTTTAGGGTTCAGGGGTAGGTTTGGGTTTTGGGGTACAGGGGTATTTTTAGGGTTTAGGGATAGGTTTGGGTTTTGGGATACAGGGTATATTTATAGGGTTAAGATGGGTTAGTGTTTAAGGGTGTTGGGGTATTTTAAGGAGTAAGGGTGGGTTATGATTATGGGGTGCAGGGGTATTTAAAGGGAGCAGGGTGGACACCCGGAGCTGGAATGTACAGAACCTGGGAAGAAAAAACAATGAAATATTGGGCACAACGCTCGCTTTTTTTCCAGTAATCCCGCGCCCCGCACACGCCCACACCCCCAGCACACGCCCACAGCACACGATATGAGACATGGCATGAAGGGCGGAACATACCACACGCCCCCAGCACACGCCCACAGCACAACGCAGACACGCCCACAAGGGACTACTTTGCTGGCACGGTTCTTTTACCTTTTAAATGTATATGGTGGGCGTCTGCATAGCCTATGTCCTTCTGCTGCAACTGCCCTTTCCAACACTGTATTGGGTGTTGTGATTGGTGCTGTGGTTCCTGAGATTACCCACCTCAAAGGTTTGGGCTCTCTCTTTATTATATTAGTATGGATTTATGATTCGGAACTCCAATGAGTTTCACAAAAAAATGTTAAAAAAAAGAAAGAAATGTACAATGCATCGCATCATAGTACATGTTTGTGACTTCTCAGGTAGTTCCTAATTTCTACATGGTAATTGGCATTGCTCTTCTCTGGGCACGCCCCTGATGTTCCCTGGATTCACCCTTTTTTTTAAAGCCTTTTTATAAAGCGCTATTTCACCAAAAGGTATCAGTGCGCTATACACACACAGCATACCTTTCACTAAACAGTAACAGCCTTCATACAGTAACCATCATGTTAAACTCAACTCAAAGAAGGATAAATGTTGATTGCAATGATTAAACCCTGGTGCTGTCCGCCCACAGACTGCACTTTCATCTGCTCGCACTACATGTTGATTTTAGAAGGCCTCGCTGTAGCAACGTTGTATATCTGCAGTTGAAAGACAACTCGCATGCTGGCCTCCTGTGCACGGTGTGCCTGTGCTTAACATAAGCAGCTCTCCCTGCTTGAAGTGTGCTGGCCTCAGTCTTATTTTAATACAGTGTGGCAGCATCACCCCTGGACTTCTGAGGTTTTGTATTTTTTTTCAAAATCTTAAAGCATCAACAGGCAAAAGAGGTTCTCAGTGACTGCAGAGTTAGTTCACCTAACCACAGCCAAATGCACAAATTGGAAAGCAGCATTTCTGGAGAAAAACGCGTGGGAGGTATTTAATCCGAGAGTAATGAGAAACACAAGTGACTAAAGATGTGCTTGGGCCTTTATTGAGGAACCCTGCCTAATTGGTGCGTATTCATCTTAGCTTTTAATTGTTTATTCTACGTGCATCCATCAGCGCGGGGCTCCAGAACATGGGACAGAAAGAATGTGTAAACTTGCAGAAAATGCGTTCGAAAGAAGTGCGTCATCGTGTGGTGGGCTGAGGGGAATTCAGGCTCTAGGGGCAGGCCAAACCGCAGGGTTTGGGCTTTCTGGCACAAATCGTGACCTCATTTAAGGCCTGGAACACCTCCACCAATAACAGCGAGGAAAAGGTTAGCATTTTTCAAGTGAGATGCGTTGAGGGCTCTGGGTCCGTGCACTGTCTCTTAAGCTGCTCTGGTTTTTGTCTTATCTGCGGTGGCCGTTGTAGGGTCTGGGAGCCCTGCTGGGGTGGCCTGATTAAGGGGCGTAGCTATGAATGTTGCAGCAGGTGCAGTGGCACCGTGGCACAGGGTAGTGAGATGACCACTGGTCTCTGTAGCTGTTTCTTTCCTATCAAAACAGGGGATGGGTCTATTGTCTTTGCCTGTATTGGGGACAATGGAATCTTTGGTACGTCACTGGTCTGGTTGGGATCCATGTTGGATGATGGAGGTGAACGATTGGTCCTCATACCTGTTGAAGGGCAACTGATGTCAAATTGGGATGTATGGCTTGCGGAAAGAGTTGTTCTTCTGAGGGAGGAAATAGGAGGAAAACAGCTTTCTTTACTTAGGCTTTAATAGTGGAAGAGGTGTGGCGCCGCGGCCAGGGCGACTGACGCTGGAATCTGGGGATCACGGTTCGATCCCCGGCTCCGGCGGCAGGTCAACCCAGCACCATGTGACTCTTGCTTAATCTTCCCGACGGCCCCCAGCGCCTAGAGACCCTAACGGGTGATTGTGCGCTTTACAAATGTGGATTATTATTATTAGGCTCGGGAATGCAAACTGCACTGGTGGGGGACAATTCGCAATGTCATGTGTGCACCAATCAATAAGTGCAAAATAGGAGACCCGATTCACAAAGATTTTGCTATGACGTACTCTGGTAGTACTCCTTGCTTCCTCTAGAATTCCAGAATTATGCCATGAGTAATATAGGAATTCAAGAGGAACAGAGGGGAACCCACAGGAGTACGCCACAAACTCAGGGCAAAATCTTTGTAAATTATAGTAAACCCTTCATAAATCAAGCCCAACATTTGCATATATTCCCAGAGCAGAAAACTTACTTGTACCTTGTCATCAGTGCTAAAAAGACATTGTGCACTAGTCGGTTGATGAAATTCATGCAGTCCGGCCCATGGACAGGTGCCTTTTATCTCTTTCTACTGTTAGATTCACAACTGCTGACATTGGCAAGTGTGGTGACCCCCCCACCCACACCTACGTTCCTCAATGGATTCTGCCATCATGCACAGGTGGGAATGTATTGGGATATTGCGTGAAAGTGTCAGCCCAAAGAAACATAAACAGAGGGGGAAAACCAGGGCAGCTTGATGGAAAAAAAACTTGACGACTGTTTGGAAAATCTTGGCCAGCATCAACTGCTTTGATCAGATGTACTGAAAATCTGCTGCCCGTAGCCAATTAAAACGTGGCATAAGTTCAAAAGATGGGGTCGATGCACCAGAATATCCCAAATTGCCTCCCATGTTGGCCAAAATCAGCCGGCAGAAGCGGTGCGCAGATTGGCGGGAGCTTGTGCGCCTCGCGCTGAGAATGATGACGAGGAACAGGGCGCGAGCCTCACAGAGGTAGCCTGGGCTGAACCATGGCATAGAGCAGATGTTTAGAGGGATTGACACCTGGGCCTGATTCATAACCTGGTGGAGCAGTAAAAAGTTCCCATTTATACTGTTCGGTATCCGTTCTGCCCTGTCAATAATTACCACGAACCCATGTAGTAATTGTCGGTAATATTAACGGCAAGGTAAAGGCTGCTGGAAACACACCTGTAGCAGATGCGGTAATGACTGGTAGTAACCATGTTATTTGTCAGCCTTTGAATATAACGGTAATAGCTCACAGAAAAGGCGTGATGCAAGCCATTAATGTTACATTTTATGGCATATTTTAAACGAGGGGCCAAGTAGGTAGACATTCATATGCGACTACTAGGTTCTGTAAAAACATGTAAACAGCCAGGAAGGATAGCCGACATGTACATTCCACGTTAAAATTCACTTCTCACAAATAGTGATGGCAGCTGTGATATTTTTACTATAACAGTGCCCGACTTTAGAAGAGGGACCACCCATGTTACTGTGCTTCCGGTTTATGGGCCATGAGAAGGTTTGTGGCTCAGATCCAAATTATGTTTGGAATAGAGGCAACTTGTGAGAATTGCTTTCGTGAACTCCGGCATGAGAAATATAAGATTTGCTGGGAAAAAAATCCAGAGGTTGCAATTGCAGGCACCATGGCATACACAGATAAATTGAGGCAGGAATAGGCTCAGGCGGTAGGGAGAAACACTGATAGAAGCAATATGGAGGTCCACACGTGAGGTTAAAGCTTCAAGAGCTCTGCAATTGGATCTGTTTGTAGAAAGTCGAGGGATTTGATCTCGACTGTGCCTGGTTACAGTTTCCATTTCCTTTCATGCGCTTACAATTACCCTCATCAAAGGATTAGCTGTGCTTGCTGTGCATGGGAAGAACACCCCGCGAGCGGAGTGATTTTGAGATGATTGGAGTTTATTTGTAGAAATCTACACCTCGCCACAATGTTTAGCATTTGCTATCCATGGAATGAGTGCACATATACTTAAGGGCGCCCGCAGGTTGCAAAGAGTGCGAGCTGAGTCGGCAGATTACTCAACCAGGAACAGCGTAATGCCCAGATTGGATACCTGACAACGATGGACAATCTTGACGTATCATCTCATTTTCTTGGGAGGATCTAAGGACAGTAGCAGATCCTCGTGTAGTAGTCGTGCGCCATGGATGCATTGTACAGTGATCAAAGAAATAGCAGGGATAATATCTACTGAGAGAGCAGGTGGTTGAAACAGGTAACCGAATTAGGGATGGAGAACCTCTTGATCATAAAATACTTTATAACAATATAGAAGATGACCACCTCAGGATCTATTTGTTTTAATTTTATTTATGTTTTTCTCTAGTGACAGAGATAGATGGAAGGGGTAAAGCAATAATTAACCAACAAAGGGAGATGTAAGGAAGTGTCGGTCTTTGGAGACTATGATGTCAACCAAGATGCAGGTCAAAAGTCTGTTGGAAGTGATGTTTCTTCACAGACTTTCTAAATTTACGGAATTGTCTCTTCAGCGAGGTGGGATAAAGAAAGTGATTTGCTAAGGGAGGAGGCTTAAGCAAGGATTACTCTGCTACCAAATCCCATTGGATTTATGTGGACCCATGTTGGAGGGTCGACAACAGGCGTCCGGTCAGCAGTTTGGCAGCGGCAGATTGGTATGGTAGGATGATGCTTGGCCATGAAGGGCCTTGTGCACGAGGCAAAAAATCTTGACCTCGTTTTTTTCTTTAGATGGTACCAATACAGGGGCAACAGTGCAGGAGGGACATGATCAGTGCACGTCAGATCAAGGGATAAGACAGGCTGCGTGAATTTGCATTCTTTACAGTTTGTCCATAGACTTTTCAGGAAGCCTACGGTGTATTGTTTTGCAATAGTCAATTTGTAGATCATGGTCAGTACCTATATTAAAGGAAGATGCATCAGGGGCAAAATAGCTTGAGTAATGCATAGATGATAAAAAGGATTTTTTGTGGCTAGAACATTACCCTGTTTGCAGTGATTATGGATATTTGTTAGGTTGGACCTATGGAATGAGACCAGCTGGAAGAGAGGAAGGGTGGCCTGGTCATAATAGTAGTATCTCACTTTGTGTGTTAAGGCAGGCCCATTTGCGATGCGTCCATTTTGATTGTTTACAAGGTATTCCATAGTTTGCCAACAATCACTCATTTCAATGTAGTCTTTGATAATTGTTATCATCAGCCAGCATTTGATATCCCATGATCAAGATATTGAAGAAGTTTGCGTGCAGTACAATGCAGAGAGTAAAAGACAAAGAAGATCCTTGTCGAAGAACATAGACAATGTTGTAGGAAATAGACAAGGAAGAGGTAGGCTTGACCTGATAAGACCTAAGGGGCAAAAAATGGGCAACGTTTGGAGTGTCGTTTGCTTATCCAAACTGTATCTGAAGCAGGCATTTGATGTCACAGATTTACCAGCTCAGGTGAATTATTGTGTCAAAAGACAGTTGACCCCATTGGCATACATGTGTGTAATGTATTATTTTGCAGACCCCTATATTGCTTTGATTGCTAAATATTGCTTTTCTAAGGGGCCATTACTCAACACAATATAATATAAGTGTAACAGTGAATAAGATGGCTTCCTTTATTTGTGCATTTCAACAAAATGTATTCCTAAGCGAAATGTGATTATTTCACGTCGCTCCTTGATCCTTTTTGGGGACACTGGGTTCTGAGTTTGATGGTGATGTAAAGTCTTGTGATTTCTCGATGCCAAATTCAGAGGTGAATTCACCAGTGAAATTTCCTCCAGCATGCCTTGCCTATACAAAAAGATTAGGGGGGTGTGAGCTTCTGATTTTCCACCAATCACACTGTCATATAATGTTGTTATTAAACAACAAGGAGGGCACATGAGAGGGGCTAAGGGTGCAGCGGAAAGGGAAATGAATGCCGATTCGTAGGGGTATTAACCCCTTCGCTGCGGCGGGTTTTCAAATGGGTTTGGGCATGGAGCTGCCCGGGACCCGTGGAGCCCGTCCTGGGCACTCTGACCTGCTGTTGGCCCGGGGGAGGACTGCCTGGGACCCGTGGAGCCCGTCCTGGGCACTCTGACAAGCTGTTGGCCCGGGGAAGGGAGCCCCAGACGACCGGGACCTGTGGAGCCCGTCCTGGGCACTCCTGTATGCCGTTGGCCCGGGGAAGGGAGCCCCGGACGTCCGGGTCCCGTGGAACTCGTCCTGGGCACTCTGACATGCCGCTGGCCCGGGGAAGGGTGCCCCGGACGCCCGGGGCCCGTGGAGCCCGTCCTGGGCACTCTGACAAGCCGTTGGCCCGGGGAAGGGAGCCCTGGACGCCCGGGACCCGTGGAGCCCGTCCTGGGCACTCTGGAATGCTTTGGCCCGGGGAAGGGAGCCCCGGACGCCCGGGGGAGGACTGCCCGGGACCCGTGGAACTGGTCCTGGGCACTTTTACATGCCGTCGGCCTGGAGGTGGGTGCCCTGGACGCCCGGGGGAGGCCTGCCCGGGACCCGTGGAGCCCTTCCCGGGTACTTTGCCAATGCCGTTGGCCTCATGGAGATGGTTGCCCCGGACGCGTCCGGGGGAGGCCTGCGCGGGACCCATGGAGCCCGTCCTGGGCATTGAGCCATGCCGTTGGCCTGGAGATGGGAGCCCCGGACGCCCGGGGGAGGACTGCCCGGTACCCGTGGATCCCGTCCTGGGCTCTTTGACATGCCGTCGGCCTGGAGGTGGGAGCCCCGGACGCCCGGGAGCGGGCTGCCCGGGACCCATGGAGCCCGTCCTGGACACTTTGACATGCCGTCGGCCTGGAGGAGGGTGCCCGGGACGCCCGTGGGAAGCCTGGTCGGGACCCGTGGAGCCCTTCCTGGGTACTTTGCCAATGCCGTTGGCCTCCTGGAGATGTGTGCCCCGAACGCCCGGGGGGAGGGCTGCCCGGGGCCCGTGGAGCCCGCCCTGGGCACTTTGACATGCCGTCGTCCTGGAGGTGGGAGCCCCGGACGCCCGGGGGAGGGCTGCCCGGGACCCATGGAGCCCTTCCCGGTTACTCTGCCATCCCGTTGGCCTCCTGGAGATGGGTGCCCCGGACGCCCGGGGGAGGTCTGTCCGGGGCCCATGGAGCCCATCCTGGGCAGTGTGACATGCCGTCGGCCTGGAGGTGGGAGCCCCGGACGCCCGGGGGAAGGCTGCCCGGGACCCGTGGAGCCCTTCCCGGTTACTCTGCCATCCCGTTGGCCCCCTGGAGATGGGTGCCCCGGACGCCCGGGGGAGGTCTGTCCGGGGCCCATGGAGCCCGTCCTGGGCAGTGTGACATGCCGTCGGCCTGGAGGTGGGAGCCCCGGACGCCCGGGGGAAGGCTGCCCGGGACCCGTGGAGCCCTTCCCGGGTACTTTGCCATCCCGTTGGCCTCCTGGAGATGGGTGCCCCGGACGCCCGGGGGGAGGTCTGTCCGGGGCCCATGGAGCCCGTCCTGGGCAGTGTGACATGCCGTCGGCCTGGAGGTGGGAGCCCCGGACGCCCGGGGGGAAGGCTGCCCGGGACCCGTGGAGCCCTTCCCGGGTACTTTGCCATCCCATTGGCCTCCTGGAGATGGGTGCCCCGGACGCCCAGGGGCGGTCTGTCCGGGACACGTGGAGCCCGTCCTGGGCATTGAGCCATGCCGTTGGCCCGGAGAATGGAGCCCCCAGACGCCCGGGGGAGGTGTTGCCCAGGCATATCTCATCTGGTCCCCCGGGCAGAGAACCACCAGCCCTGGAGAGGTGTCCGGGCGGGCGTACCCTGCCCCTAGTAATCCGGAGGGAAATTACCCCCCTTTCTTGCAATCCGTGCACGCGAGGTGACAGAGGGGACCCAAGGCGTAAAAGAACCCGACCTCATGGAGCCCTAGCTGGGATCCGGGAGGCGAATGGCACCTCATCGGGACTTCCAGGGAAGCCCGGCCATCTGGTCGCCCCATTGGAAAGCATCGCGGGCGACCAGATGGCCGGGATCGAAAGGACTCCCAGCTCCCCATCCATCCCAAGCCTTCGCGGTAGGGTTCCTGACTTCCTGCCCATGCAAGGCAGGGCTCTTGGACCCCGGCTGGGCCTCAGGCGCAGGTTGGACCACCGGAGCTCTAGGGCCCGGACGACCTGGGGGGAGGAATGCCCGGGACCCGTGGAGCCCGTCCTGGGTACTTTGACATGCCGTCGGCCTGGAGGTGGGTGCCCCGGACGCCCGGGGGAAGCTACCCGGGACCCATGGAGCCCGTCCTGGGTACTTTGACATTCCGTCGGCCTGGAGGTGGGAGCCCCGGATGCCCGGGGAGAGGTCTGCCCGGGACCCATGGAGCCCGTCCTGGGTACTTTGCCTATGCCGTTGGCCTTATGGAGATGGGTGTCCCAGACGCCCGGGGGAGGACTGTCCCAGACTCATGGAGCCCGTCCTGGTCACTTTGACATGCCGTCTGCCTGGAGGTGGGAGCCCCGGACGCCCGGGGGAGGGCTGCCCGGGACCCATGGAGCCCGACCCGGGCACGCTGCCATGCCGTCAGCCTGGATGGAGCCCCGGACGCCCGGGGTACGAGTGACCGGGACGCATGGAGCCCGTCCTGGGCACTTTTCCGTGCCTTCGGCCTGGAGCCCCCAGACACCCAGGGGAGGACCACCGTGAAAACCATGGAGCCCGACCCGGGCACTCTGCCATACCGTCAGCCTAGATGGAGCCCCGGACGCCCAGGGGACGAATGCCCGGGACGCATGGAGCCCGTCCTGGGCACTTTTCCATGCATTCGGCCTGGAGCCCCCAGACACCCAGGGGAGGACATCCCTGGAAACCATGGATCCCGACCCGGGCACTCTGCCATGCCGTCAGCCTGGATGGAGCCCCGGACGCCCGGGGGATGAATGCCCGGGACGCATGGAGCCTGTCCTGGGCACTTTTCCATGCCGTCAGCCTGGATGGAGCCCCGGACGCCCGGGTGACGACTGCCCAGGAGCCATGGAGCCCGTCCTGGGCAATTTGACATGCGGTTGGCCTGGAGGAAGGAAGCCCCGGGTGGCCTAGGGAGCTGTTGCCCAGGCATAGCCCATCTGGTCCCCATGGCAGAGAACCGCCAGCCTCGGAGGGGTGTCCGGGCGTACCCTTCTCCCTAGTAATCCGGAGGAAAATTACCTTCTTTTCTTGTAATCTGTGCACGCGAGGTGACAGAGGGGACCCAAGGCGCGAATGTACCCGACCTCCTGGAGCCCTCGCTGGGATCCGGGCGGCAAATGGCACCTCATCGGGACTTCCAGGGAAGTTCGGCCATCTGGTCGCCCTTATAGGAAAGCGTTGCGGGCGACCAGATGCCCGAGGGGATCCGGGCGACCAGATGGCCGAGGGAATCTGGGCGATCAGATGGCTGGACACGGAAGTGAAGCCGCCTGGACTCTCCCGACCCTGTCCCTGTCCCTGTCCCCGTCCCCGTCCCGGGACGAATGCCCGGGACGCATGGAGCCCGTCCTGGGCACTTTTCCATGCCTTCGGCCTGGAGCCCCCAGACACCCAGGGGAGGACCACCGTGAAAACCATGGAGCCCGACCCGGGCACTCTGCTATACCGTCAGCCTGGATTGAGCCCCGGACGCCCGGGGGACGAATGCCCGGGACGCATGGAGCCCGTCCTGGGCACTTTTCCATGCCTTCGGCCTGGAGCCCCCAGACACCCAGGGGAGGACCACCGTGAAAACCATGGAGCCCGACCCGGGCACTCTGCCATACCGTCAGCCTGGATGGAGCCCCGGACGCCCGGGGGACGAATGCCCGGGACGCATGGAGCCCGTCCTGGGCACTTTTCCATGCCGCCGGGGTGGATGGAGCCCCGGGCGCCCAGGGGACGACTGCCCAAGAGCCATGGAGCCCGTCCTGGGCAATTTGACATGCCGTCGGCCTGGCGGAAGGAAGCCACGGGTGGCCTAGGGAGGTGTTACCCAGGCATAGCCTATCTGGTCCCCATGGCAGAGAACCACCAGCCTTGGAGGGGCGTCCGGGCGTACCCTGTCCCTAGTAATCCGGAGGGAAAATACCCTCCTTTCTTGTAAACTCTGCACGCGAGGTGACAGAGGGGACCCAAAGCGTGAAAGTACCCGAC